>NW_027507903.1:211353908-211981408 GCF_037356315.1 Lithobates pipiens
TATAGGATATACATTTTTAATAAAGTTTCATAAATTTATTCAGTGCAATGTAGACTCAATAAAAAAAAATGAGATAGATAGATAAATAGATAAAATGCTGGTTCAACATCTGGACTGGGAAACATTTAGTGTAGTTTGGGACATCATAGAACATTTTTTGACATAATCACACACAGGTACTCCAGGGGATGATTCGAGTGTGTCCGTCTGTGAAACTTGGACAAAAGATATAAAGTATCACAGTTTGGTTAAAGGCTAGGTTCACATTGCTGCAATGTACGAGATCAAATGTGATTTGCACCGCACTGCAGTGCAAATCACATGTGATCTCTGTGTGATGCGATTTCAGCCATACATATAGTATGGCTGAATTCGCATCGCATCCGGCCCAAACTTGTACATGGCCCTTTTTTTAGTCCACAGCCGAATCGGATCACATGGGTGTTCACACCATGTGGTCCGATTCCTGTCCGAGTTTAAAGATTGCACTGTGAAATGAGAACTAATTTGGAGGTGTCAATAAAACTTTACACTGATACTCCCAGCAGGTCACATAGGGCAGTGCGAACTGCGCATGCGATGCGTGAAACCACAGTAGATTTGCAGCGTTCACACATCGCAGCAGTCTGAACACAGCCTAACTAAAAAAAAGTCATTTTAATGATGTATTAAACTATGAGCTTGTAATAACCAGCTAATAATTGTACACCACTTCAAACCAATGTTTCATATTCAAATTTCTGAACTCAAATATCACTATGCTTAAAAGTATCCTTTTTTTTTTTTTTTCATTCTCATAGGGGAACAAAGACTCAGACAAGAGGCGAAGCAGCCCAGGACCCCCCGACCTCGCCAGCCTGATTGGGCACTTAGCCCCAGCCCCGCGTTGGTATTGGAGCTGCCCAGCCCAGTGTCCGAGAGGGAACAGCCAAGCTCCGTATCCTCCGCTGGACCAAGCTCCGAGAGGGAACAGCCAAGCTCCATATCCTCCGCTGGACCAAGCTCCGTAGCTCCACTGGATCAGCCGAGCCCAGGGCTAGATGTGGAGGAGGAAGAGCAGGTGGAGATACACACCCCACAAAGTGAGTGTCTGACAACCCAGCTTAAGGTAAACAATTAATGGCTGTATATTTTAACCAATTTTTTATCTACACATGTTTTTAGGTGATGATCTGGTTGTGGTAGGAGAAGCCGCGGAGCCATTTTCCACGGACAGTGCCCAGAGGCTGATTGGTGACATCATGGCCTGGAATGGGCAGATTGACCGTATGGAGAACCAAATTCTCAACATACAAAGAGAACTGATCACTATGAGGCAGGGAATGAAGAACATGATCGATGTTTTAGGGAGAATCTAAGCCCTTTTCCGTAAAACCCAATCGATCATGTTCTTCATTCCCTTGGAAAAACGTTTTTAATGTTTTTACAACATAGTTTTTAGAGGCCAAATTTTGAAGATGCACACGGTGTGTCAACATGTGCTATGTGCCATTAGAGGATCGCAATGGACGCATTTGGTGTTTTCAAACCCTTCCTCATTCTAGTATGTGAGAGGAAGGGATTGCACACACCAAACACGTCCATTGATCACTCATGATGGTACATAGCACATGTTGACATTACCAATTTTTGGTGTGCATCTTCAAAATTTGGCTTTACCCCTTGTTTTGTGTAAATAGTTAAAAATATGCTTTTATTTTTAATTTTTGTGATAATTGTATTTTAGATATAGATATATCTATATATTTCTATGTTTACAAAAAAATAAAAAAATAAAAAATAAAAAAAAACACAAAAAGAAAAATATCTAAAAAAGAGGCACTGGTTGGAATGTGCACTATTAAAAAATCAAAAAAAAGATGTGTGTGTGTGTGTGTGTCTACTTCTTTCAATACTCAATACCAGTTTCGGAAGTCATTTTGTGTTTTCTGTCACAAAGGGCCTTATTTCCTATTGTCAAAAACCACTTTGCTATACAAATGCACTAGGACAGGAATATGCAATTAGTGGAAATCCAGCTGTTGCAGAACTACAAGTCCCATGAAGCATAGCAAGACTGACAGCCACAAGCATGAGACCCAGAGGCATGATTGACTTGTAGTTTTGTACCAGCTGGAGGTTGGCCAATTGCATATCCCTGAATTAGGACAATGTAGGAGGCAACGGAAAAGCAAACAAGAACCAAACTTAAAAATTTGAACAGACAATACATATTTCAAGAAAAATACATTTTTATTGCTCAGCTGGCATTGGAATAGCCCCCCTACCATTAAAATAGCTGACATAGCGGTCACGCACCTCACGTGCTGTTTGGGGGGCTAAGCCAGGAAGGGCATGATCCAGCCCTGTCAGTTCTGGAAATATTAGTCCGGCCTCAGGCCCAATAGGCTGCAGGTACTGGTTACCTGAAAATTTACGTAGAAAATTGTGCAGAATGCAGCAGCACAGAATCACATAGTTCAGTTTATATTCTGCAAGGTTGATCGCTGTCAGTAACAGACAGAACCGGCTGGCCATAATGCCAAAGGCACTCTCCACAACCCTTCTTGCTCTGGCCAGCCGGTAATTAAAAACCCTCCTCTCCGGGGTGAGGGTCCTTTGGGGGAAGGGTTTCATAAGATGTTCACTCAGACCGAACGCTTCATCAGCCAGAAACACAAACGGTAGACCCTCCACATTCTCGGCATCTGGTGGCAAGTCCAGGCCACCAGTGATAAGACGGTGGCAGAACTCCATCTGCCTAAAGACTCCTCCGTCAGACATCGGGCCGTTCTTCCCCACATCCACATAAAGAAAGTCACATTGTGCCAACACCACCGCCATTAGCACCACACTATGGAACCCCTTATAATTCCAATAGTAGGACCCCGAATGGGGTGGGGGCACAATCCTCACATGTTTCCCGTCGATCGCCCCTCCGCAGTTGGGAAAGTCCCAACGGGCAGCGAATTGGGAAGCCACAGTCTGCCATTCCTGTGGCGTGGAAGGACACTGGGGAGTCAAACACAGGAAAAAAATAAAAATTAGTCATTAAATAAAAACAATTCATAACAAATAAAACTCAAAAACATTTTGGAACAACAGTTAAACAGAAATATTGCAAATTTGTTTTCTGCAAAAAATAAAATAAAAATAGGCGGACCAATTCACAGATTAATCAGCCCTCTGATGGAGCAGGGGACATAAATTAGGTGGGTAAGTGGGGTGGGGGGACTAATTAATGAGTATCCAACACCTGCAAGCAATTTGATTGGGGTGGGGGGACTAATTAATGAGTATCCAACACCTGCAAGCAATTTGATTGGGGTGGGGGGACTAATTAATGAGTATCCAACACCTGCAAGCAATTTGAGTGGGTGGGGGGACTAATTAATGAGTATCCAACACCTGCAACCAATTTGAGTGGGGGGACTAATTAATGAGTTGACAATTAGGGATGAGCCGAACACCCCCCTGTTCGGTTCGCACCAGAACCTGCGAACAGACCTAAACTTCGTGTGAACTTTAGAACCCTATTAAAGTCTATGGGACTCGAACGTTCACAATCTAAAGTGCTCATTTTAAAGGGTAATATGAAAGTTACTGTCCTAAAAAGTGTTTGGGGACCTGGGTCCTGCCCCAGGAGACATGGATCAATGCAAAAAAAAGTTTTAAAAACGGCCGTTTTTTCAGGAGCAGTGATTTTAATAATGATTAAAGTGAAACAATAAAAGTGTAATATTCCTTTAAATTTCGTAGCTGGGGGGTATCTATAGTCTGCCTGTGAAGGGGCGCATGTTTCTGGTGCTTAGAACTGTCGCTGCACAAAGTGTCATTTGTGCAGGAAAAAAAGTCTTTTAAAATCACTTGCGGCTAAATTGTCGGGTCTCCGTAATACAGAGAACACTCAATGAGTGTTCTCTGTATTAGCCGACAATTCATTCATTCATTGATTAAAAAAAAAAAAAAAAGCGTGGGGGTTCCCCTAAATTCAATCAAAAGGCCCTTCAGGTCTGACATGGATATTAAGGGGAACCCCGTGTCAAATTTAAAAAAAAAATTGACGTGGGGGTCCCCCCAAATATCCATACCAGACCCTTCAGGTCTGATATGGATATTAAGGGGAACCCCGCATCAAATTAAAAAAAAAATTGACGTGGGGGTCCCCCTAAATATCCATACCAGACCCTTTATCCGAGCACGCAACCTGGCAGGCCGCAGGAAAAGAGGGGGGGGACGAGAGAGCGGCCCCCCCTCCCTCCTGAACCGTACCAGGCCACATACCCTCAACATTGGGAGGATGCTTTGGGGGTCTGTGACCCCTCAAAGCACCTTGTCCCCATGTTGATAAGGACAAGGGCCTCATCCTCACAACCCTGGCCGTTGGTTGTGAGGGTCTGCGGGCGGGGGGCTTATCAGAATCTGGAAGCCCCCTTTAACAAGGGGACCCCCAGATCCCGCCCCCCCCCCTGTTTGAAATGGTAAGGGGGTACAAAAGTACCCCTACCATTTCACAAAGAAAGTGTCAAAATGGTTAAATAAGACAAACACACTTTTGAAAAATTCCTTTATTAAAAAAAAAAAAAAATTCCAGCGGTGCTAATCCACTCTTGCTATCCAGCGACGGGTCTCCGGGGTCCAGCGATGGATGATCATATCCAGTGACGGGGGATCTCTCAGTCCAGCGCTGTCCATACCTCCTTCTTCTGTCTCCATTGTGGAGACACTGCAGAGAGCCGAGCGCTGACATTTCTTATATTGGGAGGGCGGGGCCACCCGTCACCTGACCCCGCCCCTCTGACGCAGGAGAGGGAAGCCAGGGGTTCCCCAGTGACGTGTGGGTGACCCCGCCCCCTCTGATGTAACGGAAACCTGCGTTACATCAGAGGGGGCGGGGTCACCCACACGTCACTGGGGAACCCCTGGCTTCCCTCTCCTGCGTCAGAGGGGCGGGGTCAGGTGACGGGTGGCCCCGCCCTCCCAATATAAGAAATGTCAGCGCTCGGCTCTCTGCAGTGTCTCCGCAGTGGAGACAGAAGAAGGAGGTATGGACAGCGCTGGACTGAGAGATCCCCCGTCGCTGGATATGATCATCCATCGCTGGACCCCGGAGACCCGTCGCTGGATAGCAAGAGTGGATTAGCACCGCTGGAATTTTTTTTATTTTTTTTTTATTTTTAATAAAGGAATTTTTCAAAAGTGTGTTTGTCTTATTTAACCATTTTGACACTTTCTTTGTGAAATGGTAGGGGTACTTTTGTACCCCCTTACCATTTCAAACAGGGGGGGGGGCCGGGATCTGGGGGTCCCCTTGTTAAAGGGGGCTTCCAGATTCTGATAAGCCCCCCGCCCGCAGACCCTCACAACCAACGGCCAGGGTTGTGAGGATGAGGCCCTTGTCCTTATCAACATGGGGACAAGGTGCTTTGAGGGGTCACAGACCCCCAAATCATCCTCCCAATGTTGAGGGTATGTGGCCTGGTACGGTTCAGGAGGGAGGGGGGGCCGCTCTCTCGTCCCCCCCTCTTTTCCTGCGGCCTGCCAGGTTGTGTGCTCGGATAAAGGGTCTGGTATGGATATTTAGGGGGACCCCCACGTCAATTTTTTTTTTAAATTTGATGCGGGGTTCCCCTTAATATCCATATCAGACCTGAAGGGTCTGGTATGGATATTTGGGGGGACCCCCACGTCAATTTTTTTTTTAAATTTGACACGGGGTTCCCCTTAATATCCATGTCAGACCTGAAGGGCCTTTTGATTGAATTTAGGGGAACCCCCACGCTTTTTTTTTTTTTTTTTTAATCAATGAATGAATGAATTGTCGGCTAATACAGAGAACACTCATTGAGTGTTCTCTGTATTACGGAGACCCGACAATTTAGCCGCAAGTGATTTTAAAAGACTTTTTTTCCTGCACAAATGACACTTTGTGCAGCGACAGTTCTAATCACGGGAAACATGCGCCCCTTCACAGGCAGACTATAGATACCCCCCAGCTACGAAATTTAAAGGAATATTACACTTTTATTGTTTCACTTTAATCATTATTAAAATCACTGCTCCTGAAAAAACGGCCGTTTTTAAAACTTTTTTTTGCATTGATCCATGTCCCCTGGGGCAGGACCCGGGTCCCCAAACACTTTTTAGGACAGTAACCTGCATATTACCCTTTAAAATGAGCACTTTAGATTTCTCCCATAGACTTGTATAGGGTGTTCCGGCTTTTCGAATTTGCTGCGAACAGCCCAAATTGTTCACTGTTCGCTGAATAGGCGAACAGGCAATGTTCGAGTAGAACATGAGTTCGACTCGAACTCGAAGCTCATCCCTATTGACAATCCATATATATCAATCCATATCTATCTATCTATCTATCTATCTATCTATCTATCTATCTATCTATATCTATATCTATATCTATCTATCTATCTATCTATCTATCTATCTATCTATCTATCTATCTATCTATCTATCTATCTATCGATCGATCGATCTATCTATCTATCTATCTATCTATCTATCTATATCTATCTCTATATCTATATCTATATCTATCTATCTATCTATCTATCTATCTATCTATCTATCTATCTATCTATCTATCTATCTATCTATCTATCTATCTATCTATCTATCTATATCTATATCTATATCTATCTCTATATCTATCTCTATATCTATCTATCTATATCTATCTATCTATATCTATATCTATATATATATCTATCTATATCTATATCTATCTATCTATCTATATCTATATCTATCTACACACACACACACACACACACACACACACACACACACACACACACACACACACACACACACACACACACACACACACACACACACACACACACACACACACACACACGGTGTATACAAAGAGTATACAAAGGGTGGGGGGGGGCAAGTAAAATAGTACAATGGAGCTGACAATATGAATTATAGAGAAAAACAGTCTCGGCTGTGGGTGTATATGGGGCCCAGGATTGAATGCTGAGGACGTTAATGAAAGCAAATATGCACGTGGGACACAAAAAGGTAAAAAGCTAAAAAAAAATGGCACAAAAAAAAAAAAATGCATGCATTCATATAAAGGGGACATTCACATCATATTCCTGTCATGGATATTAAAAGTCATGATGAAATGAATACAAACATACAATGCATATAATGCATATAATGCAATATTAAAAGAACAAACTTACCTTCATATATTCCTTCTGCAGGACCCGAATAATGGCAGAACAGGTCTCTGGAATAATGATCCCCAGAGCCTGGGGGGAGATGCCTGTCGAGAACTTGAGGTCCTGAAGGCTTTTCCCTGTCGCCAAGTAGCGCAACGTGGCGACGAGCCTCTGCTCCGGAGTGATGGCTTGCCGCATGCAGGTATCCTGCCTGCTGATATAAGGGGTCAGCAAAGCCAGCAGACAGTGAAAAATGGGGTCCGTCATCCTGAGATAATTCCTGAAATCATCAGGATTATTCTCACGGATCTCACGGAGTAAAGGCATATGCGAGAATTGGTCACGCTGGCGCAACCAATTCTTTGTCCATGAACTCCTCCTCACCCTGTTCACAGACTGGGCTCGGGTCAAAGTATTAACCCCAACACCAAGCCCCAATATAGCACGAACTCGTTCCCGAGTACGTCCACTCTCCATGGCTTTGAAACGGTCGGCTGGACAGACAAGCTCAACTGAACGCACTGAAGAACAGCCAGACCTATGAAGAACGACCTGAAACCCAGAAACGAGTGGACCAGAAGCGCCTAATAACAGGTACAACTGATCCACGCGTATCGAAAGACAGATACAAACCTCACAGGTAGACTGCGCCGCAGTGAACGGACAAATTAAGCTGAAGTCTGAAAAGCGCGAATCGTCTCTAACCAAACTTCTACTAACGCAAAGTCAGCAGAAGGAGCCCAAAGGGTGCTTTGCTGTGTCTTGGACTTCCTATTTCTAGTCCCGTCGTACGTGACGTACGTCATCGCGCACGCTTTCAGCGGACTGTTCGTTCATCGTGTGTGGTCAAGTCCGTTCATGCAAATTTTGAGCGGACTGTTTGTCGGATTGTCTGACAAACTAAGTTGGGCGAACAGTCCGCCCGTGTGTACGCGGCCTAAGAGAACATCATTGGCCCAGTGCTATTTTTCCACTTTCCTTAAAGTGTCTCTACACCCACATCATAAAAAAAACTATCAGTAAATGTTGCATTACATGGTGCT
Source organism: Lithobates pipiens (assembly GCF_037356315.1). Classification (NCBI taxonomy): domain Eukaryota; kingdom Metazoa; phylum Chordata; class Amphibia; order Anura; family Ranidae; genus Lithobates; species Lithobates pipiens. The sequence goes on from NW_027507903.1 coordinate 211,362,124, forward strand.
CAGACTCACTATGAGATTCATTTGCTGTATTCTGCAAAAAACTTTTGTTTTTGATCAAAGGTTGATCCTGCTGTTCTCTATCTCCACCTTCTGTCCAAGTCCCCATTGCAGCTAGGGATTTTTCAGAGCAGTATTGGCAGCTCTGTACATGCTCAGTTTTCAGTGAGTTTCTATGCTGAGCATTTCCTCCCTATCACATCTGTGCAGCCCATGTGAGTATAGAGTCACACATGTGGGCATGTACCCAGTAGTAAATGACATCCAGCTCCCTCCCACCTCATCCATGCCCACTAACCAGCTAAACACAATCGGGGTGGGATATTACACTTTGATTAATGGCAGCTTCACCTCACTCTTATTTAAAGACACATCCTGTGCCTGGCAGAAATCCGACCACACCATGTTTTTGACAAAAATAACTATAATTTGATTTCAAATATATATTTGTATGCCAATTTAAAACAATTTATTGTTATTAATTATTTATTTTCTACTCTATATTCCAAAGGTTATTTTTTCATTTTGAATATGTGCCCAATAGCAGAGGACTAGAAGCTCCTTCTGCTTATGTTTCCCTGCAGACAGGCTGGGTAAGAGCTGGGTCACGTTACAGCTGTATATCAATTAGGTGTGTGGCCAGCAGCCTTAGGTTATGACCGCTTGTTAACTGAGATCCAGCTCAACAAGATCCCTTGGCAGCACACAGCAACAGGAAGCAGCTTAATTTCCTCCCCAACGCCCCCTAAACTTCACCTGGGAAGTGGCGGTAAGGGGATGGGAAAATGGAAAGGCAGAAAAGGGCCTGGCAAGCTGTCCAATTTCTTCGGTACACCGGGAACCAGGACCTTTCAAAATGGTGCTGGCACACAGAACGGCAGCAAATGCAGCTGCAGCTTCAGGGGGCACACAGATCCACACTGCGGGCATCATAGACTCAGCTGGAGAGCTCTGCCCTTCTACATCCAACAGCCCAGTAAAATAGAAGAGGTGACTGGAGGCTGAAACAGGGACAATAAGTGGTGGCCAATCTAACCCTGTCTTCCTGGGTGATAACAATCGAATTAGAAGACCACTCCCGACACAATAATGTCAAGTTCAGAGGCATAGCAGAATCAGTCCCTGCGGCTGACCTGTGAGCATTCCTACAAAGGATAATAGCGGAACTTTTCCCATATGTGAAACCCCATGAACTGATCATTGACAAAGCTCACTGACTACCTAAACCAGCTTTCCTCTCTGAACAGGTTCCAAGAGACATAATCACAAAGATTCATTTTGTTCAGGCCAAGCACCGCTCATGTAATTTGCATGTCAACGTAACTCACTTCCTGAACCTTATGATTTTATTGTGTGCTGACCTCTCACAAGCGACTGTTTTGGCATACAAAAATGTAAACACAGTCACAAATATACTTCACCACAATAATATTACATAAAAATGAAGTTTCCTACCAAACTGTCCATAGAAAGAAACAACAGATTCAATTATATCTCTACCTTAGAGGTTGGCCTTAACTTGATGAGAAATTAGAGGCTCCTTCCTCAAGAAGAAGACGACATTTAAGATTGTCCCTCCCAATATCAAGACATACTATCATTGTGACAATCAAGCCCTGCTAAATGAGCCAGGGTGTTTCCTACCCATATAATGTGATTCCTGCTAGGAGTCTTGGCTTCCCATATGGCCTTTCACATCCTAAGCCTTCTCTCTTCCACCCAGCTCCCAATCCCTATTTTAGGATCCTGTCCAGCTAGACATTTTTTTTCCCTGCATGATTATGTGTACAGGTATGTCCTGTACCCTGGGGTTACTTAATAACCCAATTTTTCCTTTTCTTTTTGTATGGGTTTGTACCGTATGCAAACCAGTATATGTGGCCAACTTGCACTGAGCAGTCAGAGCTTCATGACCCATAGAATCTAACTATACCTCCAAAATGGTACTTACACTAATGCCAAAGGGCTTAACAGCCACTTTAAATGTAAAGCGCTTTGGAAGGAAGCATTGAACCAGCAATGTGACATTTTATGTGTACAAGAGACACATTTTTCAGCTCTCAAGCCTCTGTGCTGTACACATAAAAACTTCCCTCAGATACTCCAGGTTAATCACCCAAAGAAAAAAAACTAGGAGTGCTGGTTGCAGACACAATCTCATTCCAATTGCTTGACACCAGGGTAGATTAAGGAGGTGGATACATAATCCTCATAGCTATAGTAAACAATGTCACCTACACCCTATGTTTCCTACGTAACACAGTGGATAAAGTGGGAAAAATCCAAAAAGGATGTCTGCTGATTTGTCTGCTGATTTGTGGAGACCTTGATGCACCTATGGACCATACATAGGACACAAGAGCAAAAAAGATCTAGATCTAGAAGAAAATGGGACTCAAATTTTATTTTTTTGCAAGAAGACTTACACGATCCCTTGAGATGCCTGCACACAACGGAAAGGGATTATACCTTTTTTTTCCAATTCTTATAACACATATTCCAGGATAGACTTCTTTCTTACTGACAAGGATCTACTCCAAAAGATAATTGATGCCCTTATCCAAAACTTAAATCCCTTAGATATGGGCTTAAAACAGAGCTAATGGCTGACCGTGACAACTTTATCAAACGATTACTTATCCTCTTACTGCCCAAGGAATAAAGAGGGGGGAAAAGGTTGGCTTCCCTACTAAAACAAAAGCAAGCCAAATCAAGAATAGCTCTGTTTAAACCTCACAGCTCAGGTAAGATTGCTGTAAGCCCTATATACTACATCTTCACTAGACCACGACAATATGGTACAGCTAAACCGGCCCATTGAAACCCAGGAAGTTATTAAAGTTATCATGGCCTTACCGTTAAACAAATCCACAGGTATAGATAGCCTTTTCTCTGTATAATACAAAACCTTTTTCATCACTTTTAATCCCATAATAATAATTAGGCCCCTTTCACACGGACGGTTAGAATGGTGCTTTTAGCTGCGGATTTTCTAGTTTTCTACCGCAGCCAAAAGCACACAATGCTTTCCTATGGCCCCATTCACACACATCGTTTAGCTGCGATTTCGTTGCGTGCGGTTTGGTGCGTATAGAAAAAATAGAATTGAATGCGTCCAGGTGCGATGTAGTGCAGCTATATGCACATAACCGCAGGTAATCGCAGTCTTTTGTGTCAACTGCGGGTAGCAGCGTGAAAAAAAAAAAACCCCGGTAGCACATCATAATCAGCAGGTTTACCTGGGAAATGACACAGGAAGTTGAGAGGGATAGAGGAAAGGGGAGAAGACAGCATGGCGGCAAGAGACATCTCACATGAGGCCATTATAGCACTGGTGCATGCCCGACCAGAGTTATGGGACTCAGAATGCCCAGGATATGCCGACCAGTGCTGAAGAGAGCAAAGTGGGAGGAAGTCTACAAATGCACACCGAACTGGGACGAGATGTCTGCAACTGAACAGGATAACTGAGGTGAGTGCAAGGTTTATTGTGTCTATGCAGCAGGTTACACATGCATCATAGCGAAGATTATAACCCCCTAAATGACCAGGCCATTTTATAGCAATACAGCACTGCTTCACTGGCAATTGTACAATGCTGCAAACAAACTAAATTGAATGGGAAATCAAATGGTTGGGGTCTTCCCTATAGTGTTTTCTGGGGGGGGGGGGGGCAGATCTCTCTCCACTTTTGTTCCTAACATGTGTTTTGTTTTTTATATATTGCAGGAAACAAGGTTTATACACGTTGGAGGTCCCTTCGCGACCGGTACAATAAAGGAGTCAACGAAGAGAAGGCTGTGGAGAGAAGCGGAGCACCCTCAACTCATTGCAGGCCTAACCCCCATGCAGAGGCTTTGTCATTTTTGAGGCGCACCACCGAGATGGGCGCGTAAGTATATCCATTTATTTTACTTAGCGATTTGTGGCCGGTATAGCCGTATTCATGTTTACTTTTTTTTAAACATGTAATGTTGTTATTGTTACCTAGAACTGTGTCAAGTGTTCCTGCGAGAGCAAGCGCAAGGCGTGAAAGTTCGTCACCATCACCATCAGGAGACGCTGACACCAGTCAAGAAACCACAGAGACAGTTTCATCCCAAGAATATCATCCATCCACTCAAGAACCTGGGGTATGTATTTTCAAAATGTCACAATCTCTGTCCACAAAAAATGTATTACTTACATATTGAAAGGGCAGCTGGTGTTGGTACAAATGTTCTTTAGAGGAGAAACAACAATGGCTTATTTTTGTGCAAAGTGTCACTTTAGTACTTCTGGCTTTGGAGGTCTTCAGTGAGATCAGGTTTTTGCGGCAAGCTCTGACACGACTTCAATATTTGTACAAGCATCATATGCTGTTCACTAAAGTGTTACCTCAATATCAGAAGCATAATCTATATATTCAAACTATTGCAGGCAAATCCAGATAGGAGAGTCTGGTCTACCTCCACCACCCCTCAAAAACGCCTTACTCAACAAGAGACACCCTTTGAGGAATATTTCAACCGTATTATTGAAAAAATGAGAAAATAATCACAAAACCAAGCCAAAGATGATGAATTCCTCAACATCTCAGACCCAGATGTTATGTTCTTGAGAATGTTGCTTTGTGTAATCAGGGAGATTCTTCCAGATAAGCACACTGAGGTCAGGGGTGATATACATGCCTATTTAATGTATATCATGTCCGCTTGCAAAGAGCAACACCCATATCCAAAATTTCAGCCATGGGCTATGGGCTTTAATTCACCTAGTGGCTCTTTCAGTAGACCAATGCCCAGTCAGCAGTGCCATGACACCACACCTGCCATTAACCCTTATGCAGGACGCCCACCACTGTATACACCTTACCCATCTAATCCTGGTTATCAAAGGATGCATGTGCAGCCACACCCAGTGTCTTCACCCTCATCTTCCCATTCAGGATCACCCATAGATGTTGGCAGTGAACCAAGCCACTCTTCCCTGCATAACCCTAATTATCCAGTGTATGAAAACTTATAGTTTTGTCCTTCTAATTTGTTATTCATATGACAGTCATATGACAGTTTTATTTTTCTTGTTGTGTTAACTTAATCTGATTTAATGTTATTGTTATTGTTACCTACACAAACTAATGTTTATAACCAACCCCAGATTCCTCCATCTACACTGAACTGTATGCACAGAAGAATCTTCCACTGTCCCAAGCTTACATATCTTGCTACTCGGCCCTGCTTGCTCTCACAATACCTGAACATTCTGATTGGGTGCTAGCATTGTTTAGGTTGAGAGCCAGCGGGACCTACTAGATACTGAAACTTGGCCCAGTGGGAGATTACCCCATCTACACAGTGCAGTGTACATGGAGACATCGTTTGCACTTTCTCCATCTAGCCAAATATTTCTGAGCTGTAAAGTCAAAAAATGTTTAACAGCACTTCAGGAATACTGTATTTTTTTTTTGGGGGGGGGGGATTTTGGGGACTCATTATCTGTTGCACTGAATCAATTTATACTTGAAACTAAAAGAAAATTTTATATATTCCAAAGGAATTAAAAGCAGTTTTCTATAATTGCAAGCATTCAATGTTTTCTAAGGTTTGTCTATTTTTTTTAGACCCTTTGCACAGAAAAAGATAGAAATAAAAAATTTAAATTGTAGAAAAGTGTCCACTACTTTATTTAAAACAAACATGAAAACTGAGATGTAGAACATGAAAACTGTGATAAAGAACATGAAAACTTTGAGATGTAAGGTTCATGCAACACCGGTAATAAAGACAAATTTAGACATAGTCATATTGCCATGGTAGCTGTCCATCTTCAGTCAGAAAGTAATCTGTGAAATGTTCACGTACTTGTAGAGCCTGATTACTGGGATGAGTGCCAGTAGCATGACCCATGGGTTCTTCGAAAACAGGGGATTCGGTGGTCACACTCTCCTTACCCCTCAAAAACATGCCAGAACCACATTGACCACATGATCCACTTCCAAATGCATGGCTGTCATTAAAACACGCCATTTGGCAGTGCAAATCCCAAATGCGCACTCAACCATTCTCCGAGCTCTGCTGAGTCGATAATTAAAAATTCGCCTCCTGGCAGTGAGACCATGCCTGGTATAGGGCCTGAGCAGTTGGGTAGATAAGGAAAATGCCTCATCTCCGAGCACTACAAATGGGAGATCCGGTCCAGCAGTACCAGGAAAAGGCCCTGACTGTGGCACCTGAAATTCGCTATATTCAAACCGCCGGCCCATTATGGAATTTCTGAAAATTCTGCAATCTCCAGAACTCCCATACGCTCCAACATCCACAGCGATGAACTTCATATTAGCATCACTGAGTCCCAGGAGGACAATGGAAAATAATTTTTTGTAGTTAAAAAAGCGGGAACCGGATTTTGGTGGCTTGATGAGCCTGATGTATTTCCCATCTAATGCCCCAATGCAGTTTGGGAAGTTGGTCTTCTCCCAAAATTCTTTCGCTATTTCCTCCCACAGACTGAATGTTGGTTCCAGCATGACTGCTGTTTTCAGTTCTTCCCATATAATAACACAGGTATCGTGCACTATGGTGGATACGGTGGAAATTCCCATCAGAAATTGATGATGGAGGGAGGTGAAACTGGCACCAGTGGCAAGGTATCTGCAATAGAAAATTGATAACAATTCAGAAAATATAAAAAATAGTAAAAAAAAAAAATCAATATACATAGGGAGTTCTACATGGTAACAAATAAACATCAGCACCTATGTAGCTGATGACTTTTAACACAACGCAGCCCAAAGATGAAACGTCCCTCGGCTCTGGTTGCAGGTGCTGGCATCCAAACAGGAAGCCTTGTGGTGGGTGGGTCTATGAAAAAAATAATTTGGTGGTACTTTGCATGATAATGTACATTTCTGCCTTTGTGTTTAGAGCTCACCTACATAATTATAAACTACTGAAATATTATGATGTTTTCTATTTGCAAAAAAAAAGACATTCATGATTTTCACTAGAAGTAAAACACCAGAAAATAGTGAACATTTTCTTTGTTGGGACAGAAACTTTATGCACCTCCACACAGATTAGGCCTTATCACATATGGATACGATAAATATATGGTAAGGATCACTGTGGAAAAATCGCTGTTGTGATATAGATTAGGCCATAGATTCATATATATATATATATATATATATATATATAAAATGCAAGAACATGTATATATATATATATATATATATATATATATATATATATATATATATATATATATATACCGTATATACTCGAGTATAAGCCGAGATTTTCAGCCTCTTTTTTGAGGCTGAAAGTGCCCCCCTCGGCTTATACTCGAGTCATCGCTGTCTGCCCGCTCGATCAGCGTGTCGAGCAGACAGACAGCGGCCATTCTATGATTCAAAAGCCGCGCCTCCGGCTCCGCCTTCGCCTGTGATAGGCGGAACACTGAATTTCCCAGCAGCCTGTGTTCCGCCTATCACGGGCATCGTCTCATCCTCGTACTACGGACGAGGATGATACGACGTCCGTGATAGGCGGAACACAGGCTGCTGGGAAATTCAGTGTTCCGCCTATCACAGGCGAAGGAGGAGGCGCGGCTTTTGAATTTTACAATGGCCGCCGACGAAGAGGGCACGGGACGGAGGCAAGGCAAGGCACGGCACGGGACGGGACGGGACGAAGGCAAGGCACGACACGGGACGGAGGCTCGGGACAAAGGCTCGGGACACAGGTAGGCTGGACACACACACACACACACACACACACACACACACACACACACACACACACACACACACACACCTGTACTGCCCACTAAACATGATGGGATTTTTGTCGTGGCTATGACGCAAAGTGGCTGCTGGATGGTCTTCTCTGTGTGGGTGGCCAGCGGGAATAAATCTGCGACTCAACTATTCCCTTTTCCCTGCCAAAGTGAATGGGTCCTCAGCCCTGGTTCACACTATATTGCCATGCAGCTAACACTGCAAACCCTATTCATTTCCGCACTGCGTTTTGCGATCTGCTGCGGGTGTAGGTGCAGGTAGGCTGGACACACACACACACACACACACACACACACACACACACACACACACACACACACACACACACACACGGATGGAGACACACACACACGGATGGATGGATGGATGGAGACACACACACACACAGGGATGGATGGATACACACACACACAGGGATGGATGGATGGATGGAGACACACAGACACAGGGATGGATGGATGGATGGATGGAGACACACACACACAGGGATGGATGGATGGATGGATGGAGACACACACACACAGGGATGGATGGATGGATGGACACACACACACACAGGGATGGATGGACGGACACACAGGGATGGACGGACACACAGGGATGGACGGACACACAGGGATGGACGGACACACACACAGGGATGGACAGGCATGTCTCACCCTCGGCTTATACACGAGTCAATAAGTTTGCCAGTTTTTTTGGGGGTAAATTGGGGGCCTCGGCTTATATTCGGGTCGGCCTATACTCGAGTATATACGGTATATATATATATATATATATATATATATATATATATATATATACATACACACTATTGTCAATAATATTGGCTACACCTGCATGTATATGAATTTAAGCATTTGTTCAACACATGGAAAACCTACCTTAAAGTAAGTAACAGCCCTTCTTCTGGACTAATGGTTCTTCGCATGTTGGTTGTGGTTCTGGTCAGGCGTCCTCTAACAAGTCTCAACAGTTCATCGAAGCTTGCCACCGACATCCTTGTGTAATTCTGGAACTTGTCTCCATGAGTCCTCAGCTCACCGAACATGAGGGCAAAGTAGCCAATCAATAGACGCTGGGACGTTAAGGGATGGACCCAGTAACGATGAGGACGTCGCCTACTCTGGATCGCTCTTCTTGTCTTCATCCTCCTCCTCATCAGCAATATGAGCATTGCCAGCAAACTACCCATATTTGCATTCATTTTTCAAAAAAATCTCTGGCACAAAACGGAACACTCCTCTCCCTGCAAAACTCCAACGCACACTCAGCCAGTGAACAAAGAAACAGGTTTGAAATACAGAGGCCCAAAATGCATCATGGGTACATTCCAGGGACCAAAAACATAAATAAATAAAAAGGGTTGCTATGGGAATAACACTGCAGCTGAACGCAACCGCAAAAAAACACACATAAACGCAGGTAATCGCACTGTACAAACGCAGCTGATCGCTTTGCCTGGAGTCTTGAATTTTGCAGAAAAAAAAATAAACATGCTAAACTGTGGCAGAACAGCCGCCCATGTGAAAGGGGCCTTACAGTGCCATCATCCATATACAGAAATAGAAGGGACAAGGTAAATTAAACAGTGTTTGTTTAGTATTACTTTAAAAAAGTTGCCATATTATTCATTTCTTGAACATGTTTTCACATTTATAACTGTTTTCTCATTTGATGACCAGTACTCAGTGCCTTTAACACACAGATGAAGTGTGTGCTCTAAAGACTGAATCACTGGACTTGAACCAACAATCTTTACACCATGTCATTTTTTTACAATATTGTTTTTTGCATATTGTCTTGTCGACTCATGTTTTATAGATGCCAACATCCTGCCTAGTGCATGACTCTTTTGCACATTCAATGACCTTTATCAAATTAGCAAATTGATAAATTCTTCATATCATGACACATTTTCCCACTAACACTATCAGTGGCTGTGTTACTGTTATTAGTGTTTCTAGCAATTGTGCTAATATTCATTTCTCGGAACAGTGCTATTAGAATACTATTAATTATGATGAATTATGTATCTAACAAATTCTGTTTGCTGTATGTTCACAACTAGATTTTAGAAAGGTTTTTCTTCAATGCTACATAGTCTTACATTTTAACCACTTGACAACTGGGCACTTAAACCCCCCTCGTGACCAGATAAATTTTCAGGTTTCAGTGCTCTCACACTTGCGACCTGAACAAGCCAGGAAAGTACGAATACCCCTCCAAATGACCGCTTTTTTGAAAGTAGACCTTCCAAGGTATTTAGTAAGATGCATGGTGAGGTTTTTGATGTTGTCATTTTTTCCCACAATTCTTTGCAAAATTAAGATTTTTTTCCCACAAAATTGTCATTGTAATAGGTTATTTCTCTCACATAGCATGTGTATACCACAAATGACACCCCAAAACACATTCTGTTACTCCTCCTGAGTATTACGATACCATGTGCGGGGCTTTTCACAGCCTGGCCCCATAGAGAGGCCCAACATGCAGGGAGCACCATCAGGTGTTCTAGGAGCATAAATTACACATCTAACTTCTTGACTACCTATTACACTTTTGAAGGTCCTGGAGCACCAAGACATTGACATGTGACACTGCCATGGCACTGATGGCAGATGGTACTGATACGTGGCACTGATGACACGTAGCACTGATGACAGATGACACTAATACGTGGCACTGATGACAGATGGCACTAATATGTGACACTAACACGTGGCACTGATGACAGATGGCACTAATACATGGCACTGATGACAGAAGACACTAATACGTGGCACTGATGACAGATAGCACTGATACATGGCACTGATGACATGTGACACTGATAACAGATGGCGCGCATAGGGGAAGTAAACAGGAGGATGTCCTCTTGGCAATTGGAGTCTGCTCTGTAGCCGTCTTTTGGCTATAGTGTGGACACCTAGTGGTTAATAACACATCTCTGTGTATAAAATCTCATTTTAACATTAAGGAGTAAAATATTTAGATTTGTTTCAGACACTAGTTGAGAAATATCTTGTATAACTACAGTGCCTTGCAAAAGTATTCACCCCACTTGGCATTTTTCGTGTTTTGTTGACTCACAACCTGGAATTAACATGGATTGTTTGATGATTTGCATCATTTAATTTACAGAATATGCCCACAACTTTGAAGATTTTTTTTTATTGTGAAGCAAACAACAAATAGGACAAAATAACAGAAAATGTCAATGTGCATAACTATTCACCCCCCTAAAGTTAAGACTTAATAGAGCCACCTTTTGTGGCTATCACACCCCCAAGTCACTTTGGATATGTCTCTATGAGCTTGCTACATCTTACGACTGGGATTTTTGCCCATTCCTCCTTGCAAAACTGCTCCAGCTCCTTCAAGTTGGATGTTTTGTGCTTGTGAAAAGCAATCTTTAAGTCTGACCACAGTTTTCGATTGGATTGAGGTCTGGGCTTTGTCTAGGCCATTCCAAAACATTTACATGTTTCCCCTTAAACCACTCAACTGTCTTTAGCAGTGTGTTTGGGGTCATTGTCCTGCTGGAAGGTAAGCCTCCATAATATCCTCAAATCACACACAGAGTGGTACAGGTTTTGTTCAAGAATATCCCTGTATTTAGCACCATTCATCTTTCCCTCAACTCTGACCAGTTTCTCAGTCCCGACTGCTGAAAAACACCCCACAGCTTGATGCTGCCACCACCATGTTTGACTGTGGGGATGGTGTTCTTTGGGTGATGTGATTTGTTGGGTTTGCGGCAGATAAAGTACTTTCTTTGATGGCCAAAAAGTTCAATTTTAGTTTCAACAGACCAGAGCACCTTCCTCCACACATTTTGGGAGTCTCCCACATGCCTTTTCCCAAATTAAAAATGTGCCATTTTGTTTTTTGCTGAAAGTAATGGCTTTCTTCTGGCCACTCTGCCATAAAGCCCAACTCTATGGGGTGTATGGCTTATTGTCGTCCTACCTACAGATACTCCAGTCTCTGCTGTGGAAATTTGCAGCTCCTCCAGGGTTACCTTAGGTCTTTGTGCTGCCTTTCTGATTAATGCCCTCCTTGCCAAGTCTGTGAGTTTTGGTGTGCAGTTTTGCTGTTGTACCATGTTTTTTCCATTTGGTTATGATAGTTTTGATGGCGCTCCTAGGGATCATCAAAGATTTTGATATTTTTTTATAACCTAACCCTGACTTGTACTTCTCAACAACAATGTTCCTTACTTGTTCAGAGAGTTCCTTGGTCTTCATGGCAGTGTTTGGTTAGTGGTGTCTCTTGCTTGGGTGTTGCAGCCTCTGGGGCCTTTCAAAAAGGTGTGTATATGTAATGACAGATCATGTGACACTTAGATTGCACACAAATGGACATAATTTCACTAAATATGTGACTTCTAAAGGTAATTGGTTGCACCAGAGCTTTTTATGGGCTTCATAACAAAGGGGGTGAATACATACGCCCATGCCAATTATCAGTTTTTTATTTCTGAAAAATAATTTTATGTATATATTTTTCTAATTTTACTTTACCACATTAGACTATTTTGTTCTGATCCATTGCATATAATTCAGATAAAAAAAAAATTGAACTAAAGGCTGTAATGTAACAAAATTGGTAAAAAGCCAAGGGGGTGAATACATTTGCAAGGCACTGTGTGGGAATAGTTTACATTACACTCTTTGATGATACCTGTGATGATAACCCTATTAAACAAGAGGGACAACCTTATAAAAAAAAAACTTTCAAGTTATGTATAGTGATAAAGCAATGCCCCATACACGTGGTCGGACATTCCGACCACAAGATCCGTCAAATTTTTTCTGGCAGATTTTGGCCGAAACTTGTCTTGCATACAAGTTTTCAGAAAATTCAATCGCTCGGAACGAGGTGACGTACAAAACGTACGATGGGACTACATAGAGGCCAGTAGCCAATAGCTTTCGTCTCCAAATTTTTTCTGAGCATGCATGGCACTTTGTGCATAGGAATTCTCTACACACAATCGGAATTTAAACGATCGGATTTTGTTGTCGGAAAATTTTAGATCCAGCTCTCAAACTTTTTCAAAATCCAATTGAGCCCAGACATGATCAGATTTTCCGACAACATAATCCGATCGTACCTTTTCCGTCAGAATTTTGCACCGTGTGTACAGGGTATTAGACTAAAAACTGTGTCTCAAATATATCTAGAGATCACAGCTTTTCAACAGCCACAAAACCAATATTTTGCCTATTTTAGTCAGGTAAATCTAACAACCTGAATATGTATGTTTTTGGTTCTCATTTTAAATAGCAGGTAAAACTTTTGACTTTGAATTGTATCGATATTTGCCGGTACAATGTTGAAAGAAGTTCACTGTTTACAGACCTTATCAGAGAAGCAACTCATTGCTTATCAGGCAGCTCAATTGAATGTTTTATTCACACAAATGGAGCTACAAGGTTTTGCTACATGTTTTGCTAACCTATGATTGTCTGAGATTCCTTTGTCAATTCATGAATAAAAACAAAAATGAAATATAAATGACCCACAACCATTATAGTCTACCTTTATTATCCGTTAATGTCAACCTATGTCATAAGGTAAATAGCATTTAGTTACATCTTTGCCTAGCTACACCAAGAAACTTTATACATCTCTTTTTTTTTTTTTTTTTTTTTATTACATTGTACAAGTTTCATCTTTTCATCTATCCATCATTGCTGATGTTAATACTAACTATACAGACACACCTCTATTTTTACTCTTTCATTCATATTCCTGTCTCTCCTGCCCTGTTAAAACAATTAATGTAAAACAGTTTTACTTTTGTAAAGCAATACTGAAACTTATATGATTTATGCCAGATAAAGTTTGTAAAGGTAAATCTTTAAAGCACTAACTATGGGTTAATGTTTTTCTGTTCAACCTTTTTGGTATATTCTCCCAAAAGCTTAGTACCTTAGGGTCACAAAACATATAAATTCTGTTTCCTTTTATATTTTACCCATAAAAATACATAATCTTTAATAACAGTAATATTTTCTAACTGAGTACATGTGTTCTATGTCAAATCCAGTCTGTGTTTTGTATACCCCATATGTTAAAGCTTCAAGCAAGAGAACATTTATTACATCACCACTAAGAAAAATACACTGCTGGCTAGACATTGTTACATTATATATGGTGATGAAGATTTTGCAAATAGAGTGGGTTGAAAAAATAATACCAAAGTGAAAAGACAAGAAACATATTGTATATTTATGCTTAACACATGAGAACCCTTTGGTCTGAGAAGCCTATGGTTTAAACATAGAAAGGGATGTTAGCTATTACCTTATGAACTTTGGTTTAAAGTTAACATATTTAATATTGCATACGCATGATACTTGAGTTCAGGATTATGTCTAGACATGTGCGGTACGTTTTGTTCAGAATAAATATTCTGACAATTTTTTTGTTATTTGGAGATTCGGATACATCCGAATACTCAAATAAAAGTATAAACAAAATTTTCTGAATAAGGAAACAAAATGTGTCCGTGTTTCCAAAATTTTAATCAAATTTCCAATGGGACACAGTAAAAAATGACTATCCAAAAGTTGTGCCTTTAAGGCAATAAGTGCATTTTTCAAGTTGCTCCAGAGCTTAGTAAATGAGGTAAAGCTTCACTTTACAAAGATTACCCAATCACATGCAAGCAAGATGAACAAAATGCATTTGTTGCAAACCTCCAAATCACTCCAAATATAATACAATGTACATGCATATCGCAATGGTCTAATCCCTTGTTAGAACCTCTGTCATATGTAGTTCCGGGGAGACTTTACTTTTTCACAATTATTTTTAGAGATATATTTGGCTCAAATATTCACAGGACAGAATGGGATTATGAATAGACAAGTATTCTTACAAAGGTATGGAACGTGAGCTGTTGTAGGTGTCATCAATTTGCAGGTTTGACAGATGGATACCAGAGTGACACTTTCAAGAACATCAGAGAATGACAATGGTTATTCTCTAACAAGAAAAAACAGACCTGTCCGAAGAAATAGCAATGACTTTGCCAAATGTCACAGCAAAAATGACTTTAACAGCTTCTGGACCGCCCCATTTATACAGTAATCAAAGCTTTTTTTGTTGTTTTTAAGCACTGATCATTGTATTGGTGTCACTGGTCACCAAAAAGTGTCACTTAGGGTCAGATTTGTCTACCACAATGTTGCAGTCCTGCTAAAATTTGTAGATCTCCGCCATTGCTAGTAAAAAATAAATAAGAAAATTCCCCAAATCTATCTCGTAGTTTGTAGATGCTATAACTTTTGTACAAACCAATCAATATACGCTTATTGGGATTTTTTTTACCAAAAATATGTAGCAGAATACATATTGGCCTACATTGATGAAGAAATGTGTTTCTTTACATTTTTTTTGGATATGTATTATAGCAGAAAGTAAAAAATATTGTTTTTCTTTTTTCAAAATTGTCATTTTTTTTTTGTTTATAGCGCAAAAAATAAAAACTGCAGAGGTGATCAAATACCACCAAAAGAAAGCTCTATTTGTGGGGAAAAAGGACATCAATTGCATTTGGGTACAACGTTGCACGACTGCGCAGTTGCTGAATTATTTATATACCTTTTCCCTCTCCTTGTGAGATTTTAAAAGTAAAACAATGTTTGTTTGTTTTTTCTAAACAGATAATATGGATATCATTGATGGGTTGGCCTAGAAAACTAGGAAAGAAGTCGTCCATGGATGACTTAGTTTTAGGCATGTGGTGGATA
This sequence comes from Lithobates pipiens, assembly GCF_037356315.1. NCBI lineage: Eukaryota > Metazoa > Chordata > Amphibia > Anura > Ranidae > Lithobates > Lithobates pipiens. The sequence goes on from NW_027507903.1 coordinate 211,377,667, forward strand.
GAGCACTGAAATCTAAACATATAAACATTAATCATGTATGTAACAATAGGAATATTTATGTTTCTTATAATCATTTAATGATGTTAGTGTTTATCAAAAGGGGAGGGAAGGTAGGTCAGCTTTAAGTAAGCCCCGCACTGAGTGTTGTTTACTTATACTTACAAAATGATGATGTACTAATAGACAGTATGTTAAAAGCTATTTTTGGGTTTGTCAAGATTAGAACAACAAAATATCTCAAATCTGTACTAATTACTAGGATTCAAACAAATAATTGTCAAGAACGTGCATTCTTTGCCCTCACCTCCTCTATTGGGAGTGCCAGTTGAAAACCTCTTTCTTCACCACATTGGATAATCGGGGCGTTACAGTCTAATTTTTTGTTTTAAAGGCAGCAAGTTGATGATGACTTTCAACTTTGGATGAGTGTTATAAATATTCAGCCATACCATTTGGTTTGTGTAGTAAACCTGCTAACTTTCAATATTTTGTGAAAAATATCATCTGAGACCTCTTCTTTTTTTTAGAATTGTATTTTTTATTGAAAATTTTTCAAAAGGAGATCAGAAATTCAATATAAACAGACATATCAAAGTTGTGGTATGAGACAATATATTGGATACAAAAGTTCACACATACAGAAAACAGGGGTGAACTGCATATCATATGTAGAGGTAGGAACAACTCATATGTAAGATAAAAGATAACTTAGAGGTCATACATGAATAACAATGTCAACTAAGGTAATACTGGTGGGCTCCAATAAAACTAAGAGGTATCATATAGTAAACATTTGGGGAGAAAAAAAAAGGGGGGGGGGGAACTTACACAAGAAATATTTCAGAGAGAAAGAAAGAAAAAGGTTTAGTATTTCATGATATGCCAGCCGGCAGGGGAGCCCAAAACTCAAACTGATCCCATAGATCCCATATTTTATTAAATTGAGAGATGTTATCGCATACAGAGGCTGTCAGGTAATCCATCTTGCGAGTATCAGCTATAAATTGGAGTAACTTAGACCTGGGGGGGGGGGGGGGGTGTTGGATAGCCAACACAGAGGAATTAATCTCTTAGTAGCAAGGAGAATATATGAAATCAGTTGATTTCCATTTTTTGAAATACCTGAGAAAGGGAGGCCTAACAAGTAATGTAGAGGATCGAGTGGGAGGGACATATCTACCACTTTCTGTATTAATATGAGCTCTTCATGCCAAAGGGGTTGGATAAGAGAGCATTGCCGAAAAAATATGGAACAAAGAACCCACTTCCAGACCACAACACCAATATTTAGCTGAGATCGAGGGGTCATATTTATGGATAACTTCAGGAGTTTTATAACAAAACATAAGAACTTTAATGAACGGCTCCCTCTGCACAATGCATTTGGAATCGGGTGAACTAGGTCACGAAGTTGAAACAAAGAGGCATTTACCCATGGGAGAATATGTCCCAAGAATAAGCTGTCTGGGAGGGACGAGTTAAATAGTACATTCATAAGGGTGGGACATGTTGATGAGAGGAAATAATTCTTACGACACTTATGCCATAGAGATAAGGAGAAGTTCATAGGGGCTGTACAATGACGGCCAAAGATAGGGTCTGTGTGCGGTAGGAGGGACCAAATCAGAGAGCATGGGTGAATCAAATACAACACCCCTTTCTCAATATCGGACCAGTGGCTAGGGGCCTGTAAACAGGACCAGGAGGCAATAACCCTTAGGTGAGTTGCATAATAATACTTGATAATATACGGAGCACCCAGTCCCTCTCTAGATCTAAGGGCAAAGACCACAAGCTCATAATCCGGTGGGTATTACTGTTCCAAATACATTTTAGGAAACTCTTTTGGATGTCTTTGAGTTGAGGCAGGGCAATGGCTATGGGTAGTGTTTCAAAATAATACAATAACTGGGGTAAAATGGACATCTTTAGTAAATTTATTCTACCTAAAAGGGAGAGAGGGTATTTAGTCCAACTTTGCAGGGATTTTTTGATATCTAAAATTAGAGGGGGAAAGTTAACAGAATAGAGGGTGGAGTAAGTAGGAATAAGATGGATCCCTAAATATTTGAGGGAGGTGGAACACCACTTATAAGGGTAAGATTCCATCAGCTGAGATAGGAGAGAGGAAGGAATATGGGAGGGCCTCAGTTTTAGTAGTGTTAACTTTATAACCAGATATGGCACCAAAGGAGGAGAGAAGACTATGTAATGAAGGGAGGGACAACAGCGGATGGGTAATAGTCAACAGAATAGTCAACAGAATATCATCTGCAAACAATGATAGTTTGTATTCCCTCTGTCGCATCACCACCTCCACGAATATCCAGATGTAAACGGATAGACTTAGCTAGAGGCTCTAGGCATAAAATGAAGAGTAATGGGGATAAAGGGCATCCCTGTCGAGTACCATTACTCATAGGGAAGCAAGGCAACAGAAAAGAAGACATCTGGACTCGAGCTGTGACTTGTAAATACAGAGCATGTAATGCTCTGAGAAAGGGACCTTTAAAACTGAATTTAAATAAAGTGGAAAACATATATGGCCAACTCACCCTGTTGAAGGCTTTTTGTGCATCCAGGCTTAAAACAAGAGCTTGACGTGAGGACCTATTCAAGAGGTCAATCAAGTCTATGGTGCGGGGGCTATTATCCCCTGCATGCCTAGTTGGGACAAAACCCACCTGTTGATCAATAAGGGAATGTGTTTAGAGTGTCTAGAAGCAAGTATCTTGGTAAAAATGTTATAATCTGAGTTTAAAAGAGCTATGGGCCTATAATTGTCAGGGGAGGAGGGGTCCTTTCCAGGTTTAGGAATAACGGAGAGATAGGAATGAGAAAATTGGGAGTGTGGGGGTTGACCTTTGAGGAGGGTGCCATAGAGAGTCAACAAATGGGGGGACAGAATGTCAAGGAAAGTTTTGTAATAGAAGTAAGGGAGCTCATCTGGGCCTGGGGACTTATGAAGTGGGAGATCCTTAATTGCGTTGTAAAGTTCCTCTGCAGTTATAGGAGCATTCAAATCAACTAGATCTGAGGAAGATCATTTCGGAAATCTATCAAAGAATCAAAGAATGCCTCAAATTTTTCTTTGGTGAAATTAAAATGATTTTCGGGTGTTAGGCAGTTATATAGCTTTTGATAGAAATTGCCAAAAATCTTGGATATCTCAAGAAGACAATGGGTTCTGGTTCCGTCAGCCTTAAGAAGGAAATCAGGGAAAAAGTTAAATGGGTGTGGACGTAACTTGTTTACTAACATCCTATGAGGCTTATTTGAAAACTCATAAAATTTCTGTTTGGCCCAGAGTATGGATTTAGCTGCCTTACCAAGATTTAAAGATTGTATCTGTTCTATAAGGGATGTAACCATGCGAAGCTTCGACACTGTGGGTTTGCACAATAGCTGACGTTTGCTTCTATCTTTTTCAGGCGAGTACCCTCCACGATGCATGCACCATGGAAGACCACCTTGTGTACCTCCCACAATGTGGAAAAGTCTGTAACAGAGCCCACATTAAGCAGAAAAAATTCCTCCAAGCTTGCAGCCAATTTAATGCGGGAGGGCTCAGAGTGTAAGAGTTGGTCATTTAGGGGCCAGTGGCATGACCTAGAGGAGATTTGACACAGTATGATGTCCAGTGTGATAGGGGCATGGTCAGACCATGTAACGGGGGATATGTCCGAATAAATAATGTGGGGGATAAGTGGAGCTGAAATGAGAAAGTGATCCAAGATTGAGTACATTTTATGGGCCATGGAATAGAAAGTAAATTGCTTAGCAGTAGGATGCTTAATCCTCCAGGAGTCAGACAATTGGTGAGACCTAACACAGTTACGGAAAGTATTAGCTTAGGAAGTGGACTTCTGTGAGGGAGTGTCATTTAGTACAGTTTGCCTATCCCTAGTAGGGGACATGACCAGGTTGAAATCCCCCCTTACAATCATGAAGGGTTGGGAACGATACTGGGGTAAGTATAATACCTTATTAAGAAAATCCACCTGTCCCCTATTGGGTGCATATATGTTAACTAGGGTGAAAGAGGAAGTCATATAGTCACACTTCAGGATAATGAACCTCCCATGAATGTCAGCATGTGTACTTTTGACCCTAATGGGGTAGGATTTTTTAATTAGAATAGCCACTCCAGCCTTGCCTGAATAATCAGAGGCCAGGTAGGAGGTAGGGAAGAACCTTGAGGCAAATTTCAAAGAGCCTCCAGCCCGAAAGTGCATCTCCTGGAGCATAACTATATCCACACCTGAGGATCTGAACTCCTTCAAAGCAATCCACCACTTTTGAATGGAGTTCAGGCCATTTACATATTATGACATGAGCTTTAATGCCATAAGATCAAGTCTGCAAGGCCAATGGTTGCATATTAGACCAATATAGACATATAGCATAACAGGCATAAGAAGGATATGCATATAATTACAAACATGGTGGAAGAGACAAACCCAACGGTACCCAATTACGATCCAGTATACCTCATGAAAAAAAGAAATTAAAAAAAGGAGAAAAAAGGAAAAAAGGTGACCTCATCCAGGAGGACTGACATATGAGCTTGAATTCAGAAAAACTAAATCACAAAAATGTGAACAAAAACAATAATAAAAAAAAAGAAAAAAACAACAGTTGAAAGTCTAAGACACAACTGTGTCTCAGGAGGCCCTGAGTAGTGTCACGGGCCAGGGAGGGACACATGCGAACTTCCAGCAGGGAACTCTGGGGAGAGAAGGGGTGCAACCCGCTCTACTTAAATAACTTAACAGTAGCTGAAAAAACAATCAAAAAAGAGAACTTGTTGAGAACAGTCAACAAAAAAAGCATCAATACGGTGATACTCCATGGGGATGGGAACAAATTACCCCTGAAAAAAGGTTCAGGGTAACTCTTGAAACCTGAAGACCAGTTCACAGCATTGTGTTTACCATGGACTAAAAGGGAAGAGAAACAAATGAGAATGAGGGAGACCTATCCAGAGATATCAGGGGGATTGCTTGGAGGGTTGTGAGCATTGAAGAGTGGAGAACTGCTTCTTCGACTGGCCCCTTACAGGGGTCCAGAGATGTCTGGGTGTAGATGGGAACGAACAAGCTTGTGGAGGTGCAGATTGTAAATCATCGTCAGGCAGTGGGGGGGAAGAGCAAGACTTTTCATGAAGGCTTTCCCTTCCTGAAAGTCACAGAGGCTTGTTTTGGACGCCATCTTTTGACACAGTGAGGCAAAAGGGGAACCCCCAATAATACGGAACTCAATGTTGATGTAGGTGGGCTGTTATTGGGCTCAAATTTCTCCTTTTGGCCAGGGTGATGGGGAGAGGTCACGGAAGATCTGTATCTTGGCCCCCTTGTAGGTAATTTGGGATTTGTTGCCTGTGGCCAGGCACAGGGCTTCCTTACTGTCATCGAAATGAAACCGCACAATGACATCCCTGGGCCTAGCTCCAGCTGGGGGTTTCGGGCCTAGGGAGCGATGGACCCTGTCCAGGTGCCAATCCACATCCACCACCATGGGGGCTAGGTTATTGAAGAGCCCCAGGAGATACGGGTGCAAGGAGGAGACCCCCACTGTCTCGGGGATACCACGGAAGTAGATATTCTGTTGTCTCTCCCTGTTTTCTAAATCGTCCTGTTGCAATTGCAATTGGGAGACAGAGTGTTTAAGATTAGAGTTTTCCTCCTCTATGGCCTGCACATAGTTCACCATTTCATCAAATTCATGTTCTAGGGCATCAGTACGTTCCCCAATTTTGATGATTTTGCCTATTAGTTCTGTGGAGATTTTGCTCACCTCTGCCACGATCTTCCGGGTAATCTGTTGGAGAAGGAGCTGAAGCTTGGCATCTAACTTTGCATCCAGAATGTCCGGGGTTAAAGCCTCCTGTGCAGGGGGGGAACTGGGCCCGGTATATGACCTGTAGTGGGAGGGGGGTTACCCGCATCTTCCGTCCCCAGTAGTGGATCCATTGCGGCGAAGGGGTCAGCGGGAGAACTCGAGGTTGAGGATTGTGGCCTAGTGATATAGCGATCCATGCCTGATCCCATTTGCAGCAAAAAAACAGCGGGTTATAACAATGCTGCTGCTGGCCAATCTTTCCCATGGGGTGCCCATGAATTAGGGGGATCGATCAGGCTTACCCCCACTGTTAAAGCCTCCTATTATCGCTGAATGGAGGTCTCAGAGAGTGGACAGGACCCGGAGCTCACTCAAGACACGACCGCCACGTCAAGGAGCCACGCCTTTATTTGTCATTGTATGTTTTGATAAACTGTTGATCTTGGTACTGCAGGAGAAAGAAAATAATCTTACTTATCTGTATCCACATGTTCATTACAAGAGTTAGGAAAAGGGAAAATGGCACAATTACCGACCAGACATTGAGACATTGAGAGCAACAATCAAAAAAATATATATGATGGTATCTTAACAAACAATATTTTTAGAAAAAAAAAATGTTCTAAGGTATCCGTTCTTAGGTATACACTTTAACATATTTTTAACATAATTTGAACTTTATAAGCACTATCAGTGCCCATCTCTATGTAGACTTATTGCCTTTGTTCCAGCTGACTCCGCTGTGTAGCAGCCGGTGTCAGCCTATATATGATCGACAGTGTCCATTAGCCAACTATATCTGATGAAAATGCGGTTGCATTGAAATGCGTCATCTGACACGTCCAGACGTAATTTCCGCATCTTAGCCCCCAGTGAGTTGTGCCTTCCACGCTGGTCCACTTACAGCTCTGGTCTCTAGGGTTTGAAACGGACGGCGTGCAGCCTTTGCTGACACCCAGGTCTCCCGTGACCCCCTACGGCAGCCAAAGACCACAGACCGCCCTACCATATCTGGACAGCCATTTTTCAAAATCGCTGGGACGTGCTACTGTGAACAGCTGGGGATTTGCTATGGACAAACTATACATGTTTACATGCCAACTCTCATTGAGTAATTGTGAGTAGCCATTTGGCCACCTTTACATATTTCTATTAAAGTTGTTCTTGATACTGCACTTAGATTGGCGCACCTTGTCTCCTTTTCCTTTTTCATTACAAGAGTTACAGAGTTATATATAGATAGATAGATAGATAGATAGATAGATAGATAGATAGATAGATAGATAGATAGATAGATAGATAGATAGATAGATAATTTATGTAGATATATCATTTATTTATTTACAAATGAAAAAATATATATACACCATAATCATGATGTAAAGAAAATCAGGATAATGCTATAAAAGTATTTGCAAAGCAATTCTTTCTGTCAAATTTTTCCCACCTATAAATGCATACTAAAATATCAGTGAGTAAATTAGGGATCTAAGAATACATATTCAATACATATTTATTTTTTCAATAGTCTTACTTAGACATGTGCATGATGAAAAAATTTGTTTAGTTTAGTTTAGATTCCTTAAGCTAGTATTTTGTTAATTTAGGTTCATCAGATTCGGTTGCTTCGTTCAATTCGTATTCGGAATTCGTATTCGGAATTTGTTCTATGTCTTTTTCAAATTTTCTTTGAATTTACAGTTTTTTTTCGATTCAAAATGTTCAAATCAAAAAATGTTTATTAGAACTTGCTGACATTCACATAATATGCATGTGTAATACATTTTACGGGTGCCAACATGGCAGTATACCAGCGTTTCATACTAGTTCATACTTCCTACTAAGAAGCTCCATGTTTAAAAACCTTTGGCGGAAGCAGCTGAGCAGCTGCCACAAGGAATTTCTAGAGCAGAGTTGCCATCACAAGGACTGAAGCGGCCACCGTAGTGACTGGAGCAGTCGTTGGAGTGCCGTCCCCATGCCTGCCCTTGGTAGATGTTTTGGGTGTTCCCTATTTGTTCTAGGCTCCTGGACCCTTTGGCACATGGATGGTGAGCCAATATAGCCAATATAGCCTGCAATATGTTATTGTTATTTGTATAAATCTTTTGTGTATGTTTTTGCATTTTTGATACTTTTATTTTTTAATTCATTTTTTTTATTTTCCCCATGCCCATCCCCACAACCATGGTTGTGGGGGTCTGCAGGTCCATCCATTCACCATTCTTCCAAAAAAAAGTATTAAAAGCACACACAGAGTTTTTGACAATTCCTTTATTAAAACATAAAAAAACAGTGTCCCCCCAATGTAAATCCATTGTCAATCACGCCACCCTCCACACCTGAAAAATAAAAACCGCCTACTGCAGGTTCCACTGTTTGACAGTTCTTATATAGGTAAGGGGCAGGGCCATCTGGCTATGTCACTTGGTGGCACTTCCCCTTCAGACGCCACAGACCGGTGCAAGCACCCACCCCACCATGTTGAGGCCATGTGGCCTGGTATGGAATAGGAGGGGGGAGCTTGCTTGTCTCTCCCCTTTTCTGGCCTGCCAGGCTGCTTGCTTGGATAAAGGTCTTGTATAAATTTTGGGGGGGACCCCATGCCTTTTTTTTTTAAATTGGGTGTTTTTTGTTTTTTTTCAATAGCTGGGTGCCGGCAATTGCAACAGTGAGCCATTTTAAATGTGATTTGACTTTCAAAATGTCATTTTTGCTGCAGCATGTTCTATGTATGCTACAGAGGTGCCACTTTACATGCAGACTAAGGGAACCCCCCAGGCACAAAAGTTAAAGGAATTTTTCATTTTTATTGTTGCACTTTAAGCATTATTAAAATCATAATCATAGCAGAGCCAGGGTCATACACAGAAGATCAAGCAGAGGGAGCTGGGAGAAAGACAGGACAAGGAAAGGGTAACAGGAAACAGAGTGAAAGCAGATGGTAAGGGATGAGGCTGCAGGGCAGGGGTCTGGGTCCAGGAACAGGAAACAGGATGCAGTATGCAGCATGCAGAATCAGAGACACAGGTCAGGGGCACATGAAGACACTGGGCTGGGAGACTTCTGTTACACAAGTCCAGAGAAAAGTTTTTTGTAGGCTGAATAAATGGCAGGTCCCAAGTGAGATGCCCTACTGCCAAGATCTATCAATAGCCAAAGTGTCTCACCGCCTGGGTCAAGTGACTGGCTGGGTGTCCTGCTGGACAGATTCTCTGAGATGTACAGCATTCAACACTCCAAGTCCCTTAAAACAGCCATGGGGTCATGTGACTATACCTAAACCCAGACACTGCAGTGTTTTGTCATAACCATGTGGCTTGCCTGGTTTCCAGGACTTGCTCCGTACATTAAAAGCCACCTAGAACTCTTTGATGCACTGTTTACTTGACCCGGGTTCCCTAGTACACCCGGAGCTGTGGCAATTGCACTTGGATCATGGCAAGGCACAGATCACATTTTTCCATTCCCTGGAAGCTTGCCACAACCAGGGCTATGAAGGCAAATTCAGCTACCAGTTACCAAGGGTATGTCTGGACCACCAGGCTTTGGTGCCATAGGAGCAAAACACTGCCAGAGGGTATAAGTACATCAAACTTGGCAGCAGGCAGAGGCACATCAGGCTTGGTAGCGGGCAGATGTACATCAGGCTGGGCAGTGGGCAGAGGCACATCAGGCTGGGCAGTGGACAGAGGCACATAAGACTGGTCAGTGGGCAGAGGATCATCAGGCTGGGCAGTGGACAGAGGACCATCAAATGGGGCAGCAAGCACAAGGCCATCGGGCAGGGCAGCAGGCATCAGATCAGCAGGCACAAGATCATGAGGTTGGGCAGCAAGCACTGGATCATCAGGCTGGGTAGCGGGCAGAGACACATCAGGCTAGGTAGCAGGCAGAGGCACCTCAAGCTGGACAGCAGGCAGAAGCACATCAAGCTGATCAGCAGGCAGAGGATCGGAAAGGTCAAGCTGGTCATCAGATTCAGGACCATCAGAAGCTGGTCTAACCCCATTGGCAATCATAGAGGCAGGCTTGAGCAGATCATCTGTGGAGGCAGCCTGGAGAAATTTGGCTGGTGTGGAGGCAGACTGGGGTGGAAGCAGACTGGAGCAGATTGGCTGGCGTGGAAGCAGACTGGAGCAGATCGATCAGTGTGGAGGCAGACTTGGATAGTGGCAGGATTGTGAACAATCCTGTTGGGAAAGACTTCAGTTTCTTTTTGGGTTTAGTCACTGAGATCCTGCATGTGAATGCAGGGCTATGAGCAGGGGGTGCAGCTGAGGGAAGAGAAGAGCTGAGGGATGGTGAAAAGGAGGGAGCAGTTGCTAAGGAGGATTTATGTGGGATTGCCACAGGCAATGGAGAGAAGTTAAAGGCAGGGTAGTGCAGCAAGTGGAAACAGGGTACTGGCACATAGTTGGTAGCAGGCAGGGGCAGCCCATTCATTAAGGGTGCATGGGCACCGCCCTTCTATCCACACCACCCCTTATATGAATAATCATGCATAGCATGAATCTATCCATGTCCACTGCACCAACCCCTACTCATGGGTCTGGCCTCTTTCAGGATACCGGGCACATGAATTACAGCGGCTGGGGGGGGGGGGGGGTTTGAAGCACCTGATTAGAGCCATAAGACTTAATAGGCTTCAAAATATGGTGGCCTCGTGGCGCAGAGCATTGTACTCAGAGCCCACCCAGGTGTGTTAAAAAAGCAAATTAATATTCACTTTTCTAACCTTGAATCACCTCTCCGCCAAACAGGATGCGCGTGTCTGATACCCATCACCTGCTTGGCTGATAGGACAGGCGATCCTACTATACGCCTAGCAGGAGGAAAGAAGAGACACACGACAGAAGCATGGAGGACACAGGAGCCGCCGCCTGTCCCGCCGCCCACCCCACATCTCGCCACTGCCTGACCCAGCACCAGTCCCACAGCTCGCCACTGCCTTAACAGCCACCTGAACCTCCGTCTGTTCCACAGCTTGCTGCCGTCACCCGCTGCCTGACCTGCCAGCAAGATGGGGTAAGTGCCGGGCAGACAACGAGCAGGCGGGCAGGGGGGTGCTGGTTAAATGTCGCCAGAAGGTTTAGGGTTGTTCTGGTTAAGTGCTGCAGGGGGGGGGGGTCACAGTGGCTGCAATTGATGGACACAATGAGTTTACAATTGAAGTGCCTAGTGGCTGCCATAATGGCTGCAATTGATGGGCACAGTGGCTGAAAATGATGGACGCAGTGGCTGCAATTGATGGGCACAGTGGCTGCAATTAATGGGCACAGTGAGGCTGCAATTGATGCTTTTTTTTAGTATTTTTCAGTTTGTGCCACCCCCCCCCCCCCCCAAAAAAAATTGTGAGCACCGGCTGCCACTGGTAGCAGGGTAAAGAAACAGGTTGCAACTTTGGTTGTTGTGGATGATGGAGAGGGAGATACTTGAGAAGACAGGTGTCTAGCAGCAGGAATGGGTTGATGCAAGCTAACTGAGGCTTAGTGCAACATATCTGACCATGCTTGTAGTAACTTTAGTTTACATGCTGCCTGTTTGACAAGAGACTGCACTGTTCCAATGACCATAACAGTAAATCTACCTGAGCCATACTGAAGGGGGGAAAAAAGTCATCACTACCTTTAGGAATACTAGACAAAGTCAGTTCCGCACAAACCTGAATCATAGGCTGAACATCACCAAACAACATCCTGCCCTGAACAACTAGAGAATGAGCAAGACAAACACATTCTAACAGCTGATCTCTGGCCCACTCCTTCAATATCTGGTTGTTGTATTCTTTTTCCTCTGTCACTAGCAAACAAAAGTATATAATCTCCTCAGAATGCATGTTGCCACAAAAATAGTAGTAAGAAGAGCCGGCAACACTGTAATCCTTGAAGTGTCGTTTATTGCTACATCAGAGTGACAGTAAAACAATAAAGCTGACGCGTTTCGGCAAAAGCCTTAGTCGTAGCTGGTTCGGAACCGGTGTGACCAGAAATGTGTGGACTGCCACAGAGAACCCCAGGCACAAGTACAATGTAAAGTAATATAATTTACTTAAAAGATAAGTGAATAACATAAGTGTAAACACACCTCCAACATACCAAACAGTGTAAAACAAACCAGATAACCAAACAAATAGTGACACATGATATGCAACTGCCTAAACTAAACATATACAGCAAGTAGGGAATGCAAAATCGTAATCGTAGGAGAGCCAGGATCATACACGGAAGATCAAGCAGAGGGAGCTGGGAGCAAGACAGGACAGGGAAAGGGTAACAGGAGACAGCGAGAGCAGGTGGGAAGGGATCAGGCTGTAGTGCAGGGGTCTGGGTCCAGGAACAGGAAACAGGATGCAGGATCACAAGGACACAGGTCAGGGACACATGAAGACCAAAACACAAAGGCAACCAGAGCATGACAGACAGGACTTAAATATACTTCCTGCAACCAACATCAATTGATGACTAATGATATGAGCTTCTGGCTGCTGGGAGACACCCACTGGTGGATGCTGGAACTGCAGCCTATGGATCTGGGAGCAGGTGAGCCTTTTCCTGACAGGTTCACTGTGAGTCAATCATCTCTGATTCCACAGTCTTCCTTTTGGGTTGTCTACCTATCTGAGGACCTTCACTAAGGTTCTGACTAGGGATGAGCTTAACACTGCACACCGAACACCACTGTTCACACCAGAACACCGCAAATAGGCAAAAAAACTGTGCGAACATGCAAACACCGTTAATGTCTATGGGACACAAACAGGAAAAATGTATGGGAACCCGGGTATTGCCCCAGGGGACATGTATTAATGCAAAGAAAAACGTTTAAAAGCAACTTTTTTTTCAGGAGCAGTGATTTTAATAATGCTTAAAGTGAAAGAATAAAAATGAAATATTCCTTTAAACATCGTGCCTGGTGGTCCCCTTAGACACATGAAGACCAAGATCTTTCCCATGTTTATAACAGTACTGCGGCAAAATAAATTTTTTAAAGGAAAAAATATCATTTAAAATTTCTTGCGGCTGTAATGTATTGCCATATCCTGGCAATATACATAAAAAATAATTGAAAAAAATGGCATGGTTGCCCCCCCCCCACCCCCATACCAGGGCCTTGGGGTCTGGTATAGATATTAAGGGTAACTCCACAGCAAAATTGTAAAAAAAAAAAAATGGCATGGGGTCCCCCCCTAAATCCAAACCAGGCCCTTCAGGTCTGGTATGGATTTTAAGGGGAACCCCACGCCAAAATAAAAAAAATGGTGTGGGGTCTTCCCCAAAATCCATATTAGACCCTTATCCGAGCATGTAACCTGGCAGGCCACAGGAAAAGGGGGTGAGGAGAGAGCGCCCCTACCTTCCTGAACCATATCATGCCCCCTTAACATGGATAAGGTGTTTTGGGGTCCCCCAAAGCACCTTATCCCCATGTTGATGCGGACAAAGGCCTAATCCCCACAACCCTTGCCAGTTGGTTGTGGGGTAGTGCATTTAGTGTAGCCTAGATATTCAGTGTAGACTCTATATTCAGTCAGTGCAGGAAGTGTAGTTTAAATAACACAGTGTATTGAAGTGGTTAAGGGGAACTCTGCACCAATTTTTTTTTTAAATGGCTTGGGGGTAATTCCCAAAATCTATACCAGGCCCTTCAGGTCTGGTATGGGTTTTAAGGGGAACCCCGTGTCAAAATACTGAAACTAACTCTTCATTCATAATTACACTATATATGGCCGCCAAGTATGCAGTCTTATATAGTGTGGAGCATGGACTTAGCCTTCTGAGCCATGATTGGCCAAAGGCACTTTGGCCAATTATGGCTCTCTCAGCAGAGCATGATGTGATTGGCCAAAGAATGCAGGTCAGGTGCATGCTTTGGCCAATCATAAGATGCCAATGCACTGCAATCTCGGAGTGCATTATGGCGTGAACCACGGTGCTCTAATTTGCCACGAACACCCCATAATTTTCAGTATTCACAGAATGAGTCGAAACTTATGTTCGACTGGAACATCTGGCTCATCCCTAGTTCTGACTGCAGTACTATCTATCTTCAAAAAGCAAGGCCTTCACATACATCAATATCTGGATAACATCCTTCTGCTGCCATGCAATCCGGAACAGGCAGGTACTGAAAGAAACACTTTAATAATTCGATTGGATCATTCACTACAAAAAGGGTGACCCGGAAGATGTCAAATTTTTGGGAGCTCTTTTCAACACCAAAGTCTTTCTTGCAACCCAAAAATGTAACAGCCATCAGATGTCACCCATGTCACCTAAAAACACACTCTTTCCACTATATGGTACTTTAACATTTTAAATATTGACCACACCACAGTGCTCAGCTCACCATTCTTTTCATATTAATCTTCAAAATTGTTGGAATTTAGTATCAATATTCACACCACTATAAACTTTACATCCTGTATTCCATGGATTTGGGTGTTGTAATGAAAGAAACAAATGTGCAGGTATTGTGCCATGTCTGCTAACAGGGAACTAACAAGCACTAATGCATCATATATAGTGACAATTTTCTCTATTAGGGCTTCTACAACTAGGTGTCACTTGATGATGACAAGAAGGGCAGGTATAAATCACTAGATTAACACGGACTTGTTTTATACCTGTAAACAGATGCAGTTGGCCAAACCACTCCATTTGCTAGATGTGAATTTTGATTTATGTCAGAATTGATGTATTATATACACGAGTGATGTGTTTAGTTATTCTACAGTGTTGACAAAAACAAGGGAAATGTCTATATTTATTCAGTGAACAAATCATCTAAAATGGAATGTCAAAGGGTGACTGTTGAAGGACTTTCTACTTTAGAGTGTCAAAACATGATCAGAAATGTATGCTTAAAGCGGACTTCCACTCAAAAATGGAAATTCCGCTTTAAGGGAAGGTGACCCCCTGACATGCCACATATGGCATGTAATTTATTTGGTGGGGGGGTGGAAACCCTCTTTTTAGAGGGTTACAGCTCCCACTTCCTCCCAGGGCACCACTGTGCCCGAAGGAAGTTCACCTCTCCCCTCTCCCCAATCATCTGGGACATGTCACAGGTCCCAGATGACTGCCCGGCCAGTCACGGCAAGTAGCACAAGAGAGGAAGTCGTTCACAATGACAATGCTGGCACCGCAGAGAGGAAGGAGAGATGAGTGGGGCTTTGTTCTCCCACATCACTGGACCCTGGAACAGGCAAGTGTCTGATTATTAAAAGTCAGCAACTGCAGTATTTGTAGCTGTTTACTTTTATTTTATGTTTTTGCTGCGGAACTCCGCTTTTAAGGCTTTTTTTTTTTTTTATATGGTGAAACTATATTTATAATCATAAAAAAATACTAGTGCATAAAATTCTGTATTATTAGCACCATTTTAATTTTTAACCTTTACAATGAGCTTGATAAGATTACATGCATTTGCAATGAGCACTTACATTTTCCTGCCTTAGGTTTTATTCACCATGGTTACTGCTGGGATAACAACGATTTTCAAATCTAAAACATATTTGGGACTTATTTTCTATAGATTACTCATGGATGACACAATTTATACAGGAAACACTTTATAGTCCCAAGCATTACTGAGTTACTGACGTACATATTTTCCTTTAGGAATACATGTATAACTTTTGGTTAAAATGTTACATATGTATCAAATAGCAATGAAATAATGTAAATAGCATTAAGAAAGGATTACATAAGATTTGTCTACTAACGGTATATCTTTTTTCATACCTTACTTAGAGTGAAAATGGAGCCTTATTCTGAATTTTTTAGAAAGTCTTTATTTGTTGAAAATATTTTTTCATTGCAATAGTTTTTTATTGAGTTTAAACAAGAAAATATGTATATACCTACACATATTGGGATACAACAGGTCGGGTTACAACAACAAATAGTGAGTACAAAAGGCATTGTGTATAAAACATGAGGAAATATGCAGGAAGAATAGTATCGCACAACATCACTCAACCAGGTCGGTGATAAAACATGAGGAAATATGCAGGAAGAATAGTATCGCACAACATCACTCAACCAGGTCGGTGATCTCGGAGCCGCGTGAGCCGCCAGGGCGCCCAGCTGATTCCCCATTATGAGGGGGAGGCCCTCCCTCCGGCACCCCTAGTGGGTACTCACTGTGCCTAGAGAGGGAAGACCCCCCACCCCCTTTGAATCTGCAAGCACCGGCTTCCAAGTCCAGGCGGCACCAGCAGTCCCCCACGGCCCCGATACACAAGCCCTTAATCAAAATGAACCCTGATGAGTAATGCACGTGCCTCCACCGATAATGTGCTGCATCATAAAATTTAAACGATAAATTTATAACGATGAATTTAAAGCAATAAATTTGTTGCAGCTAGTTATAATTCGGTGCATAAATTACATCAACAATTGAGCAATACGCCGTGTAGGCAAATTAAAGAAGAGTGAAGGCCGTTCAACATGAAATAACCTTGATGAGTAAAAAGTTAAAACTCATGAGAATTTAACAAAGGAAAGATAGTAAAAAGGAAATAATAAACCGATAGAGTGAAAACTAAAAAGGAAAAATAAAAAAAAGGATAGAAATAAGCCAGAAATTGGAGTCATAGCACAGGTTGCTGCATACCTGTCCACATGCCGTGAGCCTTATAAAGTACTTATCATGTCAGTTTAGTATTTTTAAACCAGTCAGTCCACGGTTTCCAATTTGCTCTAGCTACGATAAGTTTGCCTTGTGTTGATGCAAACATGGTTTCATACATGGCATGGGTGTCAGTAGTTATGATAATTTCTTTTAACGTTGGTGCGTTATGATCTCTCCAGTGGCGTGTTAAGACCAATTTGGTGCTCATCATAATGTGGGACACAATCGTCCTAGAGGGTTTGAGAATCAGATCCATGTTCAGGGATAAGATGGCTAGTGCCGGATCAGCGGGGATATGGGTCTTCGCTATTTGTGAGCACACGTGAAATACCGTATTCCAAAGTGTACGTATCCTGGGACAATCCCAAAGGATATGGTACAAGGTACCAGGGTTGTTGCACTGCCTCCAACATAGTGGAGAGACACTGGGGGCAAATTTGGATATCCTATACGGAGTAAGGTACCAACGACGCAATATTTTTTGCGTCAGTTCCCATAAGTTAATACATTTGGTGGAAGCATAAGATATTCGCAGTGCCATTTGCCATTGGTCTTCCGTAAATGTTTGCCTAGATCTTTTTCCCATGCGCTAATGTTGGGTGTTTTGCGGAATGTCAGTTTATCATTAAGAGAGTTATAGAATAGGGAGATTCCCCTCAAATTAGTAGAGGGATTGGTGAGATATGAGACAATCTTCCATGGAAGTTGTATGTCTGAAAGAGTGTTCGTTTGGAGAAGGTGTCTGATTTGGATATATCTATATTTGTCGGATTCTGTTAGTCCAAACTCAATTTGCAACGTGCGGAATGTCTTCATTGCTGGCCCTATTCTAAGGTCCTCGATATAAGTGATACCCTTTTCCCGCCAATGAGATAGTTGCAAATTAGGGATAAGTCCTGTAAGGCTGCTAATAGGGATTTTTAAGGTAGAAGTAGGGGTTTGAAAGGTTTGTGCAAGGAGAACCTTCCAAGCACGTAAGGAAGCTACGATGGAGGGTGCCATAGACGTGGTGCGGGGGGTGTTCGAGGTGTACGTCAGTAAATAACTATATAGGTTAGTATTGGGGATTTGGCTTTCTTCAAGTTCCCTCCATCTCGTTGAGGGTGAATCAGGGAACCACAGCCGCAGCTGTGCTAGAATGGAGGCTAAATAATAGTCCTGAATCTGAACGTTTCCCACCCCCCCAGCATTTCTCGTCGTTAACGAGCTTTTAAAGGCCCACCTAGCTTTCTTCCCCTTCCATAAAAAGTTGTTTATGATAGCTTGTACCTTGGTAAAGTAGTGGTTGGGGACAGGAATAGGGAGGGACCGAAATAAATAGAGTAGTTGCGGTAAAATTATCATCTTTACTAGGGATGAGCTTCGTGTTCGAGTCGAACACATGTTCGACTCGAACATCGGTCGTTCGTGCGTTCGCCGAATTCCGAACGTTTGGGCCGTTCGCGGCAAAATTCGTGTGGCCCACAATGCACTGCGATGGTGCAATGCATTGCTGTCTCACGATTGGCCAAGCATGCACTGTGACCCCGCATGCTTGGCCAATCGCAGCGCCAGTAGCGGGAAGAGCAATGGTTGGTCACAGGCATCCTGCCTGTGGCCAGTCATAGCTCAGACAGTGTAGTGCACGCCCCACACTATATAAAGCTGCCTTTCAGGCGGCCTCGTGTAGTGTTTGTTAGCATCTGAAGCAGTGGGTGTTCTGTGTACCTTCAACACAGTTACACACCAATCGTTTTTGGCTGATTTACTATTTTGCTCTTGTGTAGTGGTTACTGTCTGTGCCCTGACCGCAGTATACACCACTATATTCACCTCACCTATATAGCTAGTGATCTAGCTTTAATAATAGAGCTTGCAGTCAGTAGTGTTAGTGCGTGCTGTCTGCGTGCTCTGTACCCAGTACATACCACTATATACACCTACATAGCTGTTCTCTATTTGAGCCCGATTGTCATTTGCTGGAGTTATTGGAAGTTGTGTGTGCCTCCAGCACAGCACAGTATACAGCTGTATATGCCCCTTTAACTCTGCTGTTTTCTTGTTATTGTCTGCATGCGCTGACCGCAGTATACACCGTGATATTCACCTCACCTATATAGCTAGTGGTCCATCTTTAACAATAGAGCTTGCAGTCAGCAGTGTCACTCAGGAGATAGTGCGTGCTGTGTGCCTGCTCTGTACCCAGTACATACCGCTATTATCCACCTACATAGCTGTTCTCTATTTGGGCCCGATTGACATCTGCTGGAGTTATTGGAAGTTGTGTGTGCCTCCAGCACAGCACAGTATACAGCTGTATATACCCCTTTAACTCTGCTGTTTTCTTGTTATTGTCTGCGTGCCCTGACCGCAGTATACACCGTGATATTCACCTCACCTATATAGCTAGTGGTCCATCTTTAACAAAAGAGCTTGCAGTCAGCAGTGTCACTCAGGAGATAGTGCGTGCTGTGTGCCTGCTCTGTACCCAGTACATACCGCTATTATCCACCTACATAGCTGTTCTCTATTTGGGCCCGATTGACATCTGCTGGAGTTATTGGAAGTTGTGTGTGCCTCCAGCACAGCACAGTATACAGCTGTATATACCCCTTTAACTCTGCTGTTTTCTTGTTATTGTCTGCGTGCCCTGACCGCAGTATACACCGTGATATTCACCTCACCTATATAGCTAGTGGTCCATCTTTAACAATAGAGCTTGCAGTCAGCAGTGTCACTCAGGAGATAGTGCGTGCTGTGTGCCTGCTCTGTACCCAGTACATACCGCTATTATCCACCTACATAGCTGTTCTGTATTTGGGCCCGATTGGCATCTGCTGGAGTTATTGGAAGTTGTGTGTGCTTCCAGCACAGCACAGTATACATCTGTATATACCCCTTTAACTCTGCTGTTCTATAAAAAAGGCATCTGCAGGAGTTAGTGGGTGTTGTGTGCCTCCAGCACAATATAAACTACCCAACTACTGTTTTACCCAACTCCCTTCAGGCCATTACCATGTCTGGAAGGCCAGCAAGGAGAGGCAGACAGGCGCGAGCCGATAAAAGAGGGCAAGCAGGCTCTGTGTCTAGAGACAACAGTGCTGGTCGGGGACGCGGTGCATTGTCATCAGCACGTGGCCATGGGACATGCTTGTCCTTCTTTTCTGCAGCTGGACATGTTGAACCGCAACATGCCAACGACTTGGTAGAGTGGATGACCAAGCCCTCTTCATCCTCCTCATCCTCTCTCACCCAGTCTCAGGGTAGTAGAAAAGCAGCTGCCAACACATCGTCGTCCCTCCTCTCAATGTCATCATCAGTGACTCCTTCCCTAGACCCACCACGTCCTCCTGAGGAGTCTCCTGAACTCTTTGAGCACAGTGTTGGGTACATGCTCCAGGAGGATGCCCAGTGTTTGGTGGGCTCTGATGATGACACTCAGCTAGAGGAAGGCAGTAGCGTGAGCACAGAGAGAGGGGATGCTCAAGAAGGACAGCAATCTGGCAGTAATGTTCCACAAGCTGCAGCATACTGCCAGGTTTGCTACAGCGATGAAGAGGGAGGGGATGATGAGGGCACTGACTCCACGTGGGTGCCTGGAAGGAGGGAGGAGGAGGAGGAGGAGGAGGAGGCACATGTCCAACGAGGCAGGATGCCCTCCGGGGGCCAGCTTAGGGGCAGCACACTGACTGAATCACACCGCAGAGCTCCGCCTGCGCAGAACGCTTCCTCTGTGCAGAGCGCTTCCTCTGCGCGTTATTCTAAAAGTTCTTTGGTGTGGGCCTTTTTTGAGACGAGTGCATCAGATCGCACCGCTGCTATTTGCAACATATGTCTCAAGCGTATCTCACGTGGCCAAAACATCAGCCGCTTGGGCACCACATGCTTGACCAGACATATGTTGACCTGCCATGCAGCTCGTTGGCAAGCATACCTCAAAGACCCACACCAAAGAACAAAGCGGACCTCTCCTTGCTCCTCATCAGCTGGCATCTCCAACCCCACTAGACCTTCAGTCCTCTCTGAAACCTGCTCTGAGAGGAATGAAGGTGTAGAATTAGGTGTGTCACAGCCAAGTGCTTCCGGGAACTCTGCTAGTGGTACATCCACGTCCGATTATAGCAGACAAATGTCCCTGCCCCAGCTGCTGGACCGGCGGAAGAAATTTACTCCCAGCCATCCACATGCCCAGCGGTTGAATGCTAGCTTGGCTAAATTGCTAGCACTTCAACTGCTGCCTTTTCAGTTGGTAGATACGGCCCCCTTCCGTGAGTTTGTACAATGTGCGGTTCCTCAGTGGCAGGTCCCCAAACGCCACTTTTTCTCACGGAAGGCAATTCCGGCTCTCTACCGGCATGTGGAAGGCAATGTCCTTGCCTCGCTGGACAGGGCGGTCAGCGGTAAGGTGCATATTACCGCTGACTCATGGTCCAGCAGGCATGGACAGGGACGTTACCTGTCTTTCACGGCCCATTGGGTCACTCTTCTGGCTGCTGGGAAGGATGCAGGACAAGGTGCAGTAGTATTGGAGGTTGTTCCGCCACCACGCCTCCAAAATGCTACTATTGGTTGTGACACACCTCTCTCCTCCACCCCCTCCTCTTCTTCTTCCTCCACGGCCTCTTCCAGTGCTCTGTCCTCAGAACCAGCGGTGCTCCGTAGGCGTTGCAGGGGCTACGCAAGTACGCAGGCAAAACGATGCCATGCCGTGCTTGCGCTGGTTTGTTTGGGGGACAGGAGCCACACTGGGGCGGATGTTTTGTCAGCTCTGCAGGGGCAGGCCGAGAGGTGGTTGACGCCACGCCAGCTTAAGCCAGGAATGGTGGTTTGCGACAATGGCACCAACCTCCTCTCCGCCCTCCGACAGGGACAACTGACCCATGTGCCCTGTGTAGCTCACGTCCTTAACCTGGTGGTGCAGCGGTTCTTGGGCAGGTACCCCGGCTTACAGGATGTCCTGAAACAGGCCAGGAGAGTCTGTGTGCATTTCCGCCGATCATTTAATGCCTGTGCTCGGCTGGCTGAGCTCCAAAAGGAGTTGAACCTGCCCAAGAACCGCCTTATATGTGACATGCCCACCAGATGGAACTCAACATTGGCCATGCTGCAGCGGCTGCACACGCAGCAGAGGGCCATCAATGAGTACCTGTGCGACTACGGCACCAGGACAGGGTCAGGAGAGCTTGGTTTTTTCTCACCACGCCAGTGGGGCATGATCAGGGATGCATGCACTGTCCTGTCACCGTTTGAGGAGGCCACAAGGATGGTGAGCAGTGACAGTGCATGCATCAGTGACACTATACCTCTTGTCCACCTCTTGGAGCATACGCTGCGTGGAATAATGGACAGGGCACTTGAGGCAGAACAGAGGCAGGAAGAGGAGGACTTCCTTGCCTCTCAAGGCCCCCTTTATCCAGACAGTGTTCCTGCTGTGCCACCCATCACACAGGAAGAGGGTGAGGAGGAGGAAGAGGAGGAGGAGGATGATTGTGTCAGCATGGAGGTGGAGGCTGGCACTCAGCATCAGCAGCAGCAGTCTTATAGGGATGATTTACAGTCCCAAGAAACACGTGGACTTGTACGTGGCTGGGAGGAGGTAGCTGCGGATCATGTTGTCCTTAGTGACCCAGAGGACTCCGGACCGAATGCCTCAGCTAACCTACGCTGCATGGCCTCCCTGATCCTGCAAAGCCTGCGGAAGGATCCTCGTATTCTTCGGATCAAGGAGAGGGACCATTACTGGCTGGCCACTCTCCTTGATCCACGGTACAAGGGTAAGGTTGCCGACCTTATCTTGCCATCGCAGAGGGAGCAGAGGATGAGACATCTCCGGGAGGCCTTGCAGAAAGCTCTGTGCAACGCGTTCCCAGAGACTGGGAGGTCACAAACTCCTGGTCCTGGACAACGTGTTGCTGAGGCATCAGTCAGAAGGAGCGGTGGAGAAGGTGGCCGTCTGACTGATGCGTTCAGACAATTTTTTAGTCCGCAGCCCCAAGGTATGATTGGTTCCAGCACCCATCGCCAGCGTCTAATTTACATGGTGCAGGAATACCTAGGGGCAAGGTCAGACTTGGACACCTTTCCCACTGAAAATCCTCTGGCTTACTGGGTCTTGAGGATGGATCACTGGCCAGAGCTTGCACAGTATGCAATTGAGCTCCTGGCCTGTCCTGCATCCAGCGTTCTTTCGGAACGCACCTTCAGTGCTGCTGGTTGCTTCGTTACCGATCACAGGGTGCGCCTGTCCACCGAATCAGTTGATCGACTGACCTTCATCAAGATGAATCAGTCTTGGATCACCCACAGCTACCAAGCACCTGAAGCTGATGTAACCGAATAATTTTTTTTGAAATACCACATCCCTTCAAGACTGCCTATGCTGATGCTGAGTGACTGTCCTGTTATGTTGATTGTCTATCCTCTTCCTCCTCCGCTGATATGTTGGAAGAACATTTTTGGTTCTGGGTGATGCCAGCAGCCCAATTTTTCTGCCCCTGTTTAACAGGGGTGTTTAAGTACAATTTTTGATGCAATGCTTTGCAGCAGGGCTAATTCCTGCAAAAAAACTAGAGTGTATGGCAGAGGTTGCAGTGTGATGGCACCAGTGCCTAAGGCCCAATTTTTCTGCCCCTGTTTAACAGGGGCGTTTAAGTACAATTTTTGATGCAATGCTTTGCAGCAGGGCTAATTCCTGCAATAAAACTAGAGTGTATGGCAGAGGTTGCAGTGTGATGGCACCAGTGCCTAAGGCCCAATTTTTCTGCCCCTGTTTAACAGGGGCGTTTAAGTACAATTTTTGATGCAATGCTTTGCAGCAGGGCTAATTCCTGCAATAAAACTAGAGTGTATGGCAGAGGTTGCAGTGTGATGGCACCAGTGCCTAAGGCCCAATTTTTCTGCCCCTGTTTAACAGGGGCGTTTAAGTACAATTTTTGATGCAATGCTTTGCAGCAGGGCTAATTCCTGCAATAAAACTAGAGTGTATGGCAGAGGTTGCAGTGTGATGGCACCAGTGCCTAAGGCCCAATTTTTCTGCCCCTGTTTAACAGGGACATGTAATTACAATTCTTGATATAATATTTCACAGGAGGGCCCCTTCCTGTGCCCACCCAGAGTAACTGTGAGGACTTATAGTGTTGTGGCACCAGCACCACAACCACCAAAGGTCAATTTTTCTACCACTGTTCAACAATGGCATGTAATTACAATTCTTGATATAATCGTTCACAGCAGGGCGCTCCAGCGGCCACCAAGAGTCACTTTGAGGGCTTACAATGTTGTTGCAAAACCAACACCTTGTTCCGCCATTTCTGCAGAGCATATAGGGCAGGCCCCTACTTTCAAACATCCAATTTACAAACATCTCCTACTTGCAAACGGAGGGAGACAACAGCAAGTGAGATGAATAAAGATGGACGACAAAACAAATTATACAGGGGTGATAACCCTTCCCTATGTTTTCCAAAAAGCTTAAAGATATTTTTTTTGACTGGAGCTACACTTTAAAAATGTACCGCTTGAAAATGACAAACAGATTCAACTTAACACAACAAACCTACACAGTCCCTGTCTTGTTTGCACCGCCTGTATACTGCTGTTCTGAGTATATAGGGCCTGGGGGCCACACGCATTTCCTTTTTTTAAAATGGGTACGGGGTTCCCCTTAATATGCGTACAAGACCCAAATAGGCTGGTAATGGGCAGGGAGGGCTACCCATGCCATTTTTCTCAATGATTTTCAACCATATTACAGGAACCAGATATAACATTAAAACCGCAAGCAGTTTTAAATGGTGTTATTTCTGTTTAATGTCATTTTGTGCAGGGACTGTTCTAAACACGGGAAACATGTGGCACTTCACAGGCATACTATAGACACCCCCCAGGCACCATATTTAAAGGAATATTTCACTTTTTTTTTTTCACTTTAATCGTCATTAAAATCAGTGCTCCCGCCAAAACGGTAGTTTTTAAAACTTTTTTTTGCAGTGACCCATGTCCACTGAGGCAGGAGGCAGATCGCCAAACCCTTTTTAGCACACTATCTTGCATATTAGCCGTTAAAATTAGCACTTTCCAATTCGAACGTTCGAGTCCCATAGACTTCAATGGGGTTCTAACGTTCGTGCCGAACGCGGGGGTCGTTCGCAAGTTCTGGTGCGAACCGAACCGGGGGGTGTTCGGCTCATCCCTAATCTTTACTGCTTCTAGCCTACCGGACCAGATGAGTTCCGTTTTATCAAGGGTTTGTAACTTAGACGGTAGGGAATTAAGAAAAGGAACGTAGTTGTTAGTGTATAGTTCACCAGTGGTGGGGGTCAAGGTGATACCCAAGTATCCTATACCATTCTCACTCCATTTATAGGGAAACCGTGTACTGAGTTTCGACTGCATGTCTCTGTCCACACCCATCCCTAGAATATAAGATTTACTCTCATTAACTTTATAATAAGACACCGTATTAAACATTCTCAAAGTATCATGTACCGAAGCCAAGGAATTTTCGGGGTCCGTGAGCATTAGTATAATGTCGTCTGCGAACAGGCTGATCGTATGTTCAGAATTCTGGGCCCTAAACCCAGTAATATTGGGGTGAGATCTTATACAGGCCGCTAGAGGTTCTAAAATTAAGTTAAATATAAGTGGGGAGAGTGGGCACCCCTGACGTGTCCCATTAGTTATTAAAAAAGGGTTAGAAAGAACGCCCGAGGAGTATACTTTGGCTGAAGGGTTCGAGTATAGAGCCATGATGGCCGAAAGGATCATGCCAGAAAAAACGAATTTGGTCAGGACTGCTCTCATATACCCCCAGTGGACCCTATCGAAGGCCTTCTCTGCATCCAACGCAAGGAGCAGAGAAGGCCCCCTCCCCGTACCAGCCAGGTGAATGATGTTCGTCAGCCTCCTAGTGGCATCTGAGGTTTGACGTCCCTTTGTAAACCCAGTTTGATCAGGGTGTATCAGGCAGGGTAGGATATCTATCAAACGGTTTGCTAACAATTTAGCATAAATTTTCACGTCTGTGTTTAGTAAAGATATGGGGCGGAAATTAGCTGGTGTGTCAGGCGTTTTCCCAGGCTTCGGCAAAGTCACTATAATAGCATTTAACATTTCCTGTGGAAAAGAGGAGGAGGCGGCAGCACCATTAAACACTTCAGTCAGATGAGATAGCAGATGCAGTTTAAACGTCTTGTAGTAATCCCCAGAGAATCCGTCAGGGCCAGGGGATTTTTATCCTGGGAGTGAGTCTATCACTTTGAGAGTTTTGTCTGGTGTGAAAGGTGCATTAAGTCGTTCTAGATGATGTGGAGAAAGGGTGGGCAAAGATAATTTTTGTAGGAAACCATTAATCAGTGAGGGTGTGGGCTGGATAGTATCAATGTCGTCTTTTAAGTTATAAAGGGAACTATAGTAGTCGCTAAATGCGTTAGCAATTTCCTGAGGATGATACATTTTTTGC
Organism: Lithobates pipiens; assembly: GCF_037356315.1. Taxonomy (NCBI): domain Eukaryota; kingdom Metazoa; phylum Chordata; class Amphibia; order Anura; family Ranidae; genus Lithobates; species Lithobates pipiens. Next base: position 211,403,585 of record NW_027507903.1, read on the forward strand.
TTGCTTTCAGAATGAAGAATGTAGGGGATTTTTGATTTTAATCTATGGCCTTTGAGTTGGTGTGCAAGTAATTTCCCTGCCCTGTTACCCTGTGAATAGTATGTCATTTTTAATCTTTTTGCCTGTTTCTCAAAAGTCTCCAGTAGGAGGAGTCTCAGGTCGTGTCTCAGTCTACTGATCTGTTCAGTCAATGTTGAGGATATGTCCTGTTTGTTTGCCGATTCTAGGTCACGGATTTTTTCTGTAATTTCACGTATCCTCTGCTGCCGCCGCCTCCTCGCCCCAGCCCCAAGTTTTATAAATATTCCCCGGATGTATGCCTTATGGGCATTCCAAAGTACAAATTTGTTAGGCATCGAGGGCCCATTGAGAGAGAAAAACTCTCCCAAGTGGTCCTCGATTTGTGTTCTGTATTCAGGTAGTTGTATAAGATAAGAGTTCGCCCTCCATAGAGGAATAGATTCAAAAGTAGAAGAGTCCTTCAACGATAGCGTGATTGACGCATGGTCCGACCACGTAATAGAATTTATAGATGCAGAGATTGCCCTAGACAGGGTGTGTTGATCGACCAAAAATAAGTCTATCCTGGAATACGAGTGGTGAGGGGCAGAGAAAAAAGTAAAGTCCCTTTCCGTGGCATGCAAGCATCTCCAGACATCATATATTTCCTCCCTATGCAATGTATTGCCCAGAGGAGTAGATAGTCGCTTAGGGTGAGACGTTGTATCGATGGAGGGGTCTGGTGTGACATTAAAGTCACCACACAACACTAGGGATCCTCTTCTGTACTTTCAGGTCTTTTTCAAAATCCTGTGGAAAAAGCGAATTTGCTGGGAATTAGGGGTGTAAACGTTCACAATGGTGTAAGACACTTGATTGATATTGCATACCAAGATCAGGTAGCGACCTTGAGTGTCCGCAATTTCCTTATGTAGAGTAAAAGCAACAGAATCCTTAACCGCTATCATAACGCCCTTCTTTTTAGATGTAGCATTCGCAAAAAAAGTGTGTGTAAAATTCTTATGTTTGCAGACTGGTGCCGCATTTTGACAAAAGTGAGTTTCTTGGGCACAGAGGACGTCCGCCCTGTTTAGTAACGCTTCTTTCCACATAGACCTCCTCTTCATGGGCTGATTAAGTCCCTTGGCTTTTATAGACAGGAAATTAATGGCCATGGGGGGAGATGGTGATGGAGATAATTTTAGAAGCAGTATACATGGGGTAAATCCCGAAGCCCCCCTTTGAAAATTTCATTGGGGCTGAGATGACTAGTTCGCAAGATGAGTACTCACAGTTGATCTGGGGTTGTAGCCGATGAGTGGGCTGGTTCTGAAGATGCTCGCGGTAGTTACTATCCACGCGCTGAACATGCGTTCTTGAGGTGAGTTGTTGATCATGTGAATCCTGGCAAGACTCCAAAAGAAAAAATAATAGATGAATAAAAAAGGGAAAAAAAAACAAAGAAAGTCCAAGTCATATTAACACTGCTGAGAAACATAAGACCCATTGTAGGTCTAAGACACCCCTCAGAAGGATAGGGGTGGGTCGTATGCAACCAGGTGTTACTCAGGTAGATTGGGGTAAAAGTTCAGGCCTAGCGGTAGTCCCGCTTCCCCGATAGAGAGATGAGGTGACCCCGTCAACGCGTCGGTTGAGAGCGAGGGCTGGTATTACGAGGTGGCACCGAGTTCCAATTCGGTTCGGACATCCGAAGGTTGGAAGCGTCCGCATTGTTATCTCTGTCATCAGGAAGGATCTGCCATTCCTTTAGCAAGGCAATACCCTTTTCTAGCGAGTCTACCACAAACGAACGTTCCCGGTAAGTGATCGTGATTTTGGTGGGGTAACCCCAGCGATAGGGTATTTGGTGGTTCCGTAAGACCTTCGTAATTGTATTCAGATTTCTCCGCTTTTGCAGTGTATGCTGTGATAAGTCAGCGTAGAACTGCAGATGTTGGTATTGGGGTGGAAGTGGCTCCTGTTTACGAGCGCTTTGCATCAGTTGTTCCTTCGCATGGTAGAAATGCATACGAAGGATCACATCTCTAGGAATTTTTTCGGGGAGGTGGGTCGGTTTTGGTAGCCGGTGTATCCTATCAATAGTCAGTTCAATGGCAGGGAGATTAGGCAGAAGGGAGGCAAATAGGTCAGTAGCGTAGGAGCGCAGGTCTGAGGGTTGGATGGACTCGGGGATGCCTCTAATCTTGAGGTTGTTCCTCCTAGATCTGTCTTCGATGTCTGCCATCTTGTCCCTCAACCATGTCAACTCCCCCTCCTGTGTCTCATGTGCGTCCACTAAATCATTTATGGTGGTAGCGAATTCCCCCATCTTGCCTTCCATGTGATCCACTTTGTCTTCCACTATTTTTACAGCTCCACTGAGCCTGTTCATACAGCCCATCATGTCAGCCTGAAGCGTACTCCTCAGTGAGACTAACATATCCTTCAATACAGTGTCCAATACTGGCTGATTAGAAGTGGGGTAATTTGTAATCGAATCATGGAGTTCCCTGGTGTCATCCTCAGAGTCTGCCTCCGGGCTCAGCGTGCTCAGCGTGGGGCTGCATCCAGTGCCATCCAGCTTTAGTTTTGTTTTAGCTGGGCTCCCGGAGGGAGAGTTCATTAAAGGGGAGGCCTGATCGCCATAAGAGTCCGGTATTTTGGGAGATGAAGTGCTGGTAAGCTGTTTCAGCCTTTGCTTAGCAGTCAGTGAGGGTGAGGGAACGGCGCCATTTTGCCTACCGTCATGTCGCGGCTGGAGGAAGAAGTCCGTCAGTCGTTGGGGCTTAGATGAGCCTTTGCGTTTGCCCATCACGCTCCACGGATGTGCCCCTTGTAAACCGCCAGGTGTGCGTGGAGAAAACGGGGTCCTGATAGCCGCTTATAGTCGCTGTATCCACGGGGAAGCGGCAGCTCTGGAATCAGACGTCCATTCGGTTCCGCTGCAGGCCACGCCCCTCGAAAATATTTTTTATATACAGTATATTAGTATAATGTCAACAAATTTACAGAACTTTAAGGAGCAGACAGAATCTATCAATATTCTGGCAAAACGTAATAACTGAAAAATCTTGCTCTGGCAGTTTGCCTGCTCCTTTCCCGCAGTACTTTTAACAGGGTTTGAATCCTCCAACCCACCATTGTTTTGGGCAGTAAGTATACTTAGCACTGAACCCAACTGAAGTATATGGATGGTGAATGGTCTTGTGTTGTGTCCCCACCTCCTCAAGAGGTCTTGTCTTGTGTCAGGTCTCTTCATCAGGTCATGTCTAAAATATTAGCGCAAGCTACAAATATATATATATTTTTGGTACATACTCATCCCTATTCAGACATCGATTAGAGTGGATTCCATTTCAACTGCTGCTTATTAAAGTCTGCTTGATGCCCCCTCAGACCAAAGAACCCCAAACACACAAGTCTTGCAACACTTATGCCGTGTACACACAAGCGGAATGTCCGACGGAAAAAGTCAGATGGGAGCTTTTCGTCGTATATTCCGATCGTCTGTATGCCCCATCTGACTTTTTACATGGAAAATTCTGACGGACCTAGAAATGGAACATGTTCTAAATATTTCTGACGGAACCAATTCCTATTGGGAAAACTGCCCGTCTGTATGCTGTTCCGATGGACCAAAAACGAGGCATGCTCTGAAGCAAGTACGAGACGGAAGCTATTGGCTACTGGCTATTGAACTTCCTTTTTCTAGTCCCATCGTACATGCTGTACGTCATCGCATTTCTAACGATCAGACTTTGGTGTGATCATGTGTACGCAAGACAGTTTCAGCGGAATTCTGTCGGAACTCCGTCAGAAAAAAACCTTCAGAGTTTTTTCCGATGGAAATCCGGTCATGTGTACAGGGCATTACAGGACCTATATATGGCATTTATGGGTATGTATCATCATCCAAATTTATTAAAAGACTAGTAAATCATGTTATTAGTGGAACTTTTAAGGTACATTGAATGGTTCCAGACATAAATTGATATATATATACATATACATATATATATATATATATATATATATATATATATATATATATATATATATTTGAAAACTGATATTGTTATACAGTACTTTGAAAAAGTATTCATACCCCTTGAAATTTTTCACATTTTGTCATGTTACAACCAAAAAATTGGATTTTTATATACAGCTTACCTGTAAAATCCTTTTCTTGAGATTACATCACGGGACACAGGAGCTCATTACATAGTGGGTTATATAGGCACCTCTGGTGATTGGACACTGGTTAACCCCAATTAAGGAGAATTCCTCCCCTATATAACCCCTCCCATATGGGAGGCACCTCAGTTTTGTAGCAAAGCAATAGGAAACCACGTAAAAACCAAGAGGGGCGGGAGCGCTGTGTCCCGTGATGTACTCTCAAGAAAAGGATTTTACAGGTAAGCTGTATATAAAAATCCCATTTTCTTGATCATACATCATGGGACACAGGAGCTCATTACATAGTGGGATGTCCCAAAGCAATGCTCAGATTGAGGGGAGGGAGACACAGATCATAATTATAGACCGCCATGGGCCGGAGGACCTAAACTGCAGCCTGCAGTACACTGCGCCCAAAGGCGATATCCTCTGGCCCTCTGACATCCACCTGATAGAATCTGGTGAATGTGTGGACTGATGACCAAGTTGCAGCCTTACAGATCTGAGCCAGGGAGGCCTGGTGATGCACTGCCCAAGAAGCACTTACAGCCCTAGTAGAGTGCGCTTTCACTTGAAAAGGAGGGATTTTCCCTCTAACACTATAGGCCTGAGAAATAATCTGTCTGATCCACCTTGAGAGAGTGGATTTTGATGCTGCCTGGCCCTTCCTAGGGCCTTCCGGCAAAATAAATAAGCAATCAGTTTTCCTTATCTGAGCCGTTGCTTGAAGATAGATACTGAGTGCCCTAACCACATCCAAAGTGTGCAAAGATTCTTCTTCTGCGGAATGTGGGTCCGGAAAAAAGGATGGTAGGATTACATCTTGATTCAAATGGAATCCCAAAACCACCTTAGCTAGATAGGACCTGTTGGGGCGCATGACCACCCGGTCCTTATGAACAATTAGATACGGCTCTTTGCTGGAGAGAGCTGCTAGTTCTGACACTCTTCCATCCGTGGAAATGGCTACCAAGAAAACCAATTTTTTGGTCAAAAGAACTAATGAAGCCAGATGCAAAGGTTCAAAAGGTTGCCCCATGCAAAGCCGAGAGAACCAAATTTAGATCCCATGGGCATACCGGAGGTTTGACTGGCGGCCTTATCCGCATAGCTCTCTGGATGAAAGCCCGCACCAGGGAATGCGATGCAAGTGGCTTCTGAAAAAATACTGACAAGGCCAAAATCTGCACCTTGATAGTGCTTACGGCCAAACTCATTTCTAGGCCTGACTGGAGAAAGGCCAAGATCCTGCTAATGACATACTTTCTAGGATGCCATTCCCTGAGTTCACACCAGGAAACATATGCCCTCCAGTAGTAAATAAGCCTGGGGGCCGGCTTTCTAGCATTAACCAGAGTAAAAAAGGACTGGCCCCGAAAGCCCACGGTCTCTCAGAATGTGGGTCTCAGCAGCCAAACCGTCAAATTCAGACTGTGTAAAGCAGGATCCATGGCCTGCCTACTGCCAACTTCATGATCTCTGCGTACCACGGTCGCCTGGGCCAAGCCGGGGCTACCAAAAGGACCGCCTTTGTTTCCCTCTTGACTCTTCCCAGGAACCGCAACAGAAGCGGGCATGGGGGGAAGGCATAAATCAGATTGTACTGATCCCAGGGAACTGTCAGAGCATCTGACCCCTGAGCAAGTGTATCTCTTGTTCTTGACACAAATTTGTCCAGTTTTCTGTTGAACCTGGACGCAAACAGATCTACGTCTGGAGTACCCCACCTGCGACATATGTCCAAAAACACGTCGGGGTGCAGAGCCCATTCTCCTGGGCACAACTTCTGGCGGCTCGGAAAATCCGCCTGCCAATTTTCCACTCCTGGAATGAAGACTGCAGAAAGGCATGGAACATGCTTTTCTGCCCAGACAGTATGCGATTCACCTCCTTTTTGCGCTACCAGACTCCTGGTACCGCCCTGGTGATTGATATAGGCCACTGCTGTGGCATTGTCAGACTGAACCCGAACAGGGAGACCCCGTAGTCTGGAAGACCACCTTATGAGAGCCATATAAACTGCCCGGATCTCCAAGACATTTATGGGCAATAGCTTCTCGATCGCAGACCATTTCCCCTGCGAGCAAGTCTCCTCTAACACTGCTCCCCAGCCTGTCAGGCTGGCATCTGTCGTAATAACCTTCCATGGAAGAGGAAGAAAGGTTTTGCCTTTCAGCAAATTCTCGGTTTGTAACCACCAGACGAGACTCCTGCGTGTCCCTGGGGATAGACGCATAGGAAGATCCAAGGATTGGGACTTCCTGTTCCAGGCCGCAAGGATGCATCTTTGCAGAGGCCTTGAGTGGAACTGGGCAAATGGAACGGCCTCGAAGGAGGCGACCATTTTCCCTAACAGTCTCATGCATAACCGAATGGGGGAAGATCTCCTGCCCAGAATTAGGTGCACCAGATCCCCGATGGCCAAGGCTTTTGGCCTTGGAAGAAACACCTTGCCCTGAGCTGTGTCGATAACCATACCCAGGTATTCCAACCTGGTAGCAGGCTGTAGGGACGACTTTTCTAGGTTTATAATCCAACCTAGGCGTTCCAGGTGTTCTAGTGTTCTGGAAACACTGTGGTTCATGAACCCTACTGTTTTCTCCATGAGAAGCAAGTCGTCTAGATAAGCCATGATGGCTATACCCTGAGCTCTTAGGTTTGCCAAGAGAGGGTCCAGAATCTTTGTGAAGACTCGAGGGGCCGTAGCGAGTCCGAACGGCAAGGCCACAAATTGAAAATGGCGCCACTCTACCGTGAACCTTAGATACCTTTGGTGTGCAGGAAAAATTGGCACATGGAGATATGCATCCTTGATGTCTATTGATGCCATAAACTCTCCCCCTTGCAGGGAGGAGACCACAGTGCGAATTGACTGCATTCGGAAGGACTGGATGCGTAAAAACCGGTTCAGATCCTTCAGATCCAGGATGGGTCTGAGACTTCCATTTGGCTTCGGAACGGTGAAGAGATTCGAGTAAAACCCTGAACCCTGTTCTTTTGTGTCCACTTCTACTATCACCCCTTGGGATAGTAAGTGAACTAAGGCCAGAAATAGCGTTTTTTGCTTTACTGGGGATCCTTGACCTTAGAAATCGAGAAGGTGGAATCTCCTGAAACTCTAGTATGTAGCCCAGAGATACCGAAGAGATCACCCACTTGTCCCGGATCTCTTCCCGCCAGGCTTTCGCAAACTGCTGAAGCCTTCCCCCCACTCGGCCGAGCGGGGGTGCCCCTTCACAAGGAAGCTTTTGGGCTCTGCTTGGCAGGCTTCCGCCCCCAAGTCTTTTTCTGCCCTTGGGCCCGGCCCTGAGCCTTTCCTGTAGAGGAGGGTTGAGCCACTGCTTAGAGCTTGATGCTCCGGGAGAGAGAGAACGCCTAAATGACGGACGTTTGCTCTTTTTGACTGGAAGGAGAGTAGATTTACCCCCTGAAATTTTTTGGACGAATTTATCTAATTCTTCTCCAAACAGACGTTCCCCTTTAAATGGGAACCCAATCAAATGCTTCTTGCACTATAGCTCAGCAGCCCAGTTCTTTAGCCATAGGGCCCTTCGCATGTGTACCAACAGGAGAGATAAACGAGATGCTTGTTGGATAGAATCCAAAATCGCATCAATCATGAAACACAGAATTTGAGGTATTTCTGCATAATTCTCCATTTCCTCACTGGGAAGGAGGCCAAGCATCCGCTTAACCTGTTCCTTGAGGAACTGACACAACCCCGTGGCTGCGACTGTAGGTTGCACTACAACGCCAGTCATGGAAAAGGAGGCTCTTAATAATGTTTCCAACCTCTTATCAGTTAGATCTTTAAATACCTGAGCATTATCCAAGGGACAGGTCAGGTTTTTATTCACACAAGAAACAGCCGCATCGACATATGGGACCCCCATCTTGGTGAAACTTTCCTCCAGAGGATAATGCATAGAAAACCTTTTAGGAGGACTAAACAGTTTATCGGGATGTCCCCAATTCTCATACATCAATTTATCCATTAAGGGATAAATTGGGAAGGAAAAAGCAGTCTGTGGGACTTTCCTGACTCCTAGGGAAGAAACAGAGGACGTAGCGACTTTAGCAGCAGGCATTCTGAATGTGGTACGCACCAATTCAGTATAATACTGCACCTGTTTTCTGAGCGCCTAGGAGGAGGGGACTCTCTCCTCTTCCTCTGATTCCTCCGACTGCTCAAAATCCCTGTCCCAAGATAGGGATCTTTCCTCATTGTCAGAAGAATCATCTGAAAGAGGAATCTCAGCAGAGGGAGGGGATCTACCCCTTTTCCTGCTATCTTTAAGGGAAGCAGAAATAAAAGTAATGATTCTCCCTTCAAAACCCTCCAATGTAGCCCTAAGGGAGTCCTCAGTGATATATACCGGGGGTGGGACATTAGGAGAGGCTGCAAAACCTGACAGGGGCACTAACTCGTCCTGTGAGGCTGGCTCCAGTCTTGCAGGGGGGGATGGTAACTTACAGGCATTTTTAGAACCCCCGGACCTAGGCGGTGATTTACCAGAGCCCTTGTTACCTCCCCCTGAGACCCTCTTATGAGGAGACATAGTCCTAAACTACAAAGCAGAGGTACTAATACAAAGTTGCAATCACTGTTGTGCTTAAAAGTCTCACAATAACATATATATGCTTAAACAGCACAACCTGATGCTGAGTAGGTGTCTAAGGTTTGCCTGGATCCAATCCCCTGGAATGCTTACTGTCCACAGCTCCTGTGTCTCTCACATACAGTCCCCTGACGCTCTGGGCTTTTTAAAACTGCCGCCTGGCGCCCGGCGCAGTACAGCGCCGTGCACACCAACGTGCATGGCTCACAACCACACTCCCCCCTCCTCCATTAGCCTGGGATCGTGGTCGGCGCACGTTAACACGCCCACGCGCATGCACGAGGACCGCCGTAATCCAGGGGGGGAGTCTCATCAGAGCTGCGTGGGACCCCCAGACTACGTGAGACCCCTGTATTATCTTATTGTGGCAGGGACTGCAGTGGAGACATGTGACCTCTGGAGAACCAGGCTTCACTGAGCGTGTGTACTGAAAGGCATGTAAGTATGCATCAGGCTGCTCTTACTCCCTCTAGTGGTGGAAACCAGGTAAGACATACAACTACTCAAAATGAAGAAATCCATCATATAATTATATATAGGATTAACTTCCCTTACCTGTCCTCGCCGCAGGAATTGCTGAAAACAGACAGATTCCAGCCTTCACCCATCACGGCGGGCAGTGTTTGCCAACCTTCAGGTTTCTCTGGGGTTCTTTCTCAGAAGAACCTCCTACCTGGACCTTGTAAAAGACTCTGCCAGAAACCTTCGTGCGCTCTGTGTAAACAGTACACCAAGTCTGGTTTTCCCAGAGCCCAGTCTTCCAATAGGAGAGGACTTACAGGCCAAACCTCGTTTCTTCGGATGACGAGGCCCGGGTACCATACCATCTTGGGAGTCAAATATCGGCCCGAGATATGGATCCGGTTTGTTGTAGCCCTTAGGCCCCCGCAGGGACCTGCACAGAGCTTTCTTCATAGCACATGTTTTACGTGACCAACCACCATAGACACTGGTGAAAAAACTGAGGTGCCTCCCATATGGAAGGGGTTATATAGGGGAGGAATTCTCCTTTATTGGGGTTAACCAGTGTCCAATCACCAGAGGTGCCTATATAACCCACTATGTAATGAGCTCCTGTGTCTCGAAATGTATGATCAAGAAATGTAAATGTAGTATATTGGGATTTTATGTGATAGACCAACACAAAGTGGCACATAATTATGAAGTGGAAGGAAAATGATAAATGGTTTTCGCTGAACGTGGCAGGCACACACCCGCTAGGCGGCAGAGGGACATACAGGTAAGCCCTTTTGCCTGCCTGTGATATTCTGCCGACTTAAAACGGCATGCGGCGGTTGGCAAGTGGTTAATGCTCTCCTTGCCCAGTCTGTCAGTTTAGGTGGATGGCCAAGTCTTGGTAGGTTTGCAGCTGTGCCATACTCTTTCCATTTTCAGATGATGGATTGAACAGTGCTCCGTGAGATGTTCAAAGCTTGGGATCGTTTTTTATAACCTGATCCATGTTTTAAACTTTTTAAACCACAACTTTATCCCTGACCTGGTGAGTTCCTTGGCCTTCATTATACTGTTTGTTCATTAAGGTTCTCTAACAAACCTCTCAGGGTTTTACTTCTGAAGTCAATTGGTTCCACTAGATAAAAGGGGGCTGAATACAAATGCACACCACACTTTTCAGATATTTATTTGTAAAAAAAATTTGAAAACCATTTATAATTTTCCTTCCACTTCACAATCATGAGCCACTTTGTGTTGGTCTATCACATAAAATCCCAATAAAATACATGTATGTGTATTTTATCCGGAACATGCTGGGACTGTGACATCATAAGGGGTGGGGTCACCATGTGACACCACCCGGTGACCACACCCCATACCTATATAAGTTGTCGTGCAGCTCAGACACGGCATTACAGCGGGAGAGAGCATTGTGTCAAAATCAGAAGAAGAGAGAAGAGGGAAGAAGGACGGAGAAGCCCGGGCCAACGCTAGTAAAAGAGCTGGAAGAACATAGTGGAGGAGCCCGGCAGAGAGAGCGGGAGAAGAGGCCGAAGAGAACTGAGGAGTCAGGAGAGACCCAGAAGTCAGAAGAAGACCCTCGGAGCTGACTAATAAATTACTTTAAAAACCTGTCTAGTGTGTTTTTTTATTGACACTTTTTTTCCCGTCAGGTGAATGGGTAGGGGTACAATGTACCCCATACTAATTCACATAGGGTGGGGGGCCAGGATCTGGGGCCCCCCTTATTAAAGGGGGACTCCCAGATTCCGATAAGCCCCCCAACCGCAGACCCAGACAACCAACGGCCAGGATTGTCAGTAAGAGGTCCTTGTCCTCATCAACATGGGGACAAGGTGCTTTGGGCCCCCAATGTTGAGGGCATGCTGCCTGGGATGGTTCAGGAGGGGGGGGCGCTTGCTCATGCCCACCCCTTTCCCGACCGGCCGGGCTGCGTGCTGGATTTTTGGGGGACCCCATGCAGTTTTTCGGTGTAGGGGTTCCCCTTCAAATCCATACCAGACCTAAGGGCCTGGTTTGCCCTTGGAGGGGGAACCCATGCTGGTTTTTAATATTAGAGAGGAGCCATTGTCGCTTCAATATAGATGGAGATCCGACTTGGAGGTAAATTCCATTGAAATCAATGGGTACAAGTCGCCTAGAAGTTGGTTTGAAGTAATACAGGAACCTTTTTTGAAGTCAGAGCAACTGCTGTAGTGTACATTAAGACGGCTCCATTCACTACCATTGATTTTCTCAACCATGCGACTTGGGGTGATTTGGGGAGACCTGAAGCCGGACGCCGGCTTGCCCCTGTGTGAACCGGCTCTAACTCTTATGGATTATGATATTTTGTAATAAAGATTTGTTTCCTTTTACATCTTGGAGTTTATTTGTCTGTGGTGCCATTAGTCAGTCCCTTATATTCTTGGAGGGTATTCTTTTCCATTTGACTTGGGATGAAATCACTCCCATTATTCCACCATGACCCCATATGCATTTGGTCACATGACAGCTCAGAGCCACTACAGAAGTTAGTGTTTAAACGTCCATGTGTTGTATTCTATGTGTCTGAGATCTGCGCTGTAATATTTTCGTTCTGTTGTATGGTCTTATGGCAGCACCATCTTTAATGCCTTTTTAAGGGTGTGCCCCCCCCCAAATATCTTGTTTGTCTATTGTATGGATTCTGATCAAATCAGAATGGTCAGGTTAAAAAATATATTACCTGCACAATGAGATTTAAAATACAGGATTGTAAGAGGTCATAAGCATATAATGATTTGACCCCATGCGGATCGCTGTAATTCTCGTCTGTCTGGGGGAAAGAGAGAACCATCCTGCAGCTGTCAGAGTCCCTGGTGATGTGGATTGGTGAGAAGTAGGGATGAGCTTCGTGTTCGAGTCGAACGTACGTTCGACTCGAACATTGGCCGTTCGGCCGTTCGCCGAATTCCGAACGTTTTGGCCGTTCGCGTCAAAATTCGAGTGACGCGCGCGCGGACCACAATGCACTGCGTTGGCGCAGTGCATTGCTGCCCGATGATTGGCCAAGCATGCACTGTGACCCCGCATGCTTGGCCAATCGCAGCGCCGGCAGCGAGGAGAGCCATGATTGGCCACAGGCATCCTGCCTGTGGCCAATCATAGCTCAGGCTGTGTAGTGCACGCCCCACACTATATAAGGCCGCCTTTAAGGCGGCCTCCTGTAGTGTGTTACTTTGCATCTGAAGCAGTGGGTGTTCTGTGTACCTTCAACACAGTACACACCAATCGTTTTTGGCTGATTTCCTATCTTGCTGCTGTGTAGTGGTTGTTGTCTGTGCCCTGACTGCAGTATACACCACTATATTCACCTCACCTATATAGCTAGTGATCTAGCTTTAACCACTTAACAACTGCCCATTGCCGATTAACGGCTTCAGGGCGGTTGTTTAACTCAGAGAGGCCGTTAATTAACGGCCTCCCAGAATTCTGCTCTCGCGTGCCCCGAGGTGTGCGCACTCGAGAGCATCCGTGACCGCCGGGTCCATGGGACCCGGCGCATCACGGTAAACGGCCGCTCATAGCGGCCGTTTACCACGTGATTGCTCCGTCAAATGACGGAGTGATCACTTGGAAACAAACCGGCGTCATGTTATGACGCCTGTTCCTACCTCCCCTTTCTGTACAGATCGGTACAGCGGAGGGGAAAGAGATCGGTGTCAGCAGCGATGTGGGCTGCATCTGCAGTGCCCACATCGCTGCTCACCGAATTTAACCCCTCAATTCCCTGCCAATACTCTGCAATACCAGTGCATACTCTGCAGTACCCTGCCATTACTCTGCAGTACCCCGCCATTACTCTGCAGTACCCCGCCATTACTCTGCAGTGCAGTACCCCGCCATTACTCTGCAGTGCAGTACCCTGCCATTACTCTGCAGTGCAGTACCCTGCCATTACTCTGTAGTACCCCGCCATTACTCTGCAGTGCAGTACCCCGCCATTACTCTGCAGTGCAGTACCCTGCCATTACTCTGCAGTGCAGTACCCCGCCATTACTCTGCAGTGCAGTACCCTGCCATTACTCTGCAGTGCAGTACCCTGCCATTACTCTGCAGTGCAGTACCCCGCCATTACTCTGCAGTGCAGTACCCTGCCATTACTCTGCAGTGCAGTACCCCGCCATTACTCTGCAGTGCAGTACCCTGCCATTACTCTGCAGTGCAGTACCCTGCCATTACTCTGTAGTACCCCGCCATTACTCTGCAGTGCAGTACCCCGCCATTACTCTGCAGTGCAGTACCCTGCCATTACTCTGCAGTGCAGTACCCCGCCATTACTCTGCAGTGCAGTACCCTGCCATTACTCTGCAGTGCAGTACCCTGCCATTACTCTGCAGTGCAGTACCCCGCCATTACTCTGCAGTGCAGTACCCTGCCATTACTCTGCAGTGCAGTACCCCGCCATTACTCTGCAGTGCAGTACCCTGCCATTACTCTGCAGTGCAGTACCCTGCCATTACTCTGTAGTACCCCGCCATTACTCTGCAGTGCAGTACCCCGCCATTACTCTGCAGTGCAGTACCCTGCCATTACTCTGCAGTGCAGTACCCCGCCATTACTCTGCAGTGCAGTACCCTGCCATTACTCTGCAGTGCAGTACCCTGCCATTACTCTGTAGTACCCCGCCATTACTCTGCAGTGCAGTACCCCGCCATTACTCTGCAGTGCAGTACCCTGCCATTACTCTGCAGTGCAGTACCCCGCCATTACTCTGCAGTGCAGTACCCTGCCATTACTCTGCAGTGCAGTACCCTGCTATTACTCTGTAGTACCCCGCCAATACCCCGCCAATACTCTGTAATACCCTGCCATAAATTGCCATACCCAGCCATACTCAGAGATACCCAGCCATACTCGGTGATACCCTGAAATACCCAGCCATAGACGCCCCCCACCCCTCACCGCCCTCCGGTGCTTCTACCAACTCGCCAGTACGATCAAAGCCAGAATCTTTTTTTTATTTTTTATTTCAGGCTTCCCAGCCTAGAGGTGAGATGTGGGGTCATATTGACCCCCCAGATTTCACTGTAAAGAGGACCTGTCACCCCATATTCCTATTACAAGGGATGTTTACATTTCTTGTAATAGGAATAAAAGTGATCAAAAATATATTTTTGGGAAAAAAAATGTCAAACTAAAATAAATAAAGTAAAATGAACAATAAAAAAATAAAATAAAAATTAAAGCGCCCATGTCCCCATGTGCTCGCATGTGCCACACATGTGAGGTATCGCCGAGAATGTTAGAGCGAGAGCAATAATTCTAGTCCTAGACCTCCTCTGCAACTCAAAACATGTAACCAGTAAAAAAATATTTAAAGCGTTGCCTATGGGGATTTTTTAAGTAGCGACGTTTGGCGCCATTCCACGGGCATGTGCAATTTTGAAGAGTGACATGTTTGATATCTATTTACTCAGCATAACTTCATCTTTCACTTTATGCAAACATTGGGCTAACAAGTGGTTAATAATAGAGCTTGCAGTCAGTAGTGTTAGGAGTGCGTGCTGTCTGCGTGCTCTGTACCCAGTACATACCGCTATAATATAGGGCAGGCCCCTACTTTCAAACATCCAACTTACAAACATCTCCTACTTGCAAACGCAAGGAGACAGCAGCAAGTGAGATGAAAAAAGATGGACGACAAAACAAATTATACAGGGGTGATAACCCTTCCCTATGTTTTCCAAAAAGCTTAAAGATAGTTTTTTTGACTGGAGCTACACTTTAAAAATGTACCGGTTGAAAATGACAAACAGATTCAACTTAACACAACAAACCTACACAGTCCCTGTCTTGTTTGCACCGCCTGTATACTGCTGTTCTGAGTATATAGGGCCTGGGGGCCACACGCATTTCCTTTTTTTAATATGGGTACGGGGTTCCCCTTAATATGCGTACAAGACCCAAATAGGCTGGTAATGGGCAGGGAGGGCTACCCATGCCATGTTTCTCAATGATTTTCAACCATATTGCAGGAACCAGATATAACATTAAAACCGCAAGCAGTTTTAAATGGTGTTATTTCCGTTTAATGTCATTTTGTGCAGGGACTGTTCTAAACACGGGAAACACGTGGCACTTCACAGGCATACTACAGACACCCCGCAGGCACCATATTTAAAGGAATATTTCACTTTTTTTTTTTCACTTTAATCGTCATTAAAATCAGTGCTCCCGCCAAAACGGTAGTTTTTAAAACTTTTTTTTGCAGTGACCCATGTCCCCTGAGGCAGGAGGCAGGTCGCCAAACCCTTTTTAGGACACTATCTTGCATATTAGCCGTTAAAATGAGCACTTTCCAATTCGAACGTTCGAGTCCCATAGACTTCAATGGGGTTCTAACGTTCGTACCGAACGCGGGGGTCGTTCGCAAGTTCTGGTGCGAACCGAACCGGGGGGTGTTCGGCTCATCCCTAGTGAGAAGGTGAAGATATGATGAGGCGACCCGCGTACTGGAACTAAGCTGGAACGCATGTGGCCAATGTGACATCAGGTTGGTGGTCAGCAATGCATTTCAGAGCATGCAGAGCTCTTTTTTCTGACCTCACCTGCACCCCCCCCCCCCGGTTGGTTGTTCATCAAGCCGGCACTTACGCCATCTAGATTGCAAACCAGCATTTGGTGGTGTGCGGGTTGCGAGTTGAGGGCTCCTATGGGTAGTGGCTCCTATGTACCCCTCTCCTCTTCTGCATCACAGCGGCTTGCTCTGTCCACCTGTCCTTTCAGCCAATCGGGTGACGGGTCTCAAGACCTAATTGACAGGGAGGAGGATCAGTGTGGCAATAGTAAATATTCATTCGCTATTGTCACACAACTAAGTGGGCTCGGAGCGCAATGCTCTGTGCCCCAAGCCCACCGTTTTTGAAGCCTATTAAACCTTTGCTTTAAACTGGGTCTGGTATGAATATTAAGGGGAACCCTAAACCAAAAATGTAAAAAAAAAAATTGCGTGGGTGTCCCCCTAAGCATTGTTATAATCACTGCTCTTGAAAAAATGTCAGTTTTTAAAACTTTTTTTTTTTCATTGATACATGTCCCCTGGGGCAGGACCCAGGTCCTCAAACACTTTTTATGACAACAACTTGCATATAAGCCTTTAAAGTGAACACTTTAGATTTTTCATGTTCGTGCCCCATAGACTTTTACGGTGTTCACGTGTTCATCCAAATTTTTTTCCTGTTAGCATGTTCTGGTGCGAACTGAACCCGGGGAGTGTTCGGCTCATCCTTATGTATTAGGCTAGAAATAATTCAGCATGTTTGGTGCGCATGCGCGGAGTCTCCGATATGGACGCTTGAGCCGGAGCTCCGCCGAGTCCAGCCCCACCGACACCGAATGCGCACCGCAAGCGGCAAACCCGAGGAAGACAGCGAGCGATCCGTCACCCCCTCACCCTAGGGAAGCTCTCCGTATGCCCAAAAAACAGGTCCGTAGAGACCTGGTCCCACAATTCGGCGGTTCTCCGCCGACTGGGTGTACCAAGATGGCCGCCGCGGCCTTGAAGCACACTGCAGGGAAAGAAGCGCCTCCAGAAGCAAGGCAAGTGATTGCTCCGGCCTCCCTTAACTATACCCCATCTCACCAAAGTGGAGCATTGCATCCACCCACCCCTTCTCCAGCCTCCACAGAATCACTGCTTGGCAGAAATTTTGGGGACTCACCGTACTCCCCAGCGGGCCCTATCCTAGATCTACCTCCACGGGGATCGTCTCCATTCCCTCAGCCTGACTCCGGACCACACACAGATGACCTGCTGCACAAAATGTCAGCTCTTCTGGAGAAAGGCTTATCATCCATGGCCGCGAAAATAACGGGAGACATTAAGACAGACTTTCAAAACCTGGGATCCAGGATGGAAGCGATAGAACAAAAGTTGGACATGACAGTGTCAGTAACCAATCAGAACTCGGAACATATCCAGACCTTACAGGACAGACTGGACACCGCCATACTTAGAATTGACGAACTGGAAAACAGATCCAGAAGATACAACTTCCGAATCAGGGGAATACCTGAATCCATAACTGATGTGGCGCAAGCTACCCAGGAAATCATCCAATCTCTGATCTCGGACATACCGCAACATCGCCTGGAGCTGGACAGGGTCCACAGAACCCTCGGTCCTCCACGTAAGGATGGGTCCCCCCGGGACATTATCGCCAAGCCACACTTCTACCAGGTGAAGGAAGAAATTATGAAACAGTCCAGAACATCTAAAAATCTGTCCTACCAAGGTCTCCCAATCCAAATATTCGCTGATCTATCCCCTTCTACAATCCAGAGAAGAAGAGCCTTGAAACCTCTTCTACTTGTGCTCAATCAAAAAGAAATCAAATATTGGTGGACATTTCCCTTCGCTGTCAAATTCCAACATATGGGCAAGACCCATCTTTTCACCACTTTTCAAGAAGGAGAAAAGATTCTATTATCCCTGAAGTTCATCTCAACGGAAGCAGATATGGATACCTCAAACCAGTACTACAATCCGGCCAAACGCCCGCCCCCTGTTAGCCCAATCACCCCCCTGTGGAACAAGCAGCAGTCAAAAAGATCTAAGGAACACTCTCAGACCTGAGGCCGGTCTTTACCTATGTTTCTCTCTTTTTCCCAACCTTAACCTCGCTCCACGGCGGAGCACTGCGAGGTTTCCTCCCCCCACCACTTGAGAGCCGCGGCTCATGGATCTTCTGGTGACTGATCCTTCATTTACTGCGGACCCCTTGCACTTTCCCATCTTTAATTGACTGGCTCTCTGGACTGCCTCATCACACGATTAGCCAAGAATACTGAATGGTCTTTACTAGGCCAGCGTCTCACACAGAGTTTTGTTCCCAGCGGAAGATACAGTAGACTCCTCTACGCTGGAACCTTCTCTAGAGAGTCATTCGCATCTCCTACTGTAACTGTTATTGGTTCTTTCCTGCACCTTAGGCCTCCTGCTCCCACTTCTCACCCTTTATCCCTTTCCCCAATATCCTCTCCCACCTTTCCCTTCCTTCCTTCCCTCCACCCCACTTCTCCATCCCCTCACTCCTCCCCCTCTTCCCCACCTCTCTCCTCTTCCTCATGTTTTCCTAGAGCAGGAAACCTTTCTTAAACCTTACCATGTTGTTATTGATTTGATTCAGGTGCTACACTAGGGTCCGCAGCGGGGCCCTACCCCGTTTATAGTTCTTCCTTTCACTTATGATTATTTTATAGTTATACTTGAAGTCTAAGAATTTTGTTATCATTCCAACATATATTGTTAGATTCTTTAACACATTTCAACGAAGTTTTTCTTGACATCGGTGCTTTGTTTATAATCATTATATTCACTTCGAGGTGTTTGGCGCTGGATTCGTCCTTTGTGCCCTCCCCTATCCCACGGAACCCTTGTGATTTGTGGGCTAGGGTGCCTGCCTTTAGATATGCAGGCGTTTTCGGTTGGGGTCTCCTCTGGGGGATGCTTGAGTCCCCAGGGGCAGACCTTAACTCACCAGAGGGAGTATCCTCTGGATTTTTCTTCTTCTTCTGTCCTTTACTTTCTTCCTTCCTCTTTTCCTGCTTCTTTTTCTCCTCTTTCGGTTCATCCCGCAATATTCTCAGTGGTCACTCGTTTTTTTTTTCTCTCTACAGGCTCGCATAATCGCCTCTTATATTGCTATGATCGAACTCAATGGTTTTCAATTCGGGACGTACGACCCATGGGACCTTCCGCAGACTTGTGTAGATGGACTGGTAAGCATCCATTCTCTTTGTTTTCATGGCTGACCACCTAGGCTCTAGACTCAAAATAGCCTCTCACAATGTTCAGGGCTTAAACTCCCCTATCAAGAGGAAAAAGATATTTGACAGTTATAAATCTCTAAAACTGGATGTAATCCTAATCCAAGAAACCCATTTTCCTGATCGGTACAGCCCTAATTTCTTGCACCAACAGTTCCCTCAATTCTTCCTAGCTAAATCGGTTAACAAAACAAAAGGAGTAGCTATATTATTTGCTAAATCTAGTAATTTTGTCTGGCAGATGGATCGTAAGGATCCAAACGGGAGATATATTCTTGTTAAGGGGACAATAGACGGTCAGCTCTATTCCTTCATCTCTTATTATGCTCCTAACAAAGGTCAACACAAATTTTTCCAATCCATGATGGTCGCTCTTGCCCCCCTGATGGAGGGCTCGGTGGTCATGGGAGGAGACTCCAATATCGCTTTAGACCAAGGATTGGATAAATCAAACCCTTCTAAAAGTAGACTCACTCGCCCCTCCAACAACAGTCTTAGATTCGCTAAATTAATCCATACTCATGGCTTGGTGGACGCCTGGCGTGAAGCCAATCCGACAAATAGAGACTTTACCCATTTCTCTGTCCCTCATCAGTCTTACTCTAGGATAGACCATGTCCTACTTCCTACACGACTCCTGCCCAATCTCATCAACTCCAAAATTATTGACACTGTTCTCTCGGACCATTCTATAGTCACTATCATTTTACAGAAACCTACCTATAGGGCCAAGCCTTCTCTCTGGAGACTCAATGAGTCGATATTAACTGAACCCTCTAGAGTGGTTGACATTAACAAAGCGCTCTTGGACTATTTTGATCTCAACAAGACAGATGGTGTCTCAGCGGAGACCCTGTGGGCTGCCCACAAGGTATCCGTTAGGGGGAGGATCATTCAAATGGCTTCACAGATCAAACGGGAAAGGGAAGCAGGCATTCGTAAGCTCGAAACCACATATGCTGACCTCAGGGCTAAACACAAAAGGGATCCCCTCAGGTTCCCTACCTCTCTTTTAGACTCCACTAAACTAGAACTTAACTTAGCATTAACGGCGAGGGCTGAGAAACAGTTGAGATGGTCAGGGGCCAAATTTTACTCTCACACGGACAAACTGGGACGAATGCTAGCTAATAAACTCACTCCGAAACTGAGATGTAGGACTATCCCTAAAATCAGGACTCATGATAATATAACCACTTCTGATCCCGTAAAAATTATCTCGGCCTTCCGGGAATTCTATGCCAAATTATATAAAGATGACTGTCAGGGTCTACCTAGTCTCTCCACCAATTTTTTGGATTCTTTACCTATCCCATCCCTTTCGGATGAGCATAAAGCAATAATGGAGGAGAGAATTACTGTAGAGGAAACACTAGCGGTTATACGGAACTTGAAGAAAGGCTCTGCCCCTGGCCCAGATGGCTTATCGGTCCCCTATTATAAGTCTTTTGCAGAGACTCTGGCCCCTTACCTGACAAATTTCTTTAACGAAAAAGTCTCAGGTTCCCCCTTGCACCCGGACTTGAACTCTGCTTTCTTGACAGTGATCCCAAAACCGGACAAGAACCCTGAGGTAGTAAGTAATTACAGACCAATATCATTGATCAATAATGATCTCAAAATCCTCACTAAAATACTAGCGAATAGATTAAATTCCTTTATCCGAGCTTATGTGCATAAAGACCAGGTTGGATTTATTCCAGGCAGACAGGGCCCAGACCAGACTAGACGAACCATAGATGTAATCTCTATTCTCCAATCAAATTGGCCTGGTGGTCGTAAACAACAGGGGATGATTCTCTCACTAGATATACAAAAGGCCTTCGACTCAGTGTCTTGGCAATACCTCTTTGGGCTCCTGGAACGTTGGGGGTTTGGAGTTCGCTTTATGGGATTGATAAAAGCACTTTATTCTACTCCCTCAGCAATTATTAAATCGCAGGGATATTTATCCGCCCCTTTTAAAATTGCTAGAGGCACTAGACAGGGGTGCCCTTTATCCCCACTACTCTTCGCAATTGCGATCGAGACTCTTGCAATAGCAATTAGGGTAAACCCCGATATCAAAGGGGTGGTATGTGGTCATCAGGAACATAAATGTGGATTATTCGCTGACGACTTGATACTCTTCATCACCTCCCCCCTTATCTCTCTCCCAAACCTATGCAATATTTTATCATCTTTCGCGAAAATCTCGGGACTGGAAGTAAATTTCTCTAAATCACAGGCCCTTAATGTCTCTCTCCCCCCACCTTTGGTGGCTTCACTTAAACTGAACTTTCAGTTTGACTGGAGTGATCAGACCATCAAATATCTAGGCATAAATCTATCTCCCAGGTTCGAAACTTTATATGAAAAGAACTACCCTCCCATGTACCGCAAACTCGAACAAGATTTAAAGGTGTGGTCTGCACACAATATCTCCTGGTTGGGTAGAATTAATGCCATCAAGATGACCCTAATGCCAAGACTTCTATATCTCTTTAGAGCCCTTCCGATCCCAATACGGTTGGATCACCTTCGGGCTTTCCAAAGCAAGGTCCTGAAATTTGTTTGGGGGGGAGCAGGGTATAGACTACCCCAACAAACACTCTACTTAACACGTAAAAAAGGGGGCTTGGGCCTCCCACATTTATATAAATACTATCAAGCAGCCAGACTAGCGCAAATCTCAGTGTTATACTTCAACGGGGAGAAGCCTGACTGGCTACAAATAGAAAGTTCAGCAGCCCCACTAAATACTTTAGACTTTCTTCTATGGTCCTCGCCCAAAAGCAGACCTCCAATCATGGCTCCCACACTCTCCCACTCCTTAACACTTTGGGATAAATTAAAGCGAAACCCTCATATTATATCTAGCACGACCCCATTGTCACATATTTTCCGGAATCCCAACTTCCCTCCCGGTTTAGAAACTCAAGCTTTTCAATGGTGGCTTGATAAGGGGCTGTACCGAATAGGTCACTTCTTTTCTCACACCGGTCCAATC
Organism: Lithobates pipiens; assembly: GCF_037356315.1. Lineage (NCBI taxonomy): Eukaryota > Metazoa > Chordata > Amphibia > Anura > Ranidae > Lithobates > Lithobates pipiens. The sequence continues at coordinate 211,425,638 of NW_027507903.1, forward strand.
TCACTAGCGCAATGCATCAGCAAACTAGACCTTCCAAGATCGGAAAGGTTCAGATTTAGTCAAATTAGCCATTTTCTACACAGTTTGTGGCTAGAAAAACCTAACCCCCCTTGTTTTTCAGAGTATGAGCTCTGGTGTGGTCAGTCGGTGGAACAAAGGGGGGGGATTTCCATTATCTACACATCGCTGCTACTCCCTACGGGGAAGTCCTCTTATATGTTGTCTTGGGAGGAAGATCTTCAGTTCCACTGGAGCTTGGAAACCTGGCATTCGGCCTTTTCTATGGCCTTTAAAGGAATAATAAATACTTCTCTAACGGAAGCTAGCGTAAAAGTAATTTCAAGATGGTACCTCACTCCTACGAGGTTGGCCAAGATGTTCCCTTCAGCTGACCCTTTGTGTTTTAGAGGTTGCCATCTGCAGGGCACACTATCTCATGTATGGTGGGAGTGCCCTAGAATTAGACAGTTTTGGAAAAAGATATTCATTATCATAAAAAAAGTTACAGGTCTCGAGATTTCCAAGCTACCCGAAACTGCTCTACTTAATGCACATCTTCCTCTCATCTCCAAATATAAGCGGAAGCTAATCCATTTTATTCTTTTAGGGGCTAAAATAACCATAGCTAAGTCTTGGAAACAACCCAAGGTCTCCATTAGACTCGCTATTAGAAAAATCTCATGGATTATGTCCCAAGAAAAATTAGCTAGTTCTCTCTTAGATAAGAAGCAAAGTTTTGAACTAACCTGGGAACCCTGGGCTCAATACGTTGGGATCTCTTTAATTCCTGGGATCCCCGATGCACAAAAACTAAGTTAGAGTGATCACTGGGAATATTTTATCTCCTTGCTACTCTCTCTACTTTCCTTTTCCACCTTTCCTTCTCTTTCTCTGTCTCTGCGGAGGGCTCTCCTCCTTTTCTCTCAGGGATTTTGATCAACCATATCAACAATTTTCTATAATTGGATACAGTTTCAACACGGAGGGGGCTCCCTCTTCTTAGCCTTTCTGAGAGGATCCGAGATCTCGTGCAGTGTGATCCCATTTGGGGCACGGGATCTGGTTCCCCTCTGATACCTATTCCAGGTTTTATTTTTCTGGGGCTATAATGTAACTCTACCCTCATCTTAAGATGCCCTACCTGTTACTTCCGGTAGATCTCACCGACACCCCCTCTACCATTAGGAGATACAGTGACATATCGAGTTTTGATCTCCCTTCCCTGTAGTTACGTCACTAAACCTCCTTAACTGGTGTTTCAAAATAACTTTTTTTTTTTTTTTGACTGTACCGTTGTATGTTTTCTCGTACTATTGTTGTTATTACTTGAGCTTGATTTGCTCTTCTTGATGTTTCAATTTCTCTGTTCTTGTACATTTTTGAACAAAATAAAATATTTTGAAAGAAATAATTCAGCATATGAAAATGCCCATGTACAAATAAGGAGCACTCAAAAGTCTATTTGTAAATGAAGCATAAATGTTCCTTGCATATGAGATTAAGGGAGTAATCCTTTCCTCAGATATAGGCAAACTAATGAAACATAGAACCAGTATACATAACTTTAACTGTGTTTCTGCAACTTTCGAATTTGCCACGAGCACCAAATAATGTTCTCCGTTCGGCGAACAGGCGAACACCTGATGTTCGAGTTGAACTTATGTCAGCTCATCCCTACTAATACATAATAAGTTCTAAACATGATGACAATGCATGCAGAAGTTCTGTATACACAAAGCCTCATGTACCAAATATGTAAATAAACATATTATATAAATATAATTCTACAAAATTAGAGTTGAGACCTTTTAGTTATGCAATGTTTAATTGTTAGTTCAGATATGTTTCTTGCTGTTTTATGTCTATTTCTTGTTGCCGCCTCACCTAGCTGGATTTATTTGTTTTGTAACCACAAAATGTAGTCGTTCAACCATGTGTGACAATGTTTGAACTATTTTGCCACTGTTAAGTGTGGTTATTCACTGCAAAAAAGAGTATTTGTACTGAGTGTTATTTTCCTGTTCTGTGCTATTTAATCTGCATAAAAGACATTTTAAAATATAGACTATGTGAGGTCTAAGTGCATAATGTCCTTTGATATTGTTGTTTTTTTCAAACGTATATATATACTGTACCGCTATAGTTTAGAAATGACTAAAATTATCAAATAAAATAGGTGAAACATAAAACATGCTATAACAAATACATGTTTCACAGTAGCGCACTAATAAACCTCGTGAGACCAAAGTAAGTGTCCATGAAAAAAATAAAAATAAATAAATAAATAAATATATATATATATATATATATATATATATATATATATATATATATATACATATGTAAGACAATAATGCAACTCAGTGCATTAAATGAAGTCCAACAGAATGTGATGAAGTGGGTGTAAAAAACAGCTGCTGAAACACAGAATGTCCTCCACCAATGTGATTAGTGCCAAGTCTAGTCTTGCAAACTTCATCCAGATGATAACATCAATCTTCTTATGTGAAGATAAAAGTGGAGACAGAGCCTCCAATAGTGTAAAACACCTTATGGTAACCGTTTATTTAATAGTAATGCACTTACATAATAAAAACATCAACATTGCCTTTGAATAAGCAATCTCAATCATGCCGGGTGCCACTGTGCTGCAATCTCACCATCCCATCATTAGCACACCCAGGGTCACCATCTCGGAGTATAGTTGCCGTATCACCACGCCCAGATGTGTTTTGTCACTCCAAACTTCGTCATAGGGTGTAAGTATATATTTACTGTGAAACTTTTATTTGTTATAAGATGTTTTATGTTTCACCTACAATTGTATTTTCATTCAAGAGTGCAGTGTGCACATATAGAACTAAAATTAGAATTTAAAATATGCTCCCACATTCATGTAGGTATTCAATGACCATGTAACAGATAATACCTTTACATTATAGTAAACAGCCAAATAAAAAAACATATCTCTATGTTAATAATAATCATTGGTAATAGTAGTAACAGCCCTAAATATAATAATTTGAGCAGTTAGCATTATCATTTTCCAAATTCCAGTTCCAATTTTCCAATTTATTTAGAAACAATACTACACAAAAGTTATATACTAAAAGCAATATTGCATTTTAAGTAAATATTAAATATAGACATGTTTGAGCATGCATACACAAACTATGCTTTTTGAGTAGAAAAAAAAAAGTTTAAGTAAAGAACAAGCACAGTTTATTGAATTTCAAATAATTAACAAAATTGAGACCCAAGGGAAAATTTCAGGATAGTTAACATTAAAGGAATGCCCTGGGAAAAGAAAATAATTGGATTACACATATTGGTAGCTATTGCTCAGTGAGCATACTCTCTTTAGGTGCTACCAAATACATAATAAGGAGGCAAATATTTGTTATCCAAACACTTTTTATCATTTCACAGCCCCCAATTATATAAAGATAGCTTTTCAAAAATGATATCATTAGGGTTACATTTTAACAGCATATGAAATACAGGGGCATGTGTTAACATTTTTTTAGTAAGCGCAAAAAAAGTGAAAACTACTTCAACAGAATACATAAAAAAACGAAATAATAGTAGCTCAAATAGATATGTGCATTAAACATCCACCAGAAAAAGTATCAGTTTTAAGAAAACAGTGCTATTCATTTGATATAGCTCGCTGCATGAATGGTTTCTTCAGCTAGACATTCCCTAATAAGAACATGCTTATTATTTATGTTGTTGGCAATTTTGAAATTCAGTAATTCAGTCCTTTGCAGCAGCAACAATGAATGTATATGTTACATTTTAGGTGTACTCCAATGAAAGATGAACATTTTGAGACACATTGGGAGAGCAACCTACCTACACTAAAAGAGGAAGAAAAAAATAGTGAAATCAACCTATGGTAGGCTCGGTTCACACAGGGGCGACTCAGATCCGACTTCAGGTTGCCCCTAGTCGCCTCAGGTTGGACAACATTTAAAAATCAATGTAAGTGAATGAGAGCCGTCTTAATGAAGTTCCTGTACTACTTCAATCCGACTTGTAGGCGACTTGTACCCATTGATTTCAATGGAGGTCGCCTCCAAGTCGGATCTCTGTCTATACGAAGGGGACTTTGACAGAATTATTAGCTCTGAAGGGGGAACTCCACGCAAAATTTACGAAAAAAATTGGCGTGGGTTCCCCCTCCGAGAGCATACCAGGCCCTTAGGTCTGGTATGGATTCCAAGGGGAACCCCCTACGCCGAAAAAACGGCATGGGGGTCCCCCCAGATCCACACCAGACCCTTATCCGAGCATGCTACCCGGCCGGCCAGGAAAGGGGGTGGGGACGAGCGGACGCCCCCCCTCCTGAGCCGTACCAGGCCGCGTGCCCTCAACATGGGGGGTGCCTTGGGGGAGGGGGGGCGTGCGGCCCCCCCACCCCCAAAGCACCTTGTCCCCATGTTGATGAGGACAAGGGCCTCTTCCCGACAACCCTGGCCGTTGGTTGTCGGGGTCTGCGGGCGGGGAGCTTATCGGAATCCGGGAGCCCCCTTTAATAAGGGGGCCCCCGGATACCGGCCCCCCACCCTATGTGAATGAGTATGGGGTACAATGTACCCCTACCCATTCACCTGTGAAAAAAGTAAAAAAAAACACAACACAGGGTTAAAATAGTTTATTGCACAGCTCCGGGGGTCTTCCATCTTAGGGGGTCTTCTCGCCGGACTCCTCCAGTATCTTCTGCTAGCTCTTTTGCTAGCGGAGGAGCCCGGCTTTCTTCCTCGCTGCCGCCCTCTTCTTCCGACTTCGGGGGTCTTGTCCCCCTCTTCGGTTCTTCTGCCGGGCCACCACTTCTTCTTATAGCTCTTTTACAGGCGGTGGCCCGGTCTTCTGTCATCGCCGCCGCCACCGCCGCCTTCCGTTCTTCTCCTTCTTCTTCTTCTTCTCCTGGAGATGTTGACTCGACGTTCTCTCCGGCCGCAATGCCAGGGACGCGCTGCGCGCCGACTTATATAGGGACAAGAGGCGGGGTCATCGGTTGATGTCACATGGGTTGATGTCACATGGTGACAGTCCCAGCATCCTCCGGGACTGTGACATTGTAAGGGGGCGGGGTCACCATATGACATCAACGCATGTGACATCAACCGATGACCCCGCCCCTCGTCCCTATATAAGTCGCCGCGCAGCTCGTCCCCACCCCCTTTCCTGGCCGGCCAGGTAGCATGCTCGGATAAGGGTCTGGTGTGGATCTGGGGGGACCCCCACGCCGTTTTTTTGGCGTAGGGGGTTCCCCTTGGAATCCATACCAGACCTAAGGGCCTGGTATGCTCTCGGAGGGGGAACCCACGCCAATTTTTTTTCGTAAATTTGGCGTGGAGTTCCCCCTTCAGAGCTCATTCTCTGATTGGCCACAGCAAAAGTCGCCTGGCCTGGGGCGACTTAAAGTTGTGTTGTAAGTCGCCCCAGGTCGTGTCTAAGTCATTTTTAAGTCGTCTCCAAGTTGCCTCACAAAGTCGTCCTGAAGTTGTGTCGCCCCTGTGTGAACCGAGCCGTAGGTGAATCCCGCGCCAACCTACTAATTGCAAAAATAACAAATATTTTGTATATATCAGGTGAGATGAAGCCGCTCCCCTCAAAGTGCAGAAATCTGACTTTGTGAAATGTGTGAGTGGTATATAAAACGGGTGCGCTATGCCAATCTGAGTGAACATAAAATGCTCTAGTGCTATTATTAACAAGCCTTACTGTTTATACATTCATAAAAGTAGATTACTTGTCTTATACAAAAAACAATAAATAAATCTCAAAAAAGTCCATATAGTTGAAGAAAAATTTGCTATGAAGTGAGTAGATTCTTTAAACCGCCACCACTTGTATATGAAGATAATAGCTGAATCACCCCATTAATAATAGTAGGTAATCTACTCACCAACTCACCATAACCCCTTTAATTAAAAAGTCAGGTCAGGTCAGGTGCAGCATTGGCAGATTAAGGAACTGATGGAAAATCTCTGCTTTTGATGTGCCAGGGAATGTTGATTCCATCCAAAAAACACTCAGAAAAAATGTAAAAAGAGCAGAGCCATAGCGTAATAACCTTTAATAAAAACTTCTATGACATACAAAATAAAACAGCCAAATGGCCTCTTACATTAAAAAGTGTCTTGCCTCAGCACTGGAGGATGTAGGCACGTCAGACCGGGTGTGCTGTGAACTGGCCGTGCCGCTGCCACGATTGGAAGTTCCAGAGAGTAACAGTTTCTTCAGTCCAAGCGGTGGAGTGCACGCTGATAGTGTCAGCGGCACGGCCACAGCCCCATTTTATATACCACTCAGACATATAATATATCTTAACGAAAAAACCATAAGCCGCGCTAAATGGATACCAAAGCAAATACAACCAACTATTTGTGCAATAATATAAAAATAAATATTGAAATAGATATTAGTAGATGCAACCAACTGCTAGTGCAAAATATGCAAGTAAATATTGAAATAGATATTATATAGGGTATGGCAACCCTATATGTGTAAATACATATACGTGATACAAAACATATAAGTATTGAAATTTCTGATCCCAAAAACCCACAAATGCTGATGGGCACGTAAAATAAGAATCAGTGACATACACCTATGATAAAAATAAACATATAAAGTATAAAGTATATAAAGTATATAAAATATAAACACCCAGTGTATGAACAATGAGTCCGTATAAAGAACAAGAAGGGGTTAACGTGAGACCAAAATAAAGTCCTCTGGGTAAAAACCACACTAATCCTGGAAATCCAAATATGGGAGCAGTTATGTTCAATCCACCACCAACACACGATAAGATTTACTGCTTACCAGATATGATTGACCCCCCACTACAGAGGGTCACACGGGGCTTTATAGGGATGGACGTCACTTCCAACCACAAGGTAAAGGGGTTCCTCGATGTCTTCCTGGCTTCGCTCTTTTAGGAACTCTTGGGAAGAAAACTCCCTCCCGGACACTCAACTCAGTAGTCCAAACAGACTCAGAGCCAGGGGCATCAAAACCATAGGAAAAAAATAAAGCTCAAAATAGTGTAAAACCCTTTTTATTTTAAGGTAAAAATATAAAAATACACTTACAAGTGTGTAAAAGAAAAAATTCACCTCGGTTTTGTGACGGGTTCCAGGAGAACGAGTTTGTCCGTGTGTGTCCGGCCGGCGCCACGGACTTAAGGCGCTTTTTTCTTTTACACACTTGTAAGTGTATTTTTATATTTTTACCTTAAAATAAAAAGGGTTTTACACTATTTTGAGCTTTATTTTTTTCCTATGGTTTTGATGCCCCTGGCTCTGAGTCTGTTTGGACTACTGAGTTGAGTGTCCGGGAGGGAGTTTTCTTCCCAAGAGTTCCTAAAAGAGCGAAGCCAGGAAGACATCGAGGAACCCCTTTACCTTGTGGTTGGAAGTGACGTCCATCCCTATAAAGCCCCGTGTGACCCTCTGTAGTGGGGGGTCAATCATATCTGGTAAGCAGTAAATCTTATCGTGTGTTGGTGGTGGATTGAACATAACTGCTCCCATATTTGGATTTCCAGGATTAGTGTGGTTTTTACCCAGAGGACTTTATTTTGGTCTCACGTTAACCCCTTCTTGTTCTTTATACGGACTCATTGTTCATACACTGGGTGTTTATATTTTATATACTTTATATACTTTATACTTTATATGTTTATTTTTATCATAGGTGTATGTCACTGATTCTTATTTTACGTGCCCATCAGCATTTGTGGGTTTTTGGGATCAGAAATTTCAATACTTATATGTTTTGTATCACGTATATGTATTTACACATATAGGGTTGCCATACCCTATATAATATCTATTTCAATATTTACTTGCATATTTTGCACTAGCAGTTGGTTGCATCTACTAATATCTATTTCAATATTTATTTTTATATTATTGCACAAATAGTTGGTTGTATTTGCTTTGGTATCCATTTAGCGCGGCTTATGGTTTTTTCGTTTTCTTATTTGCATGCATGTGACATAGCGAAGCCGCAGCTTAATATCCTCACAGGAATTTCTTTATATATTTACACATTTACACATTCACATTCTTAACCTTAGCGCAGTTATTTTCTTTTTTCCTCCATATAATATATCTTATAAAATAAATGTTTTAACATGCTGATTAGATAATAAGTAGGACATTTTTGAAGAAATATTAATTTTATTCAGTTGGGGCAAGAGAGTGCACAATGGATTAAAGTGACATTAAAGGCTTTTTTTTAATCATTATTAACATAAAAAAGAGGTTATACTTACCTGTGCACCTCTTCTTTGGTGGTCCCCTGCTTGTGTTCTCCACTCCTCTTTCCTGCAGGTGCTGCAGGAAGTTCTATCTGTCTTTAAAAAAAGCAAGGTCCATCAAGACATGGATGAGCGAGTTTGGGGTGGAGGTACTTGACTGGCTTGCACAGAGTCCTGACCTTAACCAGATATAACTCCTTTGGGATGAATCAGAGCAGAGACTGCGAGCCAGGCCTTCTCATCCAACATCAGTGCCTAACCACACAAATATGCTTCTGGAAGAATGATCAAACATTCCCATAGACACACTCCTAAACCTTGTGAACAGCCTTCCTAGAATTATCAAAGCTGTTATAGCTGCAAAGGGTTGGCCAATGCAATATTGAACCCTAAGAACTAAGACTGGGATGTCATTAAAGTTTATGTGTGTGTAAAGACAGGTGTCCCAATACTTTTGACAATGCAGTGTATGTGCTGGATCGTGGTATACCAAAGCTCTGATAACACATAGATCACATATGCAAATCCTGTTGTAAGTCAATGTAAAGGCATAGTCCAGAGGAGGACTCCAACTATAGAAATCTTCTATACCTCCCTCACACGTGCTTGTAAATCACCACATATCCTTCAGGGGCCCACAAATGTGTGCACTGCAGGTGTGTCCATTTTATTTAAACATCCACTGAGAGATAGTCAATTCACTCAGACTCAAAGGTTGGGCATCACCAAGTAAAAACAGTCCTGGGCTTCCATGAATGTATTCAGTAATCTATTCACTTATCGCTCAGCCTTGCTTGCTTCCATAGTAAAGTCATCAGGTCATCCAAATTGAGAAAAAAATGGAGGACAGAACGCCAACCTGACCGGTTTTGATGGTTCTACCAGCTGCTTCAGAGGTACGGCTGCCATGTTTGGCATGCATCCCATCCCAGCTGATCTTAAAATGGCCACCTAGTCTCTATGGTGCATGCACCCCGTGTCATGACGTCTTTCGCGAAAAAACGTACGCAATGGCGTAAATGCGCATGCACATTTTAGATCTGAGTAATATACAGAATGGAGTGAAGTAAGCCCATCTAATGTATATCAAAGTGGTGCAGCATACAATTCATCAGACTCAATGCTTATTGAGGGGTTCACTGCATCCACTCCACTGAATGTTAGGTGGGTGCATGTCAAAAAATCTGTTTAAAAAAACAAATAATATACATTAGTACAGCTAAAGACTTTCAGCAGTGCCATGGCTACCTTATCTCTAATATTTAGACAAGTTCACCTTCGAATGAGGTGTCATTCTTTTATCTCTTGAAGACTTAATCCAAAACTTTGTTTAAAAAAAATAGAAAACAAAAAAAAAGGAATAAAAGTGATAAAGGGGGAAGGCAAAGTGATCTAGAACAAATCTATTGTGGAGCCACAGAGCATAGTGCCAGAAACCATGAAATCAGACCGAGACAGAAGAACAGTTAAATCACACTTGTTTAATAATACAAGTAAAAAGAACAAATGTTGTCAAAACATAGCCAAAGTTCAGTAACCGGAGTGTATAGTCAGCCAAGCCAGAAGTCAGGGATCAATATAGTGGAACAGCAAGCAGGATCTGGAGCCAGAAGGGATGTCAGCAAAGCAAGTCTTGAACAGGATCGCAGCAGATAGTTTCTGTGATGTTGACCAAGGCGAAAGCAGTGATCCTCTGTACTAGACGGCTTAAGTGGGATATCATCAACAGCTGAGTAACTGTGGAGAGAGAGGAGCTGGCAATTAGCCGACAGCTGAGTGGCCAACTCAGAGAAGGAAGGGCTGAGCCCATCCCTGACACATAGTTTGACTACTTGTTCAAAAAGGGTCAAAACAAATTTCAATCCTGGGGGTCTGGTCACCTTGAATTCCCAGATCCACCTGGTTTCATGTTGAAGGACCAAGGTGTTGACGTCCCCCGTCCCCGTCCCCCAGTACTGGGGATGATTTCCAGGACCCAACAGTTAAGGGATCTCCAGTCTTTTTTATGTTCCAGACAATCGTGCCTGGCTAGGGGGAATTTGAGGTGATACTTCAAAATCTCATATAGATAATCCTGTAATATCTTGCATATCGTGAGTATCGTCTTACCAATGTAAAATAATCCACAGACACAAAGAATCACATAGACCATCCCCATAATTATTGCAATTGGCCCTTTGCTTACACCTTAATGTCCTCCTCGTTGGTAAGACTAGTAGATCACTTTCAATCATGAAGGTACAAAATTCATATCTCCCATATTCCTGCATTCCTGCGTGGATCTTTAACCTAGGGGGTACCTATTTAATATTAGTATTGACCAATAGCTCCCCTAGTGATTTGGCCTTCATATAAATTCAATTTGGAAGTTCTGTAATTTTTGAACTGAGGAGTCCTACTTTAATAAGTGTCAACTTGGCACAGATGTTCCTCACTTCATTTGAAAGCTCTGTATACTCTTGTATCTTAGAAATTTGCATCAACCTCTCTCTGCCTAAAAATTAACTCCTCACAGTTTGAGTTCTTAGCGCTCTGGTATGCTCTGATGAGCCATTTCTTTTTATATCCCTGCTGTAGGAATCTCTCACATACATTGCTTTATCTTCATATTCTGCCATCACTGAACAATTCCTGTGTGCTCTTAAGTACTGGCCCACTGGGATACCTTTGATAAGGAGACAAGGATGAAAGTTACCTGTATCCAAAAGGCTATTGGTAGCTGTAGACTTTCTGAACAATCTGGTTTTACCTCATCGCCTTCTGTGCAGTTTCACCACCAAGTCTAAAAATTTTACTTTCCTCCTATCAAGCTCACTGGTTAATTTTAAATTGTAGGGGTTTGAGACCAGTCCCCTCACAAACTCTAATGGCGTGTACTCACGACCGGACTTTCCATCAGAATAAACTTTGACGGTCTTTCCAACTGACTTGCCTACACATGATCACATCAAAGTCTGTTCGTTTCGAACGCGATGACGTGCGACGGGACTAGAAAAGGAAGTTCAATAGCCAGTAGCCAATAGCTGCCCTTGCGTTGTATTTGGTCCATCGAACTAGCATACAGACAAACAGTTTTCCCGATAGGAATTGATTCCGTTGGAAAGATTTAAAACATGTTCTATTTCTAGGTCCGTCAGACTTAAAAAAAAAAAAAGTCAGCTGAAGCCTACACACGATCGGAATATCCGATGAAATGATTCAGTCTGATCTTTTCTGCCGGAAAGTCCAGTCGTGTGTATGAGGCCTTAGGCTTGTTCCTACAAGCTCATCCAGAGGATATAGATGTCGTCGATGTACCTGTACAAGCTAACATCTTGGACAGACACACTGACGATGCCCCCCATCAAAGAGCATGGTCTCCCAATCCCCCAGATATAATTTGACATATGCTGTGGCACATTTTGTGCCCATGACAGTGCCCTGGACTTGACAGTAAGACTTGTCACCAGATTGGAACTTGTTAGGAGTTAACAAGAATTCCAATAACCTGTCTATAAAGCAATCATGACCCTGTTTATCCACTGTTCTACTGGAGAGTGTTTTTCAATTACCTAAAGGCCCCTTGAATGTGAAATTGATCAATAGAGAGCTTTGATGTTGAGAGTTAGCAGAATTGCATCTCTGGGAATAGTCAAGTCATGTAAAAGAGTCAAGAGATGTAAAGTGTCCTTAAAAGGTTTGTAAAGGTTTGTTTTTTATTTTCTAAATAGTTCCTTTAAGCTAGTGCATTGTTGGTTCACTTACCTTTTTCTTCGATTTCCCTTCTAAATGTTTTTTTTTCTTTGTTTTCTTTGTCTGAATTTCTCACTTCCTGTTCCTCCTCAGTAAGCTGTTCAGTAAGCTGTTCAGTAAGCTGTTCTGGCTGACTAAACACCGCTCGGATGATGGTGTGAAGTTTACTGAGGAGAAACAGGAAGTGAGAAATTCAGACAAAGAAAAAAAACATTTAGAAGGGAAATCGAAGGAAAAGGTAAGTGAACCAACAATGCACTAGCTTAAAGGAACCTGTTTAGAAAATCTTTACAACCAAAGCTTTACAACCCCTTTAACAATAAAAAAACGGACCCTGCAAGGTCTCTGCCTCTTCTGACACCCAGGGTTCAGACATTTTCCATTCGGGAATGATGATAATAATAAAACAAGTATACCAGAATTGTTTAAAACCAATTAACTTGTATACTTAGTGCAATGGGAATATTGGTAAATGAACACAAGTTTACAGTTTAGAATGATATCTCTTATAGAAATATTTTCAATAACTGAGAGGCAATCACATATCAACATCAAACATTCAACAGCATGAACTGTAGGACTATAATTTGTGTACTTAGCAGGGCACATACAATGCCTATGTGAACAAGTTACAGGAAAGAAAGCAGAGGAATGGCTCTCATGAATGTCAAGCCCCTCTTTTATGCTCCTCAACACACAGATTCTGAATAGGAAATACAATGTCAGAACCCTTGGCAGTAAGAAACTTTATTGAAATTCAACCTGCTCTTTCAGAGATTTCTTGGTGAAATATAGCTCTATGAACTCAATAGAAGCAAATCCCTGAAGTGAGGAGGGAGGTGAGAAGTAGTCCTGTATTACTGTGGAGCAATCCGGTTGAACTTCAGCTAGCCCTTTAATATTCCTGTGTTGAACAAATGCAGCTGGAATCACCAGGATCACTGACTTAAAGATGCTGGTTGGGCTCACCACAATGGAACAAGAGATGATGATGATAATGATGATGGTGCCTATATCTTAGAAATGTGCTAAGAGGATGGTGTGCGGCCTTTGCCACACTGTGCTATGGCTAACCCGAATCTTATATTACCGCAGGATAGATTGACCAGCAGCGGCCTTCATGTCCCCGCCAAACAGCCAAGGGGTTCTGCCCCCAGGTGTCTCTCTGAATATCTGCTGGATGATTCTGCTGGTGCAGGCTGTGACTCAGCTGCAGCACACACCGTCACAGAATACCTGCACACAGATCCTCCCTGGGGTCCCAAGAGAGCACGCTATGCCTCAGACAGTTCCTCTTATAGACACTCCCATCAGTCTGTTCTTCCCCCTCAGCCATCTGGTAATTGAATTTCCTGATGATTCAGCAAGAGGGCAAATCCCGTTCATTGAGACTACATGTCCCAAGAGGCTTCACTCTGCCTTGTCTCTGTATAAAGGAGGTAACAGGTCAGTGTCAAACTCAGCACTAGAGGGAACCAGCTTCTCTGCAGCAAAGCTACCCAGTGTCTCCTGACTGAAGGGTCATATTTTATGCTGAAAAAGCTTATACTCGAGTGAGAGTCCCACTTACCTGTTCTCTGGTGCAGTGTGGGTGTTTTCCGGTCTCTCCCACCTGCAGCCTCTGTGGGTGGCCCAATGACTGCTGATATCACCGCTCGTAATTTCTCCTGCATGCCGGCATCCTCTGTGTTGTCCGTGCTGTACTGGGCTAGAACCTGCCCGTTTCTGTGTGCTGGTTTCTGGGGCGCACCGCATCCTTGTCAGATGAATATCGGATGCGGCCGCTCTTCATCTCCCACTCTTCTCCAGGGCTGTGACTAATGACGTAGCCATTACAGTCTTACCCGTGCTTGGTCATGCCTCCTTGCTCTGCCCAAGCATTGTCGAATACAAGTACTGGTATATCTCTGGTCTTGGATATACAGTACGTTTATCTACAGTATTTAGTCTGCTATATTGTATTTTTTATTGTATTATTAATCCCTATCTGGATCCAGTGTTGACTATGCTTGCATAGAGCAGCCTGTGTTATGACGATGATGATGACAATCTCTATGCTGATAACCTCACACCAGCTAAAGCTGAAGCTCTGTTTGGACATACAGATGATGAGGAGGAATCCAGTTTTGAAGGATTTTAACACTTATGTTTTAGCTTGGTTGCTGATTGAGCTAAGGTTTTTATACTTTTAAAGTTATTGTTGATACCATATTGTTTTTGTTGACCCTCTTTTCCACTTACAGAGTTAGTTTACTGTTATTTTTTTAAATAAATATTCAAAAACATTTAACCTACTGATGCCTCAATTAATGTAATTTTATTGGTATCTATTTTTTTTACCCTAGGCTTATACTCGAGTCAATAAGTTTTCCCAGTTTTTTTGTGGTAAAATTAGGTGCCTCGGCTTATATTCGGGTCAGCTTATACTCAAAGTATATATGGTATATATACATATTATGTATATTGTATTATATATATATATATATATATATATATATATATATATATATATATATATATATACACCGTATACATACACAATATCTCACAAGAAGAAATTACACTTTGCTACAATGTAAAGTAGTGAGTGTACATCTTGTATAACAGTGTAAATTTTCTGTCCCCTCAAAATAACTCAACACAGCCATTAATATCTAAACCATTGGCAACAAAAGTGTGTACACCACTAAGTGAAAATGTCCAAAATTGGGCCCAATTGGCCATTTTCCCTCCCCAGTGTCATGTGACTCATTAGTGTTACAAGATCACAGGCGTGAATGGGGAGCAGGTGTGTTAAATTTGGTGTTATCGCTCTCATACTGGTCACGGGAAGTTCAACATGGCACCTCGTGGCAAATAACTCTCTGAGGATCTGAAAAAAAAGAATTGTTGCTCTACATAAAGAAGGTCTAGGCTATAATAAGATTGTCAAGACCCTGAAACTGAGCTTCAGCACGGTGGCCAAGACCATACAGCGCTTTAACAGTACAGGTTCCACTCAGAACAGGCCTCGCCATGGTTGACCAAAGAGGTTGAGTGCATGTTGTCAGCGTCATATCCAGAGGTTGTCTTTGGGAAATAGACCTATGAGTGCTGCCAGCATTGCTGTAGAGGTTCAAGGGGTGGGGGGGTCAGACTGTCAGTGCTCAGACCATACACCACACACTGCATCAAATTGGTCTGCATGGCTATCGTCCCAGAAGGAAGGCTCTTCTAAAGATGATGCACAAGAAAGCCTGCAAACAGCTGAAGACAAAACAGACTAAGGACATGGATTCCTGGAACCATGTTCTGTGGTCTGGTAAGACCAAGATAAATGTATTTGATTCAGATGGTGTCAAGCGTCTGTGGCAGAAACCAAGTGAGGAGTACAAAGACAAGTGTGTCTTACCTACAGTGAAGCATAGTGGTGGGAGTGTAGGCTGCATGAGTCCTGCTGGCACTGGGGAGCTACAGTTCATTGAGATAACCATGAATGTCAACATGTACTGTGATATACTGAAGCAAAGCATCATTCCCTCCCTTCGGAGACTGGGCCGCAGGGTAGTATTCCAACATGATTACGACCCTCCAGGATGACCACAGCCTTGCTAAAGAAGTTGAGGGTAAAGGTAATGGACTGGCCAAGCATGTCTCCAGACCTAAACCCTATTGACCATCTGTGGGGCATCCTCAAACAAAAGGTGGAGGAGCGCAATGTCTCTAACATCCACCAGCTCTGTGATGTCACCATGGAGGAGTGGAATAGGAATTCAGTGGCAACCTGTGTAGCTCTGGTGAACTCCATGCCCAAGATGGTTAAGGCAGTGCTAGAAAATAATGGTGGCCACATAAAATACTTACACTTTGGGCCCAATTTGGACATTTTCACTTAGGGGTGAGCTCACTTATGTTGCCAGTGGTTTAGGCCGCGTACACACGCGGGGACTGTTCGCCCAACTTTGTCCGCTGAACAGTGTTTCGGCGGACAGTCCGCTCGTGTGTGGGCTTTCAGCGGACAGTTTCAGCGAACAGTCCGCTGAACAAGGTTTTTCGGAAATTCCGAAAAACTGTCCGCTGAAACTTTGTTTCAGCGAACAGTCCCCTCGTGTGTAGGCTTGTTCGTCAAACTAAGTTCCGCGCATGCTCAGAAAGGATTTACACGCCGAAAGTTATAATGCAGTGTATAGGACGTCGTATTTTTCGTCCCGTCGTACGTGCCGTACACGTCATCGCGCACGGTTTCAGCAAACTGTTCGTACGTCGTGTGTTGCCATGTCATGTCATGCTAATTTTGAGCGGACTGTTTGCTGAAACTGTTTGACGGACAATGTTGGGCTAACAGTCCCCGCGTGTGTACGCGGCCTTAGACATTAATGACTGTGTGCTGAGTTATTTTGAGGGGACAGCAAATTTACACTGTTATACCAGCTGTACACTCAATACTTTACATTGTAGCAAAGTGGCATTTCTTCAGTTTTGTCACATGAAAAGTTATAATAAAATATTTACAAAAATGTGAAGGGTGTACTCATTTTGTGAGATAATGTATTTGTTTACTAGGAGGTTGGTATTACATGCCTTACATGAAAGGAAAACACAAGCATTACTGTTGGGACCCTTAGCGGATTGGACACATTTAAGCAGATGGGAATACAGAGCACTGAATGATCTTATTGATCTCTGGGAGGAAGGAGCTGTGGAACAGGAAAAATAATCTATTGATGACGAATTTTGCAAAATGATGCTCCACTAGAGGTTGCCTTGATGAGCAATTTGGGATTTGGCTGTAATTCATGCAGGGCATTGCATCCTACAGGTGTCAAGTTGTCACTAGAGATGCCTTTCCACCTTAATTGTCTCAATTCCTTAGTGACTGTTTAACAAAGCAGGACATCCTGGCTATGGCAGACAAGGGGGGGGGGGGGGGCAAATAGCCTGAACAAGCCTATCTCCTTTAAGGCATCACTGATGAGGCTGCACTGATGGCCCCTGAAAATGTTCACTGATGGTCACTGATGAAGCTGCACTGACAAGGAGACACTGATAGGCTCTGATAAGCTCCGCTGACAAGGAGGCACTGATGAGGCTGCACTGATGTGCTCTCATGAGGCTGCACTGATGAGGGTGCACCAATGTGGCTGTATTGATAAGGTGGCACTGATGAGGCTGCACTGATGGGCATTGTTAAGATCCACTTATGGCCAGTGATGAGGCTGCGCTGATTGGAATTGATGAGGCAGCACTGGTGGGCACTACTAAGATATACTGCTGGGCACTGATTGGGCTGCACTGATAATCAGGGCATTGATGAGGCTGCACTAGTGAGGTGGCAATGATGGGCACTGATAAGCTGCACTAATGGGCCCTGATGGGGCTGCATTTATGAGGCTGCACTGATTGGCATGGATGATGCTGCACTGATAAGCTACACTGATGGGCATTGGTGAAGCTGAACTGATAATCAGGGCACTGATAAAGCTGTACTGATGATCAGGGCGCTGTATATCACTATAAAGAAACTACTCACTCGCACATGGTCTCTGGACCTGTTATGTTTACATCTGTGATCTCTTGTGATTGGACACAACGATCATCTGGTAAAGGGCTGCTGTGATTGGCTCTTTGCCCTAAACTATGATCTATTGTGTCCAAGGCACACAGCAGTTACAGCGATACATACCCCAAGGTGCACTAAGGAATGCTAGAGGACCTCCAGGGATGCCCTCCCAGAACTAAAGAAAGCTTATAGCACAGGTGGCAAGTGGTTAAAGGGGAAATTCCCCATTCTCAATTCATATTCATACATTTCTGCATCTCAGGAATAACAAAGCCTGGGAAAGATCCAGCATCTCCAGGTAATTATTGATCAATTGCACTCCTCAACTCCCATTATAACATTTTCATGAGAATTTTGACAAATAGACTAACCCAACTCCTACCCAAACTCATCTGTAGGGACCAAGTAGGTTTTGTATCTGCCAGGCAAGTAGATGATAACACTCAACAAAAATAGACTTTGTTGCGGTGCTTAATAGAAAAAAAATCCTTCCTCACCACTCACCCTAGATGCCCAAAACATGTTTGATAGATTGGGATGGCCGTATGGGTTCTCCATCCAGTCTTGGTACAGTTTTAAAGGTAATATTTTCCATGTGCTAGCTTTATATTCCACTCTTCTCCTCACCACCTGATTTAAACCCATGATTGCTGTGCAATGCATGGAATTGCAACAGTACGGCTATTACAGGTTTAAATCAGGTGTGAGAATCACTGTGCCTGGTGATCTTTGACTTCTCCCATGTTGTTCAGGTAGATCTCCACCTCTTTAAGGTTGCCTAGCCCTGCCATAAAGAATATAAATGTTCCCTTTTTGCTGATAATATACTTCTAACTTTAACAAATCCTTACACTTTTCTGCTGACTTTGCATAAACTACTGACAACCTTTGGTTCCCTTTCAGGATATAAAATAAATACTACAAAGATAGAGGCCCTCCCCACTCTAAACTCCACTACACAGCATTTTTCAGTGTCCAATTGGTCTAAACACACCTGCCTTTTATCAGCATTACTTTCCTATTGCTGTCATGTGAGGAGAAGAGAGCTGGTAACCGGCAAGTGCAAAAGGGGACATCTGCACTGATCATCAGTGTCCTGATTATCAGTGCAGCCCCAACAGTGCCCATCAGTGCTGCCTATCAGTGCCGCCAATCACTGCCCTTCAGTGCTGCCTATTAGTGCACATAAGTGGTGCCTATTAGTGCCCATCAGTGCCCCGATTGTAAGTGCTGCCCCAACAGTGCCCATCAGTGCTACCAATCAGTGTCCATCAGTGCTGCCTATTAGTCCCCATTAGTGCCCATTAGTGCCTATTACTAGTGCCGATAAGTGCAGGCAATCAGTGCTGCATATCAGTGCAGCTTCATCAATGACTCCTCATCAGTGACCACCAGTGCCGTCACATCCTCCATCCTATGTCCCACGGACCCAATTCTCTGCTCCATTGACCACATATGTGCACTTGGATGAATCGTGTCTCAGAGTATGATGAGGAAGCCACAGCTGTTCACTGTGAATGGCTGCAGCTTCCTGATCAGACCCTGAGACAAGAACAGTATATGGTGGCTGGGGTGGGATAAATTTAGATTGCCTAAGGCAGCACAAAACCAAAATACACCGCTGTTTACACTGCAACCCCCATGCTTGCTACTTTACACACAAACTTCCCTAATATCTAATTATTTATATCACCCCACATATTCTATATTTTATGAAGCCAACTTTTCCCCAACTTTTCTCAAAATTACTTGTTAAAAAAACTAGAACCTTCCCCTTTTTTTAATAATAATTGTTCTTAAGATGTCTGTTATGCCTAAACCAGGTTTTTTTTTTTCAGTGGGAGCGTGGGGGAACGCAGTTCTGACACCTCCACCACTGAATGTATGTAATGGCAGGGAGTGCTGGGTTGTGTTACAGTGTCTATTGATGCTGGCTGCTGATGGATCTATTGTTGTTGGAGGGGATCTATTTCTGCAGAAGGGTTTATTGCTGCTGGGGAGGTCTATTGTTGCTGGCGGGGGATCTATTGTTGCTGAAGTGGGTCATATATTGCCGGGGGGGTCAATTGTCACTGGAAGGGATCTGCTGTTAAGGGAGCAGTCTAGTATAGCTGGCTGCTAGAGGGTCTATTGTTGCTGAGTGGTATTTTGTTATAGGTGGCCCATTGTTGCGGGGGGGGGGGGGGGTCTATTGTTGCTGGTGGGTCTATTGTTGCTGGCTGTGGGGGATCTATTTAACTGCTTTTCTTGTTATCAATAACAAATTCCATACCAATTACTTAGTACCACAAATGTTACTTGGTTCTGTATTCTCTAAAAGGGGCAGTGCTGGGAGGTGGGTAGGGGGTGGAACCAAGGACTGGTGCTCAGAGGTAGGTAGGGACAAAGACAATGGGTAACTCCCAAAAGGGGGAGTTCCTGCACTTATTCTCTGAGAAAAAAAAGCCCTGGTCTAAACTATTATATTTGTTCGAAACACCCTCAGTCCCGGTTCCCATGGCTAAACTATGTGCCATACAGAAGTTGTTTAATAAATGTATCTGGTATAATAAATCCTATCTTACAGCATGCTCAATTCTCCTTTACTTACTACCCACTTATGGCACATCACCTCCTGGTCTAATCAATATCTTCCCAACCATTGGTCCAAAATAGAATACTTGCAACTATTTCCCATACATTTTTGCTCAATGATTTGGTCTAGGACTTCCTCTATCACTGAAAACTGTAAACAACAATACTTGACTCCTATGCTTTTTACATTGTTGATTTGAAATAAATGTAATACTCTGTATTTTCTCTCTTCACCTTGTTCACTTTTGGTTAATATCCTTTTCAATTAAAGCACTCCTGGGCAGCTTGTCTTATAATTGCACGCTGCCTTGGGCCAAGGCAGCAATTTTCCAATTGTGCCACCTCATTAATCCTGTGAGCTGTAAACTACGCTATTTGATGATCTATGCATTTCTAAGCGTCTCCCTGCACACCCCCATTATTTCTATCTCCAGATGAAACATTTCTTTATGTCCAGAATGCAATCTCTCACTCATAAAAAGCCCACCCAATCTGAACACTTTTGCAGTCAAGGCCCCCACCAACTACATCTAATCTCTTTGATTTATAAACATCTATAAGACTATGGGGTTGATTTACTAAAGGCAAATCCACTTTGCACTGCAGGGGAAGCGCTGCTGATTGTATCATCCAATCATGTAGAAGCAAAAATTTTGTTTTTTATTTTCCTTGCATGTCCCTTTCAGATCTACATCGACTGCATCTTCAAGTGCCCTTGCAGTGCAAAGTGGATTTTCCTTTAGTAAATAAACCCCCCATCCCTTTAACTGATGAAACTCACCCACACATGCATAAGTGGGCACAGATTTGACAAAGATCCATCCCACTCAAAAGTTGAGATAAAATCTGGCAATATGCCTCTAAGACCTCGTTCAAATTCTGCAATTGCATCTGCAATTCAAAGCCACATGTCAGTATGACTTCAGATGCGACTTGGAAGACATCTGTGAAGCTTCATGCACAGATGTCTATCCAAGTTGCACCTGAAATCACCAAAAGTAGTGCAGGAACTACCTTTCCAAATCGATGCGGCACCGCAAAGTCGGCATCACACCGATTGGAACAGTGCCATTGCTGACAATAAAGTGTGACATGTCATGCAAATATTCTGGCTATGCGCTCGCATGCAACCATATTGGACCCATGTACTGTCTATTCTATAGCAACTCTTTAATATGTCATTCCCATTAGATCCTATCCATTTTTTGTTGATTCCTACCTTTCCCTGGCAAGCCTAAACACTCTAAAAAGGTCTAATTACCCATGCAAGCAATGCCCCTTCACTGGTTGACCAACCCACCCCCCCATAGAACTCCTGTATATTATTCTGGATATCAGAATTATGAAACATCTCATGGCCAAATTTGCTGACACCCCAGAACAATTTCATAATGTGTGGGCACTTTGGGATCTGTCCATGTATGGTACACCTCTCTCCCCTGACAACACTCCTTAATTTTGCCTAGAAGTTGTATGACAAATTGCATCTTTCCTTTCCTCCTGGTTACCACTGATACAGTATCTAGAAAAAGTTAGTATACCCCTCAAAATTTGGAAATATTTTATTATATCTTTTCATGCGACAACACTGAAGCAATTACACTTTTCTACAATGTAAGTATATAAATATTAGTGAGTGTACAGCTTGTATAACAGTTAAATTTGCTGTCCCCTCAAAATAACTCAACAAACAGTCAATAATGCCTAACCTGCTGGAAACAAAAGTGAGTACAGCCCTAAGTGAAAATGTCCAAATTGGGTACAAAGTGTAAATATTTTGTGTAGCCACCATTATTTTTCAGCACTGCCTTAATCCTCTTGGGAATGGAGTTCACCGGAGCATCACAAGTTCCCACTGAAGTCCTCTTCCACTCCTCCATGACAACATCACAGAGCTGGTGGATGTTAGAGGCCTTGCGCTCCTCCACCTTCCGTTTGAGGATGCCCCACAGATGCTAAATAGGGTCTAGGTCTGGAGACATGCTTGGCCAGTCCATCACCTTTACCCTCAGCTTCTTTAGCAAGTCAGTGGTCGTCTTCGAGGTGTGTTTGGGGTCGTTATGTTGAAATATTGTCCTGCGGCCCAGTCACCGAAGGGAGGGGATCTTGCTCGGCTTCAGTATGTCACAGTACATGTTGGCATTCATGGTTTCCTCAATGAACTGTAGCTCCACAGTTCTAGCAGCACTCATGCAGCCCCAGACCATGACACTCCCACCACCATGCTTGGCTGTAGGCAAGACAAACTTGTCTTTGTACTCCTCACCACGCTTGAAACCATCTGAGCCAAATAAGTTTATCTTGGTCTCATAAGACCACAGGACAGTTCCAGTAATCCATGTCCTTAGTCTGTTTGTATTCAGCAAATTGTTTGCAGGCTTTCTTGTGCATCATCTTTAGACAAGGCTTCCTTCTGGAACAACAGCCATGCAGACCAATTTGATGCAGTGTGTGGCGTTTGGTCTGAGCACTGACAGGCTGACCCCCCACCCCTTGAACCTCTGCAGCAATGCTGGCAGCACTCATATGTCTATTTACCAAACACAACCTCTGGATATGACGCTGAGCATGTGCACTCAACTTCTTTGGTTGACCATGGCAAGGTGTGTTCTGAGTGGAATCTGTCCTGTTAAACCACTGTATGGTCTTGGCCACTGTGCTGCAGCTCAGTTTCAGTGTCTTGGCAATCTTCTCATAGCCTAGGCCATCTTTATGTAGAGCAACAATTATTTTTTTCAGATCCTCAGAGAGTTCTTTGCCATGAGGTGCCATGTTAAACTTCCAGTGACCAGTATGAGAGAGTGAGAGCGATAACACCAAATTTAGCACTCCTGCTCCCTATTCACACCTCAGACCTTGTAACACTAACAAGTAACATGACACCGTTGAGGGAAAATGGATAATTGGGCCCAATTTGGACATTTTTACTTAGGTGTGTACTCACTTTTGTTGCCAGTAGTTTGGACATTAATGGCTGTATGTTGAGTTATTTTGAGGGGACAGCAAATTTACACTGTTATACAAGCTGTACACTCACTATCTTACATTGTAGCAATTTTTTTCAGTGTTGTCACATGAAAAGATATGGTGCAATTGCTGCTTACATATGACACCAGACCGACCTTTGCACGTGAGCACGGAAGGGGGGGGGGGGTGGTGACAGGGTTTTTTTTTATTTTTTTATTATTTATTTTGCTTTTTGTTTCATTTTTAAACTGTTCCTTTCATTTTTTTTTTTATCACTTTTATTGTTATATCAGGGAATGTAAATATCCCCGACAATAGCACTTTTTTTGACACTTTTATATAAACTGTAAATTGTAAACATTCCAGATTAGTTCAAAATGTGATGGCCATCTCATCTTTCCAGACCCTGTGTAAGTGTGCCTAGGACTGTGCAGTGCTATACCCTATGCTAATACTCCACTAGTGTGTGGTAGGGTTCAAAACAGTCACTAATGCAAAAACCAGGTTGGTCAGGACAGGAGGGACAATAAAAGCAGGTGCCACACCTATATCCGTGCTTACAGACACAACATCATCTTTGGGGATCTCTTTGGGTAGGGGTACCAGGAGGACATGCAGAAAATGCCTCTCAAGCAGCCAGCTCACTGCATTTGGATTGCGAAGTTGTGCCACAGCACCGTCCGGAAAACAGAAGGGCTGTGATGATCTCTTCCTGGAATTTAAGGAAGGATCAAGTTCATCTGGAAGCTTTGTATAGCACATAAGCATTCAGTAGAGCCAATTGAAATAAGTATACAGACATTTTTTTATTCCAGCATCTGGCCTTACGGGCAATTAGGTACAGTGCCAACAACTGGTCATTGAGGTCCACCCTCTCCCATATTAAGGTTATATTTGTGGACACAGAGGGGTTTCTCTACAACACCAGTCACCATAGGAATTTGGACCATCGTGTCTGCGTGAAGGGAGGACAGATCAAAAACATTCTTATTATCCTTCCACTTCACAGCATGCAAATTATAACATCTCAAGCAGGCTCTCTCCCCTAGCCTAAGATAGGAATCTAAAAGCTGCTGGGGTAAGCCCCAGCGATTAGCTCGCACGGTGCCACATGCGCCAATTCCATGATCAAACAAGTGACTAAAAAGTGGCTTGTGTAATAATTGTCCACATACAATCGGTACCCCTTTCCAAATAAGGGTGCCACAAAGTCCCACACAATCTTACCAGTGCTCCCTATGTAGTCTGGGCAGCTCTCCAGTTCCACGTAACTATCTCTTCCCTGCTAAACCATAAAACTACAGTGGGGATCGAAAATTTGGGCACCCCAGGTAAAAATGTGTATTAATGTGCATAACGAAGCCAAGGAAAGATGGAAAAATCTCCAAATGGCATCAAATTACAGATTAGACATTCTTTATAATATGTCAAAAAAGTTAGATTTTATTTCCATCATTTACACTTTCAAAATTACAGAAAACAAAAAAATGGTGTCTGCAAAAGTTTGGGCACCCTGCAGAGTTAATATCTTGTACTGCCCCCTTTGGCAAGTATCACAGCTTATAAACACTTTTTGTAGCCAGCCAAGAGTCTTTAAATTCTTGTTGGAGGTATCTTTGCCCGTTCTTCCTTACAAAAGTGTTCCAGTTCTTTGAGATTTCTGGGCTGTCTGTCACGCACTGCTCTTTAAAGGTCTATCCATAGATATTCAATAATATTGAGGTCAGGAGATTGTGAAGACCATGGCAAAACCTTCAGTTTACGCCTCTTTATGTAATCCCCCGTGGATTTTGAGGTGTGTTTAGGATCATTATCCATTTGTAGAAGCCATCCTCTCTTTAACGTCAGCTTTTTTACAGATGGCATCAAGTTACCATCCAAAATTTATTGAATCAATTTTTCCTTTTACTTGTGAAATGTTCCCTGTGCCACTGGCTGCAATACAACCCGAAAGCATGATTGATCCAACCCCATGCTTAACAGTTGGACAGAGGTTCTTTTCATTAAATTCTGTGCCCTTTCTTCTCCAAACGTATCTTTGCTCATTCCGGCCAAAAAGTTCTATTTGAAACCTTATCGGTCCACAGAACTTGTTTCCAAAATGTCTCAGGCTTGTCTATATGTTCATTTGCAAAGTTCAAACGCTGATTTTTGTGGTGAGGACATAGAAGAGGTTTTCTTCTGATGACTCTTCCATGAAGACCATATTTGTACAAGTATCTCTTTATAGTGGAATAGTGTACCACAACTCCAGTGTCTGCCAGATCTTTCTGGAGGGATCGTACAGTCAAACGTGGATTTTAAATTGCTTTTTTCACAATCCTGTGAGCTGTTCTGTCTGATATTTTTCTTGGTCTTCCAGATCTTGCTTTAACTTCCACTGTTCCTGATGACTGCCATTTCCTAATTACATTCCGAACAGAGGATATTGACATCTGAAAACGCCTTGCTATCTTCTTATAGCCTTCTCCAGCTTTGTGAGCGTCAACTATTTTCAGTTTCAGTTTTCTAGACAACTGCTTAGAAGAACCCATGGTGCTGATTGTTGGGGCAAGGTCAGATGAGTCTGGCCATTTAAAACCTTTGAGATTGACATCACCTGGTCTTCCCAGACGATGATTGAGAACAATCCATGACACTGGCAGGTCTCAGCTTTGCAAAGGGGGCAGTGCATGCTATAAATTCTGCAGGATGCCCAAACTTTTGCAGACGCCATTTTTTTGTTTTCTGTCATTTTGAAAGTGTAAATGATGGAAATAAAATCTATCATTTTTTGACATATTATAAGAATGTCTAATCTGTAATTTGATGCCATTTGGAGATTTTTTAATCTTTCCTTGGCTTCGTTATGCCCATTAATACACATTGCCTGGGGCGCCCAAACTTTCGATCCCCACTGTATATGTATAGCCTGTTGCCCTGTCACAGAGCTTAAACATCTTGACCCCATATCTGGCATGCTTGCTAGGAAGATACTGTTTGAATGACAAGCGGCCAGAAAACCTAATCAGGGACTCATCAACGCAGACAACTTAATTGGGAGTAAACAAGCCTGCTAACTGCTGGTTGAAGTGGTTTACGAGGGGCTGATTTTTGTAGATCCGATCGTATTTAAGGTCACCCCGAGGACGACAGAGTTCATTGCCATTGAAATGCATGAACTGCAAGATCTTCTCGTATCGTGTCCTGGTCATGGAGCACGGGCATATGGTGAATTGGGTCAGTGGACCAATATGATCGCAACTCACTTTTTTTAGTTATGCCCATGAGGAGGGATAGGCCCAGGAATGTCTTAAATTTGGAGACCTAATAGGTTTCCAATCTCTGGCAAGGGTCAGCTGGGGATTGGCAGAGATTAATTGACCAGCATACAAATTGCTTTGGTCCAAAATAGATCTATGGATATCTTCCTTGAAAAACAGTGACTAAAAATCAAGTGGCATAAAATTAACTGATTCTACCTGAATTCTGGGTTGGCCAGTGAATGGGGAAAGTACGGGTGCTGCAGAAGTGGTGGGCTCCCAATTTGGATTGGCAAATACAGCAGGAAGGGCACTATGGGCTTGATGGGCCTGTCTTTGTCTTCTTGGTGGCTGTGGGACACTAGTTGTGATAGCCACCTCACCAGCCTAAACTGTACTTATGGGACTCGCCACGTCACCACGTGATAATGCAGTGCTAGATGTACAACCAGGATGTACTAGGCTGCTGGTGCTTGCCAGTTCACCAGAAGGATGAGCGGCACTATTACTGTCTCTCTGCTCCATACAAGAGCCCTGCGGTTCTTGCACCTCAACAACAGCAGAAGAATGGGGTCAGGTACACCTGACCTTGGCAGGGACCACTACTCCATCATCGGAGCTATCTGTCCGGGTGCCACTGCTGTCTACGGGTTCATATTCTTAGCCTAAATCTATCAGATGGGTGAATTCCTCTTCACTCTTATCTGTCATGCTCAGAAACGTGTAGGCCTCTTCACTAGTGTACCTTCAATTGGACATTTTGGCCTTTAAATTTACTGGTACACTAGTGAGATTAACAGGAAAAAAGAGCACCTGACTGTCAGCTACTGCTTCCAACGCTACCAAAAAAAACTGTTAGCATTCGCAGGAATCAGGCCTGACTCTGCGAATGCTGCAGTTATGTGTGTTGTGTTTTGTAAGTGACAGTAATCAATCGATACTGCATTTGGGTGGATTAGTCTGGGCTGGGCGGAGGGGCTAAATGCAGGTGCTTGCAGGTATCTGGGCTGATCCCGCTAACACTGCATTTTTGGCAACCCTAAACTACTGGGGATGCTAGTATAGATCTAATCAGATATTGACCGTTCAGACACTATACTACTATGGGGGTATATGGTGCATGCGTGGGTGTTAGCGCTACTGGCACTAATCTTATGCTGCCTGGGGTGACGCAGACCCTAATTGATGCAAAAACCTTACTGATATCACCCACTGGGTGATCAGGGGGTCAAACCTTTTATTAGGTAATATACGGCGGGTGCCCTGATGTCATAAAAAGAAAGCTAACTGACCAGCGTCACCCGTGACACTAAAACAGCAATCACTGGTAACAGGGAGTGATCAAGGGGTTAAACCTTTATTGGGGGGTTGGAGGGCCCATAGACCTATCTAAGTACCCTAACGCTGATTAGTGACACAAATGACACCAGTACAGTGATCAAAGAAAAATATGAACTCTGCACTTTTGACAGAGTGACAAGGAGTGGAGGGGTTAACTGGGTGGGGGGGAGGGCAATCAGGGGGTGAAATATGTTCCTAGGTATACTGTGTCAGTGTAGTATTGGTGCAACTCACATTTGGATGTCCTCTCTAGTGATGGACGAACTTCCGACGGGACGTTTCGCGAATGCGGACCGCGAACGCGCCCGATAGTTTGCGAACCGAAACGTTCGCGGAGGGGCCCCATTGACTTCAATGGGAGGCAAACTTCGCAAACCTACAGGTCAAATTTGCAGCCACAAAATAATGAATAGCTGTGCAAACATAGTCCCACCACATGGCCAATGACATAACACATGTATGAGGTGAATCTGGGATCGACAACTACAAGCATTCTTTTTTTATATGGGAAATTGTTGTGACAATTCAGGACTGTGGAGCACATGAAGGCAATGGAGGAGAGGGAAGGTCAGGGACCAGGGTAGGCAAAGAAGAGGGTGCAGGAGATGATCATCAGCAGCGTGACATACAGCAATGACACCTGCACCGTGATAGAGTCATCTGACAGCAGCACCGTGATAGAGAGCACTGACATCTGCAGCGTGACATACAGCAATGACACCTGCACCGTGATAGAGTGATCTGACAACAGCACCGTGATAGAGAGCACTGACATCAGCAGCGTGACATAAAGCACTCACACCAGCACCGTCATATACAGCACTGACAGCAGCACCGTGATAGAGAGCACTGACATCAGCAGCGTGACATAAAGCACTCACACCAGCACCGTGATATACAGCACTGACAGCAGCACCGTGATAGAGAGCACTGACATCATCAGCGTGACATAAAGCACTCACACCAGCACCGTGATATACAGCACTTTCGGACAGGACACTGGATGAGGGGCAAGCCAACAGTTCGATTGCAGATTGGGCAAGCTCTGGCCAGAGGTCAAGCCTGCCCACCCAGTAGTCCAGGGGTTCATCACTCCTCAGAGCGCCCACATCGGCCGTTAACCTGATGTAGTCGGACACCTGACGGTCTAGGCGTTCCCTGATGCTGGATCCGGATGACACCTGTCGATGGGTCGGCTGAAAGAATCTTCCCGCTCCTCCACAGCTTGATCAATGACACGACGCAATGCACGCTCCATAAAGAAGGCATAAGGTACCATGTCACTGATGGCGCCATGGCTGTGACTGACCAGTTTGGTGATCTCCTCAAATGGCCGCAGAAGTCTGCATGCGTCGCGCATGAGCAGCCACTGGCGCGGTGAAAAAACCCCCAGCTCCCTAGAACCGGTTCTGCCGCAGAGTTCATACAGGTAGACGTTAACTGCACGTTTCTGCTGGAGCAGCCTATCAAGCATATAGAAGGTTGAGTTCCATCGCGTCAGGCAATCGCAAATAAGACGTCTGACCGGCAGATTGTGTCGCCGCTGAATGTCAGCAAGGCGAGCCATGGCCGTATAAGATCTTCTGAAATGGGCCAAGATTTTCCTTGCCTGCCGCAAGATGTCCTGGACCCCAGGGTATTTGACAAGGAATCTCTGCACGATCAAGTTTAAGACATGTGCCATACATGGCACGTGCGTGATTTTGCCCTGTTTCAATGCGTTAAGCAGATTGGCACCGTTGTCACACACCACTTTACCAACTGTCAAATTGAGCGGTGTTAGCCACTGATCTGCCTGTGAACGCAAAGCTGAAAGGAGTGCCGGGCCAGTGTGGCTCTTGGCTGCCAGGCACAGCAGACGCAGCACGGCATGGCAACGTCTCACCTGGCATGTCGAATAGGTTCTGGGAGCTTGGGCGGCGCAGCGGAAGAGACGCTAGCAGCGGAAAAGGAGGAGTCAGCTGAGGAGGAGAGGGAGGAGGATGGAGTAGGAGGAGGAGGAGAAGAAGAGTCAGCCCTGCATGCAATCCGTGGCGGTAAAACCAAATCTACACGGGTGCCACGGGTTACATGCTTGACGGCCGTCAGAAGGTTCACCCAGTGGGCAGTAAAAGTGATATACCTTTCCTGCCCGTGTTTGCTAGACCACGTGTCTGTGGTCAGATGTATCTTGGCACCGACACTGTGTGCCAGAGATACATTCACTTGCCGCTGAACATGGCCATATAGCTCTGAGATGCCTTTCTCTGAGAAATACTTCCTTCCTGGGACCTCCCATTGTGGTGTTCCAATGGCCACAAATTAGCGAAAGGCCTCCGAGTCCACTAGTTTATATGGCAGTAGTTGGCGGGCTATCAGTTCTGACAAGCCAGCCGTCAACCGTTGGGCAAGAGGGTTATCCGGCGTCATCATTTTTTTACGCTCGAACATTAGGCCCACGGAAGCCTGCCTTTTTGCAGAAAAACGTGAGCTTGGCGTGATGGAAGGTGGAGTGGAGGACAATTGTGAGGAGAGAGGAGAAGGAGAAGTAGAAGACGAGGCTGGACGGTGAGAGCCTGCAGTGTGGCTTTGTGTGTTCCGTTGCTCCCACTTAGCTCGGTGATGGCTGCTCATGTGCCTTCTTAAGGCGGTTGTCCCTAGGTGAGTGTTGGGCTTACCGCGACTAATGCGTTGACTGCAAAGATTGCAGATGGCAACGCTATTGTCAGCAGCGGACACGTTAAAAAAAGCCCACACTGCGGAGCCATGTGTCGGTGTCCTGGGAGCGCCAGATGTGACCGTACATGGTCGATGACTCGCTCCTGATACATTTGCAGTCTGCTTTGTCCCTCCTGTGCAATGTAAGTTATTCCTGCTTCTCCTCCCTATCTGCTGGTCCATATCTCCCTCTGAACTCCCCTCCTCTTCCTCTCTTGTGGGCACCCACGTGACATCACTAGACACGTCATCATCAACGTCACCTTCCCCACCGCTATAAGTAGAGATCTCGGAGTAGGCAGCAACACCGGGGACCAAACTCCCCCTTGGGCTGATCTGGGTACTGTCGTCAGACTGCTGAGTAGCGGTTGTTGCTGCCTCCTCTTCCTGATCCAACACCAAGAGTGGCTGCGCATCAGAAATGTCTTGATATGGATCGGAAAATAATTCCTGTGACTCAAGCGGAAGGTATGTGGTGGTGGTGGTGTTTTGGTGGTAGTGTCTTTGGGGGTGCACATAGCAGAGAGTGAAGAAGAGGGTGCAGATCGAGAGGATGAGGAGGGTGCAGAAGAGTAAGGCTGAGCGAGCCACTCAACCAAGTCTGGTGCTTCCTTTAAAGTAATTGAACGCACCTTCTGCAACTTCCCACTTTGGCTCAAGCCTGTTGCTCCTGCCCTACCCCTACCACCCCTGTGGAAGGGCCTGCCTCTTCCTCTGCCTGTCATTTTTTAAATGACCCTGTGACAAAACTCTCAGTCCCTATACCGATGAAGGACTGCTGCAGTATAGGGCAGCGGTCAGCAGTAGTGCACCTCAACTCTATGTATTGTGGACCTATACCAGTCCTTATAGAATGGCAGACTGTACCTCACTCAACCCTATGTACTGTAGCACCCTAGACAGACCAAGTTACCAGTCCTCATAAGGACTTTTGTGGACCAAGTAGGTTGTGTGTGAGTGATTAGCAGACTGTACGTCAGTCCCTATACCGATGAAGGACTGCTGCAGTATAGGGCAGCGGTCAGCAGTAGTGCACCTCAACCCTATGTACTGTGGACCTATACCAGTCCTTATAGAATGGCAGACTGTACCTCACTCAACCCTATGTACTGTAGCACCCTAGACAGACCAAGTTACCAGTCCTTATAAGGAGCTTTGTGGAACAAGTGTGTTGTGACTGATTAGCAGACTGCAGCAGAAGGGCAGCAGTCAAGTATAATATTCTTTCTATATTTGGAAGAAAGAATATTATACGTGTACAAGCCTATTACCATACCACTGATACCAGTCCTGAAAAGAACCTTTGTGGAACTAATAGTAACACACTGCTTCCTGCCTGTCCCTATATAAACTGATAAAACAGAGGCTACTGGAACAATAATTGAAATAGCACTTTTGTGGACCTGATAGTAACAGCTAATGACTAAACTGGCTGTCCCTGCAGCACACACCGCCCTGTCCCTTTCTCTAAACTGACAAAAGACACTCAGGCTGCTGCAACAATCACTAGCACAGCACTGCCTATCCTGAACTACACCTAACACCTATACCAGTCCTGAAAAGAACTTTTGTGTACCAAATAGCTAGCGATTTGGGACACTGTAATCTCTCCCTGCTCCACACAGCAACCTCTCCCTATAGTGACAGAAGAAAGAATGTAAAATGGCCGCCGGATCGGGTGTATTTATAAGTTAGGGGGAATGTCCAAGTGTCCATGTGCTGCAATGTCTCAATTGGCTGTCCTGTACCCCATGATGGATGTGTCATCTTAGGTCAAAGTTCTTTTACACAGTAAACACGGAAGTCCGCCGGGCGAACGGCACCAATAGTCCGCCCAACGGGCGGACTGCGAACAGCCGAAATTCGCCGCGAAACGACCGCCGGGTGAACCGTTCGGCCATCACTAGTCCTCTCTCCGGAACGGAAAAGAGTTCCACGAGGGGAGATGACATTACTTCCTCTGTCTGTGTTTACACTTACACAGGCAGGGGAGGATTTCATTCATCATGACCGATCAGCGGATCAAGGCCAGAAATGATTGGCCTGGACCTGAAGACTGATCGGTTCTGAAACAAATCCGATTGAAGCGGCCGCTGTAACATAACGCCACTTTGCCCACCCGTGCCATTCTGCCACAGTAAAACTGTGGCGGCTGGTCGGTAAGTGGTTAACCATGTGATCGGCTATGTTCAATCACAGCCGGTCACAAGTAAACACGGAGAAGCCAGTAATCAGCACTCCTCGCCTCACACTGACAGATTGTGAGAGGAGAGGTAATCAATGGCATCTCCTCACAGGGGACATCAAGGCATTTAATCAGGGCACTGATCATCAGTGCCCTGATTACAATTAAGTGCCACTAGTGCCAGCAATGGGTGTGCACCACTGCCAGCAATCAGTGCCAACCAGTGTCCACAAGTGCCAGCCATCAGTGCATACAATTGCCAGCAATCAGTGACTATTAGTGATGCCAGTCAGTGCTGGCTATCACTGCTCCCCATCAATGTCCATCACTGCTCCCCATTAATGCCCACCACTGCTGCCGCTCAATGCCACCTATCAATGTCCATCAGTGCCCATCAGTGCCACTCATCAGTGCCTATCAGTGTCACCTATCCATGTCGCCTATCTGTGCCCACCAGTGCTGCCAATCTGCGCCCACCAGTGCTGCCTATCAGTGCTCATTAGTGCCACATTTCAGTGCCACCTACCAGTGTCCAGAAGTGCTGCATATTCATGCCTACTCATCAGTGCCACCTAATCAGAGCCCATAAGTGCCTCCTCATCAGTGCCCATAAGTGCCACCTCACCAGTGCCCATAAGTGCCACCTCATCAGTGCCCATCAGTGCAGCCTATCAGTGCCCATCAGTGCCACCTCATCAGCACCCCTCAGTGAAGGAGAAAAATTACTTATTTACAAAATTTACTGGCAGAAACTAAGAAAAAACTTTTTTTCAAAGTTTTCGGTAATTTTTTTTTTTTAGGAAAAAATAAAAAACCCAGAAGTGATTGAATACCATCAAAAGAAAGCTCTACTTTTTGAAGAAAATGATAAAAATGTCACATAGTTACAGTGTGGCATGACCGCGCAATTGTCATTCAAAGTGTGACAGCACTGAAAGCTGAAAAATGGCCTGGGCAGGAAGGGGGTGTAAGTGCCCTGTATTGAGGTGGTAAAAATTAATTAAATGAAAGATGAAAATAACAAAAATAACGGCAGAAAAAGTGATTTGTACAGAAATATAGCCCCGAGAAATTAATAATATGTATCAAAGAATTCAGATAGTCTTTTCTGAACATATTCTTTGGTCTGACCATGGCGGAGGAGTCGGGGGTTTGCTCTCCAAATAAAAGCGTTTTTCCTGTTCATAGGATTCCCCACTTGCAACTCCACCGGAGCATGATCCGACCAAGTTATGTCATGGAACTGTGCAGATTTACATTGAAACAGTAATTGCTTGTCAATCAAAAACAAATCGATCCTGCTATATGTTTTGTGGCTATGAGAAAAGAATGAAAAGTCCCTGGCGTTGGCGTTCAAACATCTCCACGCATCAAAAAGGGAGTGCTTGCGCAAAAAAGGGAGAAGAGAAGGTTGAGGCCTTTTTGGATGTGATGTAGAGTCCAGCTTGTGATCTGGAGCCACATTAAAGTCCCCGCAGATCAGCAAGGAGCCTTGAAGAACTTGATAAATTTTCTTCATAAGTTTGTTCAAAAATTTGGATTGACTTGCATTAGGGGCATAGATGTTCACCAGTGTATAAAGTGAAGAGTTAATTTCACAGATCATAATTAAAAATCTGCCCTGAGGCCGCGTACACACGCGGGGACTGTTCGCCCAACTTTGTCCGTCAAACAGTTTCGGCAAACAGTCCGCTCAAAATTAGCATGGACGGACATGCCCACACACGACGAACGAACAGTTTGCTGAAACCGTGCGCGATGACGTGAACGGCACGTACGACGGGACGAAAAATACGACGTCCTATACACTGCATTATAACTTTCGGCGTGTAAATCCTTTCTGAGCATGCGCGGAACTTAGTTTGACGAACAAGCCTACACACGGGCGGACTGTTCGCTCAAACAAGGTTTCAGCGGACAGTTTTACGGAATTTCCGAAAAACCTTGTTCGTCAAACTGTCCGCTGAAACTGTCCGCTGAAAGCCCACACACGAGCGGACTGTCCGCCCAAACACTGTTCAGCGGACAAAGTTGGGCGAACAGTCCGCGCGTGTGCACGCGGCCTGAGAGTCCTCCTCAATTTTGTGTAATTTAAATGCGACAGTGTCTCTGACCGCCACCATCACCCCTCTTTTCTTTTGGTCCGCACTGGCAAAGAAGGCATGGGGAAATTTGGGATGGGTGCATTTTGGAGGTGCAGTGCTCTGAAAGTGAGTCTCTTGCACGCACAAGATGTCACAGTTCCTTTGGAGGGCCTCTTTCCATAGAGACCTGCGTTTAGCGGGGTGATTAAGGCCCTTGGCATTGATTGATAAAAATTTAACCGCCATGGAAGATGATTGTAGAAAAGGTGCTTACCAAGTGGGAGCGACTCACCCATACGACTGTTGCACTGCGCCAACGTAGGTTTCGTAGGAGCATCGCAGGCCGTTGTTCTAATGGATTCGGAGGACATAGGATGGAAGCTTGCCTCACATCTGGGAGGGAAGAGACGACTGACCATTCAAAGAGAAAAATAAGGTGAGAGTCAACAATGAACTGGGTGGATAGGTGCCACCAACTATGTAGAAGAAAAAGAATCAGAAGTAGTAGAAAAGTCAAACATAACAAAAATGTGAAAAAGTGTGACATGACGCCACTCAAGTAGAAATAACTTGGGTGAAAAGTTGTATCCAACTTTACGGAGTGAAACAATGCCTCCTGAGCGGGTGAGGAGTGAAGGAACCCTATTCCCGATCAGGTGTGTTTGCGGGCGTTTTTGTGATTAACAGTGCGCCATTCTGTATCCTGCTCATCGCAGGGGCTGCCCTGTCGGGGAAGCTTCTGAGTGTCTGCAATGATCCCCCATGAACTCAACAGGGCCATGCCCTTGGGGATGGAGTCCATCACCTATTCCTTACCATCTTTCGTAACTATCAGTTTTGTGGGGAAACCCCATCTGTAGCTTATCTTATGATTTCTGAGTGCTTTCGTCAAAGTGACCATGTTTCTGCGTTTTTGCAGCGTGTAGTGAGAAAGATCCACATAGAATTGCAGATGAGAGTATTCGTGAGGAATCTGGTCCTTCTGCCTAGTGGCTAGCATGAGTCTTTCCTTCTTGTGGAAAAAATGGAGGCGGAGAATGACGTCTCTGGGGATGTTGTCAGATAGGTAGCTGGGTTTTGGGAGTCTGTGGATTCTGTCCACTGTGAAGTCAAGCTCCTTCAGGTCCGGCAGAATGGCCATAAAAAGCTGTACTGCATATTCCCTCAGCTCCTGCTGTTGCACCGACTCGGGGACCCCTCTGATCTTCACGTTATTCCTCCTAGACCTATCTTCAATGTCCGCCATTTTAGCTCTGATATCTTCTATCTCATCATCCTTCGCTTCATTGGCGTCGACCAGCTCATTAATAGTTGTAGCATATTCCCCCATTCTGTGTTCAATATGGGTCACTTTAGCAGTTACAGACTGCAGATCTTTCCCAAATTTATGCATGCATGCAACCATGTCTGAATTCAGTGAGCCCCTCAAGGATACTAGCATCTCCTTTAACACAGTGTCCATAACTGGTTGACCGATAGTGGGGAATGTGTCTATGGAGTCTGGCAGCTCCCTAGTGTCATCCCCTGAGTCTAAGAGGGAGCTCACCTCATGGGCGCCATCCGCGTCATCCAGCTTGAATCGCGCCTTCTCCGGGCTCCCTGGGGATGGTGTGGCAGGCGGGGACTTCGGATCACCCGGAGGGCTGCTTCTTTTGTGCTTCCCATGCTGTGTTCCGCGGCTGGAGGCCGCGATGGATGGCGTGGAGGTATGGCCGGCGCCATCTTGCTTTCCTTCATAGGCAAAGTATTCCGTGAGCCTTGCTGGCCCTCCCAGCCTGCGTTTCTTCCCCGGCATGTCAGCGAAGTAAGCCCTGACTGTCGGGGGTCTGAATTGCCGCCGTGGGTGCCCGAAATAGCGATCGGGATGGGTGCTGTTAGCCGCTTCTTCCCTCTTCCCCGCTGATTCAGGAGCTCCTCTACTACGCGTCCATCTTGGACTCCGGCTAGCTCCGCCCCCCCCCCGAAATTAATAATATGTATAAGCATCTAGATGGAAGTAATTTCCTGAATTGCAAGAGAGGAAAACCTATATGCAAATCAGTTACTGAAAAAAGATATGAATTAAAAGCAAATGAGTAGCATATATGAACAATGTCATATGATATACATACATCAAGTGTTCTGCAGAAAATCAAGTGTTAGGAAAATTTTGGATGGACTACTATGGATGTTCGATCCCTGTGCTCCATCATTCCCCACAATTTAGCTATTAAAGCATTAAAATACAATCTCTTTCATTATGCTAGTTGTGAACCAGGGTTAAAAGAATATCTGGTACAGGCTGTTGCATTTATATTAGAACATATTATTTTTTTGGGCACCAAGTTCTCACCTTCATTGGCAAACCTTAATATGGTGAGAGGAACTCTTCTTGTTCTCCCACCTTAACCCATATAAGCATTTTTTTTTTTTGGTATGCCAGGAACATTGATGACCTGATCCATATATGGACCAATACTGATACTTCTTTGATGCAGTTTGTCCAGTTTGTCAATAGTAACAACTTGAACTTGAAATTCTCACTCGAGAGTGGGAAAACTTTCAATTAATATTTTCGATGTAACTTTGGTGATGTGGTGACAGGGGGGGTCTCTACACAAACTTTTTGCACAGCATGTGCAGGAAATTCCCTTCTCCTGGCCTCTAACTGTCATCCAGAGCATGCCATATCAGTGGGTGAGCGAAACTGTTCTTCTGAAAATTTTGAGAAGGAGTGCTTTGCAGAGATTGTAGTTACAGAGATTGGAACACTAGTAGAGGTAGACACATTGCCTCCAAAAGACAAAGAGCCACACTACTTGATAATGGTAATAAAATGTCTATAAAGAAAACCAAACTAATAATTCTGTTACCTTTGTCACCACTTTCTCAAAAGAATATAAACAGATTGGTATCATTGTGAAGAAATAGCTACCCATATTATATGCTGACAAAGATCTTGCAACCTTTCTGCACGAGGGTTGCAGATTTTCTAATAAATGTTCGCAGACTTTAGGGAATTTATTTCTCTAAACATCCACAAAAACTTAGCGTTCAATCACAGGTTCTTACTGTTGTGGCTTAAGAACAAGACGCTACTGTGAAATACATTGTAAACGCACAACTATCATTTCTAGAAGGAGAATGTATTCTATTTGTGAATACATCATTTGTGGATCAAACTTTGTAGCGTATGTAGTAGAGTGTACAGCATGTGCACTGCAATATGTCAGTTGCACAATTAGACCATTATGTGCTAGGATTGCTGAGCATTATAATGATACCAGTGATCCCAATGCACAGAACATATCAAATGTTTATAAACATTTTCAGGATGTGCATATTTTCAATATGAGATAATTTAGTTTCAGTGGCATAGAGAGAGGTAAAAAAAACCTGCACCAGGGGGAACATGTATCACATCCTTTTAGAAAAGGAAGCCAAATGGATTTTACCCTGCAGACTAGAATCATGTTGATACACCATGCATTCTCATTATATGTGTGATCTGGCTACTCCTTCTAAATAGATATTTGGCTGCAGGGGTTATATATATGTGACTTTTTTCTGAGCAACGCTTGAGGTCTGTATATCATATGACATTGTTCATATATGCTACTCCTTTTAACTATTTCATATCTTTTTCAATAACTGATTTCCATATTTCTTCTTCTCTCTTGTAATTCAGGAAATTACTTCCATCTATATGTTCATACATATTAATCATTTTTTTTGGCTATATTCAGGGCTTGGCCATACGTGAACCACAAGTGATGCTAGTACGCAGTCCGAAAGTGACGTGGACCACTAGAACCACAATGCGAGTGGATGTGGTGAGATGCAAGAGTCACAAGCCTTCTCTTATTCCGATGTACATAGAGAGATTGTTGAGCATTTTTTTATATGAACTTTGTAAGTGTTTTTAATCTGGAGTACGTTATTTATTTAAAGTGTCTGAAACAATATTTTCTACTTTTTGTTATAAAAAAAAAAAACAATAAACTAAATGTTGTCGTGAATTTAAGCCAGAACTTATTCTACTACATGTGAGTGAAAATGTGTAGCGCTAAAAGCATATAAGTCCGAGAAATAAACCTAGGGAAAGGTGCACATACACCTCTGGGATTGTGTAAATATTATCAGGGTGATAAAACCAAAATAATTGAAATATATGAAAAAAGGAAATTCGAACAAATTCCAAATATAAGTTCACATCTAAACCAAACAACGTAAATAGGATATTACTATAACAGCTGACTGAACTGAATGCAGGTATATGAGGTAATATCTAAAGTGCACGTGTATACACATGAATGTTCAGATGAACAGAAACAAAATGTGATAAATTGATACGTCCAATCAAATGGGATTTCAGGGAATAATCCACAAAGGGAATCTGTAGTAGAGGTTGCAGATGATGATATTCAAATATTCAAAATCAGACACCCAAGACTGTGCTTCCACCACCCAGGGGAGGGGTAGGTGCTCTTACCATGAGTTGTAGACCCACCAAACACACGTGTTTCTATTTTGAATATAAAATGGATGTCTCAGATTACAGAATCACCCGTTATTTTAACACAGTTTGTCACCCTGATTGTTGATTTGGAATTTGGTGGTTTCTTTATGAGACTTAAAAACCTCATGGTTACGGAATTTCATCTAGAATGGGACATGTTGTTCCTGGAACAATATTCCAAGGAATGTATAGTCCCTAGAGGTTTAAGATGGGATATACATCCCCAACAAGGAGACTCTAAAATAGAGCTGTGGTTCTGCTCCTTAATGAAGTTTTCTAGGTTTTTTGACTGAAAAGAAACGGGTTAGATTAACCGCCATTGACAAAGAAATTAAAGATATTATAGAGAAACTTCTACCACATAAAGTGACATCTGAATATATTTAATTCTCAACCAATTTGAAGAACCATTTAGAGAAGGAAGAATGAGAACAGAGAATAAAAAACAAAAAACGAAAAAATATGCTGGAGACGTTAATGCTTACAAATCCTATTGTGTTTTCAGTTTGCAAAGAAGGAGAATTCATTTTCAAATACAGATGAGAAGTCATCACAAATGGAAACATCCATCCCCTTAGAATTGGTTAATGAGCCTAGACCGCCACTTTATTCTAGTCAGCCCTCTAAATCAGGGAGGACCGATTACCCCACCACTCCCAGTGGTCTTAAAAATAGACATCCCAATGCCCATACCCCCACTTAATACTATAGGGGGACACATCCCCACAATGGAAGGGGAAGAGGGACTAGGAGTAGAGGTAGAGGTCATTATCAGGGTAAAAAGGAAGGCTCTCAACATCATGAATACCCTAAACATGATAGATCACCTTATGGGTGGCAGGGTAAACAAGGTAGCTATCACCAAGATCACTATCCCTTTCAGAGAACACCCATACATACATACAACCAGTTTTCTCTCAGAGAAGAATACTCTCGAGAAGCTTACAATTCACATTATTCGTATATGGACAGAGAACATGACCAATACAATAGATCCCGTTTAATTACAACCAAACTCACCCTGGGCCTTCTCATACTGGGGGTTTTCCCAGAGAGATAGAAGGCCACAAACGAGGCCCAAAACAATGTGTGGCTATAGAGGGGGGCCGCGTGCCAGGAAAAAGAAAGAATATAAAAGATAACGGTATTTTCAATCTGAGTCACGACACATTCACAGACGCTGAAAAGCTAATTTTAGATAAAGGACTTAAATTTGTCCCTCGGAAAAAAACGAAATAAATTTGCCATGTTTATTGATGTACAGAAATTTATATGGAAATAGAACATACAAAGACACTTTATTACTAACCCCATGAGACTATCACATTCAGATAGAAGGGGAGGCACTGCTCATTCAGGCCTTAACAATCCCTCACACTTCAACCCTCCAGGCCCAATTGCACTTTCGATTAATGTCTTTCATGACTTAGTACTCAAGGATTTGGATAATTTGCCCAAAAAAATATATGATAATCCTAACACAAAAGTGGGGCTCAAACCATTATGCAAACGCAAAGATCTGAAGATAGGTCCAGCCGAAATGGAAGGCGGTTTCATTTTTCTTAAAAAAAAAGTGATTACTACAAAAAGATGTTCCGAATCCTTAACAATTTAGACACCTATAGACCACTATAGAAAGATCCCACAACTGACTATAAAAAGGCATTGGCTAGATAAAGGGACACAGTTGGGGATCCTTGATAAAAAAAAGGGTATCTGATACCTTTGGCTCCGTGTCTACCCGTGATGTATTATCTTCCAAAAGTCCAGGAATCAACTCTGTTACATCCCGTATAGGGAGCTATATCGATTTTCAGCTACAACCTTTAGTGAAATCCATCCCCTCATATCTTAAAGACATCAAAGCCACTATTGGCTTTTTGGAGCGAGTAAATTATAATGAATTATAGTGATGACCTATTGCTAGTAACAGCAGATGATGCAGCCTTGTACACCTGTATACCACATGACCTCGGGCTTTCAGCTGTAGAATTTTATCTGACCAAGAGTGATAGTATTCTCAGAATCCAACAGGAATATATCATGAAATTACTCCCATGTAACAAAACACAATTACTACTGGTTCAGTAGCCAGTTCTTTTTTTAGCAGAAAGGAGTGGTTATGGGGGGCCAAATTTGCCCCCAGCCTGGTAAACCTTTTTATGGCTCATTGGGAGGAGGATGTTACCTATGCCCTCAATAGACCAGAGTTGATCCTTTTGGCCTCCTCCCGTGGAAAGGTAATAAAGATTCCTTGTGCGATTTCATGACAACTTTGAACTGTAACAACAGAGGTATCAAACTGAGCTATGAGGCTAGTTTTACCACTATACACTTTTTGGATTTAGAAATTTCAGTCACAAATCATCAACCCTTTTTCAAACCCACAGCCCGCAATGGATAGATTCCGGTTGACAGTTGTCACCACAAATCATGTTTGAAGTTGATCCCACGTAGCCAACTGTTGCGCATTAGATGCAATTGCATGGATTTATCTGACTACAACCATCAAGCTACAATTCTCAAGTCAATATTTGTAGAGAAGGTCTACCACCCTTCAATCATAGATGAAGAAATTAGTAAAGTGATACTGATAGATAGGAATTCATTGCTGACAGATCAACCTAGGCATGTCCAAGATACTAAGTATAAGTGGTCCTTTGTTACTGCATTTTT
Organism: Lithobates pipiens; assembly: GCF_037356315.1. Classification (NCBI taxonomy): domain Eukaryota; kingdom Metazoa; phylum Chordata; class Amphibia; order Anura; family Ranidae; genus Lithobates; species Lithobates pipiens. The sequence goes on from NW_027507903.1 coordinate 211,467,451, forward strand.
TATACAACATAAACAAATAAAATATATTTTTAACTGGATAGATTGTGCCGGCATTATTTATAGAAGGGCATTACCTTTGGATGGACAAATTGCCCCAGATGTCATTGACCCTTCTGTCAGAGCCTCATTTTTTGACAACCTTAAGGGTTACTACCCATGCTGCAGATGCAATGTACTTTTGCATAACACTTGTGGCAGAAGGAAATCAGAGTCTTTCGAGTCTACGACTATGTCCCAACAATACCAAATTAAACATTTTTCCACCTGTGCTACTCGCTATATTGTATATTTAATCACCTGCCCTTGTAAAAAGTAGTATGTAGGATGCACTATACCTTTTCGGTAAGGGTGAATGAACACATTGCGAGCATTAAAAAAGGCTGTATTAACCATAATGTACTTAGACAATACTTTCATCATCACAATAAAAATCCACTAGGCACAAAGTTCCAGATCATAGTTAAATTTATCCCCCAATGGAGGGGTGATTCCTGTCTAAGAGGGGTCTCATGCCTTGAGACAGTCTGGATTCACCAATTAAAATCATATTCGCCCTACGGGATGAATATAGACTGGAAAATTAATGCTTTTATCAATCAAGCCCAAAATTCACATTATCATATATTAGTCATTCTCTGTCCTTCTTTTGGGCATTTTACAACCTATGTGTACATTCATATTTTATATATGGGTTTGTTCATATATTACATACACATCAAATATTTTAGCTGCTTATTTGATGGAGTCTAATGTTTGATGTATCTCATATGATTTACAATTATGCAATTTGCATTTATGTACTTTTAATGACATCTACATTTTGAAATCGCTGTTTATGGATTTCACATAATCGAAAAAAGATTGATGTTAGGTGGGGGCCATGTTTTCTTTATATTACTCTGATGAATGATCAGTCTTATATGAGGGATTATATGAGATGGGGCTCCCCCGGCATATAGGAGAGGTGTAAACTGAGCACTGATTACTATTGAGTGACGTGGGCTCCCCTAGACGCTGATCCAATTTGGAGATCTTGACATCAATGGGTGTGGCTTTATTGACTTAGACATCACGTGGCGATGAAGGTACCCATACTGCATCCTGTTTTGCGAGCCATGAATCATGTGACCGCAATCATATTGAGTGTCAGGGAATTAGTAGACCAGACAGTGTGTACTGCACAGAGAGAACCAAACATGCATGTAAGATGAATAATAGTGATGTTTATTAGGATAGGTGATAAATAAGTAAATACAAACAGTGCACAACCAACCAAAAAAACTCCCACAAACAACAAATAATATATACAAGCAAAGAAGCCAAAGGATACCAGAATCTCAGAAGAAAGCCAGGCCAGGGTCATACACAGCAGATCAGCAGCTGGACAAGGGATGTTCCAGAAACAAAAACATTAGCCAGGCCAAGGTCATACACAGGGAGATCAGTAGATGAGAGACAGGGAACCAACAGGACAGAGAGGGGATGGATCGGGCTGGAGGGTAAGGTAAAAGTGACAGGAATGCAGGGGAAACCGGGTCGGTATAAGCTCAGGAACAGGGTTGGATGCAAGCTCAGGATCGGGCAACAGGCCAGCAAGGTCAGGGCCAAAGAAGAGAAAAACCAAGGCAAGCATGTGAGGGCTTGCCGGGTATTCATGAGACTGCCAGTAATTGTCCTCACGTAACACCTGAGAGCAGGAAGTGCACTCATTCTGCTCCATACTGCCAGGATGCATCCGCTGGTGGACGCCAGTACTGCAGCCCAACAATGGCATAACACCAGCAGGGAAAGGCTCCCCAGACAGTTCCAAACTGCCAGGAGACACCTGCTGGTGGACCTCAGTACTGCTCGCCAAATTATATATCTTACCAGCGGACGGACCCTTTCCTGACAGTACCCCCTGTAGGTGATCAGAGTGGTGAAGAGCTGGCTCAGAGGCAGTCCAGTAAAATAAAAGTGGCTTTTATTCAGCAAAACAGAAAAAAAAAACATAAGACCAGACAGACTTGTCTTATCATACGGATGTGCACACAGGTACAGCTCAAAGTTCATCAGCACACAGGCTTAGAGGTAACAGTTCATGGCTTGAAACAGAGCTACAGTCTTTTTGTGGTTTAAACTCACCCAGCAGGTATACCATCCAGCAATGGACGTTTCCACACAGTTGATACATAAGTAAATACAAACAGTGCACAACCAACCAAACAAACAAAACAAACAAACAAACAAAATCCCACAAACAACAAATAATATATACAAGCAAAGGCACAATACCAGAATCGCAGACGAGAGCCAGGCCAGGGTCATACACAGCAGATCAGCAAGTGAACAAGGGATATTCCAGAAACATAAACGTGAGCCAGGGCAAGGTCATACACAGGGAGATCAGTAGATGAGGGACAGGGAACCAACAGGACAGAGAGGGGATGGATCGGGCTGGAGGGTAAGGTAAAGGTGACAGGAACACAGGTGGAACTGGGTCAGGATAAGCTCGGTAACAGGGTCAGATGCAGGCTCAGGATCAGGTAACAGGCAAGCAAGGTCAGGGCCAAAGGAGAGAGATACCAAGGCAATCATGTGAGGGCTTGCCGGGTATTCATGAGATTGCCAGTAATTGTCCTCACGTAACACCTGAGAGCAGGAAGTGTTGTCTGCTCCATACTGCCAGGATGCATCCGCTGGTGGACGCCAGTACTGTGGCCCAACAATGACATAACACCAGCAGGGAAAGGTTCCCCTGACCGTTCCAAACTGCCAGGAGACACCTGCTGCTAGACCTCAGTGCACGCCAAATGATAGATCTTATCAGCGGACGGACCATTTCCTGACATCGAGGCTTGGCCGTCCGTTGTAATATGGCAATGACTAATAGGTTTTCAGCATCAATTGGTGACATGTACGGTGTGCTCCCCGCGCAGTACTCCTGTGATTGGTGGGTGAATGCGAGGTAAGAGATGAACACCGTCTACCCCATTCCAATTAAGTCTGGTCAGTGGTGGCTTATTGAATTAATTGATTTATGTGTTCTTGTATATATAGCGCAGTGGTAACCAGCAAGTTTATTCTCCAGTGGAAGTCCTGTAGGACGAAATGCGTTGGGTTAATGCTTGCTAAAGGTCTACAGACTGCGCATGTTTATATATTTTTGTGATCATCTTTTTATTGTTACACATCTGCCACAATGTTTGTACCTGTTTACATTAAAACCTTACATTTTTTATCTATGCTATGTCTAAGCCTTCTCTCTTTTTTCTTCTATGGTCATTGCTCCCACCATTGATTGGTGAGAGATTTGTGGATATTGCATAACATTGGGAGATCTCAGTTGAATTCCTGGTTCCAGTACCCATTGACTGCTGCAAAAGTTCTGGAGTGTGCCTTCATCTCAGCCATCTAAGCCCTTGTACACACGGTTGGAGAATCCGTCGGAATGTGTCCCATCGGACCGTGTCGTCGGATAATCCGACTGTGTGTGGTATACATCGGACTTATTCCGTCGGAATATCCGTCGGACCCAATTTTCCAACATGTTGGAAATATTTCCCGACCAACTGGGCCAGTCGGACATACTCCGATCATGTGTAGAGAATTTTGATCGGACCAAGTGCCACGCATGCTCAGATCAAATTCCTACATCAAAGCTATTGGCTACTAGCCTGAATGTAGTCCCATCTTAACGAAATTACGTCATCACGTTCTGAAAGATCAGATTTTTCGCCAAATTTGTCCCACCGTGTGTATGCAACAGTTTCGGACAAGATCCGACGGACAAAATCCGACGGGCAAAATCAGACACCCCAGGCTATTTGTTATTTGCTTATAGGCATTGTGATTCCATGGAAGATTTTGTTTTTTGACACAAGTATTTTTATTTATTTTTTTACACAAAAATACAATATATTGCCCAATTGTTTGGTAAGATATAAAAGATGAACTTAAAAATTATGCATGCCTGTAGACACTTTAAAATCCTTTACAGGTTGCCACTTTAGATTTGCACAGGCGGGTTAGTGTTCGAATTACTGCCCTTAATCTGACATTCACAATGATATGCATCGTTCAATGGCTGTTTACATCGACACTGACACAAGACCAATGCTTTCATCTGCCTTTGCACATGAGCATGGGGGAATGGGGTGCTTTAAAAAAAATATATATTATTTAATTTGCTTTTTCTATTTTTACACTGTCCCTTTCATTTTTTTTTTGATCACTTTTATTGTTATCACAAGGCATGTATATATTCCATGAGATAACAATAGGCAGTGACATATACTCTTTTCTGAGAAATCTTGTGTCTATTAGACTCTAGATCTTTCAGTTAACCTTTTCCAATTAAAAATGGGGCTGTTTATATCCGACGAAACCAAAGTGATGAAATGCTTGTAGCTTCTGGTTTTTTAGAGCATAGAGATGATTGGAGCCATTCTAATCTCCGATCAGCTTTATGGTCAGCTGACAGAACCACCGGCTTCATTCTCGGGTTCCCCGGTAGGACAGGAGAGTACGAGAAAACCGTGGAAGGCAGTGGGAGGGGGTACGTCCCCTCCCACTGCTTGTAAAAGCAATCTAGCAGCTAAATAGCCACTTGAAAGCTGACCACTGGCTGAGAAAAACGATACCAAGATGATGCCTGCACCTGGGTATAACCACTCAAAATCCAGCCATGTATCAGTGCATTGCTGGTGCTTGTTGGGCATATATGTAATTTTCTTTTTTTTTTAAATGCAGACTGTGGTCTGAAGAAAACAAAGGAACCTAAGAGATTCTGCCAGAAAAAGCCTGTGGTATGTCTACCATTAGACCACCTGCTTCTAATGATGGCCATATGTACAATGTTCTTTTTTTTTCCATTCAGAAACAGATTTCTCCATTCATATCGGTCGATGTGGATGAATAAATCTCTGCCAAAAAGAGTGAAAAAAAATAAGCTGAAGCATAGGAGTGATACACCCACTGACCAACCCAGGCTCCCATGCTTGGGCATATATATATATATATATATATATATATATTTTTAAAACTGTGGATGAGAAATTGCCTCCTACAGCATTGCAATCACTGATGTATGTATTGTGAAAGCACACCCTGCTGCTGTCAAAATAAACTGATCAGTGCTTCAGCTGAATGGCGTTCCGGCAAAGCAAACAATGGAGAACAATAAAAAACAGTAACAGGAAAAGAGTTACTGAAACTGAAAAAAAAAATTAAAAATATATGTGCCAAAGCATAGGGGCAATCCATCCACTGACCACCCCAGGCCCCTCATGCTTGGGCATATATGTTCTTTTTTTAACTGCAGATGAGAAAACTCCTCCAGCAGTGCTTCTAACACTGATGTATATATTCTGAAAGCACACCCTGTTGCTATCAGAAAAAAAACATATCAGTGCTGCAGCTGAATGGCTGTCCTGTAAAGCAAACAATGGTTAACAATAAAACACAGTAATAACCAAACATTAACTGAATAAAACAACAACTATTTTTTGTGATTTTTTTTTTTTTATGTTTTTGACTTTTTGTAACTATTTTGTAACTTATAAATTGTAAACTTTCCAGGCTAGGATCTCTCAAAATGTGATAGCCAGTTTCCTGGCTATCTAATATCTTTCGAGTCCCTGGGGGAATGTGTGCCCTAGACTGTGCTGTGCTGTACCTTATACTAATACTCCACTAGTGTGTGGTAGCAACAGAAGCAGTCCTTGAGGCAAAGACCAGGTTGCCCAGTTGGGACAAAAAAATTGGGTGTCTTCTTATTCCATATCTGCTACAGACACAACATCTTTTTTGGGGTGACTTTTGGATTAGGGTACCAGAAATGGCATCTGGAAAATGTCTCCCATGCAGCTGGCTCACGCATCTGGATTGGGAGCTTGGGCCACAGCACCTTCTGGATACAAAAGGGCCGTGATAAAATTTTAGGAAGTATCAACTTCTTTCTGATGCTTTGTTGAGTAGAAAAATGTTGAACCGAGTCAGTCGAAATACATATACAGGCACTTTCTTGTACCAGCGCCTGGCTTTACGGTAAACTAAGTATGGCTGCATCATCCAATTGTTGAAGTCCACCCCTCCCATGTTAAGATTGTAGTCATGGACACAGAGGGGCTTCTCAACAACCTCAGACTCCATTGTAACTGGGACTGTCGCATCTGCATGAATGGAGGACATGATGAATACATCCTGGTTCTCCTTTCCATTTAACTGCAAGCAATTTATAATTTCTAAATCGGGATTTCTCCCCCTTTGTAAGTCAGGTATTTACATGCCATTGGAGGAAGCCATGGCGATTAGGTCGCATTGTGCCACATGAGCCAATTCCAGAATCAAAGAGGTGTCTAACAAGTGCCACTCTTGTATAAAAATTGTCCATGTACAAGTGGTACCCCTTACGGAAAAAAACAAATACAAAGTACCATACCATCTTGCCACTGCTCCCCATGTGGTCTGGGCATCCTGGGGGCTCCACATGACTATCTTTTCCCTTGTAAATCCCAAAAATGGCATGCATAGCCCGTTGCCCTCTCACAGTTTTTTTATAGTTTGACCCCATATCTGGTACGCTTGCTGGGGAGAATCTGAATGCAATGCAGCTAGAAAAATTAACGAGGGACTCATCTATGCAGACATTTTGTTGGTGAAAATACAAGTCTACAAATTCCTGGTTAAAGTGATTTATGAAGGGCTGAAGTTGTGGAACAGATCATATCCAGGGTCACCACAAGGATGACAGTGTATTGTTGTTGAAATGCATAAATCACATTATATTCTCATATCTACACCAGGCCATGGCAACAGAGAACATGGGTATATGATGAATCAGATCTGTGGACCAATATGACCGCAACGCTTTCTTTTTAGTAATGCCCATGTTGAGGGTTAGGCCCAAAAAAAGTTTTAAATTAGAAAACCGTGATACGTTTCCATGTAAGTTGTCTTTCAAGAACTGAATCAGGTTTGGAGTCAATACATTGTTTGGCATATAAATTGCTTTCATCTAGAATCGATTGATACAGATCTTCTGTGAAAAACAGCTCAAAAAAATCAAGGGGGGTTAAATTAGCTGTTTCCACCTGAATTCCTGGTTGGGCAGTGAATGGAGAAAGTACGGGTGCTGCAGAATCTGTGGGCTGCCAATCAGAATTTGCAAGCACATCAAGAAGGACACCATGGGTTCTACAGGCCTCTGTTCTAATTCTTAGTGGCTTTGGGCTAGCCACCACACCAGCTTGGAATGCACTTATGAGCCTCGCCATGTCACCATGTGATACTACAGTGCTGGTGTGTAAAAGACCAGGATGTACTAGGCTGCTGGTACTCACCAGTTCACCAAAAGGTAGTGTAGCACCAATACTGGCACTGCATACTTAAACTCCTACAAAAAAAATTTACCTGCTAGTGCTAGCAGAGATCGGGCTGACCTTGGTATTGTGGCGGTTTTGTATATATATACTGTATATATATATATATATATATATATATATATATATATATATATATATATATATATATATATCACAGAGGTGGACTTGTGTATAAGTTATTTAAGTAGTGGAGCGCTGCCTGAGAATGAAGGACTGTTTTCCTTAATAGCACTAACTGATATATTCCTGTACAAATTGCTTTTTTTCTGATTTTCATATCCTTTTAACTATTTCATATCTTTTTTCAGTTATTGATTTGCATATAGGTTTTCCTCTCTTGTAATTCTGGAAATCCATCTAGCTGCTCATAAATACTATTCATTTTGTTGGGCTATATTTCTGTACAAATCACTTTTTTTTCTGTCGTTATTTTTATTTACATATTTTATTCAATTTGTTTAACATTCATGTTTTTTTCTTTTTCACTCCTTTTCCTTTGTCATTCATCTTTCACTCTCCCTTCACCTGTCAGGAGAGATACTCTCAGATCCCCACAGCTAAATGACCAGCTGATTTGCTTAATTCATTTCATGAGCTGATTATATATACTGGCTAGTATGTATAAGGCCTTAATGTGTCCCTATATATATATACCAAAATACAGACCAAGAGTGCCCAAGGGACTTTGAGGGACAAAAAACACTTAGAAAAAATATTACATATTTTTATTCAAGTACAATGTCTAAAATATTTAGTCATATAAAAAATCTTGGAACATTTTTCCAGTTATATACACAAGTTACAATTCATTTACATAACTTTTGACATGACTGGTAATCCAAGAAACAGATGTCAATATATTAAATATTGACATGTTTCACACTCGTTTCCTTAGGAGAAATACATTTAAATATCTGAATGCAGGAACCCGATTGTTAGAGGTTAAAAAAAATAAAAAATAAAACGTCAACAATCTTTACCACTTTATTTATGTTCTGTGAGTGCTTAAGCCCATTTTCCTTCTCCTTAATATCTACACTGTGACCTTCCCGGTAGTAATTACCAGGTTATCCTTTTAACTTTTTATTTGACAATTAATTTTACATGATACAATATTTTGACATATGACACTACAAGTTCCTTGGGCACTGTTGGTGTGTGTGTATTTTAATTTCATGAGCTATTGACAGCAAAAAATTGGGTGTTCCTTTTAATTTATTGTATATTAATGCTGTGTCCTGAGATTTTTTTATGGTTATTAAGGCGGGGCAAAGAGTTCAGCCTGAGCATAAGTTTGGGCCGAACTTTGGTTATGCAGTGTTTGTGGCAAATTCGAAAGCTGCACAACCCTTTTAAAGCCTATGGGACACTAACATGAAAAACCAAAAGTGCTAATTTTAAAGGCTTATATGCAAGTTATTGTCATAAACAGTCTTTGGGGACCTGGTTCCTGCTCCAGGGGACATGTATCAATGCAAAAAAAAGTTTTAAAAATTGCGTTTTTTCAGAAGCAGTGATTTTAATAATGCTTAAAGTGAAACAATAAAAATGAAATATTCCTTTAAATATCGTGCCTGGGGGATGTCTATAGTATGCCTGTAAAGTGGCATAATTTTCCCATGTTTATAACAGTACCACAGCAAAATGACATTTCTAAAGGAAAAAATAAATGTAATTTAAAACTGATCACGGCTTTAATGAATTGTTGAATCCAATCAATACAGATAAAACTCATTGAAAAAAATGGTGCAGGGTTTCCCCCCAGTCCATTGGGTCTGGTATGAATATTAAGGGGAACCCTGAACCAAAATTAAAAAAAAAAATTGTGTGGGGATCCCCCAAAATCCATACAAGGCCCTTCAGGACTGGTATGGATATTAAAGAGAACCCTACACCATTTTCTTTTAAATGGCATAGGGGTCCCCCTAAAATTCCATACCAGACCCGAAGGTATGGATTTTAAGGGGAACCCTGCGCCAAAATAAAAAGAATGGCATGGGTACCACCCAAAATCCATACCAGACCCTTATCAGAGCACACAATCTGGCAGGCAGAAGGAAAAGAGGGGGGAGGAGAGAGCGCCCCCCTCCTGAACCGTACCAGGCCACATGCCCTCAACATGGGGGGGAGCTTTGGTGTCGCCCCCAAAGCACCTTGTGCCGATGTTGATGGGGACAAGGGCCTAATCTCTACAACCCTTGCCTGGTGGTTGTGGGGGTCTGTGGGCGGGGGAGCTTATTGGAATCTGAAAGCCCCCTTTAACAAGGGGACCCCCAGATCCCACCCCCTCTTATGTGATCTGGTAACGGGTACATTGTACCCCTACCATTTCACATTTGGATTGATTGCAATCTTTCAATCCCTCTTTCATTCTCCTTTTTTTTTTCCTGTAGGAATCAACACGGCCTGCAGATGCCAACCGCCTCTGGGTGGATGGCCATCCTTTTGTATCTCGGGACAATTGGCAATATCCTGTGCTGTTTTGGAATTTATTGACCTTCTTCGCAGGTGGCACACCAGGCATCATGGGCAGTTTTATGCTTCCTGATTCTCTGTTTGCCCCTTCTTGCACGATGGAGGATGTCTGACGAGTGATGTCATCTAGCCAATGAGCCAAGCTGGAATGCACATCAGCTTAGCAGAAAAGGACTTTATTATGGTGCTGTCCCTTCCCCAAGTGGTTCCAGGCCTGCACACCCCACGCTCTCTGAATATTTACCTGCTTGGTAAGTGTAGAACTATGGGGCTCTCATATGCCAACTTTTGCATGCTGATCTTCTGTTTGTTTCTGATTTTTTTCATGTCATATGGGTCTTGAATAGGGATGAGCTTCGTGTTCGAGTCGAACATACGTTCGACTCGAACATCGGCTGTTCGCCCGTTCGGCGAATTCCGAACGTTATGGGCCGTTCGTGCCAAATTCGTGTAGTGTGTAGTGTGTTGGCGTCTGAAGCAGTTAGTGGGTGTTCTTTGTACCTTCAACACAGTATACACCGATCGCTATCGGCCGATTTTTCGATCTTGCTCTTCTGTAGTGGTTGTTGTCTGTGTGTCCTGACCGCAGTATACACTGCTATATTCACCTATATAGCTAGCGATATATCTATCTTTTATAATAGAGCTTGCAGTTAGTGTTAGGAGCTTGTGCGTGCTGTCTGCGTTCTCTGTACCCAGTACACGCCGCTATATCCACCTACATAGCTCTTCTCTATTTGAGCCATCTGCAGGAGTTATTGGAAGTTGTGTGTGCCTCCAGCACAGCACAGTATACATCTGTATTTACCCTTTATTGCTGGTGTTCTACAATAAAGGCATCTGCAGGAGTTAGTGGGTGTTGTGTGCCTCCAGCACAATATACACTACCCAGTTGCTGTTTTTCCCAACTCCCTTCAGGCCATTACCATGTCTGGAAGGCCAGCAAGGAGAGGCAGACAGGCGCGAGCCAATAAAAGAGGGCAAGCAGGCTCTGTGTCTAGAGACAACAGTGCTGGTCGTGGAAGCGGTGAATGAAATACTTGTATAGCGCACAATGCGAACTGAATCGCCTCTAGGCGCTGTGGCAAGCTTTGATCATCTGCTAAAAGAGGAAGGTCTTGAGTTTTTTCCTAAAAGCCAGGTGATTTTCTTCCAGGCGGATGTTGATTGGTAGAGCATTCCATAGCCGAGGCCCTTGGACAGCGAATCTCCGATCACCCTTGGATTTATACCGGGCTTTGGGCACGAGGAGGAGGTTTTTGTTGGCTGATCGAAGACTGCGGTTTGGTGTGTAATGATTTATTTTCTCCATTAGGTATTGCAGAGCTTCTCGGTGCATCATCATTATCAGTACGTGGCCATGGGACACGCTTGTCCTTCTTTTCGGCAGCTGGACATGTTGAGCCACAACATGCCAACGACTTGGTAGAGTGGATGACCAAGCCCTCTTCACCCTCTTCATCCTCCTTATCCTCTCTCACCCAGTCTCAGGGTACTAGCAAAGCAGCTGCCAACGCATCATCTTCCCTCCTCTTAATGTCATCATCAGTGACTCCTTCCCTAGACCCACCACGTCCTCCTGAGGAGTCTCCTGAACTCTTTGAGCACAGTGTTGGGTACATGCTCCAGGAGGATGCCCAGTGTTTTGTAGGCTCTGATGATGATACTCAGCTAGAGGAAGGCAGTAGCGTGAATGCAGATGTTCCACAAGCTGCAGCATACTGCCAGGTTTGCTACAGCGATGAAGAGGGAGTGGATGATGAGGGCACTGACTCCACGTGGGCGCCTGGTAGGAGAGAGGAGGAGGAGGAGGAGGCACATGTCCAACGAGGCAGGATGCCCTCCGGGGGCCAGCTTAGGGGCAGCACACCGACTGAATCACACCGCAGAGCTCCGCCTGTGCAGGGCACTACCTCTGCGCGTTATTCTAAAAGTTCTTTGGTGTGGGCCTTTTTTGAGACGAGTGCATCAGATCGCATCGCTGCTATTTGCAACATATGTCTCAAGCGTATCTCGCGTGGCCAAAACATCAGCCGCTTGGGCACCACATGCTTGACCAGACATATGTTGACCTGCCATGCAGCTCGTTGGCAAGTGTACCTCAAAGACCCACACCAAAGAACAAAGCGGACCTCTCCTTGCTCCTCATCAGCTGGCATCTCCAACCCCACTAGACCTTCCATCCTCTCTGAAACCTGCTCTGAGAGGAATGAAGGTGTAGAATTAGGTGTGTCACAGCCAAGTGCTTCCGGGCACTCTGCTAGCAGTACACCCACGTCCGATTATAGCAGGCAAATGTCCCTGCCCCAGCTGCTGGACCGGCGAAGGAAGTTCACTCCCAGCCATCCACATGCCCAGCGGTTGAATGCTAGCTTGGCTAAATTGCTAGCACTTCAACTGCTGCCTTTTCAGTTGGTAGACTCGGCCCCCTTCCGTAAATTTGTAAAATGTGCGGTTCCTCAATGGCAGGTCCCCAAATGCCACTTTTTCTCACGGAAGGCGATTCCGGCTCTCTACCGGCATGTGGAAGGCAATGTCCTTGCCTCGCTGGACAGGGTGGTCAGCGGTAAGGTGCATATTACCGCTGACTCATGGTCCAGCAGGCATGGACAGGGACGTTACCTGTCTTTCACGGCCCATTGGGTCACTCTTCTGGCAGCTGGGAAGGATGCAGTACAAGGTGCAGTAGTGTTGGAGGTTGTTCTGCCACCATGCCTCCAAAATGCTACTATTGGTTGTGACACACCTCTCTCCTCCACCCCCTCCTCTTCTTCTTCCTCCATGGCCTCTTCCAGTGCTCTGTCCTCAGAACCAGCGGTGCTCCATAGGCGTTCCAGGGGCTATGCAAGTACGCAGGCAAAACGATGCCATGCCGTGCTTGCGCTGGTTTGTTTGGGGGACAGGAGCCACACTGGGGCGGATGTTTTGTCAGCTCTGCAGGAGCAGGTGGTTGACGCCACGCCAGCTTAAGCCAGGAATGGTGGTTTGCGACAATGGCACCAACCTCCTCTCCGCCCTCCGACAGGGACAACTGACCCATGTGCCCTGTGTAGCTCACGTCCTTAACCTGGTGGTGCAGCGGTTCTTGGGCAGGTACTCGGGCTTACAGGATGTCCTGAAGCAGGCCAGGAAAGTCTGTGTGCATTTCCGCCGATCATTTAATGCCTGTGCTCGGCTGGCTGAGCTCCAAAAGGAGTTGAACCTGCCCAAGAACCGCCTTATATGTGACATGCCCACCAGGTGGAACTCAACGTTGGCCATGCTGCAGCGGCTGCACACGCAGCAGAGGGCCATCAATGAGTACCTGTGCGACTACGGCACCAGGACAGGGTCAGGGGAGCTCGGTTTTTTCTCACCACGCCAGTGGGGCATGATCAGGGATGCATGCACTGTCCTGTCACCATTTGAGGAGGCCAAAAGGATGGTGAGCAGTGACAGTGCATGCATCAGTGACACTGTACCTCTTGTCCACCTCTTGGAGCATACGCTGCGTGGAATAATGGACAGGGCACTTGAGGCAGAACAGAGGCAGAAAGAGGAGGACTTCCTTGCCTCTCAAGGCCCTCTTTATCCAGACAGTGTTCCTGCTGTGCCACCCATTACACAGGAAGAGGATGAGGAGGAGGAAGAGGAGGAGGACGATGATTGTGTCAGCATGGAGGTGGAGCCTGGCACCCAGCATCAGCAGCAGCAGTCTTGTAGGGATGATTTACAGTCCCAAGAAACCCGTGGACTTGTACGTGGCTGGGAGGAGGTAGCTGCGGATCATGTTGTCCTTAGTGACCCAGAGGACTCCGGACCGAATGCCTCAGCTAACCTACGCTGCATGGCCTCCCTGATCCTGCAAAGCCTGTGGAAGGATCCTCGTATTCTTCGGATCAAGGAGAGGGACCATTACTGGCTGGCCACTCTCCTTGATCCACGGTACTAGGGTAAGGTTGCCGACCTTATCTTGCCATCGCAGAGGGAGCAGAGGATGAGACATCTCCGGGAGGCCTTGCAGTAAGGTCTGTGCAACGCGTTCCCAGAGACTGGGAGGTTACAAACTCCTGGTCCTGGACAACGTGTTGCTGAGGCTTTCAGACAATTTTTTAGTCCGCAGCCCCAAGGTATGATCGGTTCCAGCAACCATCGCCAGCGTCTGAATTACATGGTGCAGGAATACCTAGGGACAAGGTCAGACTTGGACACCTTTCCCACCGAAAATCTTCTGGCTTACTGGGTCTTGAGGATGGATCACTGGCCAGAGCTTGCACAGTATGCAATTGAGCTACTGGCCTGTCCTGCATCCAGCGTTCTTTCAGAACGCACCTTCAGTGCTGCTGGTGGCTTTGTTACCGATCACAGGGTGCGCCTGTCCACTGAATCAGTTGATCGACTGACCTTCATCAAGATGAATCAGTCTTGGATCACCCACAGCTACCAAGCACCTGAAGCTGATGTAACTGAATAATTTTTTTTGAAATGTCACATCCCTTCAAGACTGCCTATGCTGATGCTGAGTGACTGTCCTGTTATGTTGATTGTCTATCCTCTTCCTCCTCCGCTGATATGTTGGAAGAACATTTCTGGTTCTGGGTGATGCCATCAGCCCAATTTTTCTACCCCATTTAACAGGGGCGTTTAATTACAATTTTTGATGCAATGCTTTGCAGCAGGGCTAATTCCTGCAATAAAACTAGAGTATATGGGAGAGGTTGCAGTGTCGTGGCACCAGCACCAGTGCCTAAGGCCCAATTTTTCTGCCCCTATTTAACAGGGGCGTTTAATTAAAATTTTTGATGCAATGCTTTGCAGCAGGTCTAATTCCTGCAATAAAACTAGAGTATATGGGAGAGGTTGCAGTGTGGTGGCACCAGCACCAGTGCCTAAGGCCCAATTTTTCTGCCCCTGTTTAACAGGGGCGTTTAATTACAATTTTTGATGCAATGCTTTGCAGCAGGGCTAATTCCTGCAATAAAACTAGAGTATATGGGAGAGGATGCAGTGTGGTGGCACCAGCACCAGTGCCTAAGGCCCAATTTTTCTGCCCCTATTTAACAGGGGCGTTTAATTACAATTTTTGATGCAATGCTTTGCAGCAGGGCTAATTCCTGCAATAAAACTAGAGTATGTGGGAGAAGTTGCAGTGTGGTGGCACCAGCACCAGTGCCTAAGGCCCAATTTTTCTGCCCCTGTTTAATAGGGGCGTTTAATTACAATTTTTGATTCAATGCTTTGCAGCAGGGCTAATTCCTGCAATAAAACTAGAGTATATGGGAGAGGTTGCAGTGTGGTGGCACCAGCACCAGTGCCTAAGGCCCAATTTTTCTGCCCCTGTTTAACAGGGGCGTTTAATTACAATTTTTGATGCAATGCTTTGCAGCAGGGCTAATTTCTGCAATAAAACTAGAGTATATGGGAGAGGTTGCAGTGTGGTGGCACCAGCACCAGTGCCTAAGGCCCAATTTTTCTGCCCCTATTTAACAGGGGCATTTAATTACAATTTTTGATGCAATGCTTTGCAGCAGGGCTAATTCCTGCAATAAAACTAGAGTATGTGGGAGAAGTTGCAGTGTGGTGGCACCAGCACCAGTGCCTAAGGCCCAATTTTTCTGCCCCTGTTTAACAGGGGCGTTTAATTACAATTTTTGATTCAATGCTTTGCAGCAGGGCTAATTCCTGCAATAAAACTAGAGTATATGGGAGAGGTTGCAGTGTGGTGGCACCAGCACCAGTGCCTAAGGCCCAATTTTTCTGCCCCTGTTTAACAGGGGCGTTTAATTACAATTTTTGATGCAATGCTTTGCAGCAGGGCTAATTCCTGCAATAAAACTAGAGTATATGGGAGAGGTTGCAGTGTCGTGGCACCAGCACCAGTACCTAAGGCCTAATTTTTCTGCCCCTGTTTAACAGGGACATGTAATTACAATTCTTGATATAATATTTCACAGGAGGGCCCCTTCCTGTGCCCACCCAGAGTAACGGTGAGGACTTATAGTGTTGTGGCACCAGCACCACAACCACCAAATGTCAATTTTTCTACCACTGTTCAACAATGGCATGTAATTACAATTCTTGATATAATCGTTCACAGCAGGGCGCTCCAACGCCCACCAAGAGTCACTTTGAGGGCTTACAATTTTGTGGCAAAACCAACACCTTGTTCCGCCATTTCTGCAGAGCATATAGGGCAGGCCCCTACTTTAAAACATCCAACTTACAAACATCTCCTACTTGCAAACGGAAGGAGACAACAGCAAGTGAGATGAAAAAAGATGGACGACAAAACAAATTATACAGGGGTGATAACCCTTCCCTATGTTTTCCAAAAAGCTTAAAAATTGTTTTTTTGACTGCAGCTACACTTTAAAAATGTACCAGTTGAAAATTACAAACAGATTCAACTTAACACAACAAACCTACACAGTCCCTGTCTTGTTTGCACCGCCTGTATACTGCTGTTCTGAGTATATAGGGCCTGGGGGCCACGCGCATTTCCTTTTTTTAATATGGGTACGGGGTTCCCCAAGACCCAAAGGGGCTGGTAATGGGCAGGGAGGGCTACCCATGCCATTTTTCTCAATGATTTTCAACCATATTGCAGGTAACCGATATAACATTAAACCCGCAAGCAGTTTTAAATGATGTTATTTCCGTTCAATGTCATTTTGTGCAGGGACTGTTCTAAACACAGGAAACACGTGGCACTTCACAGACATACTACAGACACCCCCCAGGCACGATATTTAAAGGAATATTTCACTTTTTTTTTCATTTTAATTGTCATTAAAATCAGTGCTCCCGCCAAAACGGCCATTTTTAAAAACATTTTAGGCATTGACCCATGTCCCCTGGGGCAGGAGCCAGGTCCCCAAACCCTTTTTAGGACAGCATCTTGCATATTAGCCGTTAAAATTAGCACTTTTAATTTCGAACGTTTGAGTCCCATAGACTTCAATGAGGTTCTAAGTTCTTTCGAATTTGGGGTCCGTTCGAAAGTTCTGGTGCGAACCGAACCGGGGGGGTGTTCGGCTCATCCCTAGTCTTGAATTTTAGTGGTGATTACTCATAGTGATTGAAGCAGTTTGGCTGTTAGCAACTCTTGAGCCTTTGCCTATCATTTTGCTAAATACAGTACATACTGTAGCACTGACATGGTAATTCATGTAGATGTTATGGGGAATACTCACATGGCCACATCCGTGAACATGCATTTATTTATTTGTAGCACTGACCCCCAAAGGAGCGGCTGGTTTTGTTGGGCTTACCGTTACCTTCTCCACCTCGTGCTCATCTAGGGGTTTCCTGAAGTTGATGGCCCAATAAACTGTAGAGACCGACACTTGAATCCCTTTAGGAATTTTTATTTGCAAAACTCTGAACAAAACACAGTCTCTCAGTAGAGAATAGAGGGTATGGGTAGCAAAGCTCAGGTACTCTTGGAACTGCTGACACTTGAAATGTCTCTCTCTAGGTTATCCAGGGAATAGCCATTAAATCCCTTTTTTGGTGAATTTAGCAACCGACAGGTGATTTAAGTAGAGCAAAGTCTCTGCCACAGACTTGATTGTAGAACTTTAGAATAGAACAGAAAGTCTCTCACTGAAACTTAGTTGTAACTGAAGGATGAAATTAGGAACTCTCTTACGGTACCAGTATCTTGCAGCCGGTCCAGGGATACCGTGAGAATGCGGATTCACTTGGTGTCCTTTCAGCTTAGCTTCCAGGCTATTACCGAGCAGCCAGCCTTGTGCATGGCCCTCTTCTGAAGAGTCTTCCCCTGGTTGCGTTTTCAGTTTTTGGGCCTCTCCAAACCCGAGACAACACCAGGGCATCTTAGAACCCTCCTTCCAGTTACTGTGCCTCGGGCTAGCCAGCCCTGAGACTTGGAAACTGATGAATTTGCACCCCAGGCCATGAGGGCCTCTGGGGCTGGTCAGGAGGACCAGGACCAGGGAGTCAGAACATACTTCTGTACCGGAACCTTGAATCACATGATCTCAGCACTTTAAGTACCCTCTCCGGAATACACAGCGAGACAACGCACCCACTGATTGGCTACGAGAGAGAGATTGGTACCCAATGCGTCCAACCAGACTGCATTCCAATGCCTGCCAAAAGTGACAACCACACCTATTACCAGGCAGAACATAGCACCGTCCAGCCAAACTGATATTGAGACCATCATTTTACTGAAATTAACCCTAAAACCCAACTATGGTCTTAGGAAAACTAAATTAACAAAAACATAGCACGTGCTCTTCATTTATTTGTATATCACCAACATGTATTATATATGTAAGTATACCCACACATGCAATGGGGTGGACTTCTGTTTATCTATTGTCTATATTGCTTGGTAAAGACAAATCATAAAATAAAGCTTTCCAGTTGTTTTGAAATATATACATATGTTGGATGAATCCTATATTATATCGCTTATTTTTTATCACATATTTCTTTTTTTTTTCTTTAATAATTGTATTGTTATTGGTTCAATAAGAAAATACAAACATGACAGAAAACAAAATACATTTTCAAAATGCTGAAAACTCAAGACAAGAGATAAAACATGTAAAGCAATACAAACTCTGCAGGAAAAACATATTGTTTGAAGCAGCAAACATTGTATAAGGCCTAAATACACATTATTGGGTATATAAAGCATACTAGCATCTAATTGCATTATAGCACACAAAGGAGCATAAAAAGATCAGATATGGATATAAAAAAACAATAACAAAAAGGGTCAATTTAGGATTATGAAAGCTTTAAAGATTTAAATTTAAATCTAAATCAAGGTGGCTGGACCCCAAATTCATATTGATCCCAGAATTCCCAGATTTTATTGAATTGGGGGACCGATTCGTGTACAGTGGCGGAGGTATTCCATACTCCTAATTTCAGATATAAGTTGCAACAACCACAGTTGAGACGGAGGGGCAGTAGACAGCCAAGACATCAGGATAGTCCTCTTGTTGGCCAAAAGGATATATGAAATTAACCATCTAACCGGTTTAGCTATACCCAGGAAGGGAAGCCCTAATAGATAATGAATAGAATCCAAAGGGAAGGGCACACCCACCACCTTCTGAAGTAAAGACATGACTTCAGACCAAAATAACTGAATAAGAGGACACAACCAAATATATATGGAAATGCGTCCACCTCTCCAGACCACATCGCCAACAATGGGAAGGGTTCAAGTGAGGTATGCTCTCCGGAGTCTTCTACCAGAACATCAGTATCTTTACGGCAGTCTCTCTCTGCACCACACACTTGGATGATTTGAAGGTAGATGTCCATATTTTAGCTCACTTCTGGAGAGAAATGGGTTTCTGCAAAAGTGTATTCCACTTACACATATATAAGTGTGTATCTTCCGTAATCAGGGTAGCTTCATGGAGGATATGATAGATAGAGGACACCATATGTAAAAGGTGTGGGCCATCCCAGCACATATGTTCAAAAGGTGTTGTTTTTTCTAAAGTGTGGGATGGGGACATGGATTGAAAAAAATACTTAACTTGCAGGTAGAAGTAGAGTGAGTTGTGGGGGGATAACAAACTTATCCTGTAGTGTTGCAAAGGTTTGTAGCCTGCAACTAACATGATGTACCAAGTTGTGCAGCTGAAAAAGATATGCCTGCAGCCATGGCCTCATACAACCAAGGGATAGGCTATCTGGCAGGACCGAATTGAATAAAATATTAGATAAAGGAGGGCATGGTGAGAGAGAGTACTTCTGAGCACCACACTTATGCCATATAGACATGGTAAATAACATTGGTGCAATACACATATGTTTCAATATGGGGTCAGTACGTGGGGATGGGGACCTCACCAAAGAGCAAGGATGTACAGGATATAAGGAACCTCGTTCAATTTCTGACTATCGATTTAGGGCTGTCTGACTAGACCAGCAAATGACAGCTTGAAGGTATGATGCATAATAATATTTTACTACATCAGGAGCCCCAAGTCCCCCATGTGTCCTTAAAGTTAAAAACACAGAGTTTGCAATTCGATGAGCTCTATTGTTCCATATGAATTTCAAAAAGCATCTGAGAAGAGCCTTAAGTTGACTTGCAGGTATAACTACATCTAAAGTCTTAAAGAAATATAATAATCGTGGTAACACAGACATCTTCAGAACATTAATTCTGCCTAACATGGATATAGGATAAGAGGTCCATTGGTGAAGTGAGCGATAAATATCCTGGAATAGGGGAGGGTAGTTGGCTGAGTATAGCGTAGAATATGAGGGAGTTAGCTGAATGCCCAGATACTTAAGATAAAAAGAGCACCATTTGTAAGGGTATGCTAGTTGGAGTTGGGCTAAGAGATCTGGAGATATATGTAGGGGCAACGTTTTG
Organism: Lithobates pipiens; assembly: GCF_037356315.1. NCBI lineage: Eukaryota > Metazoa > Chordata > Amphibia > Anura > Ranidae > Lithobates > Lithobates pipiens. The sequence continues at coordinate 211,487,647 of NW_027507903.1, forward strand.
GTTTTTAGTGGTATTATACCCTGATATAACTCCAAAGGATGTTAGTAGGGTGTGCAAGGAGGGGAGTGATATAAGGGGATTAGTCAATGTTAGTAAGATATCATCCGCAAATAGAGATAATGTATACTCCCTCTGTTGCATCAAAATCACACTAATATCCGAATGAGTCAGGATGGCTTCAGCCAATGACTTCAAGCAGAGAAAAAAAAATCAGAGGAGACAAGGGACAACCCTGCCTGATGTCATAAGGAAGGGAGGCGAGAGAAAAGAGGCCATTTGTACTTGAGCAGTGGTATGAGAATACAGAGCTTGTAGGGCTCTAAGGAATGGACCTCCAAATCCGAAACATACAAGGATGGAGAACATATAAGGCCAACTTAACCTATCAAATGCCTTTTGTGCATCTAGACTTAGTATAATAGCATGGAGAGGGAATTTGTTTAGAAGGTCTATCAGATTAATGGTGGACCTCGTATTGTCTTCAGCATTCCTGGGAGGCACAAAACCCACCTGATCCTTGTTGACCAATTTAGGCATACATTGGGACAATCTAGATGCCAATATTTAAGTGAAAATCTTATAATCAGAATTTAAGAAGGTTACGGGCCTATAATTGTCCTTTTTACGCTACATACATACGCTACGGTAAGGAGGGGTCCTTCCTCGACTTAGGTACGGAATTGTAATGGAAATATAAGAATGCATAAACTGTGAGTGCTGCGCTTCCCCATGAAGTAGAGTATATAATAATTGTAGATAGAAAGGTTACGTAATATAGATATGGAAGACCATCAGGGCCCGGGGACTTGTTAAGAGGAAGATCTTTGAACATTTTTGCGCGTTCCTCAAATGTGACAGCAGTATTAAGCTTTTCAAGGTCCGAGGAGGTTGGTTTGGGTAAAGAGAGGCTCCAACAAATCGACCAAAATTTTCCTGTGAAAAATGAAAATGATGTTATTGGGTAAGACAGTTATAGAGTTTACAATAGAACTCCCTGAAAACCCTGGTCATAGTATGAGGACAATGAGTCGGGCAACCATCTGCTCGAATGAGTAGATCTGGGAAGGAATGGTAAGGGCAAGAGCGAAATCTATTAACTAGCATTCTGTGAGGTTTGTTAGAAAATCTGTAGAATTTTGCTTAGCCCACGTCAAGGATTTATTCAATGCCAATGTCTTTAACTGGTTACGTAGTGAAACAACCCTACGTAGGCTTTCAACCGTAGGGCCACACACAAGCCTACACTCCGCGATTTTCAAATCTTCAAGCAAAGATACTCGAAGACTCTGACCATCTTTCTTCAGATGAGAGCCCTCGGCAATACATCATCCTTGGAAGTAGGCCTTGTGTGTATCCCAAAGCGTTGAGGCCCCCCATACAGAACCCACATTTAGCTGGAAAAACTCTGCAAGATTCTTGGCCTATTTTTACCTAGTGGTTGAAGAGTGTAGGAGGGGATAATTAAGATGTATTTTGAGGTGGGAGTCTGTAAAGTAAGATCTAACGAGACAGGGGCATAATCAAGCCATGTGATGGGAGAGATATTAGAATCTACTGTCTGGGAAAAAAGTGGGGCTGAAATAAAAAAAGATCCAACCTAGAATACATTTTATGAGCTATAGAGTAAAAGGTGTATTTTCTATGTGTCAGATGTTTGTTTCTTCAGGCATCAAACAAGCTGTGGGATCTAATGCACTTGCGGAAGGAGGTGGCCTGGGACATGACCTTCTGTGATGAGGCATTCTTGAATAGAATATGTCTATCTCTAGTGGGAGACCAATTTAAAATCACCTCCAATAATCATAAAAGGTTGAAAGTAATGTTGAGTAAGTACAACAAGCTTGTCAAGAAAGCCAATTTGCCCAGAGTTGGGGGTGTAAACATTATACCAAATTGTGCCATACCCAATTAACAGTCCTATTCCTATAGCTAAGCAATGCAGTTAACAAAGTGAACAAAACTGCTCCACATAGGTATAGGCCCCAGTATTGTACAGAGGAAACATACATAACTGTTAGGGTCCAGGTGTGGAAGCCCGAATTGTAGGAGGAGACCTCTCTTACAACGCTGGTTCAGGAGCCGCTGGAATGGAGACAGCGGTCTCGAGAGCACAGTGGGTAGGAGTGCCTGCTGGATAGGACCGCTGGAGCTGATGGTAGAGCAGAGGATCCTCTGGAAAGGCTGAGCGACTGGAGGTTTGCTGGAAGGCTGAGAAATGCAGACAGTAGCTTCGGGAGCCGATCACTGAACAGGCAGAAGGCTGGAGCAGAGTCAGACGGTCCGGGTCAAGGTAAGTAGGCAGGTGGCAACAGGAGGCAAGAAGTGTCGGTAAAACTGGCAGAGGTCGGCAACGGAATCGTAGGCAGGAGAGGTAGCGAGGTCAGGCAAGCCGGGTCGGGTTCGGAGAAGGCAGAGAAGTCAAACAGGCCGGGTCGGTAACGGTAGCAGGTAATCAGGTTCAGAATCAGGTATTCAGGCACTCAGGAGCTGAGACGAAACAGCGCCGCACCAGCGCGCTTGAGGAACCTTTAAACGTTCAGTGGCGGGAAGTAGCGCACGAACGCCACTCACGACCACGCGAACGAGCGCGCGCACGAACGGCACACACGACGATACATATTAACGTGTAAACGAACGCGCACGCGAACGCGCAGGGAACACGCGTCGATGCCTGTGTGAACGCAGCTGTGCCTGTCTATTGCTGGTAAGTTCCTGACATTGCCCCCTCCCAAGGGGCAGCCTCCGGATGCCCAACAGGTTCCTTTTTTCTGGATGGGCAGACAGGTATGCACGAATTAATCGCTTGGCATGGATATTGCTATCCGGCTCCCAGGAATTGTTCTCCGGCCCAAACCCCTTCCATTTGATCAAAAACTGAATGCGTCCCTGTCTTCTTCTGCAGTCGAGGATGGCCTCCACCTCATATTCCTCATTTCCATCCACTAGGATGGGCTCTGGAGGTCTAGTTCCTCTATCAGGAAAAGGATCAGGGACGGCAGGCTTCAGCAGTGACACGTGAAACACAGGGTGAATTTTAAGCGACTTGAGCAGGGTTAACTCATAGGAGACTTCATTAATTTTCCTCTTAACCGGGAAAGGTCCCATAAACTTAGGTGCAAGCTTCCTGGAAGGACAAGCCATTTTAATGTTACTGGTAGAAAGCCATACCTGGTCGCCCGGTTGTAGGGTCAGTTCCCCTCTTCTTTTCCGGTCAAAGGCTCTCTTACCGTCTGCCTGGGCCTTGGCCACTGCCTCCTGCAACACCCGGTTATTGTGGCTGAGGAAGTCCACTGTCTCCTGGACCGCTGGAACTGAGGTTTCTGAAAGAAAATCAGGCAAAAAGGTTAAATGAAAGCCATAATTGGCGAAAAAAGGGGATTGACCGGTGGCCGAATGACAAGCATTGTTATAGGCAAATTCTGCCAACGGCAGCAGGGGCACCCAATCATTCTGCACGAATGATGTGAAGCACCTAATATACTGCTCAAGAGTCTGGTTGGTCCTTTCTGTCTGCCCATTAGTTTGGGGATGATAGGCCAAGGACAGGGCCAGCTCAATTTTCAGGATTTCACACAGGGCCCTCCAGAAACGTGAGGTGAACTGCACTCCTCTGTCGGAGACTATATTTGCAGGAACTCCGTGTAGCCTCACAATCTCCTTAATGAATACGTGGGCAGTCTCCACGGCAGATGGGGTCCCTTTTAGGGGTAAGAAATGGGCCATTTTGGATAGCCGGTCTACCACCACAAAGATAGTCGAGCACCCCTCAGAACATGGGAGCTCGACAATGAAGTCCATGCTAATCATTTTCCAGGGTCTGTCGGGCACGGGTAAGGGTTTTAGCAGTCCCCAAGCCTGATTCCTTGGTGTCTTGTTCTGAATGCAAACGGGACAGGAGCTGACGTACTTTTCGCAAAAGTCCTTCAGATTGGGCCACCAGAACGTGCGTCGTACGAGCTCAAGGGTCTTACGGACCCCAAAGTGGCCTGCCAGCGGGTGGTCATGAAGAAGGGACAACACTTTGACTCGGACATCTTTGGGGACGAAAACTTGACTTCCCCTCCAGAACAGGCCGTCTCTGGACACTAGGGTGATTCCGGGGGGTTTTGAGGAGTCAGAGGATGCTTCCTTGATCAGGGAAAGTAGGTCTGACTGTAAAAGTAAAAAATTTCCGGCAGGCAGGATTGTATCAGGGACAGATGAGTCTTTGGGGTTGTCATACATTCGTGACAGCGCATCTGGTTTCACGTTCTTCGATCCGGGCCGGTACGTGATATGAAAGGAGAAACGTGAGAAGAACAAGGCCCAGCGGGCTTGTCGGGGTCTTAGACGCTTGGCAGACCTTAGGTACTCTAAGTTCTTGTGATCTGTATATATTAGTACCGGGTGAGCAGTGCCCTCCAACAGATATCTCCATTCCTCCAAGGCAGCTTTAATAGCAAGCAATTCTCGGTCGCCCACGTCGTAATTTCTCTCTGCGGAAGAGAGTTTCCTGGAGAAGAACCCCACAGGGTGCATTAGGTCCTTGTTGCCTCGACGTTGGGAAATGACCGCTCCTATAGCCACTTCAGAAGCGTCTACTTCAAGGATGAAGGGTAGAGACGGGTCCGGGTGACTGAGAATTGGGGCAGACGTGAAAAGTCCTTTAAGTTCTTCAAAGGCACTCTGGGCCTCCTGAGTCCAGCAGAAGCGAGAGTTCTGTTTGGTCAGTTGCGTGATGGGCGCAATTATAGCGGAAAAGCCTCTTATGAATTTTCTATAGAAATTCGCGAAGCCGATGAAGCGTTGTACGCCCTTCTTATCCGGAGGCGCTGGCCAGTCTAGCACAGCAGATACTTTCTGGGGATCCATCTTGATGCCCGTTGGGGAGATCACTAGTCCCAGGAATCGGATGCTCTGTAACTCGAATTCGCATTTCTCAGCCTTTGCGTAGAGTCGATGTTGGCGAAGACGGTTTAGGACCTTGCGGACATGTTCCCGATGCTGATCGAGGGAGCTGGAAAATATTAAGATGTCGTCCAGGTAGACAATCACAAATACATCAAGGAAATCCCTGAATACGTCATTGATTAGGTGCTGGAATGTGGCCGGGGCATTGCAGAGCCCGAAGGGCATTACTAGGTATTCATAATGCCCAAATCGGGTCCGGAAGGCTGTCTTCCATTCGTGCCCGGCCTGAATGCGAACTAGGTTATAGGCTCCTCTTAGATAAAGCTTGGTGAATATGATAGCGGACCTCAGTCTCTGAAAGAGTTCGGGTATCAAGGGTAAGGGGTAGCGGTTCTTAACCGTAATTTTGTTTAACTCCCTATAGTCCACACATGGTCGGAGGGTCTGATCCTTCTTGGTGACGAAAAAGATTCCAGCTCCTGCTGGGGAAGTTGAAGGGCGAATGAACCCCTTCTCTAGGTTCTCGTCCAAGTAGGTCTTAAGTGCCCCCTGCTCCTTTTCTGATAGAGGGAAAATGCGTCCGAAAGGGATCTCGGCCCCAGGGAGTAGTTCAATCGGACAATCATAGGGGCGGTGAGGAGGTAGAGTGTCTGCTCCCTTCTTACTGAAAACATCAATAAAGTCGTGGTAATGCTTGGGTACAGTCCGAAGTAGATCTTGGTCAGAGTCTACACATAAAAGGGTGGCAGAAGGTTTGGTGGAGTCTGTTAGACAGTGCTTAAAACAATAGGAAGAAGGAAACGTGACTTCTCTAGTGACCCAATTGATGTAGGGGTTATGGGCTTGGAGCCAAGGTATGCCCAGAATGATCGGGAACATTGGAGAAGAGATCACATCAAGGGTCAGGAATTCCTTGTGCAGAGAGGAGATGGTGACAGGCAGGGGAAGAGTCTCTTGGATTACCTTCCCAGAACTGATGCTGGACCCATCGGCCAGGAAAACTGAGAGTTCATGAGCCTTGCCTCGTAACGGGATGCCCTGCTGGCCAGCAAAGGTGGAATCAATAAAGCAGCTGCACGCCCCGGAGTCAATGATAGCGTTGACTGTCACCGTCCTTCCTTGGAGCTGTAGTAGAAGAGGAACAGCAAGGTGGGTTGAGTTGGCAGACAATGCAGAGAGACTGGCAGAAGCAGGAGATAGACACTTACTTGTCTTGACAGGGCAGTTGAAGACATAGTGGCCCGAACCACCACAGTAGAGGCAGAGGTTCAGCTGCCGACGACGTGCGCGTTCCTCCGGGAGTAAAGCAGGGCGCATTAGTCCCAATTGCATGGGCTCAGAGGTGTCAGGAGTCGTACAAGGCGGAATGGAGCTGGTCGGAGGCACATAACGGGAAGCAGGCATTGGGGCCTTTGCTGTCATCCAAACTGGGCGGCCTTGCTGAGCGGAGCGCTCTGATCTTCGCTCCCGGAGGCGACGTTCAATCTGGATTGCCAAGGAGATCAGGGCCTCCAGAGTTTCTGGTATGCCAACTCGAGCAAGTTCGTCTTTAAGCCCCTCGGATAACCCCATGCGAAATTGATGTCTCAAAGCTGCATCATTCCATTCCGTGTCTGCCCTCCAGCGTCGAAAGTCCATAACGTAATCCTCGGCCGGTCTGCGGCCTTGCTGGAGCGCAAACAGGGCAGACTCAGCCGTGGCAGTCCTTTGGGGATCCTCGTAAAGCTGGGCCATGGCCTCGAAAAAGGACTGCAGAGAGAAGGTCGAGACTGAATCTCCTTCAAGTAAGCGGTGGGCCCAGGTCTGGGGTTCTCCTTGCAGGAGGGAGATTACAAACCCTACTTTAGTAATTTCTAGGGAAAAAGTCCGTGGTTGTAGGGCGAAATACAGTTGACAAGCGTTCCGAAAGGCCCGAAATTTGATTCGATCCCCAGAGAACCTCTCTGGGATGGGTACCCTTGGTTCAGGTGGAAGCATGACAACAGATGGTGAGGCGGCAGGCTGTACTGGTGGGGAGGAAGGAGCAGGAGCCGCGTGACCGGTATCAGTAAGGTTCTGGACCTGTCCTTCAAGTCTGGTGTAGCCATCCTGCAGTGATTTTACAGCTTGGGTAAGGGCCGACAGATGCGTGCAGATCTCCTTCATGGGAGAGGTCTCTCCTGCGGGCTCAGTCATGGCTGTTTCGTACTGTTAGGGTCCAGGTGTGGAAGCCCGACTTGTAGGAGGAGACCTCTCTTACAACGCTGGTTCAGGAGCCGCTGGAATGGAGACAGCGGTCTCGAGAGCACAGTGGGTAGGAGTGCCTGCTGGATAGGACCGCTGGAGCTGATGGTAGAGCAGAGGATCCTCTGGAAAGGCTGAGCGACTGGAGGTTTGCTGGAAGGCTGAGAAATGCAGACAGTAGCTTCGGGAGCCGATCACTGAACAGGCAGAAGGCTGGAGCAGAGTCAGACGGTCCGGGTCAAGGTAAGTAGGCAGGTGGCAACAGGAGGCAAGAAGTGTCGGTAAAACTGGCAGAGGTCGGCAACGGAATCGTAGGCAGGAGAGGTAGCGAGGTCAGGCAAGCCGGGTCGGGTTCGGAGAAGGCAGAGAAGTCAAACAGGCCGGGTTGGTAACGGTAGCAGGTAATCAGGTTCAGAATCAGGTATTCAGGCACTCAGGAGCTGAGACGAAACAGCGCCGCACCAGCGCGCTTGAGGAACCTTTAAACGTTCAGTGGCGGGAAGTAGCGCACGAACGCCACTCACGACCACGCGAACGAGCGCGCGCACGAACGGCACACACGACGATACATATTAACGTGTAAACGAACGCGCACGCGAACGCGCAGGGAACACGCGTCGACGCCTGTGTGAACGCAGCTGTGCCTGTCTATTGCTGGTAAGTTCCTGACAATAACAAACTGCAGAGATAACATAAATGAAAACTTGTGATCAGAAGGAAGACCCAGGAGCGGTCTGAAGAAACAAAAAATAAATAAACCACCATATAAAGCCTGAGAGGCAATTGCTATCAGGAAGCCATGACCGAAGTTCGGGACGATGCAGGGAAACATGGTCTCCAGCAAGTATGTAGCGTAAAAAGGAACATGTAATTGCCAATGGTGCAATTGTCCCTTAAAAAAAAGGAGAGCTAAAGGGAAACATTTAAGGATTTTTTTTTACCCCATTGGCATGTATAAATGTAACCCTGAACAGGGAACAACCAAACCTGATGTCCAGGTCAAAAAGAATGAAAGAGGCCATCAAGCCCAAGGTTGGAAACAACAGATGATGTCCAGGGTTTTAGGGAGGACGTTTGGATGCCTGAGAATGTTGCGGTGTGGAGAATGCTTTCTTCTGCTTCTTCCGAACAGGGGTCCAGAGCCGATTGGGGTAGTTGGAGCAAGTCTCAAAGATGCTACAGGAGAAAACAGGGTGTCTTCTGGCAAAGGAGGTAGACCCAAGCTTTTTATGAAGACATCCCCTTCATGATGATCACGTAGACTGTGCTGATCTCCATCCCGGACAATGATCAGGAGAAATGGAAAGCCACAATAGTATGGGACACAGTGATTTTTCAGGTGTATAGTGATTGGGCAGAGGTTTCTTCACTTGGTGAAAGTGATGGGGGCGAAATCTCTGAAAATTTTGGGGTTTTGAGCCTTTATATTTGATTAGTAGCTTGTTACGAGTAGCGAGGGTTAAGGCTTTTTTGCTATCATAGAAATGAAAATATACTATAACGTCTCTGGGCCTAGCTCCAGAAAGTGGTTTAAGCTCCAAGAACAAGCACAATCCAGCTGCCAATCAATGTCAGCAATTACTGATCCGCCCCGTGTGAAAGGGGCCAAAGATGGACACTGAGTGCAGTAAACAGTTCTGAAATATTTAGCTAGATGGAGAAAGTGCAAAAGATGTCTCCATGTACACTCCACTGTGTAGATGGGGTAATCTCCCACTGGGCCAAGGCTCTCAACCTAAACAATGCTAGCACCCAATCAGAAAGTTCAGGTATTGTGAGAGCAAGTGGGGCCAAGTAGCAACATGTATAAGCTTGGGACAGTGGGAGATTCTTCTGTGCGTACAGTTCAGTGTAGATGGAGGAATCTGGGGTTGGTTGTAAACATTAGTTCGTGTAGGTAAAACATTAAGTAACATTAAATTAACACAACAAGAAAAATAAAACTGTCATATGACTGCCATAGGAATAACAAATAAGAAGGACAAAACTATAAGTTTTCATACATTGGATAATTAGGGTTACGCAGGGAAGAATGGCTTGGTTCACTGCCAACATCTACGGGTGATCCTGAATGGGAAGATGAGGGTGAAGACACTGGGTGTGGCTGCACACGCATCCTTTGGTAACCAGGATTAGATGAGTAAGGTGTATACAGTGGTGGGGGTCCTGCATAAGGGTTAATGGCAGATGTTGTGTCATGGCACTGCTGACGTGGCATTGGTCTACTGAAAGAGCCATTAGGTGAATTAAAACCCATAGCCCATGGCTGAAATTTAGGATATGGGCGTTGCTATTTGCAAGCGGACACGATATACGTTAAATAGGCATGTATATCACCCCTGACCTCAGTGCGCTTATCTGCAGGAATCTCCCTGATTACACAAAGCAACATTCTCAAGAACATAACATCTGGGTCTGAGATGTTGAGGAATTCATCATCTTTGGCCTGGTTTTGTGATTGGTTTCTCATTTCTTCAATGATACGGTTGAAATATTCCTCAAAAGGTGTCTCTTGTTGAGTAAGGCGTGTTCGACGGGTGGTGGAAGTAGACCGGACTCTCCTATCTGGATTTGCCTGCAATAGTTAGAATATATAGATTATGCATCTGATACTGAGGTCACACTTTAGTGAACAGCATATGATGATGATGCTTGTACAAATATTGCAGCACCTCTTTAGAATAGATCAGACACAGGTACTTGTTTTTCCGCAAAAACCTGATCTCACTGAAGACCTCCAAAGCCAGAAGAACAAGTCACACTTTGCCCAAAAATAAGCTGTTGTTGTTTCTCCAACATTTGTACCAACACCAGCTGCCCTTGAACATGAATACGCCTTTACTGGTCACAAATGGCTAAGTAAAATAAATGGATATACTTACGCGCGCATCTCAGTGGTGTGCCTCAAAAATTACAAAGCCTCTGCATGGGGGCTAGGCCTGCGACGAGTTAAGTGTGCTCCGCTTCTCTCCGCAGCCTTCTCTTCGTTGACTTCTTTTTTGTACCGGTCGCGCAGGGAACTCCAACGTGTATAAACCTCCTTTCCTGCAATATATAAAAAACATAACACATGTTAGGGACAAAAGTTGAGACAGATCTGCCCCCTCCCACCCGGACAACACTATAGGGAAGACCCCAACCATTGATTTCCCATTCAATTTAGTTTGTTTGCAGCATTGTCAGTGAGGCAGTGCTGTATTGCTATAAAATGGCCTGGTTATTAGGGGGTAAAATCTTCACTAGGATGCATGTGTACCCTGCTGCATAGACACAACAAACCTTGCGCTCACCTCGGTTATCCTGTTCAGTTGCAGACATCTCGTCCCAGTTCGGTGTGACATATTTGTAGACTTCCTCCCACGTTGCTCTCTTCAGCATTCGGTCTGCATATCCTGGGCATTCTGAGTCCCATAACTCTGGTCGGGCATGCACCAGTGTGATAATGGCCTCGTGCGAGATGTCTCTTGCCACCATGCTGTCTTCTCCCCTTTCCTCTATCCCTCTCAACTTCCTGTGTCATTTCCCAGGTACACCTGCTGATTAGGATGTGCTTCCGGGTGTTTTTTTTTTCTTTCACGCTGCTGGCCGCAGTTGACACAAAAGACTGCGATTACCTGCGGTTATGTGCATATAGCTGCGCTACATTGCACCTGGACGCATACAATTCTATTTTTTCTATTCGCACCGAACCGCACGTAACGAAATCGCAGTTAAACACTGTGTGTGAAAAGGGCCATAGGAAAGCATTGTGTGCCTTTGGCTGCGGTGGAAAACTAGAAAATCCGCAGCTAAAAGCACCATTCTATCCGCCCGTGTGAAAGGGGCCTTACATGTCTCTGCCCTGCCCTGCTATATAAAGATCTTGTCACTATCATCAGGCATTTCTATCTTGGTAAGAGAGGCAGATATTAACACTCTCCTCTTCAGCCATACAGAACCTCTTATAATGTAAAGTTTTTTTTTTTTTTTTTTTTTTTAATGCAGGCAGAATAACACCTTAGTTCAAATGCCACTTTCATAATGTCAGCATTTCATTACTATATACACTAGCCAATGTTACCAATGTGCTGTCTACAACAGAAAAACTGTTCTTATGACATCACTTCAGATTTATGGATATTTTTGTAATCACTACATGCCATTTTAAGCTAATTTTCATATACAAATTAAAAAAATATATATTATTTTTAAGTTTACAGCATACTTGATAAACTAGGACAATGCACACTAAATTTTAAATTTCCTACGTTTTTTTAATTTTATTTTATATACATGTAATCTCCAATTAATAGAATTATGTCGCTATCAGTAATTTCTCTGTGTCAAAATGAGATTGTGTATTAGTTTATATTTTATCCTATTGCTGAACATTTTCTTTAAAAGCAACATACAGTAAATAATATCACAATCCGAGTATTCACATGTACTGTAGGTGGTAATAAAACGATCATTATACTTTAAAGGCAGTAAGAACAAGATATTTATTATGGTAATGCATATAAAGTGAACTCCTTTGTGTTACCAGAAACATGGAAAGCAATATGTCTTCAATAATATGAAAATAGATCAGTTTGCATTATGCTATTTTTATGTACTGATAAGGTGTGAAATGACTAGGACAAAAAAATAAAAAAAAATAACAGTTTTCACATAACATGTATGACCTTGAACCAATGTGTGAGCCAAAGAGACAGTACAAACACAGCTCCACTAGACAAGGGACTTTGATGCTGGGTAGCTAGGGGGTCAAGCGCGGAAAGGGGAAATAAGTGGTAAAATCACTGTCTCTAGACTCCTCAGATAAAATAGAAACAAGCACTTGGCATTTTCAGTGCTGACAACCTGGCTTGTTTGTTCACTCTAATGAGCACTCTGGCTCCATTAATGAGCAGACTGAATCCATTATCATCATCATTTCAAAAGGTAGCGTGCCACTAAATAGCTTCCCATATTAGCAGGCATTGCCCTTGTTGTTCCATTTGATCAGCTGTGGCAGCAGGAGGCTGCTGTACTCTCACTTTTTCTACGAGGAAATTAGCATGTGAAAATTAGTAAAAATATATATATGTATGCGACCCTTAAAATAGGTGTAATAAAATATCGTACAAGGTTATATGATCAAGGGTGTAGAAGTTGAAAAGGCAAGTAGAAAAAAAAAAAAAAAAGCCCTGTAAAAAATATGTATTGATGTCGTGTTTTTCAACTGGACAAATATTATGGACGTGCTCATCTTCTTTCATGCTAGCTCCTTCTTGATAAATCAAAGCACCAATTAACTTTGCTTAAGAAAAAAGAAAAAAAAATCTTGGTAGCGTGTTTACACTAAAAGGCTGCTGAGGGCAGCAAAGGCTCGCTGTGCATCCATCTGGCCTGCTATATAAAGTAGATTGAATTTGTCTATTCTTTCTTTATATCTTGCTGCATCTTAGACCTGGTCTTTTTGTGTGCTTTCTATTGTTTCCACTCATAAAGGAATTCATGCACTGATTGAATCAATGCATGTTTGTCGACACTGGCGATTTATATAAAAATGTACACTTATACTAAATGCATACGCAATTTTCTCCTAATTTATTAAAAACTCTTAAAAGTTTTTTGTACAGTCTTATATTGACACAGAAAGTAGCCATCTGAATTCTTTAGGGAGGATTTCCAAAATGAATAAAAAGTTACCAGGAATTTCCTGGGAATAGATGTGTTACTAGATGTAGGTGTGAATATCCTTTTTTTTTTTTTTTTGTATAAATCAATGTAGATGTATTGCTGCTCTGCATGTTATTTATTATTGATTATATCCACTCATTTAATTTATTTATTTTCACAATCAAAGGTTTTTATTGCATTCAAATGCAAGTTTACAGTGGACAATTAGTAACAAGAAATTTTTATTTCATTTCATGATTAGTGATGAATGAATCACAAATTCTAAATTTAGGCTTCCTAGGTTTTTTTTATTTGCCTATGTAAAGTAAACTTGTGTAATCTTTGAATAATCATGCAACTGATGATTGTCAACTGCCTAAGTTCCAAAACTGCATGATTCTCTATAGATCAAACAGATCTACATGCATTCATCAGGAAAGTAAAAAATGTGCATATTCCTCATTCCCTTCATCTAATCATAACTACACATTTTCACACTTAGTACATTTCTTACTGATAAGCATTTCCCCCTGTGTGTTTCTTTACTATTGCCATCAGGATACATAGGGCAGGAGCTAGAGATCAGTCTAATTTAACAACTTGCCCTCCGTAAGATTTCCCCCCCTCCCTGACCAGGCCATTTTGTGCAATACAACACTGTGTTATTTTAACTGACAATTGTGCAGTCGTGCAACGCTGTACCAAAAATGTATGCCTTTTCCCCCCACAAATAGAGCTTTCTTTTGGTGATATTTGATCACCACTGTGGTTTTTATTTTTTATGCTATAAACGACCAATAATTTTGAAAAAAAAAAACTGTATTTTTTTACTTTCTGCTATAAAACATATCCAATAAAAATAATGAAAAAAAAAATATTTAGGCCAATATGTATTCTGCTGCATATTTTTTGTAAAAAAAAAAAAAATCCCAATAAGCATATATTGATTGGTTTGCATTAAAGTTATAGCGTATACAAACTATGGGATGTTTTTATTTATTTATTTTTTACTAATAATGGTGGTGATCAGCGACATATAGCAGCACTACGATAATTGCGGTGGACAGTCAGGACGCTAACTGACACTTTTGACACTTTTTTGGGACCATCGACACTAACACAGTGACCAGTGCTAAAATAATGCATGGTCACTGTACTAATGACACTAGCTGAAATGAGTTAAACATTAGGGGCAGTCAAAGGGTTAACTGTGTGCCTAGCCAGTGTTTATGTACTGTGTAGGAGGTGCTTTTACTGCAGGAAGGCTTGCTCTTTGTTTCTGATTTCTTTTTTGAAAATCCTATTCTTACCGTTTGTTGCTGCTGCCATTCTATTTTGATTAATGATTGATTCATGGTTAATTTTTAAAGCCTTACTCCATGTTTTTGTGAACTTTAAATCCTTAAAGCTGGTCCAAAGAAACTATTTATTTTACTAAAACATACAGTTGATGTCAGCACTGTGTGAAATGTACCTAGAATCAACTACTTACAGTATAGGGTGCTATGTCCTGGCAGCAGAACATGGACTTTCTGTCCCACTCCTGGAACAAAAACTAATCGGCCTGAATACTGCTCAGCCATTTACAGGATGCTTTTTATTGTATGAATGAATACAAGGATTCCTCTGATTGATGGAGAGATGGGTAGATGATGTAAGAATCTCCCCCTCAGACAATCAGAAGAAGCTTTGCATTCATTTGCATACATAGCTTCCTGTTTATAGCTGATTATCATTCAGTCTGACTCAATTTTGTTCCAGGAGTAGGGCAGGAAGTCCCCATGCCACTGCCAGAACACAGCATATACTATATGTAGCTGAGGCAGTTCACACAGCACTGACAACCGCTATATGTTTTATTGAAGGAAATACTTTGTTTGGCCCAGCTCGGTCCAGATGAAGTATTTAAAGTTCACTAAAACATGGAGTTAAACTTTAAGCTGCCCATACATAGGAAGGCAGCCGACTAAACAACTCTTGAATAGGGATCAGCCGAACACCCCCCGGTTTGGTTTGCAGCAGAAGATGTGAACAGGCAAAAAATTAGTTTGAACACGCAAACACCGTTAAAGTCCATGGGACACAAATGTGAAAAATCAAAAGTGCTAACTTTAAAGGCTTATATGCAAGTTATTGCCATAAAAAGTGTTTGGGGGCCAAGGTCCTGCCCAGGGGACATGTATCAATGCTAAAAAAAGTTTTAAAAACAGACTTTTTTCGGGAGCAGTGATTTTAATAATGCTTAAAGTGAAACAATAAAAATTAAATATTACTTTAAATATCGTGCCTGTAAACTAGCACATCTTTCCCATGTTTATAACAGTGCGATAGCAAAATGACTTTTCTCAAGGAAACAATTTAATTTCATGTATTGTTGGATCCTGGCAATGTAGATAAAAATACCAACAAAAAAATGGTATAGATGTCCCCCCAAAATCCATACCAGGCCTTCCAGATCTGGTATGGATATTAAGGGGAACCTCACACCAATTGTTTTTAACCACTTGCAGACCGGACCATTTTGCTGGTCAAAGACCAGACCACTTTTTGCGATTCGGCACTGCGTCGCTTTAACTGACAATTGCGCGGTCGTGCGACGTGGCTCCCAAACAAAATTAACGTCCTTTTTTTCCCACAAATAGAGCTTTCTTTTGGTGGTATTTGATCACCCCTGCGGTTTTTATTTTTTGCGCTATAAACAAAAATAGAGCGACAATTCTGAAAAAAACGCATTATTTTTTACTTTTTGTTATAATAAATATCCCCCAAAAATAAATAAATAAATACATTTTTTCCCTCAGTTTAGGCCGATACGTATTCTTCTACATATTTTTGGTAAAAAAAATCGCAATAAGCGATTATTGATTGGTTTGCGCAAAAGTTATAGCGTTTACAAAATAGGGATAGTTTTATAGCATTTTTATTAATAATTTTTTATTATTTTTTTTTACTAGTAATGGCGGCGATCAGCGATTTTTATTGTGACTGCGACATTGTGGGGGACCCATCGGACATTTTTGACACATTTTTGGGACCATTGTCATTTATACAGTAATCACTGCTATATAAATGCAGTGATTCCTGTGTAAATGACACTGGCAGTGAAAGGGTTAACCAGTGGGTGGCAGTGTAGGGGTTAAGTGTTCCTAGGGGTGTGTTACTAACTGTGGGGGGGTTGGGCTTTCATTTAGTGAACACTGATCTCTGCTCCAATCACATGGAGCAGAGATCAGCGTCCCTAGTTGCTAGGCAGAATGGAGAAATGTTGTTTACACAGCATTTCCTCCATTCGGCCGCTCCGTGAGACGATCGCGGGGATGCCCGCGGCGATCGAGTCCGCGGGTCCCGCTACCGGACTCATGGGGGTCCCGACCAGCGCGGGAGCGCGCCGCCGGCGGCGCGCTCCCGATGGCAGGGCGGCATTGAATATTGGACGTACCTGTACACCAATATGCCTGCCCGTGCCATTCTGTCGATGTACATCATCGTGCGCTGGTCGGGAAGTGGTTAAAAAAGCCATGGGGGTTCCCCAGGCACTATATACTCTGAACAGCAGTATAAATACTATACGGCCTGCCTTATATAGTCTGCAGAAAATTGGGCCTTAGGTGTTGGTGGTACCAGAACACTGAAAGCCCTCACAGTTACTCTTGTTGGGTGCAGGAATGTGCCCTGCCTTGAAATATTATATTAAGAATTGTAATTACATGCTCCTGTTAAACAGGGACAGAAAAATTGGGCCTTGGGTGGTGGAGGTGGTGGTGGTGCCCTAACACTGTAACCCCTCACAAATACTCATGTTGGGTGCAGAAAGGATCCTGCTGTGAAACATGACCACCAGTTTCTTGTCTTACTGTGGCACTCCCTCTCTCTAGGCTCACGTTACTCCCTTACTCAACCTGGGAACTAGCATTGGAGCCTTCGAATCGCTGTGCATCATTGAGCAGCATATAACTGACACTGTGGTCGAGAAATTGTGGGGACTCCTCCATGCATGATGGTGGGGCTATGGAAGGAGTGACTGTGGACAAGTAGTCGCTGGAATAGGCCGGTGGAATAGGCCGTTTTGCCAGCTGCGTTGGAAGGCAAACTACTCTGAGCCTGGGTGACAGAGGATGAGAAGGATGAGGATGGTTCCGTTATCCACTCCACCAACTCCTCTGCATGTTGTGGTTCAATAATACGGCCAGCAGCAGAAAAAAAGGACAAGCGTGTCCCACGACCACCTGCAGAAGTTACACCATGCCCACGACCACCACTGTTGATTGTAGACACAGAGGCTGCTTGCCCTCTTTTAGTGGCCTGTGAGCATCTACCTCTCCTTGGTGGCCTTTTGGACATGATGTATTTTTTGTTTTGTAACGCCACACTAAACTGTATTAGATACTGTGTACACCGCCTGAAGTGTATTAGAAAGTGTATAACAGCTGCATTGTATTGTATACTGTGTACACCACCAGAAGTGTAGTAGAAACTGTACACACTGTATTGGATACTGTGTACACTGCCTGAAGTGTATTAGAAACAGTACACCATAGAACACACTGTAGATATAGGCTAAACCGAATGCAGAATATATGTATATATATATATATATATATATATATATATATATATATATACTGCCTGCGGTGACTGAATATAGCATAAACACTGAATATATAGTAGTCTATGCTAAATGCAGAGTATATATATATATATATATATATATATATATATATATATATATATATATATATATATATATATATATATTTATTTATTTATACTAGACTTATACTATACTGTCACTAACTGAATAACCTGGCAGCTTAATCTAACAAAATCTAGAGAAGCTATCTCTCTGTCCAGGCCAACAACACTACACACAGCCACTTTGTAAGCAGCCTTACAGAAGCATTATGTAACAAAAAAAAAAAAAAAAAAACATATGGAGCACACCTCTGCAATATATGCACATTTCCCCAAGTTGTATCCCTTTAAAGACCACGAAAGTACAGACAAATACCTGATGTATTTTCAGGTGTCTACAAAATATAGGCTTATTCTGTGGTACGAGATAAGGATTAGGAAGGACACAAAACAGCTCTGATAAGATTAACAGTTTTTTTCGTTTTTTTAGTCCTTTTAAAACAGATATAACAAAATGTTTCCAATGGTATATGAAACAAATAAGAAAGGTATCAATAAGAGCAGATCATTGTTTGGGTTTATATACATTTTAAAGGACACTTGGCAGGGAAGAATTATGAGTCACTGAACTGTTGTCTGAAGTGAAAAGCTCTAACTTTCAATATATGAGTGACTACTTAGTCTGTTACTAAGACGTATTGATTCCAGACACAGCCAGACACATTTTCAGAAGACGCTTTCTAGTTGCAGCCTTCATGTTTTTCTCTGGCTGATAAATTCATATATTTCATACATTTATTGTGAGAGCTAACCATAATTATTTGGGTCCACTTCTGCAGTGTCAAACACTGTCAAGTCACTGTGTAGAACTACATTTTAGGCTAATGCTGGCTTTTTTGAGGGCTGCCTTATATCCACTAGACCTGAGATTGATACAAATCACCAGATTAGACAATGATGTAACTGTTATTTCTGATTACCAATTAAAACAGTTCACATGTCTATCTATTTACAAACTATTAAAAAGGTTTGAACAAAATGTTATCTGTAACATTGTCAGTAGCAACTTATCCCCTCAGGGCCGGTTCACACTGCGGGCGATGCCAGGCGACACCGACTTGCCTCGCCGCGACCTGCTGCGACCTCAGCGGCGATTTGCAAATGACTTCTGTATAGAAGTCAATGCAAGTCGCCCCGAGGTCGCCCAGAAGTAGTACAGGAACCTTTTTTCTGAGTCGGAGCGACTCGAGTCGCTCCTCTCAGAACGGTTCCATTGTACAGAACGGGGGCGACTTGTCAGATTGCGGCGAGGCAAGTCGTGTCGCCTCGCATCGCCCGCAGTGTGAACCGGCCCTAAGGTAACATCTCCCTTCTCATATTTAGGGTATGTTCACACCAGGTGTGTTATGCTGCATTGATTTAAAAAGGCTCAACACAATGGCACATAAAAACAATTGCGGTTTATTTGCCCTACATCAAAACACAATGGTGTTTGTTGTGTAAAGCCCCATACACACTATCAGTTTTTCTGCTGAGTTTTTCCTTCAGATTTACCAAAACCATATAATAGGAAGTCAAACATTAGGAGTTTCAATTTGTATGCAAACAGGCAGGCCCTTGCACTACATGGTTTTTATCAACCTGAAGGAAAAAAATCTGCAGAAAATCTGATAGTGTGTATGTGGCATAAGGCTTCATGTACACTAGCCTAAACTAGCAGCTCCTAATCTTGAGTTCCAGAGCTTTTGCCATTTTTTTTTTGCCAAAGCTGCTAAACTCAACTCCATAAAAGCCTATATGTCAATTTACACATAGGCTTTTAGCAGAGTTTAGGAGCTCCTGCGGTTAAGTGAGCTTTAACCTCCCTCTCCTGAACGCATAAGAATCGCATTCAGGATAAGAACATTTTAACCTCCGGCCATGAGAAAATGCAAAACGCAGCAAAAACACAAAAACAGTGGCAAAAATGTGCCACGATTTTGCCGCATTTTGCGTTTTCCCGCAACAGCAGCAGATAAATGTAGGCCAGTGTACATGAAGCCTAAAAATGCAGCATGTTGGCACATCACAACATGCTGCAGTTCAAACATTTTAATTTTTATAGCTATGAATAGAGTTGAAAAAAGGTGAATGGTATTATAAAACTCATTCATGCAAATGTTAATGGGCCCTTAATATCTTAGAATCTAAGAACTCCCTGCCCAAAAAATGCTGTCATTCCACCAAACCATTGAAATTCACAGGATTGAATTTTATTTGTGACTTTTCATTTGTTTTCTTATGGGTTTAATATATCATTAAATTCTCAATGTGTAAAACCAAGAACCCCATTGCTGACTGCTCCAAACTAAACATCTTTAGAACCTTGCTAAGACCTTTAAAACATTGTACTCGCTTGCCCCAGCCCCCCCTAATACTGACCTGAGCCCCCTCTCGATCCACCGATGGCCACAAGAGTCTTGAGATTCCGGGGACTTGCACTCCTAATTGGCATTTGCCAGCAGTGGGAGCAATTGGCAATCATAGCCAGTGAGCAAATCAGGGAATGGAGGGGGCGGGGCCGAGTCACAGCTCAAGAGTGTGCCTGCTTGAGTGCCTCCACAGCAAACTGCTTGGTGTGGGGGCACCCAGCAGGAGGGAGGAGTCAGGAGCGTTGGTGTGGGACCCGAGAAAAGGAGGATCTGGGCTGCTCAGTACAAAACCATTGCACAGAGCAGGTAAGTATGACATGTTGGTTATTTAAAAAAAAAGGCTTAAATATTTATTAATAAATGACTTGAATAGGAACTCTATGGTTTTTAATAGCAGAAAAGTCATAAGCCACCTCTTGTAGGTAGGGGTCTTATAGTGACCAAGGATGGAAAGGGGAGGCTGTCCTTTTGCAAAGTCTTAAACCAGCCCATATTATCATCTACACCACAGTTTTTACACAATGGGAATGCTCCTAATTTAAAATCACAGAAGAATGAAGCACTATTCCAAACATTTTTAATTGGCTTATCTTTTTTCAGCCAATTTTGGCAATCCAATAATATATCTAGGAAATTAGCAAGGATGCTGTCTCATTGTTTTACAAACATGTTTGCAATGGGTGGGGGATTCACTCTATGTGGCTGTTTTATTTATTTGTAATAGATTTGAAGTTGAAATGAAAACACTATGAAAATTTGTTATTAAAATATATTACAATGTGAATTTAGACCTTTTATATATCCTTATTATATTCCCTCTGACGTGCAATGCTGTGTTATAAATGATGTAGAGTGTACAGTAGCTTATACCGTACAATAAGTGAACCGTTAGCACCAAACTTTTACCATACTGATTGCAATTAATTAAAAGTAATCGGTTGCTGTTGGTAACTGCATTTCATCATTTCTGGTCTAAATATGCCCTTTATCAGCAATTGTGTGTTTCTAAACGCAGAATATAATGCAAAACATAGAATAACATTGCATTGAGATGCCTATAACACTAATGCTTGCCCTCAAGATGTTGGTATTAGGAACTAGAACTGGCTGTTTGAATACCTTTGTATGTAGTGTCACTTACAGACATCAAAAACACAAAGTAGTCTCCTAAAAGTAATAATCTGCTGTTTGGCTTGTAAAGATTTTTAATTTACCCACATGTTTTTTATTTTTTTATTTTTGCGTAAAGCTGGCTTGCTACTGCTGTTCTTGTGTGTTCTTTGCCTTTGGTGACACCCTCTGATTTGAACTTGGAATCACAAGAAAGCTATTCTAACACTGTCACTGTGTTGCCAGGAGATTATTTCTTTTGTTAATATTTTACCATTATATTTGACAGGATTTCACATTTTCTGTAGTCTGCCTTTAGTACATTGAACTGCCAGACAGAGAAATTAATACCCTGAGTGACTGTATTTTAATTAAGCAATTTCATGCAAATTACAAATTTTAGATTGCCAAATAATATATTACACAAAAATTGTAGGCTGGCTGATCTGATATGCATGGAGTATTACTCTTCCAGGCACTGTGCATACATGGGAAAATGAACAAAAATGCTAATTTCCAATCTACTATGCAAACGGTACAAGATGCCTATTTAGATACATATACTTTTCCTGGAATAGGTAAACAGTTCTTGAATGGAATATAGCTGACACCTAAACACGATGTGTGTATATCTCTGTTTGTGTATCTGCCTATGTGCATGTATGTGTTGGGTTAAAGTTATTATGTTTTAAAAATAATATTTATTTATTGACACTATGTATACACAATATAAATGAATTGTCATTATAAGTAAATTAAAAAATAGTCAGCTAGCAATATCACTGGTGTGAATAGCTAGAGGGATACAGTCTGATTCTGATGAAACATACATTTTGCACAGTTTTTGCTTAAGGGTTAGATTTAGGGATATCTTTACTTTTTTGCAGGTAAAAAAAAGTAGATTTAGAGATTAGGTTAGCATTCAGGGTTAGACTTGGAGATTAAGCTCCTTTTATGGGTTTTAGGTATAGGGGGTTCAACTGAGGTTTAACCACTTGCCTGCTGGGCACTTTTACCCCCATCCTTCCTTGCATGGTCATGCAACACTGTACCCATATGACATTTTTATAAAAAAAAATTCACACAAATAGAGCTTTCATTTAGTGGTATTTATTTACCACAGCTTTTTTTTTTCTTTTATTTGTTTGCTAAACAAATGAAAAAAGACTGAACATTTTGAAAAAAAGCAAAACATTTTTCATAATTTGTTATAAAATTTTGCAAACGGGTAATTTTTCTCCTTCCCTGATGTGCGCTGATGAGGCTGCACTGATGAGCACTGATATGCTGCACTCATGGGCACTGATGAGGCAGCACTGATGAGGCAATAAGTATGGTCACTTATAGATGGTACTAATAGGCAGCACTAATAAATTATCCTAATGGGCACTGATAGGTGGCACTGATGGGCAATAATTGGCAGCACTGATGAGAACTGATAGATGACACTGATAGGCACTGATGAGGCAGCATTAGTGTGCACTGATGAGGCTGCGCTGATGGGCACCGATAGGCTGCACTGATGGGCACTGATGAGGTGGCACTGATTAGGCAGTACTGATGGACACTGGTGGGAACTGATGAGGCAGAACTGGTATGCAATGATGAGGCTGCACCGATGGGCACTAATAGGTGGCACTGATGGGCACTGATAGGTGGCACTAATAGGGGACCCTGGGGGGCACTGATAGGTGGCACAGATGGGCACTAATTGGCAGCACTGATGGGAACTGATAGGTGACACGAATGGGCAATGATGAGGCAGCACTAGTGTGCACTGATGTGGGGGCACTGATGAGGCTGCACTGATGGGCAATGACAGGCTGCACTGATGAGACAGTAATGATGGGCACTAATAGGTGGTACTGATGGGAACTGATGAGGCGGCACTGGCGTGCACTGATGAGGAGGGACTGATGAGTCTGCACTGATAGGTGGCACTATTAGGTGGCCTGATGGGCACTGATAGGTAGCACTGATGGGCACTGATTAAGAGCCCCAATAGGCAATGATTGGTAGCACTGATGAGCACTGATTAACAGCACTGGTGGACACTGTTGGGACTGCACTAATAATCAGGTCACTGATAATCAGTGCCATTATTATCAGTGTAGATGTCCCTTTACCACAAGCCGGGTATTGGCTCTCTTCTCCCTTCCCTGAGCTGTCGGTGTGAGGCAAGGTAATCCAATAACCGACTTGTATTTACATCTGTGATCAGCTGTCATTGGACACAGCTGATCACATGGTAAAGGGCCATGCAAACAGCGCAATCATGGGAGGATGTCAATGGATGCCCTCCTGGCAAAGTAAGCCCACGCTATAGCCATCTTTCAGCTATAGCAAGGGCAGGAAGGGTTAAAGATAGGGGTTTGATTCAGTACTGGTAAGTATTATACTTTTAGGTGTAGAATGTATTTTCAAGTTTACTAACTAGGTATTTTAATTTTGGAGTGAAATGTTTTATCCAGACATTTTTTTTATTGTGCCTAAAATTTGTGTATTGGAGTTGATCTAAATACATGAATAAAACAAACAATCACAAGGTAAACAAAGCATAAATGGCATTATATCCAAAATTTGAAAAGCATAGTAGCTGAATTTACATTTAGACAGACGGACATAATCTGTCAAACTCGGGACAGATATTGGATCTCCAAGTTAATCCTTAAGCCAAATCACACATTCCTAATAAATATTACAGACACTCAATGGTAACTAAATAGGGTACAGCTTTTCCTAAAAAAATAGGACAGGACAAATATTTAGTCACCAGTATTGCCTGTTGGCTCCCTACTGTTGAGACGGAGGCAGCCATTTTCTTAGAATATCGGGGCTTTGTTCCTCATGCCAGACCCCCTGATGACGCAAAAAGGGAAATAGTCTAGAAGCAGCAGAAGAGTTAAAGAAAGCAGGGAGATCCTTGTACTGCTGGTTTTGAGGGGTACAGATTCCTCTCCAACAAGGACAGTTGGCAGCACAGTACTGCTTGTAGATCTTAAAGCGGTTGTAAACCCTTACAACACACTTTGACCTACAGGTAAGCCTAGATTAAGGCTTACCTGTAGGTCCAAGAAATATCTCCTAAACCTACACGGTTTAGGAGATATTAGTCAAAAGACAGGCACTGCTGTCTACGGTGCATGCGCCGTAGACAGCGTCGCGCAGGCGCACTGAGCGCTGCACCCTTCACTGGTGATATGCCGTGCGTGGCGGCTCCCGTGCGCATGCGCAGGAGTGACGTCACCGCGGCTTCGCCGAATGACAGCGGCGGAGCAGCGAGACCCACCAAGAAGATGGATGCACCGGACTACAGGGGACAGCAGTGACATCGCTGGCTCCTGTGTCAGGTAAGTGACACATAATGGACTACTATGCGATGCATAGTAGTCCATTATGCTTTACCTTTGCAGGGAATGAAAGAGGAAGTAAACTCATCAGGGTTTACTTCCTCTTTAAAGAGAAGGTCCGTTTAAAAAAAAAAAAAAAAAAAGTCAGCAGCTGCAAACACTGCAGCTGCTGACTTAATAAACACACTCACCTGTCCAGGGCGCCCGCGATGTCGGCCGCCCGAGGCCGACCCGTCCCTCGGCTCTCGGGTCCCGGCGCCGCCATTCGTTGTAAGGGAAACAGGCAGTGGAGCCTGATGGCTTCACTGCCCGTTTCCTACTGCGCATGCGCGAGTCCCGCCGCTACTGCGCATGCGCGAGTCCCGCAGCGCTTTCTGAATGGGACGCGCTGTGTTCTGAAACACACAGTTCCCAGAACACAGCGCGACTCATTACCCAGAAGACGCCGCGACGAAGGGAGAAGACAGAAGATCTCCGCGGAGGAGGAAGAGGAAGATTAGGAGAAAGTGCCTAGCAACAGGCATTTCTGGTAAGTAAAAAAAAAAATTTTTTTTCATTTTTTTTTTTTTTATATTTTTTTGTAATTTTTAATATTTTTTCGTTTTCAGGGTGGCCCTCCACTTTAAGCTGGTCCTTTACAGAGTTATTGATAAACTGGATACAGTTTGCTTAGTGAGTGGCCTCTTGCCTGACATTCTTTGATTGAAAAACTGAAAAGGGTGGGCAGACAATTGTCAGCTGAACAGTTCCTGAATTTAATCAAATATAGACACTTTTTGAGTTTTTTGACAGCTGTGGTTAGCTGCCAGAATACAATAGTCCCTGTGGGTGATTTGTGGTGTGGATGAAGGAATCTGTTTGCTCTTATGAGACTAGCGGTCAGATGTACAGTGCCTTAACTGATCTCATACTGCAGAGCTATATAGCTATAAGTCTCAAGGAAAAGGAATGCCTAGGCACAGTTTCATGTCAGGAAGTACATTGCTATTTTTAAGGAAAAATTGCTGGTAAAAAAGTTCATTTTTTTCTGTTACTATTTAGATACAATTAACTCTTTTTATATGTGTTCAGTTTGAATGTCCCAGATTTATGCTAGGTTTGCTCTATAAAATGTCCTTAGAAAGTTGATGAAAGGTGGCTCAAAAACATTTCTAAAGACAAAATGTGCATTAGAATACTTCTTATTCGTATGATTCATTACATGCCTGCTCCTTTTTTTTTGCATTTGAGCAACAGGACCAGGCAAAAGAAAAAGTTTTTGCACATGAAAATTTGAAAAGAACAAAATTCTAAAAGTCTATTTTTATGCATCTTTGTTGAATCAATAGGAAGTAGCATTTTATGTGTCATAAATACCCAAATAGCATATGATTACCAAAAGTACTCTTTCCTACTTAAAGTTACCCTGTATTTTGTCTACATAGGGCAAAGCAACATGTTCTTTTAACTTTGCCAAGCCCCCTGCAGCAAATACTTACCTTTCCACCCTGCTCAATTCAGCCGGCAGGGAAACTAAATATCCAGTGTTTCTGGGAATGGAGGGGCATATGACCTATTTCTCCAAAGTGACAGCACTGGTGACTAATGACAAGCGATCAAGGCACCTGACACTGTCACATGAGTGGGGAGAGAGTCCTAGGTTCAGTTCAGTTAAATGAACCTTAGACTTTCATGAGCTAAGCACAAGATCACTTTAAGCGATGTTCAGGAAAACATTACAGCACTTTCCTTCAGATGAGAATTCAAAATAGCAGCTCAGCTAATGGTAGTGCTACTAGCATGAATAGCAGAATCAGAGTCCACACTTCCTGAGAAGAAATAATAATAAAAATAACAGATAATAAGTATGCTATTGAACTATGCTCTGTGCCATCCAGTACCAGTGTCAACGTAGCCAGTAAAAGTGCCAGCATAGCAGGAACCATTGCCACCCAGTTCCAGCCAGAACCAGTGCTGGTGCAGCCAGTGTCATCTAGTACCAGCCCTTGTACATCCAGTACCAGTGCCATCAAGTACCAGTGCCTGTACAGCATAGTATGACTGATGAGAGTAGGTGACAGATTCATATTTGGAGTGTGAACATGCAGAAAGCAGCAGTCTGATTCAGAGGATTAAGAGGCCCCGCTAAAAGAGTCAGGAATACTATATCACTAAGCATTAAACATCCAACCAATGCACAAGGCAAGCACGAACTGTGCAGTACATCATAGTGAAGTGCATGCGGCAGGCATTATTAGTGGAGGTGTTGCAACATCAGTCACAAAGAATTAAGGCAACACAGTCCTAGAAAGCTAATATGTGTCACAGAGGCACTTTCAAATTATTTTTGACTACCCTCTAATTCAGTAAATAGTATGTGCTTAGTAGTAATCCCAGACTGTCTGCTAGCAAAGGAAATTAAATTTGTTATTTCCAACAAGATTTATGTAAATGCTTGCCTGCCTCCTATCCATTTAGAGCCCAAGCAGATATTAAAGTGGTAGCTAAAAATTTTACACATTCATTTTTTTCAGTTTGTCACCAAAGAACTATTCTGTATAATTTGGGAATAGAGTAAGATTTATTCTCAGTAGCTAATTGCCAGTGATCCAGATTCCTTTTATGCTAGACCATTTCAGTCAGGCCTCTATCACTGTTTCAGAATTGAAAGCATTTCTTGAGCAAACTTCCGGTCCAGCGTGCTGCCTATATTTTCTATGTACATGTGCGTGCAACTGATTTTAGTTATACGTTTTTTACAATAAACAGAATTACGCTATGTGGATTTCCTCTATCATCTCTTTCATACATGCATTATGAGATAAATCAATATCGGTATGCTACACTGCTGCTGGATATAGGACACAGCCACCAAGGAGGACTATAATCCACAGCATAACCATTATTATTATTCAAGCACACATGACTCTTACCTAAATCTAAGAGTCCATACCTGCTGGAGAGTGAGTGAAAGCACTGGAGGGGAGCACAATATTTGCACCATATAAAGGGATAGAACACAGCACTGTTCAAAGTCTGCACAGCCATTTGACAAATTATAAATTAATGAAGAAACACAAGGCTATGGACTAACGAAATTCTTAAATTTTTTTTGTAATTTTTCCTTTTTTTTGTGTATTTTTTATTCGATGTCTAATCGCATATCTAATATGGCTTATATAATCCTAGTATCGATCTCCACGATCCACCACCTTTTATAGTGATTGTGTGCATCAGTGCCTCCACCAAAAGCTAATAAGCTCGCTTATCAGCTCCTGGAAACCTCTCATTACAAGGGGTAACTTGCGCTTATGACTTAAAACCCAGCCATGGCGTTTTACCGGATTGCATAGCTCTCCTGCACCAAGGAACCACCATATGGTAGATATAAAATGCTCCAAAAAAACAAAAATGCTCCATATAGTATAAAAATTATTTAAACATTTATTAAAATATAACAAGTTGCACTTACAGCAGAAGCTGAACAAATGTGCCTTCAGTTTGGTGCGTTGACCTGCACACAACCAAACAAACCTGTCCTTTCCGGGACACGTGAGAATTAGTGACGTCAGTGCGTCGCCTTGCCCTATGTGTTTCGTCATAGGTTAATGTCGTTCAGGGGCATATGTGTATGTTAGTTGTTGTTTTTTACCCATAGTAAGGCCCAGAAACAATGGTGCACATTTTGCATTTTTTTTATCCTGTCTAAAACACGCTGACACTAATTTTACATGACCGCGCAAGATCACTTTATTATTTACTTTTAGCTTTGTGCATTGTGAACACTTTTAGGTTTTGCTGCTGGTTTACACTAAAATATCAAGTTTTTCTGTATTATAGACACATTTTTATTTACTCATAGTAGTGAGAAGGACACTTTCCCTCAACTGACACTAATACTAAGTTACATTTTTAAAAAATTCTTCCCTAAATATGCTGCCTGTGACCTTTGACCACAACCTTGAGCCTAACACTAACACTTTTTTTCTTTCTTTTTTGATTATTTACAGCTTCATCTCCTGCAAGGATAGTAAGATACAACTTCTCTACCTTGCCATTCAGAAGAGGAAATAAACAAAGGGTCTGGCTCAGAGTGACTGATCACTGTGATACTCAAGCAGAAGCTATCACAGCCATCAGGTGACCCAGAGGCAGGAGTCCTGATTGTTAGTTCTCAGTGAGAATCCGGTTTCCGTTCATAAGAGAGATACACATATGGGAAAAAGACCCACTTCTGTAACGCTGCATATATGTGTATGATTGTTGGCAAGGGGTTAAACATCAAAATTACCTAAATCTCTTTTTCTATTGTGGATCATAAAATGCCCCTAAATAGGGTGGAAAAGCCCAGCATATGTTTGCATTCATTTGAAATGCTTATTTTACATTTGTGTTCAGCATAACTCCCCTCCCCTTTACACTGGAAGAGTCCCTTTATATTAGTATTCATTTGTTTTCAAATGTAAAAGTAAATGCCACTTTTACATTTGTGGCCAGTGTAAATGGCTCCTATAAGTAGTAAATGCTTACTTTTATTTGGTGGTCAGCATAGAAGTCCCTCACATTGATGGTCACTGGAGGAGGGTCCCTTACTTGATAGTCAGTAGAACCCTTACAATGGGGGTCAGCTTCAAAGCTGAAATAATTATTGATGTCAGTAATAACACAATAACCTGAATTACCTCAGCGAGAGCAGGGTGGTGAAGGCCCTGCTGACACACAGGTGGTGAGAAGATAAAACAGTTCTGTTGACATTAGGGGCTGCACATACCAGAACATGGAGCGAAGTTCTTTCCTGCAACCAGAGGTGGGAAAATTAAACCACTTTGAAGCACTGCATGGAGTTTTGGAAGCTCTGTGTCACATACTTTGGTAGAGGTTAAAGGTGGTGACAGGGCTTCCCTTGTGGCTCTGGTCCAAACACACCTGAATGTGGGAAAGGTGTTCATTGCTACCAGTCTAAGCTTTGACACTGGAGCTTGACAAAGGAGTGCAGCCATCACACCATCCACGGCTCTGCCAGCTCAGGAAATGTGTTGCACATTTGGTGACATCATTTCGCCTCACCTGAAGCCTTGTTTGCATTCCAAGCCTCGTGCGGATGCCCCTCCATTGCTGCCGACTGGATTAAACATCAGCACTGCCGTGATCAGCTGAGGACAGATTTACCAGGACTCAACATCTTAAGGGAATAATTACACTGATGCCTTCCCCCCCCCCCCCCCCCCACCCGTTGTATGGGACCAATACACTGCCTGCTTTTAATCACTGAAATGTGAGTTTTATTAATATTGTTTACATTAAAAAACTGTTATACAGTCTGCACCCAGAGGCGCCTCTCTTTCTTTTTTGTTTTCGAAAGACATACAGGGCCTGGAAGATAGGTCTGGTAACTAGGTTGTGAAGGAGCAGGCAAGAAGATGTAGTCAGGAAGCCAATGTCAGATGGCAAGGGTAGAGCACAGATGAGCAGAGGTAGAAGGAGCTGAGAAAGGAAGCAAACCGAGACAAGCACAAGAGATAAAGCAAGAGTGTAGTCAAGCAACAAGCCAGGATAATTATCAGGGGAGAGTCAGAGGGAAATTCAGGAACAGACTGAGTCAGGACCTGGAAGTCAGGCAGCAGGGTAACCAGGAAGCACAGGAACAAGGATCACAGAGAGCGGAAGAACATTCAACAATCTAGCTGCATGAGTACTGGTTCCCTGACACCCTGACTGAAAGCTGTGCCAGTATAGCTTTCCCTGTCCAGGGGGGGGCAGGTTGGACAAATAAAGGGAGCTAGCTGCTATGACTTTTCCAGGCCCCCTTTGCCTGGCCCCAAAGCAATTGCTCCTGCCTTTCTGAAGAATAATTGCTTGATTATATCAGTGTATCAGGAACACTTATAAAAAATAAAAATGTACCTACAGAAATATGAATATGGCTCAAAACAGTGACAATAGGCACTCTTGGAACAGTGAAAAAAATAGCAATGCATACTTTGAGATGAGACCAGAGACAGTGGTAGTTTCAGCTTCTATCAATGGTGCAGCTGAGCAAAAAAGGTGGGGAATAGTCAGGCACTCTTGATAAGTGCCTCTCACAGTGCCTTCTGTTCTATAAACCCTGCTGCACAGGGAGATTAGGGCAGCAAGGGTGGGGTGGGTTAAGAGGGGTTAAGCGGATAAAGATTGCAAGGAATCCAGGAGCCAGCTGCACAAGGGACATAACAAATTAATAGTAAGTCATGTCCCTTGTGCTTTTTTTCCTCTTTTTAAATTTTTGTCTAATCTTAGGCTTTAAGAAGTCTGCTTACTGCAATCTGAGAAATGTAACAACACCATTCTACAGTATATGAAGGTTATTGTAGTGTTTATAAAACACAGATAGTTTTCAGGTAAGAGAAGATCTATCTACACATGGCCTACAAGCCACTGGTTAAGGGCTATTGTTCCTGACAATGGGTTAAACATTAAATTTTATGTCAGGCAGCTACAATAAAATCAGTCTACTTTTGTTTTAGTCATAAGGTAAGGAAGAAAACAAGTAAAGAAACAAGACTGTAATATAACCTTGATAATGTATAAAGTTTTCAAATACAATGTTCAATTTGTTGAGCATCGGTTTTACTCCAACACATAAGAGCAGTGAGGATGTTGTATGTATCCTTTAACCCGAGGTCTGTCTTTATGATTTTTAAGAAAAATGTGAAACATAATTAAGAAAGATTCACTATAATTGAAGCATCGTGTATAATAATCCTCATGAAGCATTACCTTTTGCATGATGTACAGTACATAACATTAAAAGAAAAGAAGTTATTAGAAGTGCAATTTGCATTATACGTTACATTTTCAAGATCATTGTTTAAAGGAAATTGTTCTTTTTTTTATTTTTATTATTTCTTTTAGAAGTATAGGTCTGAATTTATTTGCAATCCTCAGACACACATCTAAGAATAATGATTACAAGTGAGTGACACATTAATGTAATATACAATGTAATTTGACAATAATATGCAAAACTTGCAAAGACTGAATACTTTAAAATTAGTTGGAATTTTGCAAGGACCATTGAATACTTTACTTAAATAGACCCATTACTAATAATTCTTTGTAGCAACTGGTCTACTGGATTGCCTTGTCAGAATTTTCTCTGCCACGGCATTATGTTTTGAAGCTAAACTTCAGGCAGACATACAAAAAACACAATTTATTATGGTTGTAATATTTTAAATTGAGCTAATATAAGCATCTGAAATCCTTGATTATATCAAACTTCTTGTAAATCCGAGCTTGTACTGATAAAGGGATATTAGCCAAAAAGTTTTTTACATCTTTACAAAGTGCTATCGATATACAGTCATGTGAAAAAGTAATCACGCTCTATGAAAATTGTTGACTTTTTCAACATATTTGCACAGTCAAACTTTAGATCTTCAAAAAAAAAAGCATTAGATAAAGGTGACATACAAAAACAAATTACACATAAAACTGACATGGTGTATTCTGGTACATATATATATATATCCTAATTTAAATGCAGACTTGTCACGTGTGGGTTGTCATCATGCCACAAGCAAAAGAGCTCCCCAAGGCCCTCAGAAAGAAGGTTGTGGATGCCTATGAATCTGAAAAGTGATTTAAAACAAACCTTTTTGAAATTAATCATTTTACTGAAAGAAACATAGGGGGTTATTTACGAAAGTCAAATCCACTTTGCACTGAAAGTGTACTTGGAAGTAGAGTCGCTCTAAATCTAAGGGGTGGATCTGAAATGAGTGGAAGCTCTGCTGATTTTATCATCCAATCATGTGCAAGATAAAATGCTTTTTTATTATTTTCCTTGCATGTCCCCCTTGGATCTACAGCGACTTTACTTCCAAGTGCACTTTCAGTGCAAAGTGGATTTTCCTTTAGTAAATAACTCCCATAATCTCCAAGTGGCATAGATTTCAAATAACCACTAATTTGTCCAGTACTGTCTACCTTAAAAAATTTAGCACAGAAGCTGACTGATGCTTAGCCGCTTCAGCCCAAAAAGATTTTACCCCCTTCCTGACCAGAGAACATTTTTGCGATTCGGCACTGTATCAATTTAACTGACAATTGAACGGTCGTGCGACATTGCACCTGAACAAAATTTATGTCCTTTTTTCCCTATAAATAGAGCTTTCTTTTGGTGGTATTTGATTACCTCTGTGGTTTTATTTTTTGCGCTATAAATAAAAGAATAGAGACAATTGTGAAAAAAAATTCAATCTTTTTTACTTTTTGCTATAATAAATACCCCCCAAAATATATATAAAAAATCATTTTTCCTCAGTTTTTAGGCCGATATGTATTCTTCTACATATTTTTGGTAAAAAAAAAAAAATTGCAATAAGCATATCTTGATTAGTTTGCACAAAAGTTATAGCGTCTACAAAATAGGGGATCATTCAATGGCATTTTTATTATTATTTTTTTTTTACTAGTAATGGCGGCGATCTGCATTTTTATCAGGACTGTGACATTATGGCAGACACGTCGGACAATTTTGACTCATTTTTGGGACCATTGCCATTTATAGAGCGATCAGTGCTATAAAAATGCATTGATCACTGTAAAAATGTCACTGGCAGGAAAGGGGTTAACACTAGGGGGCGATCAAGGGGTTAATGTGTTCCCTAGTATGTGTTCCAACTGAAGGGGGAGTGGACTGTGTAGGGGAAGAGACAGATCGTCTGTTCATACCCTGTATGAACAGACAATCTGTCACTTCTCTCCTCAAAGAACTGGAAACTATGTGTTTACACACACAGATCTAAGTTCTCCGTGTACCCTGAGCAATCGTGGGACCCCGGCAGTGATCGTGACTCCTGGGCACTCTCATTGGCTCTGTGGGCGAGCAGGGGGAGCGCGCCTCCGGTGGCATGAGTGCCCCCCCAGTGGTTGCAAGGCGAAGCGACATTACATAATGTCCTTTCGCCCAGCCGTGCCATTCTGCCGCAGTACAACTGCGGCGGCTGGTCGGCAAGTGGTTAAAGTAGTCTCTAATAGCCTCAAAATATCATAATTGTATCTGCTTGTAACTCTTGCAACAGATGGTGTAAAAATGTATGCAACTACAATCATAAAAATATTGCGCCAATTTAACCTGTAAGAATTGACAGAAGCTGATGTCAGAATGGACTGAAGGGGCTTAATGATTTGAGCCCGCCAGCATGGGCATGTGGCTGTCCCCCTTCCCACATGTGTAGTTTTAATAAAAAATAAATAAAAAAAAGAGGCATGGTCTCTTTCAATTTAAAAAAAAAGAGTTAAAACTGGGTCATGTGCGCTGTAGCACTGCAGGTCCGTCACATGACCACTGGGAATGTTCTGGAGGGTCACATGGCCCATTAGAACATTCCATAATTAGGCTCATTATATAAAGCTGGCCCCATGGGAATTTCTTCACCAGTTGATCAGAATCAGCAACAAGCTCAGAGGGGCTGTGTCACTAGAGCTGCTGCTGATCTGGCCATGTGCTGGAGTGGTGCCTAGAGATGGGAGGAATGGAAGAATAACAGCGAGGGCAAGTACAAGAAGAGGACAGATGGGAGGAATTAGAGGTACCCAGCAGCCGTCCAAGCAGAGGCAGGAAATGACTCGCAGACCTCAAACCTGTCCATAGAACCAGCGCGGCCCGTCGCGTTAGGCCCCCCTAACGGTTCATCTATGAATAATGAGATTGATGAATGTCTATCATCTGTCACTTATTGCACTTTTGAGGATGCCATCTATCATATTAGGAAATTTGGTAATGCTGCGTTACTTGCTAAAGCAGATATTAAATCAGCATTTAGACTTCTGCCAATTAACCCAGCTTCATATAATTCATTAGGTATGTTTTTTGACAATACATTTTTTTATGACATGTGTCTACCTATGGGGTGTTCAGTCTCATGTGCGTACTTTGAGAAATGTGCTTAATTTTTGCAATGGGTGGTCTCTTTTGAATCAGGTCATGAAGGTATATTGCACTACAGTAGGTGACCGCGATATTGTGTCAATCTCAGCACTTTTATCTGCGAGATTGACACCTTGTGAGCCCCGTTGCGGGAGCCAGCGTCAAGCTGGCTCGCTCATCGGGAAAGGAAAAAATTTGTTTTTTCCTTTGCCAATGAGCGACAAGCATTGCTGACATTGAGGCCGGGTTCAAACTTGTGCGGGGATCCGACTTGGATCCCACCAATACCAGGCACTGTATTTGGTATGAATCATGAGAGTGAACTCCACGGTAAATTTAAAATAAAAAAACAGCATGGGTTCCCCTCCAAGAGCATACCAGGCCCTTAGGTCTGGTACGGATTTTAAGGGGAACCCCCTACGCCGGAAAAACGGCGTGGGTGTCCCCCCAAAATCCATACCAGATCCCTATCCGAGCATGCAGCCCAGCCGGTCAGGAAACTGTACCAGGCCTGTACCAGGCCGCATGCCCTCAACATGAACTGTACCAGGCCGCATGCCCTCAACATGGGGGGTGGGTGCTTTGGGGAAGGGGGTATCCCACCCCAAAACACCTTGTCCCAATGTTGATGAGGACAAGGGCCTCTTCCCAACAACCCTGGCCATTGGTTGTCGGGGTCTGCGGACGGGGGGGCTTATCGGAATCCCGGAGCCCCTTTAATAAGGGGCCCCCAGATCCTGGTCCCCCACCCTATGTGAATGAGTATGGGGTACATACAGGGCGCCCCCCTTCCCCAAAGCACCCACCCCCCATGTTGAGGGCATGCGACCTGACACAGTTCAGGAGGGGGGCGCTCGCTCGTCCCCACCCCCTTTGTGTTGCTCAGAAAAGGGTCTGTTGTGGATTTTGGGGGGACCCCCATGGCGTTTTTTCAGCATAGGGTGTTCTTCTTAAAATCCATACCAGACATAAGGGCCTGGTAACCCATGCCGGATATTGTTGCTTCTTTCTCGTACTCGCTGCAATAGAAAAATGTGAGATTTTCCTATTGCAGCCAGCACGAGATTTACAGTACCCTGTCGCCGAGAACCAGCATGATAGGATTGCGCTGGAAACACATTCTCATTCCCTGGTCAGGTACTTTACCTTGATGACTTTTTGTTCAGCAGTCCTGCCCATTCCCCTATTTGCTTCCTTATGCTGCAAGTGTTTGGGGCAATCACAAAAAAATGGGGTTCCTCTAGCTGAGGAAAAAAATATGTTCCCATCTACATCTATCAAATTTTTAAGGATAAAAATAGATACAGAATTAATAGAATTTCAATTGCCCTTGGGTAAAATTGAAAAAAATCAAACCCACGATTTCCTGGTTTCTAAGACGTAAGAAAATATTATTAGAAGAACTTCAGTCATTATTAGGAATCAGGAGTCATGCCAGTGGGCAGGTTATTCTCCCATCGCTTAAATTTATCCATGTCCGGATAGAAATCTCCATTTTCCCACATCAGATTATCATTAGAGTTTAAGGAATACCTGCTAGTTTGGATGAAATTCTTTGACATTTACAATGGGCATTCATTTTTCTGTGAGGAATTTGTATTTTCATCTGGCCTGGAATTGTATACAGACCCAGCTGGGTCTTGTGGTTTTTCTGCTATATGGAATACCCACTGGTGTTGCAATGTATGGCCAGATAGATGGATACAACTTAAAGCCGCTAAGAGGATAGTTCTATTAGAATTATTCCCATTAGTAGTAGCATTAGAGATATGGAGTGAAGAAATTGCTAATAAAAGAATATGAATTAATTCTACGTGTATCTACAAAATCTATGTTTGTTTTAAAATTACTTCGGTACCTAGTTTTTCTATGGTTACGCTTTAACATATGGCTAAAAGCTAAACATGTGCCAGGCAAGGAGAATGAAATGGCAGATGCCTTGGTTACAGATATGCAAATTCTGTCAGCTACTGCCCAAAGCAGACGAGGAAGGTCAAGTATGTCCAGACCATCTATGGAGCCTAATTTAGAGATTCTGAGGAATTCAATGAAGCATTCGGTGGCTGATAGTACATGGGCTGATTATTCAGCTGCATGGTCCTGGTGGGTTAAATTCTCAGAGGAATTTAGTCTGCAGTATGATTCTTCATCCGAAAAAGACACCCAAGTAATTTTATGCACCCTAATGCAGCTAGAATTATCTTATAGCCACATTGCAAAAATATTGTATCATTTTCCTTTAAGTTGCTAGGCTTTCCTCATTGTTCATCCTTCTTCTCCATTCAATAGGCCCTTAAAGGTTTTAGGAAGAATCATTCATTTTCGGGTGCTAGGAGGCCTATTTCTATCCCATTACTCAAAGAAATATGTAAAGTTACCAATTTTATTTGTTTCTCAGAATTTGAGTCTATTTTATTTAAAACTGCATTTGTGTTAGCATTTTTTGGAGCAATGAGAATTTCTAAATTGCTGCCAAAAATAAGAGGTCAAGTTTATTGAACACCATGTTTTGGTTTATAGATCAGGAATAATTATATTTATTCTTAATGCTCACTGATTCAGCAGGTAAAGGCATGTGGATCTCCCTTTATAGTGGAGATGTGGATATTTGTCCATTACGGATCGTAAATGATTACATGTTAATAAGGCCTTTTTGTGAGGGCCCCTTTTTGGTTTGTTTAGATGAATCCCCTCTCACTTGATTCTAATTTAACAGCGTCCTGAAAAAATACTTGAGGAAGTTAGGTCTACATCTTCTTAATTTTACGTCTCATTCCTTTAGAATTGGTGCAGCGACCGAAGCTGAAAGGATGGGCCTTGAAGATGCCATTATTAAAAAACTGGCAGGTGGGATTTTTACCGATTTCAATTGTATGTCAGACCTGATCTCTCTCTTTGATTTTATAGGTGGTAGAAGATGCATTTGGATCCTGGGTCACTCTTTTATTTTTTGGGCTAACAAAAGATCCAGGAAGTGGTGCTATACACCCAATCTATCGTTGGATTCTGAGGAATTTCAAGTTCCATGGAAAGGAATTTGTGGCCTTCAATGGATTAATTTATGCTTTTATCTCTCCAGGTTATTGGAAATGTGGCCGTTTCGGATGTGCTAATTGTTCACCTTGGGGGTAATGACATGGGTAAAATGAAAACGTTGGATCTTCTGTTCTCAATTAAGCTTGACCTTCATCAATTTAAATTAGCTTCCCCGAATACCACAATAATTTTTTCCAAAATAGTTCCAATGCTGTTATGGCTACAGGATGATCAATTAAAAAAATTGGAGAAAATTAAGCGTCGAGTAAATAGATGTATGGAAAAATTGATGGCACTTATTGGAGGTTTTTCCTATAGACACAGGGATCTGGAGGGAGGTTTTGTGGGTTTGTATAGGGCAGATGGAGTTCACCTATCTGACATAGGTTTAGATATTTTTAACGTTGGTTTACAAAATAGCATTGAATTGTATGTGGTTGTGGGGTAGGCCGGCCTCGTTAATACAAACTCGATGTTTGGGGAACTTGTGTTTATAAGATATTCTGTATTGCTCGAGTCCTGTAAGACTGAGCTGTTTTTGTATTTTATTAGATGAATAAAAATAATTAAAATGTTAATTTATTTATTATTACACCAATAAATGTACCACAGCCAATTATATGCCAAATGAAGTTGTTGAGTGTCTTTAATTAATTAAGTGTTATTGTTGAGGTATTCGGGGGGGGGGAGGGTGGAGAGGTGCAACCTACATTCCCATGGACTGAAAATGCTTAAAGTGGAGGGCCACCCTAAAAAAAAAAAGAGCATTAATATATAAAAAAAAAAAAAAAACATTTGAAAAAAAAAAATTACCTTGCCAGAAATCCCTGTTGCTAGGCAGTCTTCCTAATCTGCCTTCTTCCTGCTCCTCGGTGATCTTCGTCTTCTCCCCTTCTCCGCGTTGTCTTCTGGGTAATGGGGCGCGCTGTGTTCTGGGAACTGTGTGTCCCCTAACACAGCGCAGAGCGACTCGCACATGCGCAGTAGGAAACGGGCAGTGAAGCCACAAGGCTCCACTGCCTGTTTCCCTTAGTGAGGATGGCAGTGCTAGGACCCGAGAGCTGAGGGACATGTCAGCCTCGGCGGCCGACATCGCGGGCGCCCTGGAAAGGTAAGTCTCCTTATTAAAAGTCAGCAGCTACTTTTGTTTCAGCTGCTGACTTAAAAAAAAAAATTACAGCTGAAACACCGCTTTAATGATTTGAGCCCCTCAGCATTGGCATGTGGCCGCCCCCCTTCCCGCAAGTATAGTTTTAATAAAAAAAGTAAAAAAAAAGTTAAACGGGGTCATGTGATGCTGCAGCACTACGTGTCCATCAGATGACCACTGGTAATGTTCTAGAGGGCCACATGACCCATTAGAACATTTCAGAGATGGGCTCACTATATAAAGCTGGCCCCGCAGGAATTTCCTTACCAGTTGGTCAGGATCAGCAACAAGCTCCCAACCCCCCCACCCTTTTTGCCAGCATGTATATGTGGTTCGTCGTCCTTTAAATTTGAAGGGGGGACTTGTGTTTATAAGATATTCTGTTTTGCTTTAGTCCTGTAAGACTGAGCTGTTTTTGTATTTTATTATTTGCAAGTTGAGAGTCTTTATGGATTAATAAAAATGATTCAAATTATGTTAATTTATTTATTATTACACCAATAAATATGCCTCAGTGCCAAATGTGGCAATTATATGCCAAACAAAGTTGTTTGAATGTCATTAATTAATTAAGTGTTATTGTTAAGGTATTTGGGGGGGCAGCATATATTCCCATATAGCCATCACCCAACATAAGATACAAAGATAGTACCCTCCTAAATGGAATAGGGGACTATTATGGGCTACCCGGATCATATACAAAAACAGTATTGTAAAAAAGAAATTACTTTATTAACCACTTTCCCCCCTTCCTGCCCAGGCCAATTTTCCGCTTTCAGCGCTGTCACACTTTAAACGACAATTGCATAGTCATACAACACTGTATCCAAGCTAAATTTGTATAATTTTCTTCCCACAAATATAGCTTTCTTTTGGTGGTATTTGATCACCACTGGGTTTTTTATTTTCTGCTAAACAAACTAAAAAAGGCTGACATATTTGAAAAAAAAATGTTTTTCTTTGTTTCTGTTTTTATCCTGGGCACTAATGTGGCTGCACTAATGGGCACTGATGAGACTGAACTGATGGGCACTAATGAGGTGGCACTGATAAGGTGGCACTGATGAGGAGGCACTAATATGTAGAATTGATGGGCACTGATAGGCCGCACTGATTTGCAGCACTAATAAGCACCGATGGGCACTGATAGGTGGCACTGATGGGCACTGATAGGCAGCACTGATGGATACTGATGGACACTGATAGGTGGCACTGATAGACGGCACTGATGGGCACTAATGAGGTGGTAATGATAGGAATTACTGATTGGCATCTGAAGGACACTGACAGGAGAAAATGACATGTGTTAGAACACAAAATTCATTGAAAACGAGGCTTGGGACGATTGATACTGGAGTTTACACTTCCATTCCTAGCTGAGATGCATGCCGTGCTTCCCGTTTTACACACTGAATGATGGACTGGCCTCTGCCTCATCCCTCAGCTGTGCTGCTATCTGCTGTACTTTACATTGGCCTGTAAGTGTTTTTTTTATTAAAGACATTATTACACTATATTGCCTCTCTGTGGCTCGTTTATGGGGAAGCCATTGGCTTTACACTTTAGAGTGTAATGCCTTGTACACACGGTCAGACATTCTGACCACAAAATCACTCTGATTTTTTTCTGATGGATTTTGTCCAAAACTTGTGTTGCATACACACGGCCGGACAAAGTTGCTGGAAATCATCAAGAATGAAACCGCATACAACGGGACTATAAAAGGGAAGTTCAGCATCACGTGCGGCAGCCTTTGGGCTCCTTCTGCTGATCTTGTGTTTATCGCGTGTTAGTAGAAGTTTGGTTAGTGACGTTTCGTGCTTTTCAGACTTGTGTTTCAGATCGTTACTGCTCTACAGTTTGTGGTTGTCGGTGCATATCTGCTTATCAGTGCATGTAGTCAGTTCGCATTTGTTTGTCATTGCGGCCTATATTTATATAGTACGCTTTGATTTTCAGTGCTTAGTGCCTGCACATTTCTGTTTTTCATTTCGTTCTTTCAGGCCTTGCTGTTTATCGTGCTTTCTGTTAGTCCGTTCTGACCAGCCGACCATTTTGAAGCCATGTTGTGTGTACGTACTTGTCGTAGAGTTCATGCTGTGCAGGGGCTTGGTGTTGGACTTTTAGCTTTGACACAAGCCCAGTCCATGAACAGGGTGAGGAGGAGTTCATGGAGCAAGAATTGGTTACTCCAGCGTGACCAGTTCTCACACATGCCTTTACTTTGTGAGATCCGGGAGAATAATCCTGATGATTTCAGGAATTATCTCAGGATGACGGACCCTGTTTTTCACCGTCTGTTGGCTTTGCTGACCCCTTATATCAGCAGGCAGGATACCTGCATGCGGCAAGCCATCACTCCGGAGCAGAGGCTAGTTGCCACGTTGTGGTACTTGGCGACAGGGAGAAGCCTTCAGGACCTAAAGTTCTCTACAGGCATCTCCCCCCAGGCTCTGGGGATCATTATTCCAGAGACATGTTCTGCCATCATTCAGGTCCTGCAGAAGGACTATATTCTCCTTTAACATCACATTGTATGTATTTAAAGTTTGCTAATGTATTAATGTATTGTATTTCTTTAATCGTTCCATAATTACCATGATTGGAATATGCTGTGCCCCTTTGTCCTCATGCATACTGGAAGCGTTTAAACTTACTTTTTTTGTCCTTCATGCATATTTGCCTTCACTAACCTCCCCAGCATGCTCTTCTGGGCCCATAAACACATATAGCCTAGTCACTTAGCAATGTATTTTGTCAGCTCCATAGTAGTGCTTTCCCCTAATCACCCCCTAAAATGTGTACAAATGTTATGTGTGTCCTTACATTCATGCAGAGTGCCAGAGGCTTTTTTTTGGTGGGCCAAACTCATTAGGAACCCCTCTCCCCCAACTGCTAAGTCAGCTGATACCAATCCCCTATCTGCTGACTTTGCCAAACCCAATACACACTATACCTACCTCTTTTGTGGTCAGATTTAAGGATGAATTCACCAAAGCATGTAGTGCAAGGGCCTGCCAGAATACTTTCAAATGCTACTGTTTTAAGTTTTTTTATCCTATTATTATCTTGATAGGTAATAGCAGAATGTAAAAATGTACTTCCATTTGTTCATTGTTTTTTTGGGGGATTATGACACTTCTTACCTGTCCATGGGCTGCCAATAGTGTAAGTAAGGAGGGGCTGGCCAAAGTATCACACATTATTTATGCATTCAGCTCTCAATGAAGTGGAGAGGGTTACTTGTCCAAAACACCCCCCCTAATTTTTTTGCAATGGGCCATCAGATGGGATGTGGATGATAAGGGGACCTTATACTTTTGGCTTTAAATACTAATTTCCAAAAATGTTATACTGATGTTTGTGTCTAATCTGCTTGCAATGTTGATGTGCAAAATTACAATTTTTTGTCTTGTTTCACTCCACATTTTCCTTCAATTCCACAGAAATGGCAGACTGTGGCCTCCCACTTTGCCACCCGTTGGGACTTTCCCAATTGTTGAGGTGCAATTGATGGGAAACATGTTCGCATTGTCCCACCCCCTAACTCAGAGTCCTACTATTATAATTACAAGGGGTATAAAAGTATTGTGATATTGGCGATGGTGTCAGCTACCTACGAGTTCATGTATGTGGACGTGGGGAAAAATGTCCGGATGTCAGATGGTGGAGTGATCAGGCAGATGGAGTTCTACTGGCATCTCCAGAGTGGCAGTTTGGGCTTGCCACCTCCAGAGGAGAATGTGGAAGGACTCCCCTTCGTCTTTGTCCTGGATGAAGCGTTTGCGCTGGGGGACCATCTTTTGCGGCCATTCCCAATGAGGACCCTCACCCCGGACCAGAGGGTTTTTAATTACTGGCTGGCCAGAGCCAGAAGAGTGGTGGAGAACGCTTTCGGAATAAAGGCCAGCTGGTTCCGCCTATTT
Source organism: Lithobates pipiens (assembly GCF_037356315.1). Taxonomy (NCBI): domain Eukaryota; kingdom Metazoa; phylum Chordata; class Amphibia; order Anura; family Ranidae; genus Lithobates; species Lithobates pipiens. The sequence goes on from NW_027507903.1 coordinate 211,529,910, forward strand.
TTGACACCCATCCACATGGCAGAATATAAACTGAACCATATAGTACTTTCCTGCTGCATTCTGCAGAATTTTTAAAAAAAGTACTCGCCCAGCTATGTGCCCTCAGTTGGGCCTGAGGCAGACTTTCCTGAACTTGCCAACCTGATGGCACTTGAAGCTGGCCATCCTGGCTTGCCCCCCCCCCCCCAAAAGCGCCCGTGAAGGCAGAAACATATACACAAAGTACTTTGCGGGTGGGGGGGCTATTGATATGCCAGACAAGATCTGAGAGGCATTTTTTTAATAAATGTATCTTTCAAACAACAATAATATTTGTTTTCATTTACTGCTTGGATTTGTTTTAGGTGTCACATAGGTTTTTTTTGGTTATTTCTTGGGCCTTTTTCTTCAACAGTGCAAACCAAATTTCTGGGCGAGATGAGGTGACGGTCTCTTCTTCAGCTAATATTATTATGTTGTGGGTCTGCTACACAAACACCTTGTTTTTGTTGTTAATGTATGTAGTGCATTACTGACAAAAATATTCCTCAATTCAGCACCATGACAGAAATGTGTGGAGTCATGAAAATGGTGTGATTGGGGAAAATTCTAAAGCACTGTGGGTGTTATTTACTAAAGGCAAATCCACTATGCACTACAAGTGCACTGCAAAAGTGCACCTGAAACTACGCTTGGAGTGCAAAGTGGAGTTGTCTTTAGTAAATAACACCCATTGTCACAGAAAACCACAACTTTACTACAAATACTGCTTGTGTGCATTGAAAAAGGAAGCCACACATTGTTGATAATTAAATGTTTTACTCAAAGCACATTCACATGTGCGTTTATAAAAGGGTTTACAACAAACCAACATATTTGGTATATATAACATAATTTTTGGTAACATTAATATAACTTGCCGTTTTTGAGGAAACAGGCATGTATCAAAGCATAACATACAGAACTGAGGAACTTACAAACTTTGAAAAGTGAAGACAATATCAGATATGAGTATGTCCAAACTGTGTTGATATTGCCTTCATCACATGTCACCCCTGTAAAAGACAAATTTGAAAGATGCATTCAAACTGGGCATTTTCTTTCTGATCCCATGCCTAATGTCAACATGTTCTATCTCCCATCATGGGGGATCAATGTACGTGTTTTGGGGGTGCAACCCCTTCATTTCAGCCACTTTAGTAGCAAGGAAGGGGTTGCACCCACAAAACACTTACATTGATCCCCTATGATGGGAGACACTGTGTGCATCTTCCAAATTTGGCTTTTGTCAAAATATAAATTGTTTTTTCAAATATAAAATCAATGCTAGCTAGTTTTGGGTGTTTCAGATTCTGGCTAAAACATCAATGATGTTCTTCGTTTTTTCTTGAACATCATTGATGTTTTTCTTGAGATGTTCTAAATCGCGATTGCATCCTATTGTCTCCCCGATGAGGATCTGGGCACTTTCACTGGTAAAATGCGATTCTTCTTTCACAACATCCACATCACCTAAAAATAAACCAAAAAACACACCATATATTATAAAAATGCAGTCATCCATCTATTACCTGAAGCTGTGGTCTCAGACACTCACCTATTGTGGTGCCAATTTCGCCAATTTCAACAACCTCTCCTTCCTCCTTCTTCTCTGCTTCTGGTGTTGGTATTTTCCCTTCTTTGGGAGGTGTGGGGTCCCTGGTGTCCTCAGATGTCCCGAGTCTTCTCTCCCCTATGAGAATGTATAAAGGAATACTTTTAGCACACAGATATTTGAGGGCAGAATTAGAAATATGAAACATTGCTTGGAAGTGTCGTACAATTGTCTTTTTGGCAGAGTACAAAGCTGATAACATTATTTTAGAGACTTTCTAAAGCTGGAATACTTACCTGTTTTGTGCAAGTTTGACAGATGGAGACACCCCTATGGTATCCATGTGCGTAGGACACCCTAATAAAAAGGGTGTTCTGGTGTCCCTCACAAGTGCTCCTGAGTCCAGATGTGTAAACAGCTACTGAGTGTCCTCTCCTTTAAACCGAATCAAGTTTGTATTTAATTCTATTACAAACCCCTCTAGACGACAAACTTCCTTTGACTAGAAATAGGCATGAACAAATGTAGTTAAGTGCAACTTTCAAAAACATCGTATTTGAAGTGGGCAAACAAACGATTTTTACTACGAACGATTGAACCCATGAACATGAAAGTGGCCATTTTAAACTGTACAACACTAAATGAAAGCACATGGAGCAGTATGCAAGCAATAATAATAATATCAACACACGACCACTACTTACTTTTTTGAAGAACTCGCTTGATCCTTCTGTACTGATTGTGCTCCCTCAGTTTCAGGTCTGACCAGTGTTTCAGACCCCAAAATTCTTCTGAGGACTCTTCACAACTTTAGTCATGATCTTGCCCTTTCATATATTTGGGTTTGGGTAAGGTCCATACTTCCCATCGTAGTCGTTCCTCTTCAATATGTCAGCCATCTTCTACAAAGGACATATTTGAGGCCTTAAATCTCCTCCTCCGGGATCGGACGTTTCTGGCTTCAGGCTTTCATCGTCCTTCTCGTTACTGGAATAATTAGCACGCAACTGCTGTGTCTCCGCCATGTGCTCGCCCCACTGCACCAAAAGAGAAGGGGGTGGAGAATAGACTAGAAAGAACATCAGAGGCGGGCGGAATTTCACGCATGCACACTATATATAAAACGTAACATGCATACGTCGTACGTACGATCTGTGAGCGGAGGAAGGAGGAACTGAAGCGCAGATCATTCGAACGAAGGTACAATTTTAACTTGGTTCATGACTAGCCTATACTTCTTCTAGATTGAGGCTTATATTGGGACAAGATTAGGAGAGTTTAGCCTGACATTAGGGTGTGTCTTGTGTTGTGTCTTGCAGAGAATATGGATGGGTTCAACAACCACAGTTTCCTCCCCCTATTCATAGACAAGTACAGGGAACTGCCCTGTCTATGGCAAATGAAACACCCGCATTACAGCAACAATTTAAAGAGGCAGGCAACGCTGGAGAAACTGCTGGAGTTGGTGAAACCGGTGGTCCCCAGGGCAGATATCACCTATTTAAAAGTGAAAATTGGTGGCCTGAGGAGTACATATCTGAGGGAGCGCAAGAAGGTCCAGGACTCCATGAGATCTGGATGTCACGTACCTAGTGGATGAGCCCGACCTGCAGGGAGTGACCTCTCTTGTGGCTCCGACTCGAGGGCCCTGGTAGGGTATACAGGAAGCACAAGAGTCAGGAGTGGCATGAGTGCCTGGCAGGATCAACAGCAGAGGATGGATCTGGAACCCAGGAAGCACTGTGTAGAGGAACCTCAGAGAGGATCAGAAGACAAGCTGGGGCCAAGAAGGAGCTTGATCGGCAGGCGGGTGCAGCAGACTGGAACTGAGCAGCAGGCAGGCAACAGGAACCAGGAACCAGGACACCGGAGCAGGACCTCAGACTGGAACCGGACTGCAAATATATACAAATATTTTGGCGCTCATACAAACACACACCCGCCTACCGCTTTTTTCAAGAACTTGAAAAAACTTTGTATATACAGTATTTTAAAAATAATATTAAAAAATAAATGACAATACTATGAGTATAATCAAATCACTATGGTAAACACGAAGAATGGAAAATGAGGGGGGAGGGGGGATGGGAGGGAGAGGGACAGAAAAAATCCTTTCCTCAAAAAAGTATTTTTCTGAAAAGGAAGGAGTTAATTTTTCACTGGGGGGTAAAACAACAGTCCAAACACGGCAGCCATCCAGTGGAAACTGAAACAGGTTCCCAATTGACACTGTAAGGAAAAGAGAAAGAGGCACCTCTGGGTGTAGACTGTAAAAGTTATATTGAATAAACATGTGGTTAAAAACACTCACATAGTGAAATTGATTGTTAGGCGATATATAGATTCCATGAACGGAGGGGAGAAGAGCCTCAATGTGTGGTCATCTAAATCACTTGCGCTGAGGAGTCCTGTCAGAATGAGTCCGCTCCTGGGGGCTGTGTTGGTATGCAGAGACGGCCGATGTAGACAGCGCGCGTTCGTCCGAGGCGTGGAACGCACGCTGGACTCCAGCCGAAGGGAGATGACGTCACAGAGGATGTGACACGTTTCCTGAGCAGGCAATACCATAGATGATAGGACAGCTGCGCTCCTTTGTCAAGAACTGGAGTGCAGGCAGGGGCTGGACTATGAACTGGAAGCTGGACAGCAAACAGACACCAGGAACCAGGATACTGAGAGCAGAGTAGTCAGACAAGCCGGGTCGGTGATCAGGCAGACAGCAGAGGTACCGGAGCATCAAGCAGGAGGGTAGTCAGGCAAGCTGGGACGGTGATCAGGCAGACAGCAGAGGTACCAGAGGATGAAGCAGAAGGGTAGTCAGACAGGCCGTAGTCAGGTGCAGGCGGATGCAGGGATGGTTGGAGACAAGCTGGGTAAGTTAAGCACAAGAGACAGGTTTTCAGGATCAGAATACACACACGCTGTATATCAGGCAGCAAGATGCCAGTGTGACAGTCAGAACTAAATAGCCAGTCTGGCACCAACAGGCACGCACGCACGCACTCACATAGGCGCACGCATACCTGCGCGTGTGCGTGCAGGCGCGAATGCGCAGTAGATAGCCCAGGACATCTGTTATTGGCAGGATCTTTCTGACGCTGGAGCTGCAGCAGATGACCTTAATGTCCCCAGGCTGTGGTACTACGACAGGCTGCATTTTCTGTCAGACCAGAGTGAGGTCGGGGAATCACTCTCCACTCTTCCTTCCACGCTTCCTTCTATGCTTCGTTCCACCCCTGCTGAGGCTTCCGACATCCAACCTGGGCCTTCCAGCCAGGAAGAAGTGGGGGCGCCCAGCTTCAGCCAGGTATAGTATTTAAAAGAAAAATAAATACCGTGCTAAACCTAAATCTACACTAGTACAACTAAAAATTGCTGCAGCTCAGTTTTACAAGATACACGTAAACACAATAAGATAAAAAGTTGACCTACCCCTCTAATCAATCAAGCATAACATAATTTATAAAAAGAATTATAAATAACAAGTGTTAATAAGGAAATTCGAAAAATCCCAGTGAAGTGATAAAAAAGTCCAATAAATAAAAAATAGTCCAGTGAGAACTTAGTAAATACTTAAATTGATAAAAAGTAAAAACTCATAAGAATTCATGAAAAAATAAAAAAAATATGATGTTAATAGTAGCAATTAAAATAAAAATAAAATTTAAAAAAATATATATTAGTGATAATAATAAAAAATGGTGGTAATAATGAGTGTAATAATAATGTAAAAATAAAAAGTGTTCAATCTCCTGTGCAAACAAAAAAACACCAAGGATCGTGACGACCACCAGACAAAATATGCGCTTACCAAAAGGCAAACGATTTCATGTCCATAGTCAATCTCCACAGCACCCCCTCAGACCATGATCACAGTAGGCTCCCTTATTGAATAAAACGGACTTGGACCGTCAACAGCAGCATGTGAGGCAGAAAGGCAGTACTCGGGATCCCATGGAAATGGAAAGAAGACTCAACATAGCATAATTCTGTATAACAAATTTAATGAAAGTACAGAAATACACTTACATAGAAAGCAGTAAAAACGGCCATAAAAAATGCCGGCCGGCATGCAATCGCCCGTCCAACCTACGCTGTATCGCGATGATGTCAGCACGTCTGCCACCCGGCGTACGTTTCGTCGTAAAAAGACTTATTTTGTGGGGACCCCCAACGATTGCATGCCAGCATAAATACTTTGAGGAACTATCCTTTCGAAGAATTACCATTCACCATCCATGATTGAATGAATTTTGATTGATATTGGAAATGGTCGATTGGAGCTATATCTGGCTTGGAGGATCCCAGCTAGCGGAGGAACGTTTTTTCCCTCTATTATATGCCTGGTGGTCACTTTGAGGCCAGAGATATCTGGTGCTCAAATTTATATGACACTTCGGGTGAAGCCCTTTTTATTTAACAAGAATCAAGCACACTGCACTTTAGCAAGGCAAGGTGTTGGAGTCACTACATATACAGAAGAATTGAGCTAATATATATGTTTTTAGATATCATTTCAACACTTATGCTGGACTGTTGTGGTGTCATATTCATGGTATATGTGCTGATATATATGGTACACTCACGTATGTTTGGGTGATTTTATATTCATATACATATTTATATGGTTTTGCACCCAATTTTTCTAATATTTAAGGTTCGAACCATGCATGGCCGGCTGAATGTGCCCAAGTTGATTAATTGATCGATTTGGGTACAACCAGCCTGCTGGATTTTACATGCAATTATTGCTATATCTGCTGGAAATGATCACTGTGTTATCCCGGTGGGAGCGGCAACCTGTGGTTGCAGGAAACAAAATCACTATGGCTCGCTTTAGGTAGTATTGGGTTTCTCCATCCATAGACTTCAATTGTATTCACTGCTAATATTGGGATTGCAAAGGCAGATTTGTTCATCCATGATGAAAAAAGGTTTTAAATACGTATAGGCAACTTTGTTCAGCAGGGCTTTCTATGTTTAGTGTACATACAGTATGTCATTAAATGTCTGAATAAAGCCATGTAATATATACACTGTATATTATTAAAGACCTGATTCTTTAAAATATGATGTGCCCATGTACTAGCATATTTTCCATGAGAAATGCTCACAATTAAATACCAGCACAATAGAATAATTTTGCAAGTCTAATATAAGAAAATATGAAATGTAACACCTAGAAGGTTTAAATGAGAATTTTTTTGTTAAGGGTGGAAAGTGTTATTAAGGACATAATTTTGTCATTAAACCACTGTGCTAAAGTATGCATATATCAATACCCGCTAGTAAAGGATGTTTTAGATAGGGAACAAATGATAAAATATAGTCAGAACTTAATTTTAAAATGCATAATTCATGATTCAAAGCTGATTAATTAATATGTTTAAATGTTCTGGTACAGAATATAACATCTGTATTTAAATTTTGAGCAAGGCCAGATTACTTATTTATACCTGAAAAATGACTGTTGAAATGTTATTATGCCATTTGTTTTTAAGACTATGAGACCAAAGATTGACTACAGAAATGTAGAAATCATATGCAACATCATTCAACACACACAATGAAATGGGTGAATATGCTATTCTTCTTACTGCTGTTTAATATTTGATTCAGTGTTGCCTGTTTTGCAGAGCATTTGGTTAAATCTTGAGGGTTTTTTTTTTTGCAGAATATTTTCTGTAAATGAATTTTTTAGATAATCGTATATTTTAAAGTTATGTATTTTTTTTTCCAACAAAGTATTAATGAACATTTTTCTTTTGAAATAAAAGTGACTGATATTTAAAGTCTATTGTAAAATCTCAGAGCAATAAGGAAGAAAATCCTCTGAGATTAGGGTTTTGGGTCAGATGGCAGTAATTTAACCCTTGCTCAACAACTTATGTGCTATCATACTTTTGCATTTGTTGGAGAACTATATTTATATTATTTTAAAACTTGTCTATGTCATTTATCTCTTCTATCTCTGCTTTCAATGGAATATAGGGGGACAGACTGAAGACAGTGTAGACCACATATATCATGAAATCTGTTCTTTATGCCTAACTTTATGGAAAAAATAGATATCAGGAAGGGTGGAATTTTAGTTGACCTACTTTTATACATCACTTCCTTTTACATTGTGATCATGGCTTCTGAGCAGAGAATAAATATTCTTTATGTGTGCCATATCAACCCTGTCTGCCTTTTTCTATGTCTCGTCTGCATTTTTGAATAGATATGTAAATAAGGATAGGTGGGGGAAAAAAAAAAGAGTCATATGCCAAAATCTTAAAGCACAGGACTAAAGCACCTGCATTAACAGACTACTTTTTTTTTAAATATTATGGTAAGGCCATGAGTTTGTAATTAACCAGGCAAAAAAGAGTCATATGCCCAAAGCCTAAAGCACAGGACTAAATCATTTTCATTAACTGACTACTTTTTTAAAATATTATAGTAATGGGCATGGGCATCCGTAGAACTTTTTTTTGGGGGGTGGGGCATCATTTTAGGGTCACCCATGCACCGCCCCTTTTCAGCAATGTCATTATCACATTATCATGGGCAGAGACTGCAGACATAGTACAGTCCCTAGTATAAGTAATGGATAATGCCCAACAGGCCTTCTTACCAGACCCAGAGAAACTACAGCAGTGATCCCTGGATGATCGCTCACTCTGGGTTTTCGCCGGGAGCGACGCTGGTCAGTAGTGTAGCCTGGTAGTGGCTCAGTCTCTCTCTGGTGGGGCTGGGCAGCGTGTCTCTCTCTCTGGCTTCTGCCCAGCACACTCCTCATTCTTTGTCGTGTAGCACTCTGTGCCACAGCTTTTTTCCAGGTTGCAGTCTCATCTCTCTCTTGATCGAGCTGTAGTTTCCCTGTGGAAAATGGGGCTGCCAATCTTTGGGACTATATGTCGCATGATGCTCTCCACTCCTAGTCTCCTTTGATTGGCCCTCAGTTATGGGCAATAGGGAAGGAACGGAGTGGGCAGGAACCTGGGCGGTGAACTGGTGAGAGCTGCCGTCTTTTCTCCCTGACAGGAGAAAGAGGGGAGCGAGCGGTGGAAACCTCTGACAGCCCACAGCTCGTCTTTCTCCTGTCACAGAGCCACCAAGTTTTCTGCTGGACTGAGCAGGGAAAAGAGCCAAAGTCACACTACACTGATGGGGGACTTGACAGCGCCTCGGTGGTGTCACCCAACTGGTGAGTGGCACCCGAAAGCGGTGCAACTGTGCTGAATTTAAGATCCAAACCCTGATTCCAGGGGGGGGACTTGACCCCCCTTGCCCCTACCTGTGAACACCCATGGCCATGGGTTTGTAATTAGCCAGGCAAATGTTCCTATTGTTGTCTCCCTCTGCCATTTTCACCATCAAGCCAGACATGTTGTACTTGGGTGTGGTATAGCTCTCTCTGATATCACTAAGTGAACTTAGTGGCTAGGTTAAATCTGCACAGTTTGCTGGTTGCAAATGGTTAATTGAACTATTACATATTTGTTTTGCCAGTTTACCTTTTCTGCTTCACGTAGATCTCAACACTATGTTGACATCTATCTCCTACACAGACCTTCCCCTGAATTTTGCCTATCGTTATTATCTATCTGCTGCTCCTAGTCATTCTCATTCTGATCAGTACTTGTTCTCAAACGATGATATCAAGGAGAACGAGTTCAATCAGTACTACGTCCTATATATACTGTATATTTTTGAACCTATGACATACTGTAGGGTAGGGATGAGCTTCAGGTTTGAGTCAAACTCATGTTCGACTTGAACATTGCCTGTTTGGCGAACAGTGAACAATTTGGGGTGTTCGCGGCAAATTCGAAAAGCCACAGAACACCCTGTACAAATCTATGTGCTAATTTTAAAGGCTACTTTGCAAGTTACTATCCTAAAAAGTGTTTTGGGTCCTGCCCCAGGGGACATGTATCAATGCAAAAAAAGTGTTAAAAATTGCCATTTTTTTGGGAGCAATGATTTTAATAATGATTAAAGTGAAACAATAAAAGTGTAATATTCCTTTAAATTTCGGACCTGGGGGGGTGGGGGGTGTCTATAGTATGCCTGTAAAAGGGCACATGTTTCCCGTGCTTAGAACTGTCCCTGCACAAAGTGTCATTTCTGCAGGAAAAAAAGTCATTTAAAATCACTCGCGGCTATAATGAATTGTCAGCTCCCGTAATACAGAGAACACTCATTGAAAGTCATTGATTAAAAAAAAAATAAAAAGCGTGGGGTTTCCCCAAATTCAATTACCAGGCCCTTCAGGTCTGGTATGGATATTAAGGGGAACCCTGCGTCAAATTGAAATTTTTTTTACGTGGGGTTCCCCTAAATATCCATACCAGACCCTTTATCTGAGCATGCAACCTGGCAGGCCGCAGGAAAAAATGGGGAGGACGAGAGAGCCCCCCCCTCCTGAACCGTACCAGGCCACATGCCCTCAACATTGGGATGATGCTTTGGGGTCTCCCCCAAAGCACCATGTCCCCATGTTGTTGGGGACAAGGGCCTCATCCCCACAACCCTGGACAGTGGTTGTGGGGGTCTGCGGGCAGGAGACTTATCAGAATCTGGAAACTCCCTTTAACAAGGCTCCCCCCCATTTGAAATGGTAAGGGGGTAGTACCCCTACCATTTCACAAAGAAAGTGTAAAAAATAGTTAAATAAGACAAACACGCTTTTGAAAAAGTTTATTAAAAATAAAGAAAATAAAAAAAGATTCCAGCGGTAGTAATCCACTTTTGCTATCCAGTGACGGATGATCATCTCTCCAGGGTCCAGTGATGGCTGATCTGATCCAGCAATGAGTGATCTCTCCCTCCAGTCTAGCTCAGCGCAGTCCATCCATCCTTCCTCTGTCTCCACTGTCAGAGACACTGCGGGATCCCGGCGGATGTAACACAAACCTGCGTTACATCAGAGGGGGCGGGGTCACACATACATCATTGGGAAAGCCAGGCTTCCCCACTAGCGTCAGAGGGGGGGTCAGGTGAAGGGTGGCCCTGCCCTCCTTATATAAGAAACGTCAGGCCGCGGGGATCCCACAGTGTCTCCGACAGGGGAGACAGAGGAAGGATGGATGGACTGCGCTGCGCTGGACTGGAGGGAGAGATCACCGGTCGCTGGATCAGATCAGCCATCACTGGACCCCGGAGAGATGATCATCCGTCGCTGGATAGCAAGAGTGGATTACCACCGCTGGAATCTTTTTTTATTTTTTTATTTTTAATAAAGAACTTTTTCAAAAGTGTGTTTGTCTTATTTAACTATTTTTTACACTTTCTTTATGAAATGGTAGGGGTACTTTTGTACCCCCTTACCATTTCAAACAGGGGGGCGGGTTCTGGGGGGTCCCCTTGTTAAAGGGGGCTTCCAGATTATGCTAAGCCCCCGCCCGCAGACTCCCACAACCACCGGCCAGGGTTGTGGGGATGAGGCCCTTGTCCCCATCAACATGGGGACATGGTGCTTTGGGGGAACCCCAAAGCATCCTCCCAATGTTGAGGGCATGTGGCCTGGTACGGTTCAGGGGGGCGCTATCTCATCCCCCCTCTTTTCCTGCCGCCTGCCAGGTTGCGTGCTCGGATAAAGGGTCTGGTATGGGTTTTTAGAGGGAACCCCACGTAAAAAAATTTTTACATTTGACGGTTCCCCTTAATATCCTATCCTTAATATCCATACCAGACCTGAAGGGCCTGGTAATTGAATTTGGGGGAACCCACGCTTTTTTTTTTTTATCAATGACTTTCAATGAGTGTTCTCTGTATTACGGGTGCTGACAATTCATTATAGCCGCGAGTGATTTTAAATGACTTTTTTTCCTGCAGAAATGACACTTTGGGCAGGGACATTTCTAAGCACGGGAAACATGCGCCCCTTCACAGGCATAATATAGACACCTCCCAGGTCCGAAATTTAAAGGAATATTACACTTTTATTGTTTCACTTTAATCATTATTAAAATCACTGCTCCCGAAAAAACGGCTGTTTTCAAAACTTTTTTTTACATTGATACATGTCCCCTGGGGCAGGACCCAGGTCCTCAAACACTTTTTAGGACAGTAACTTTAGGACAGTAACTTGCAAATTAGCACTTTAGATTTTGAACGTTCGAGTCCCATAGACTTTAATAGGGTTCTAAAGTTCACACGAAGTTTAGGTCTGTTGGCAGGTTCTGGAGCGAACCGAACCAGGGGGTGTTCGGCTCATCCTTACTGTAGGGAAATTATAGGGAAATTATAGTTGCTTATCACTATGTTGGGACATAAAGGGGCTTCTACTCATTCTCTTTCAGATCAGTACTTGTTCTCAGTGATGATATCAAACAGAAAAAAGTCCAAACAATCAATACCATGTCCTCTATTGTTTTTTAACCAATGACATAGGAGTTACTTATCACTATGTTGGGACATAAAGGAATGATTTGCATGGCTCTGCCAAGTTTTACACCATGAGGAATAATCCTCTTATTTCTGAGATATGTGATGGAATGAGACAAGTGAATACCTTCTGTTTTAGGAAGGATTTATCATGCTATATACTGTAACAAAATGGTAATTTCAAGCAACAAAAATATAACACCCATCTGTTTTTGTTGGTCAATAAGGATGAGGCGAATACCCCTATTCATTTCACAGAAGAACTCCCAAACAGAAGAAATGTTCTAACCCGAACAGCAAATCCCATTCAAGTCTATGGGAGCTGAACAGGAAAAATCTGAAGTGACAATTTTGAAGGCTTATATGCAAGTATTTAGCTATAAAGGGGGTAAGGGGGTCTGGGTACTGCCCTGGGGGATATTTATTAATATATATTTTTATATATATATATATATATATATATATATATATATATATATATATATATATATATATATATATATATATATATATAAAACACGTTTTTTTCAGAAGCAGTGATTTTATTTATGCTTAAAGTGCAACATCTGTAGCATGCATAAAACATGCTGTAGCAAAAATCACATTTCTAAAGAAAAAGTAAAACAAGTCAAATCCCATTCAAAATGACTTGTGGTTACAATTGCCAGCACCTGGCTTTTGAAAAAAATATAGAAAAATAAAAAACTGCATGGAGCCCCCCCAGTCAATACCAGATCTTTATCTGGGCATGCAGCCCAGCAAGTCAGGAAAGAGGGAGAGACGAGCGAGCACTCCTCTCCTTAAACATTCCAGGCCACATGCCCTCAACATGGAGTGGGGTGAGTGCTTTGGGTCAGGTGGGCTCTGGTGACTCATCTGATGACTCATCTGATGACTTATCAGTTGTTAAGGATGCCGCAGCTGACTTCCCAGCCCTGCTCCGTAACAAACAGCATACACTGCAAAATTGCCCGAATGGGTAAATATTCAGCCTGAACTGATGCTCGGGCTGAACCGTTCATTCATCCCTATTGGTCAGGCAAAGAGTGGGAGACTTTTAGTACAGTGGAGTTTGAGGGTTAGAAAAAATGACAAATGTCAAAAATGTCAAACAACCTGAAGTTAAAATGACGTCATGCAAGCCAAGACAACAATACAAAGAAAACAAGATAAAGACACATACTATTTATAAGTCTCTTAAAAAAAAATAGAAAAATTGTTCCACAATGTAAATTCATTGTTACTTATGTCTTTCAGTGAATGACAGCTCCCAGGCCCCACTGCTAAGTGTAAACAAAAGGCCAAGGTTGTCAACCAAATATCACTATGCAATACCACCTTCTCCGACTGTACAGCAAATGTATATTTACCAGTTCCAATATTTCCAACAATATATTAGACATCTCAGTTCATTCCATGTTTAAATACGTGATCTTTTTAGGGACTTTACCCTTGTCAGAGGTGTAAAGGGGCTCATCCACTGCAGCTTGAGAGGTGAGACATTTAAAGAGACTTCCACTTCTCTGAAGGTATTCACCATTGCAGACTGATGCTCCCCAGGGTGCTGTCAGATGTATTTCTCAAACTCATCCCCTCTGCCTCAGCATCAGGAAACCAGTGCAGGTCATAACCAGTCATACTGACATTTTTGCACTAAACACTCTACAGCTTTTGGGCTGTGGGTTACAAATCTGCTATGCACCCTTAACTGGTCCTTCAGACTGGAGGCGATCGACCTTAGCAGGGGCCAATGTGCCCTCAATCACCAGCCACTCAGTAATTCCTCAGTTGGGCATACCAGGTGTTATGTCCACCCCTATTTTACACAACAACCTTGAAACCCATGGTTACTTGGTTAAGAACAAGATGGGTCTAAAAAGTTTGATGCATGGACCGATATCTCAATGGCAACATTGTCAGGTTTTTGCTCATGCACACATCGAGAAGAGCCACCTACTGTAAAGTACATGTGACCATCAGGGTAAACCCACTGTAGGCAGTCAAATATATTCAGTGTGAGAGGTAAGATCAAAGTGCAATGGAACATCAAGTTTTTAAATGGTTGCTGCGACGCATCCACCGTGTTTGGTCAAAGTTGCGCAGTGCAGTCAATGTAAATCGCCTGAAGTCACCTCAAAAGTAATGCAAGAACCTTTTTCTAAGTCGGAGCGACTTGTGTGGCTCCTATCAGAATGGTTCCATTGAACAGAATGGAGCACGACTTGTCAGGCGGCTAAGTCACCTGACAAGGTAATTTGTTTGTATCTTCTGTTTTGTTTTTTTTCTGATACTATTCACCAAATTTTTTAGATACACCTCAGATTACAAGTATTTTTCTGCACTTACCATCCCAGTCCATGGTGTCTCCATCATGGGCACTCTGCAGCACCATATCACCTGCTCTAGGAGGCACCTGGGACTTAACAGCAAATACAGTATGTTTATCATTATTCTCATCCCTTTGCGATAACACCTTTTCAACCACCGTTGGCTGTAATACCTTACATTTGGCCGCCAGCTCTGGTGGCGCTACTGATGCACATAGCTTTATACTTTCACCTTTGACACACTTACTTAATCCCTTACCAACTTCGTTACACCTAGGGCGAGTGGACTGCTCCCACACACTCTCACAGCATGGTATAGACCCCCTCTGTTCCAGCAGAACAGTATCAGTACTGTCCTGAACAATCTCTGGCTCCAACAAATTAAGCCCTGGTGAGCTTGCCAGGAGCAACCCTGTGGCTCTGCCTCTGGTTGTCATGGGAGTTAACCCATCATCTTCATCATTATTGCTTTGTCACCATAATTCTCAGATATAACATTACCAGAAACAAATTTTTCAATGTCATCACCATCAATATAATTACATTTACCACCAGCAATACTTTACAGGGTGACATTGCAGTCTTTCCAGACTCTCTGGCAGTGTTTCAGAACCTTGAGCAAATAAAGATCCCATGCCTCACTTAACCACACTCCAAGCATGGTACTGGACACTTAGCTTCAGCTTTTTGACAACTCCTCAATGATTGACTTTTTCCCATTGCCGCTGGATACCGTTCTTGAGGACACCACTGGTTACGACCCTGGGCAGACAGACACCTTGGACTCCAGACATCCTGGCTGGTCTGGATGTTGCAGCTATGGATAAAAATATTCCTCCTTGCCACACGCTGTTGCACACCCGTATTCATGTTGCCAGGGGCAACATCCTTCAGTTCTTCTATAACTGTGGATGGCATGACCAGTTTACACCATTCCACTGCTAATTCACACAGCTGAATTTTCTGGCCTGACTGGGGCATGAGACGAAGTATGCTCTAGCCACAGTAGTCTTTCCCTTGTCTCAGCAAGGATTGCAGCCTTTTTCTGCTTCAACTGCCCCATTTTGCAGTCAAGAACATGGCCACTTGTTACATAGTTCACAGCAGAAATGTTTGACTTTCCCTTTGCAGGTACACCACTTGCTTACAATTCTTATTACCTGGCTGAACCACACAGACACTAACAGTTCCTATCATTCAAACTCACTGTGGAGCACAGTCCCAGATTCCACTATCTTCTGCTGGCATTCTCCATCACTTGTGACATGTTGGTTGGTTAGCTCTAGTGGTAGAAGCATTTTCAAGTGAGTTCACATCAGTCAGCACTTCAGTTTTAGTGAATGACAGCCCATTTTTATTCAAAGGAAAAACAGAAAGTCCATATTACACAAGGTTTCCCACACAGGGGTTTTTCTCCAGCAAAATACAAATGAAAATGCTAGCCCACTTGGCTACTCTTCAGCAGTTTTGCTGCTATAGTTACTGGTCTCTTAGACCATAAGCTCTTCCATGCACACAGCTTTGAACTTCTTGGACACACACAGCCGTGAGTATTTCAATGCACACAGCCACTATCTCCCCACAGACACTCTGTCAGGAATCAGCAGCTGGGAGACCAGATATCTATAGTTACACCAAGAAACTGTGACCAGATCATGTATGTATATCTTAAAAGTGAGGTTTATGGCTATACAAATAGAATGCAGCCTAGCTAACTCAGAATATTACACATATCTACTACGCTTCAACTTGGTAACAACTATTGAGATGCCATGGAGGGTACTCAAATACTACACAAACCCTACCACCAAGATTAAAGGTATATTGTTGTTCTATAATATACTGAAGAATAATGCCCCATACACACGGACAGACATTCCGACAACAAAATCCATTCGATTTTTTCAGACGGATGTTGGCTCAAACTTGTCTTGCATACACACAGTCGCACAAACTTGTCGGAAAATCTGATCATTCTGAACACGGTGACTTAGAACACGTACGACGGGACTATAAACGGGCCAGTAGCCAATAGCTTTCGTCTGGTAATTTATTCTGAGCATGCATGGTACTTTATCCATCGGAATTGTCTACACATGATCGGAATGTAAACAATTGGATTTTGTTCTTGGAAAATTTTAGATCCTGAAACTTTGTGTGTCGTACCACGATCCGAACGCACATTTTCCGTTGGAAAGTCCGACCATGTGTACAGGGCATTAGGATATACTTTTGAAAACGACTCATATGTCTGCCTGGGAGAAGGACTTTGATACCGCTTATTCCCTGGAACAATGGCTTAAGGCACTACACATCATGTATGCTGCAACAAAGAGTGTAAATCTATGGGAATTATCACAGAAAATCCTTTTCAGATAGATAAATTCTCCCCACAAAGCTCCAATACCTGTTGGTCAAACTGTGGTGCTGTGGGAACATTGTACCATATACTCTGGTCTTGCCCTAATATAATCCCCTTTTGGAAGGGAGTTTATGGTACAAGTACTGAACATTAAAGTACCCATGTCACCGGGAAATGCAATTTTATCCTTCGACATAGAGTTAATTCCACCAGAGTACAGGACCATAGCAGTACACATTCATAGTGCACAGCTAACGATAATGCACCATTGGGGAGATCAGCTAACCCCATCTCTTCATGAAGCAATAACTATGACTAACACTCATGCAGCTTACAAGATGTTATATGCATCAACCCAAAACAATCATAGTAAAGCCCAAAAATATGGGAAAAATGGTTAGATTGGTACACAATAAAACATAAAACCTAAATGTATCACTTATAAACCACATCCAAAGGGAAATAACAATCTGACTGTGTTTGTTCCTAATTTTATTTGATATTATTGTATCCTTTTATATATTTTGTTATTTTTATTTCACTTCTTTTCATATATTACTTAGACTAACAATTAAAACAGTGCAATCTAACAATTAAAACAGTGCAATAACCCCCAAAAGAGGGATGGGGGACGCCGATCACCTCTTAAGCATAGATTGTTCCCGGTTGGGGTGCCCGGACAGGGGGCAGTGTTCCTTGCTCTTGATCCAGCTAGTTATATATTATTTAGCACAATTTTTACCTTGGTTAACATGTCTATTGTATACAGACTTTGTTATGGAATAATCCTCAAGACTGTGTCATAAACTGAGGAGAATATTTTTCTACACATTTTTTCACTTATGTTCTGTGAAACATTCAATAAAAACATATTGATTTAAAAGTGAGGTTTATTTACAGTGAATGAAAGATAATCACATACCACCAGACAAACATGTCAATGCATGAAAAGCAAAACTAAATAACAAACATCTGACTACCAATCCTAATCACACTTAACTATGAATATACTAATGTACTCATGAGAAAAACATAAGGCAGGGGGGTGCAGATGGGAAGGGGGCAAACAAAACTGGGATGGGAACAAGGCAGCAGGATACTGGATGCAGGGCAAGGGAAAATGGCTACAGAGTCAGGAAGTAGCAAGACAAACAGGGTACAAGCAGGAGCAGCCAAAATACTGAGGCAAGGAGCAGTAGCAAAGGTGGAATTTAAGTATCCTTTCAGCAGGTGTGGCCAGGTGGAGCTGATCACTGGAACCTGCTGGGAGACACCTCCTGGTGGACATTAAAACTGCAGCTTTCCACCCAGAGAACCACATTGCCACCAGCAGGCAAACTCGGTCCTAACAGTTTTTTTTTGTTAAATGAGAAATACATTTCTTGATTGTTCCTGGCCTTTATGTCCCAAGATTTAAGTTTACAATGTCTTAAAATCAGTTGTTGAAGATAATGCTTTCATCTAGCAATACTAGTTAGAAGTTTTCGGGGTTTATTTTCTGTTCATTTGGATCAGCAGTCCTTTCAACAAATTTATTTTAAATGATCATTATTTTTATTTTTTTTCAAATGCATTTGCTGGTCTTTCTTCTTTTCCCCTCCCTTCATTTGAATGTTTTGCTATATCCCATTGGTATGCTTACATGAGGAGGCCAAGAATACAGAATATGAACATTTTTTAAAATGGTTATCTAATACTTACTGTAATCTTATTTTCTAGCTCCTAGCCTCTTCTAATGACAGAATATTACTGTCCTATGTGTGTGGGAAAGGAAAATGAAAGTAAGTTTTAAAATTATTTACGAGGAAAGTGATAGGTTTATAAAAAATTGGTCTGTCACATCCACTACTATTGTAAAAAAAAGAAAAACCTTAGTGTGTAAATGCACAGTATACCCCTTATGGACTTTACAGACAGACCAGTATTTTGAGTAAAAACATTACTTTATTGTACATCACGTTAAAAAATATACAAATGTGGAAGCAGTATATCAATATTAGGATAATGTACAAAACTTACAATACATAACATGTAATAACATTGACGGCGTACAGATGATGTCATACAAAGGTTACCCATAAAAAGATGTTGGACTAGCTGCCATGCATAGTTTTGTGAACACCTAACATGTTTTGGACTGATTGTGAGTCCTTCTACAGAGGTTTTTTGTGAAATGGATATATTTTCTAGAATATAGACGTATTTTATTAGTATGGAGTAGTATAATGTATAACATATTTTTCAATAAAAATAAAAAGGGAATTACATGAAATGCATGAAGATCAAGATACAAAAATGCAATAACTGTGAACAAATATAAACCAAATAAATAACAGTGCATAATAGCAAACAATGGTTGAGGAGTGCAGAGAATAGCAAAATATATGTAGGGAGGAAAGTATCGAGGGAAGAAGGGAAAAATGGGATACAAAAAAAACCTACACATAGGGGTCAATGGTTATTGTATAGAGTGGTAAAAATAAGTTGGACCCTAGCAGTGGGTATGGATGGGGTCCCAGGGGGACAAGATATGGTAAGGTAGGGGAGCTAGAGATCAAGTTTACATACCCCAAATTGAAAGCTTGTCAGATATGGCTTAAAGTTAAAGGCTTCATTAAGACCTTGTGGCGATGTTGCTTTGAGCAGGAAAATTTGAGCTCACTTTGTAACAAAATGTTGTTAAAGTCACCCCCTCTTGGATTAGAGGGAATATAATCCAGTGCCAGAAATGTAACCCTTGGTATAGCATCTCTATGAACCAGGGAGCTATGTCTACCAAGGGGTAAATCCGGGTCTTTTTTGTCAATGCTTAGCATGTCGGTAAATCCTCTTCCGAAATTCTAATTTTGTCCTACCGATGTAGCAGTATCCGCATTCGCATGATAGCAGATACACTATGCTGGACGTTCTGAAATTCACATAGTGCTTAGGTTTGAGATCATTAGCATTAAGTAGGATAATGTGTTTCCTTGTATCCATAAATTGTCAATAGCCACAATTTCCATGCGGGTATATGCCCATTATTTTTGCTATCCTGCCTATATTTGTGGAACTCGCTGTGAACTAACCTGTGGACTAACAAATCTCGGAGAGATGGAGCCCTTCTGTAAGTAATCAAGGGATGCTCAGATACAAATGGGGCCAGAGTAGGATCCATGCTGAGAAGTTGCCAATATTTTTTGAAAGATGTGTCTAACTTGTTTATGCTGTCTCCAGTATTTTCTTATGATTCTCATGCCATTGTCATTTTTAGTTTTTTTTTTTTTTTTGAGAAAAGAGAAGGCCATTGCGTGATCTGCCCTTGGCTTTTTGTTGTCCTTTTTGAGATTTTTTTTTAGAATACCCGTGTTTGTGTAATCTGATTTTAAGCGTTTGAGCCTCCTTCTCAAAAAGAGCATCATTGGAGCAATTGCGTCTTGCTCAAATGTACTGCCCATAGGGAATGGATGCTAAAAGAGGTTTTGGATGGAAACTAGAGGCTGCTAATATAGTATTTCCTGTGGTAGGTTTCCTAAATAATTTGCTGTATAGATGACCATCAAGGTGTTTATGTACAACTACATATAGGAATGTGATGGTGGATCGGCCATAAGACATGGCAAATTTAAATTGAAGGTGTTGCTCTGATTGATGTAATGGAGAAAGTCAGGTCCATCCTACAACAAAAAAAATCATTGATATATCGGTACCATACTGTGGCATAGTCCGTGTACATCAATGCCATTTCATCAGAAAAAAATAAAATGTTCCCACTCACCCAGGTAGAGGTTTACATAAGAGGCGGTGCAAAATTTCCCCATGGTTATCCCCTGTACCTGGAGGTAGTGGGAATCAAGAAAAGGTAAAAAAATTATGTTTGAGAATAAACTCCAAGGAAAGTAAAGTGAACTTGTTAAGTTTGTGTTCATGATGGCTCTTTTGAAACAGTGTGCATTGAATAGCAGATAGGCCTCTATTAATGGGGATAGAGCTATATAGGGCCTCCATGTCAACAGCCACCAAAAAGGTCTGGTCACTGACGTGGAGGTCCTCCAGGATTTAGAGGTTGATAGTGTCTCTGGTATGTGATGGCAGCCCGTCAACAAATGGTCAAAGCTGATTGTCAATAAAGCAACTGAGATTTTCAGTCAGGCTGCCCCTTTCTGATATTATTGGCCTTCCTGGATTTTTATGTACCTTTTGGGAGGGCATAAAACGTAGCCTCCCTTGGGTGACTCATCCTGATAAACTCCCATATGTTTTTTGAAACGATATTGCAATAGCAGGTATTATCAACAAGAAGGTAAAATAATTTGGTATATTTTTAATTTAGGGATTTGGGTATTGGACAATACCAGTCTGAGTTCATTAGAATGGTTTAACACATTTGAATATATTTGGCATTGTCTTGAATAACAATATTGCCGCCCTTGTCAGAGGGTTTTATTATTATAGATTGATTATACGTGAGAGATTTTAATGTCTTAATTTCATTGGAGTCAGATTACTTTAAAATTTGGGGATACTTGTAAATTTTGCATATCTTTAGAGAAAAGTTTTAAGAAGGCTGATGCGTTGGAATTAGAACTAGGTGCAGGATAAAGGGTGTACTACTTTTTAATGTCAGTTGTGGAGTGGTTAGGTGGCAGGGGAGAGAAAATTATCCCATCCACAAGATGGTTTTCAGATTCAGAGAGTCAACCAGATCCTCTGGTTCATTTTCTTCAAGAAGTGCTGTTAAATTGTCTATTGCTTCTAGATCTTTCTGAGTATATGTGGGACCTGCGTCTCCCCGGTTTTTGGAGAAGAGACATTTCAACAGTAAGTTTTAGGTAACGATTTTAGGTAACGATTTTGTAGGTATATTATAAATAATACATTTTATGTATAAACTTTAATAGGTTATGTCTGGAAAGATACATTTTTATTTAAGCTCCTTACAGAATGACAGAATTGCTACATTTGGTGGTATTTCAGCTGAAAATTTCCCAAAAATATATTTGACTATTTGTTCTCATATAACCACTGAGGGCCCATTCACACTTAAAGCAGTTCTTCATTAATTTATATATACGTCGGCAGAATGGCACAGCTGGGCAAAGTAACGTACCCATACCCGTTGAATTTTTTACAGTAATCAATGCAATTTTATAGCACTGATCGCTGTATTAATGCCAATGGTCCCAAAATGTGTCAAAATCGTTCGATGTGTTAACCATAATGTCGCAGTCATGATAAAAATCGCTGATCGCGGGGGGCGCATGCGCGAGGCTCTACATGGAGGACGTGTTCCACTAGAGCTCCACACTCCCCGCCACAACATCGGGTATTTTCTCCGGGTTTGAGCCACCCTGCATCCCCGCTGTTTCAGCGTATCACCTCCGGAACGCACACGGATCACTCCGGTATGGTCCTGACGAATCACCTAGGCAAGAACAAGCCTAAACAGATAAAGGAGGCCCTAGCCCGCGACTCGTCCAAAATGGCGGCGAAAGCTCTTGCTATGCAGCGAGCCACCTCTCCAGACGGAGCAAGACATACCGACAGTGAAGAGGATGACCGCTCAGACGATCAAGCTGATGGTCCCTCCACTATGCCACCCTCAGGTATGTCTCAGGCGGATTTTCTGTCCCTGATGGAAACCATGCTACATAAAGCCCTCAAATCTACCTCTGATCAGATAACAAACAAGCTAACCAGGGAGAAAAGGGAACTAGGCCAACGCACATCAGATCTGGAGACTAGAGTAGATGATATTGAACTCACGCTCCAGGAGCAGGTCCAGGAACAGACGGCCTTACGTGATGAGAATACCACCCTCCTCTCCCGCTTAGAGGACGCGGAAAATCGCTCCCGCAGATCCAATCTGCGCCTGCGAGGCATACCAGAAACGATCGATGATGTACAATCCTTCACTACGGCCCTCTTCCAGGAACTGTCCCCCTCTATACCGATCGAACGCTTGGAATTCGATCGGATCCATAGGGCCCTTACCCGTCGACTACCTGATGGCCCTCCAAGGGATATTATTATTAAGCTCCACTTTTTCCGTACAAAGGAGCAATTGCTGGCTGCTGCACGCAACAAGGACGCTCTCCTGTTCCAAGGGCACACATACCAGCTCTTCTCTGACTTAGCCCCCCTAACAATTGCAAAACGCTGTGCGATGAAACCGCAGTTGCAGATTCTTCAACAACATTGTGAAGTATACATGGCGCTTCCCTTTCGCCCTGCAGTTTTCTTACCAAGGACAACAACATTCCTGCACTTCACCTGAAGCTCTCCAACGTCTTCTGGAATCCCTACATCTGACGGCCCCAGCCCAACCTTCAGAGACGGTGCTACCTCGCACCCCAGCCCGGACCTCGGCCCATCCCTATACCATCACCCCGAGAAGGCCTCCACCGGCCCCTTCCTCTATTCGTAAAGGGACTCCAGCCCAGCCTCCCTGAGACGTCGCAACAGATCGCTTACTGCATTCTCCTCGTTGAACTATGCTACTTGCTCCTTTACCCTCTATTGAGTGCTACTGGAGGAACCTTGGTATGAGATCATGATCACATCATTCACTATTTTTGCCTGACCTCTTACCCAAGGCCCGAGGGGACTGTCCTGTGATGGGTTTCCCCCCCCTTTTTTAGGGGGAACCTACACAGTCCCCTATTACCCTCTGGAGTTGCACAGGCTCAGACCCTATGACTTCCTATTTGCCTTTCTTTTTGTGTTTTTTGTGTTTTTTTTTTTATGTATACGGTTGTGAGGACTAACCACTTTGTTCCCCTAATTAGTACCTGGTTATGTTGCCTAAACACTGGGATTGCTTTATAGGTATGTTTAATTAGTCCCACGACTGCTAATAGCCCATTACCAATGGCTTTACTATTATAGAGCTTTATCATTATATTTTGACTTCAAAGCTTTGTATCTGAATAACCCGTTTGTGGCGGGAAGCTGTCATTGCTTTCCCCTAGTATGGTGTACACACCCTTCAGCCGGCTGGCCGACTGGGGAGTCTGTGCACTGTTTGGTCGGGCGGCAGATTTCTGTTCTCCCCTCCATTACGTGTCCATATCCTTGCCCTACAAACCCTACTTTTCCTCCCCTCCATCTCCGTTCTTTCTCCCCCCTCTCTTCTTCTGTCTTGTGTCGGTGGGACGGCGGGGTCCTGGGGACATTTCTGCACATCTCCTCATTACTCTCCAGATGGCCCCCATAAAAATACTTTCACTTAATGTTAAGGCCCTGAATTCACCTAACAAACGGGTCAAGGCTTTCCAGTCATTTGTATCGCTGAAGGCTGGCATTGTGGCTCTTCAGGAAACTCACTTTTCCACTAGCGCAACCCCGAAATATTTTAGCTCCCGATACCCTCAAGTTTTCACCGCCTACGCTCCCACGAAACAACGTGGTGTGCTGATTGCTATTCATCATACCCTTCCCTTTTCGG
The DNA here is from genome assembly GCF_037356315.1 of Lithobates pipiens. Taxonomy (NCBI): domain Eukaryota; kingdom Metazoa; phylum Chordata; class Amphibia; order Anura; family Ranidae; genus Lithobates; species Lithobates pipiens. The sequence goes on from NW_027507903.1 coordinate 211,553,975, forward strand.
TGACCTCAGAAATTAAAGACCCGGAAGGGCGCTAAGTTATCCTAGTGGGTCTACTTCAAGATGTAGAAACTACTTTGGTCTCCTATTATGCCCCTAATAACAACCCCACCCCTTTCTTCTCACATCTACTCCAGGTCCTACGGACCCATTGTAAGGGCACCCTGATTTTATGTGGTGATTCAAATTTAGTGCTGCAACCTCATTTGGATAAATCTCCCTATGCCCCTGAACAGTACACTCCCTCTCTACGGTTTCGGAAGCTGCTACAGAAAGCCTCACTGATTGATACCTGGCGGGAATGCAACCCGGCTAAAAAGAACTACACTTTTTATTCATACCCCCATAAATCCTTCTCCAGAATTGATCATATCTTTCTTTCAGTTGCATCCTCCCAGATATTGATTGACTCTTTTATACAACCCATATCGTGGTCGGACCACTGCGCAGTAATAACCTCGATAACTTCCCTGATCCCCCAATCTAGAGATCGTTCATGGTGTATTAATGAAGCCTACCTTACTAATCAATCTTATTTGCTAGATATCCAAGTGGCCCTCAAGGATTATGTGCAGAATAATTCCACCCCTGGTATCTCTCCTACCCTTCTCTGGGAAGCACATAAGCCGGTGATTAGGGGCACATGTATCTCAGTGTCCACGCACCTCAAAAGAGATAAGAAACTCCGACAGGCTAGGCTAGAACAGACGTTTCATCAGGCTTTCCTACAGTTTCAGTCCTCCTCTACAGAATCCCATAGGCTGGCGATGGAGAACGCTAGAGTTGAATTGGACCTGCTGCTGGCTGAGTCTGCTGACAAGGCTATCCGTAGGTCCAATCATACTTTTTATACGAAAGCAAACAAGCCAGATACGCTGCTGGCTATGCGCCTGCGGCGCCCTGATAGGAATTAGGTCCCCATTAGACTCAAAATAGATAGGCACACTCTTACCAGTAACCCTGTCAAGGTACTTCGTGAATTCCGTAACCATTTGGAAGTCTTATATAAGGCTAAACCTTCCTTCTCTCAACAAGCGGCTGACCGGCTGTTTCGAGACCTTTCCCTGCCCACAGTGACTGACTCTGATAGGGAATCCCTTGAGACACCTATTACGCCCGAAGAAATACTTGCGGCTATTAAGACTCTCAAACCACACAAGCAACCTGGCCCTGATGGACTTTCTGCCACCTATTATAAAAAATTTGCCCCCATCCTGAGTCCTCTTCTCTGTAAATCCTTCAACGCCCTTCTGCAAAATCAGACATTTGGCCGTGACACTCTGACGGCTATAATAGCCATGATACCCAAACCCAACACCGATAACTCCCTGTGGTCTAACTTCAGACCCATCTCCCTACTAAACCTGGACATTAAACTTCTAGCCAAAGTTTTAGCCCTTCGTCTTAATCCTTTGATCGGCAGATTGATTAATAAGGATCAGGTAGGCTTCATGCCCCGGCGTCAAGCCAGTGACAACATTAGACGGGTTGTCTTGCTTCAACACATAGCCAGGTCCCGCAAAATCCCTATGCACCTGCTTTCTCTTGATATAAAAAAGGCTTTCGACACGGTGTCTTGGCCCTACCTGAATTATATCCTTAAACGTTGGGGTTTTGGCCCACACTTTTTACAATGGGTGAATTCCCTCTACAACCAACCACAAGCCTATATAAAATATTCAGGTTTCCGCTCGGATGCTTTTTCTATAGAAAGAGGAACTAGGCAGGGCTGCCCCCTTTCTCCTCTTATCTTTGCTTTGACCATTGAGCCCCTCGCCGCTTTAATTAGAGCCTCCCCGGACATAAAAGGATTGGATATAGCCTCTACTTCCCATAAGATATGCCTGTTTGCTGATGATGCGCTCCTTTTTGTGACCTCTCCTCAAACAACGCTTCCGAACCTTATCCCCATTTTAGATAAATTCGCAACTATTTCGGGTCTGGAAGTTAATCAGCAGAAATCTAGAGCCCTGAATGTATCTCTCCCGCCCCAAGAATTGGCCCACATACAAAGCAGCTTCCCCTTTCTCTGGTCCACTTCCGCACTTCTATACCTAGGTATAAAATTGACTGGTGACCCCACTACTCTCTTTCGGGCTAATTATCTTCCTATGCTTTCACATCTAACCTCCCTGTTAGAATCCTGGAAATCCCTTTGTGTATCCTGGTTTGGTAGAATAGCAGCTGTCAAAATGACTCTTCTGCCTAAACTCCTCTACCTATACAGAGTTCTCCCAATCCCAGTCCCATCCTACTTTCACCGTATTGTACAGTCTCGGGTATTCAAGTATATATGGGGTCCAATTAAGCCCAGGGTTCCGAGATCTATTCTTCTCCAGGACAGAAGCAGGGGTGGTCTTGGTATACCAAACTTTATTCGATACTATCAAGCTGCCCAGTTGGCTCAGCTCACCCTATTCCACGCGACCAGCGAAGTTCCCATATGGGTCAGTCTGGAGGCGATCGAACTATATCCCCTACTAATATCTAACATATTATGGATTCCGCCTTCAGCTCGTGGCCCCATAACTAATCCAATCACTAGTCACTCATTGAAGCTATGGGACAGATTGCGCGGCCCCTACAGGCTGGTCTCTCCACATTCCCCTCTACTTTCTTTTTTTGGCCACCCCCTATTCAACCCGGCTTTTACGGAACCTGGGTCTTTTTGCCATTGGTCCCAAGTTGGCCTTTACAGAATACTCGATCTCGTCTCTAATACCTCTCTTAAACCCTTCTCAGTTCTTCAAGCTCAGACTGAATTACCCCCAACTGAAACCTTCCGGTATCTTCAAATAGCCCACTTCGTCAGGGCAACGATTGGTTCTTGCTCCTCTCTTGTAAGTTTGTCTTTCTTTGAAAAGTTATGCTCCTCGGACCCCCATGCACCGGGTATCATTTCAACCATCTATACTCACCTAACCACCCTCCCATCCACCCTTCCTCTCTATGCTGCGCAGTGGTCCAAGGACTTGCAACTGACTCTTGATGAGGAGGACTGGTCCCAAATATGGACCAATACCAAATCATCCACCCAAAATATAGTGGCTCTGGAGGCTAATTATAAGGTGCTTATGCGATGGTATCTGGTCCCTGCTAGGATCTCCAAACTTTTGCCAACTTACTCGCCGGCGTGCTTCCGAGGCTGTGGAGAGAGGGGTACACATGCCCACATATGGTGGACATGCCCGATAGTGAAACGATTCTGGCTAGCAGTGTTTCAAATAGCTTCCACACTACTTCACGATACCCTGGCTCCTGACCCAGTCCTTGCACTTTTAAACCATGTACAAGGAGACTATACCAAAGCCCAAATCCGCCTTCTTCTTCAGCTGACTACGGCTGCAAAGCAGACCATTGCCAAAGCCTGGAAAACTCCGAACCTACATATAACTGAAACTAAAAATAGGGTAACCCAAGCCATGATTCATAGCAAGATTGAGGCAACATTACTGGATCGTGTCCCTCACCATTCTCGAATTTGGACCCCTTGGGTAGATAACTTCCTCCCCCCAGATTTTGACACAAGCCTCCTTGTACCATAAATTCAGTCCACCCTGAACCTAAATGCTTAATGGTCCCCTGGGGCCCTGTGCGGTCCTGCCGACACTGACTCTGTCTCTCCCTCTCCATCCCCTTCTCTCTAGCTCGCTCCTTTCTTCCTACTGTGCCTTCCCCTCATTTACCTCTTCCTAGCTTATGGCTACAATCTGTCTAACTGTATTCTCTGTGCCATGAACAAGGTCCTTTGGATGACTATCCCGTTTGCCCTGCATTCTCTTCTGTCCCTACCACGTTGGTTTTATGTTTTGGGTTGATGATGGTTGGGGGGCTCTCCCCTTCTTAACTGGCTGTCCTCCTATCGAATGCACCGGTGTGTTCCCTTGTTCCAATGTAAAGTGCGCTAGTAATGTGCTTAGCGTTATATAAACACAGCGATATATACACCATGTTCTTTCTTTTTGTAACCAACGTTATGTGCTGCGCTCGCGGTCTTGAATACTTCTGTTTGTGTTATTGTGTTATTCACAATAAAAAATTTGAAACGAAAAATCGCTGATCGCCACCATTACCAGTGAAAAAAAAAAATTATTAATAAAAATGCCATAAATCTATCCCCTATTTTGTAGACGCTATAACTTTTGCGCAAATCAATCAATAAACGCTTATTGCGATTTTTTTTTACCAAAAATATGTCAAAGAATGCGTATCAGCCTATTTTTTTATATATTTTTTGGAGATATTTATTATAGCAAAGAGTAAAAAATAAATAGTTTTTTTCAAAATTGTCACTTTTTTTGTTTAAAGCGCAAAAAAGAAAAACCTCAGGGGTGATCAAATATGACCAAAAGAAAGCTCTATTTGTGGAGAAAAAAGTATGTCAATTTTGTTTGGGTACAACATCGCATGACTGCGCAATTGTCAGTTAAAGCGACGCAGTGCCGAATCGCAAAAAGTGCTCTGGTCAGGAAGGGGGTAAATCCTTCCAGGGCTGAAGTGGTTAATAAATGCACACAAAAATATATTTCCCATTTATCACAGGAAATAAAATCTTCCATTTATATCAGCCTTCTACCCTATAGATGTAGCCATAGACAAACATCCAATCAAAATGTTACCACTACACTTAAGCCCAACATTTTTTTTTTCAAGGAATAAGCTAGGAATATACATTATGAACAATAGAATATTTACCTATTATCTATCTTGTGAACTGAAGGGTAAGAAGACAATAATGATAACATTAATAATAATACCAAGAATAAAATTGTTCTCATAAATAGTATTTCCATCAGCAGCTATTATTGCAATTAGGGAGATATAAAGTAGTGAACTGTAGAAAATAACTAGGTTTTATTGATTAGTTCATCCACTTCAGTAGAAAATAATCTGTTCAGGGTTAAGAACTAACTGTATTGTTCACGTGTATGGGAATGTAAAATAAATGAAAATGAAGGCTCCATTAATAAAAAAGTAATTATAAAACATTATGTACACCTAATCATTGTTTGCTTATGTTCGTATACATTTATACTCTATTAAAATTACACATTTGTTTACGCAAACTTAACAGTTATGCAGCTTCATTTTTGTTGCTCTGTTTTATACGGTATTTTTTTATGTAAAAACATGTCATATATTTTAAAATGTCATTGGCTTTTAAATGTAGCACGTGTGAATGATTATAGCGCATAACTATAAATTACATAAACATACATTATATAAAATAAAATAAATACTTTTGTGAGGTTTTAATATCAATACAACCTAGTGTGCAATACACTAAAATGAAAATAAATAAAAACTTGTAAACCCTTGTCATACAGCAGCCTAGCTCTTGCTTCCTGAACCACTATTGACACTAACCTTCTCACAGTATTTTTTTTTTTTTATACCAAGACTAGGGATGAGTAAATTAGCGCTGTTTTGATTTATGGGGATCCTGCATGAAGTCTGTGTGAAATGTGAACTTGTAAACTTAGAATTGAACCCCTTTTTAAGTCAATGGGGAGGCAAGTCTTGACAAAACAAATTTGGCCATTTTCAAGATTAGGTATTGTCAAAAAGAGCACTGGTGGTTGAAGTTCATGAAACCTGAACTTGGCATTACATTTCTATCAATTCTATGATGGGTAAATTATGATAATGCATTTTGGCCATTTTCAAAATTAGGTATTGTGAAAAAAGGGCATGGAGGCTGGAAGAGGACTTTTTCATGTGTCCTCGAGGTCAATATTAAAAAAATATACAAATACTTAAAATAAACATATTTGGAGATGCTTTAACAGGTTGAGGTTTCAAGACATTTAATGGAGTGCACAAACTTTTTTATTTTATTAACTTTATATTTAACTTGACTTAGATACCGCAGCAGCACCCAGTTTGATACGTTACAACTTGAAAAAGGATCTTTAGGTAGCTTTGGCTTCAACACAAATTTTTGCATTCAATGGTAATAGACCTGAACTGAGTCTGACTAGTGAAAGTAGCAGTCGCATCAGATCATCAGTTTTTAAGTTATTTTATTCACAGTACCACACTGCAAGTTTAATAATATGTCAAAACAGTGCACAAAAACACTTCAAAAGCACACATTCCCCAAACACCCGCCCATCCCCATATTCCCAAAATAAAATTAAAGACTTCAGGTACTGTATTTATTAATTATTAAGGTTGGTATAAATTAGCCTGTGCCAGGACTGTATGCAAGCACTTAAATAGGCAGCAAATAGAAAAAGACAAGGCAGGTTTTATCTTGCAATATAAATGTAAATATATTATCTGAGAGAATGAAGCCACAACAAATATTGTATAGGTGTGAACAGAAAAGATATTCTCCTGCACTCGTGCCCGCGGTCTTGGTGCAAGACGGTAGTATTTTCAGATGATAGATGTGTAAAGAGACCATGCATGTCCTGCTGCCTAAACTGACCTGGGGAAGTCCAAATAGGCTAAGTAAGAAAAAAAATTGTAGCGTTTATTCTAGACAAATAGATTAATACAAAAAAGTTCATAAACAGTTAGGTTACAATGTTCTTATTTAAAAATTGTTTGTTCATGCAAGGGTAAAAGCTGGATAGTTGGCTAATGCGTTTTCGAGGGGTTTCCTCTTCATCAGAGCCTTGGAAGATGAAAAATGGTCTGTACAGTATAATGTGGTAGGTTTATATAGAGAGGAGTGACTGAATGGGAGATGTATCACATGATAGATGATGTATTTCTGCCCCAGCATCTGGACGGCAGGAGCCGGTACAGAGGAGCTCCATGGATGCTCCTGTATGTGTGTTAGTTGGCAGGCTCCTGCTCTGTCATGAGCTGAAATCGGGGCTCTTTGTTGCCACCTCTGGCCATTTCCTGCATGTGCACCCCTCTGCATGTGGAAACAAGAGCTGGGACTAGGACCACCTTACAAGTAAGAGCTGTTGTGCAGGGGGCTGTGTGTGTGACTGTCTACATGCCTGTGTGTGCACATTTCTCTGTGTGTACATGTCTCTATATGTGTACATGCCTAAGTGTGCACATGCCTGTGAGTGTGCACATGCCTGTGAGTGTGTCCCTGTCTGTAAGTGTGTAAATTGTTTTGTGCGTGCACATGTCGTGTGTGTGTACATGCATGTGTGTACATGTATCTATTTGTACATGTCTCTGTGTGTGTGCATGTATTATGTGTGTACATGCCTGTGTGTATACATGCCTGTGTGTGTACATGCCTCTGAGTTTGCACACGTCTCTGTGTTTATACATGCCTGTGTGTATACATGCCTGTTTTTGTACATGCCTATGTGTGTATATGTCTCTGTATGTGTACTTGTCTTGTGTGTGTATACATGCCTGTGTGTGTGTACGTGCATGTTATATATACACATGTGAGTGTGCTGGGAGCATACAGGTGTGAGGGGGCTGAGAGTGTACAGGTTTGAAGGGGGCTGAGAGAGTACAGGTGTGAGGGGGCCTGAGGGCATACAGGTGTGAGGGGGCATGAAAGCATACAGGTGTGAGGGGGGATGAGAGCATACAGGCGTGAGGGGGGATGACAGCATACAGGCACGAGGGGGGGGTGAGAGAGTACAGGCGTGAGGGGGCTGAGAGTGCACAGGTGTGAGGGGGGCTGAGAGCGTACAGGTGTGTGGAGGGATGATAGCATACAAGTGTGAGGGGGCTGAGAGTGTACAGGTATGAGGGGCTGAGGCACTGAAGGACTTAGTGGAATGGCTAGTGGGCAGATTTAGTGGGACGGCCAGTGGGCGGGACCCTGGGGAATGTTGGTGGTCAGGCTCGGGAGGGCCAAGCCTAAAGCTGTATAAGGGGCCCCACGATTTCTGATAGCTGCCCTTTGTGTGGATGTGCAGAATCAGTTGAACTTATATGATCATGCAGGCAGGCTCATGAAATGAGAGAAGGTGAATGAGCTAGATGAATAGTGCAAATCAAAATGGTGATGTAAAAGACAGTACAAGGTTGACTAACTGCACGATGCCAAGAAGTATAGCTGTGATGGAATGTAATTGTTTACTAGATGAGGAGTGTATATGCGACTAACATATATAAATAACAATAGTCCAGCGTTAGACACTATATACAATTAGGCTCTTACATATTGTCTTTACAGTTACTGTAGTTCTGATTTAAAATCATCCTATTTTTATAATCCTCTCTCCTTGCATTCTCTTTTGCAGCCATCAGTTGTTTGGCCTCCTGTAGGTCACCATTCAGGCAGCCCAACCTCTGGGCTGAGTACTGGATATTGGGCTGCCTATTAGATGTAAGTGCGGCCCATGAAACGCACGGCCATGTCTACACGAATGATGGCGTGTATTTCAGGGAGCGACCGTAAAAATAAAACTGTCCCAGCTATCCACATGCTCAGCCTCTAAATGCTAGCTTGGCCAAATTGCTAACACTGCAACTGCTTCCTTTTCATCTGGTAGACTCTGCCCCCTTTCTTAAATTTGTGGAATGTGCTGTACCATAGTAGCAGGTTCCAAAAATAAATTTATTTTCATGTAAGGCCATTCCAGCTCTGTCCTGTCATGTGGACTGTAATGTTTTGGCCTCGTTGGACAGGGCGGTCAGCAGCAAGGTCCAGCAGGCATGGTCAGGGACATTACATTTCCTTCACAACGCACTGGGTAACTCTGTTGGCAGCTGGGAAGGATGCAGGACAGGGTTCAGTGTTGGAGCTTGTTCTGCCACCACGCTTCCAAAAAGCTGGTGGTGATTCTGCCACTTCTGTCTGCTCCACCCCCTTCTCTTCTTTTTCCTCTATGTCCTCTTTTGCTGAATTTTCCTTTGAACCAGAAGTGCTCCCTAAGCATTCAAGGGGCTATGCAAGCAGTCAGGCTGAAGGTGCCATGCGGTGCTTCAGTTGGTCTGTCTAGGAGACAGGAGCCACACTGGGGCAGAGATTCTGTCAGCTCTGCAGGGGCAGGCTCACAGGTGGTTGACGCAATGTCAGATTGAGCCAGGAATGGTTGTATGCGACAATGGCACCAACCTTCTCTCTGCCGTCTGATAGGGACACTTGACACATGTTCCATGCTTGGCACGCATCCTGAATTTGGTGGTGCAGCGTTTCTTGGCCAGGTACCCAACAATTCCAGTGCTCAGCTGGCTGACATTCAACGAGATTTCAACCTGCCCAACAACCACCTCATTTGTGAGATGCCCACCAGGTGGAACTCAAAACTGACGCTGCAGCAGCTGCACACACAGTAGAGGGCCATCAATGAGTACCTGTGTGAGTATGGCACCAGGACGGACAGGCTCAGGGGAACTTGGCTTCTTTTTGCCATGCCAGTGGCTACTGCTAAAGGATTCATGAATGTCCTGTCACCATCTGAGGAGGCCACAAGGATGGTGAGCAGCGACAATGCATGCATCTGTGACACTGTCCATCTAGTCTTCCTGCTGGAGCACATTCTTTGTGGTATCATGGATATGGCACTTGAGGCAGAACAGCGGGAGGAAGAGGAGGACTTCCTTTCCACTCAAGGCCCCCTTTATGCAGATACCATTCCTGTGGGGCCACCAAACACATAGGAGGAAGAGGAAGAGGATTGTGTCAGCATGGGTGTGGAGGATAATATACAGCAATCTTCAAGGGAAGGTTTTTGGTCCCTACAAACTCAAGGAGTTTTACGTGGCTAGGAGGAGGTAGTTCCTGACAATGTCATCCTTAGTGACCCAGGGGGTTCAGAATCTCATGCCTCTTCAAACTTACACAGCATGGGCTCAATGGTGCCTGAGGCGTCCCTTAGAGAGGTGATATAAGTGGGGTGAAGTGGACCTTTGCAAAGCCTCGCTAGAGGTTTACTGATTTTATTGCTGTATTTATTTAATGTGACATCCATATGTGTTTGCTTGGTCAGCTCAAGAGTCGAAGGCATGTTTGGCTGCTTGCAATTCAGCTCTGTTTTTAGGGGAATCTTGAGTGGAGAGGGATCATTGAGCAAGCCTGAGATGGGAGCTTGCTTCCCTATAACTTGTTAAGTTATGTTTCTTGTATGAGGCAGCATATTAAATTACTCTGCCCTGCAGATAGGCCTTGCCTGCTTCCCAGAAGAAGTTGGGGTTGTCTATATGGGTTGAGTTAGCAGAGGAAAATTCAGTCCAGGCCGAGTTCATATATGTCTGAAAGTCAGTGATGTATGATAGAAAACGCCAAAAGCGGGGATCGGATTGGGAATCTGAGATCTCAAGTGATACTGATATTGGGGCATGGTCCAATATGGCAATATTGTGAATCTTCGCCCCTCAAATAGTTGGGATAATACCGTCAGTGCAGAAAATGAAATCAATTCTAGTAAATACGTTATGAGGGAAGGAATAAAATGTGAATTCCCTATCTACTGGGTGGAAGAGTCGCCATGTGTCAGTGAGGTAGAGGGGGTTTATTGTAGAGCCAAAATAGGTCAGGAGGGAATCTCCTATTGTTTTGTGCAGGCATTTGGGTGTGGTTCTATCATCCGTCAGGTGCAAAATAGAATGGAAATCCCCACCTATTATGTGGGAGATATGTGAGGACTTTAGGACTTTAGTAGTCTGGTAGCTAGATCCCCAAAGAATACACATTTGAGATCATAAAATCTCTATTACCTAGGCAGATGTGTGCTGTGAGAAAACGTCCCTGGCTGTCAGAGTCTACTTACAGAACTTCACAGGGAAGGTTCTAGTGGATCAAGATGAGCACCCCGGCCCTTGGGCCGACTGCGCCAGAGCCCAACAGAGTGCCCACCCAGAGTTTTTTCATAGGATGTATGTCAGGAGATGTCAAGTGGGATTCCTGTAGCAGGGTAATGTCATTTTTTATTCTCTGGTGGTGGCGCAATAGCTTAAGACTCTTGATGGGGGACCTAAGCCCTTTCACCATCCATGAAGTAACTTATGGGGGAGGGGCTTCTTGGAAAAGGGTATAAGCTGATTTTGAGGGGGTATAGAAGTTGTCCATGGTGAGGATAACTATTCTGTTAGGAGATAGTAAGGAGGATGCCTTATGGGGATTACAATGTTTTGGGTACTAAGCTGGTGCGAGGGAGTAGGAAGTGTAAGTGTACAATGAGAGAGGAAACATAAAGGAAAAATAATGTAAATAAACCATACTGAGAAACAGCCGTGAGACGGCACTTTTTCCATATCAGTTCACTTTATTAGCCAGCTCCCCTTGACTTACCCAGTAAAAGGTTCATACTGTAGATATGCCATTGGGTCAGGGGTATTAGTGTAATGGAATCGGGGTGTTAGAGAGGTATACCCACTGCATTCAGTGAGGCCCATAAGGAGAGGTTATAAAACAAAGTCTATTAGGGTAAAAAAAACAGGCTGGTTGGCTATTCGAGGCCGCTGAAAAGAAAGAAATAACAGGTATAACAGAAAATACTAGCATAGTAGAAACAAATAGCAGTTATTCATTTACCCGTATGACATTTGAGAAGAGTTCCAGGGAACAACATGTCAGCGGTGCTTGTAGCTGTTGTTCAGACCAAAATATTTGAGGCACAATGGGGAGTCCTTTCGTGGGCTTCGTTGATCCAGGGGATGAGACATCGAGGTGCCCTGGAGGAGAGATTTGGTTGGTTTTCTGAGTGCAATAAGTGCAGATATATCTCAGACTCTGATGGGCCATGAAAAAAGAGCTGATCTCCATTTGGTGACTTGAGGCGGAGCGTGGCAGGAAAAGGCAGAGTGAAATTTATTTGTTGCTGGGGAAGCCCAGTGCATATATGCTGAAAAGCTTTCCTTTTCTTTGAGACTTCAATGGAATAGTCAGTAAAAATCAGGATCTTTATTCAGTCAATTTGAAGGGATCTGGATTGCCTGTATTTTTGCAAGATAGCGGATTTACCAGCATAATTCAGGTACTTAGCAATAATTGGACGGGGAGATGTGTGGTCAGCAGAGTATACTCCCATGTGATGAGCCCGTTCCACTGTACAAGGCCTGGTAGGCTTAGTGCTTCAGGAATGCGCCAGGCACAGAATTCTGCAGTGGCTGAAGATTCATAGATTCTGGGATCCCCACGAAGATTACTGCATCTTGATCTGTTCTCCAGGTCTTCCAGCTTCTGGCTTATATATTGCTTTGTTTTGTCCTGTGTCTGTTCCGTGGCTTGAGACTGGTATAGCTTTTCCTCCATAGTAGAAATCCTTTGCTCAGCTTACTTATGCCGAGTAGCATTTTCCCCAAGTTCTCTTTTTACAAGCATCATCCCTACATTTACAGTCTTCTCCACTGTGATTGTTATAATGGTGGTGCGAAGAGCAGCCACAGCCTGTGCTCTGCACTCCGTGCCGATGTCCTCTTGTTGCTGGGAGGGAGTGGGTTGACACTCATCTCCATTGCAGGTGGCTTAACCATGTTGGAGAGCAGGGCCGCGTCTGTGACGTCGGGTGGGTGCTGAGCCATTTCCAATCGTGGCCGGCTTTTATCCAAAAAGCTGTCCATGTTTGTGGGGAGGCTTCCCCGCTGGTCTGTGGGCAGTGGCTGTGTTCCAGGCTGCCTTACTAGGCAGATTTGCGGCCCAAGCTGCGGGAGCTGTTGTGGAGTACAGCTACCCCATGCGGCGCCAGAACTGGAAGTATGTGTGTTTTAATCATGTGGATGTTTTATACATATTTATGCTGGTGATTTTAATAATAAATGATTGCACTATATACTCCATCTCTGGCTCTGTAATGTGAGCTTTCTTAGTCCCGTGGCTTGAGGCTAAATTGCTAAGTAGAGTGCGTGGACACAGAGGAGTAGCTATTATACATGGCTTTCTAATTTAACAGCCTGGTGAGTGCATAAGGGTGGAGCAGTTTTACACTTCTGGTGATACAGTGGAGGTGCTCTATTCTGCACTTTGGGATAGTGCTCACTGATTTTGGAGAAGACCACTTGGACATTTTATTTCACAATTACACCATTTGATATATTCTTCCATGTTCTTTCTTATGTAATTGGACACTTCTTGTATACTATTATTTTCTTGAGCACTGTTACACCTTATAATTGCTGTGTTAGTACACTAACTCTGCTATATTTGTTATGTTTATTGGTTTATGATAATTTTATATATTTGTGTCACCTTATGTACTGTATTTAGTTTAAGCACTGCTCTATTGTTTTTTATTGTTGTCCTATAAGTCATTTTTTATAGTTAGAGAAATAAAGTTTACCCGTGTGCAAAAACAAAAAAGGGTTTCTTGCAAGATAAGGCCACCAGCTCAGACATTCACCTTGCAGATGTGATAGCTAGAAGGAATGCCCCCTTGTTAGTGAGAGTAGAGAGAGGAATGTCTCTAATGGCTTTAAAAATGCTATTTTTGAAGCACAGAGAGAACCAGATAAGGTTTTAAATATGGAGTGAGAGACCAGCGGTCTCTAAAACAATATAGAAAGGGCAGGCATCTGAACTTTGATAGTGCTGAGACAGGTGCTTGTCCAGACCCAGCCATTTTCCCACTCACTGTCACTATTCAAAAACAATTTATAAATTTTTTTTCCTCATTAGGCCTTCTGATTAAGCAAACAAGGCAGGGACTATATACACTATAAACTAATGGAGGCAAGTTGACAAAAATAGGGCATGAGCAGGACTGGGAGTGGGAACAAATGGAGCAGAGATGGGGATATCAGGAAACAGGGTACTGGATACAGGGCTGGATCAGAAGCAGGATCAGGATCAGGCTGGAATTAGTATCAGAATCAGCAAGAAAAATGGAATAACATGGCTAATTGAAACATGGCTTTAGTGGGGGGGTCTCTGAGTTTAAAATTACTATAATGTCAGATGTAGTGTTTTTTTAACTCTTTAATTTGAACACTGTTAAGGTAAAATAAAAATACAATTGGTGGCATGTTGGTGGGGAAGTGGGTACATTTCTGCAGAAATGCTTTGTAATAGAAACCCCAATGTTTTCACTTTTGCTTTCTTTTAAAGAAATCATTCTACGAGACTGTAATTTCAGACCTCTCCACCTAAAAAAAAGTTACGTTTCTGGCTATCATGCTGATTAAACAGCTTCAATATTTTCTAAGTCAATAATCTGTGACAAATGTACCAATAATGAAATTCTGCCCTCTCTAGTTAATATCGGTTCAAGGTGAGAGACTCAGAAAGCACTGCATTCAAAAGATCGTGTATGTCTGCCAGGCAATTACCATTTTCAGAAGGATGTCAGTAATGCTTCTCTTGGCACAGAATACCATTAACAATGTAAATAAAAACGCATTGTGTTCCCAAATTTCATTATTCTAACTAAAGAACGGTAAAATCTGATTCCTGTTCATGGCTATACGATACAACATACATTTAAATAGCCCAAATTATTAGTATATATTTGACATGTATTTATCAGTTATTAAATAGTTAGATAACATTGACGAAAATTAAATGGTTTACGTGTTCAGGAAAACTGGTTATACATAGATGAAAATTCTGCCAGTCCAGTTGATCTACCAATCAAATTGTGTACAATCAACCTGTTAGGTTTTTCTCAAATGATCAGTGCCACCAGCTATTGACAGCAAAACTGATCATTCTGCTGATAGGGAAGGCTTCGGCCTGAAGAACACAATAGTGGTGTGGGACTGATTTACCCCTCAGCAACTAATGTGTTGGTGGGGATCAGCACCAAGTGTGTTGATGTAGGAATCAGCACAAAAAAAAAAATATGTATAATGTATGGGCAGCCTTACATTAGTCATGTATGCATATTCATCTTTATTTCTCTGCAATGCCTCTGAGTTAGGTTTATATCAATATGTGAAAGAAAAACAATAGAACTATTGTATATAGTATTTTGGTACATTTATTCAACTGACATAGGGGGAGCTCTAGTACTAGTCATTTCTTGTGCTGTATTCATAAATCAGTACACTGAGAGACTGTCATAGGATCCATAATAAGGGTCATTTTTCAGGCAGAATGTCAAAACTAGTATCAAAGGACCATCTCTGAGTCACAATAATTTGGTTTCTTGTTAAATAAGCAATGTCTAGTACACAAACATGGCAAACAGATAACAGGTCAATTTATACAGTATGAGGGCATTAAGACCTCTAGAGTAATTTACCCTTTGGGATTTTTCTGACAGTTTGTAAGATAAATTATCTATATGTTGTGAAATGATTAATGAAAATAAAAGCTGTTGTATATCTACAATATTTTCCATTTGTATATAAGGAAAACAGGTTCTAAATATAAATACTATTTCTGGAAAATTGAGTACATCCTTCAAGCTCAGTGCATACTATATGCAAAACCAAATATTTAGCACAGCAGCGAGGTTGTCAATGTCATCCATGACCAATGAATCTTATTATGCTATTTTTTTCAGGAAAACAGGTGAGGAAATAAAATAACTGATTAACATTTAAACAATGAAGTAGGTTATTTCTGGCGTTCTGTAGCACCGAAAGCAAAGGAGGAGAATAACCTTTGCACATAAGCATATTGATTCTCATACCTCGGTATATCTATAGCAATTAAGGTGCTGCTGTTTGAGTGAAATATAGTAGGTGGTGAAAGTGTATTGGATTTATTGTCAAGTTAAGACTGAATTTGTAACTTACCTGTCTCTGGATAAATTAGCTGGAGCATGTGCTTTGTTCGTCTTCGTTGTTCTTGCAATGTTGTTTGACACCTTTAAGTGAAGTATCATAAATTAAATATTTACCACTTACCCTTCTATATTTCACTTTAACAG
Source organism: Lithobates pipiens (assembly GCF_037356315.1). Classification (NCBI taxonomy): domain Eukaryota; kingdom Metazoa; phylum Chordata; class Amphibia; order Anura; family Ranidae; genus Lithobates; species Lithobates pipiens. Next base: position 211,569,661 of record NW_027507903.1, read on the forward strand.
TGATTGACAGGTCTTCACACTAGTGCTTTACCCTTTAGAAAAGTACCAATTTGACACTGCCTGAACATTTAAAAGGTCAGTTTAATGAATACAGAATTGTTACATATACGTATGTATATATATATATATATATATATATATATATAATATATTATATATATATGTGATACAGTTCTTTCTGTATTCAATGGAGTGAAGTTAATGGGATTGATAATATTAGTAAATCAGTGGCAAGATGCTGTGAATTTTCACTCATGGCTGATTACAGTATCATTTAATTAGAGATGTTGCTGTGATCTCAAGTTCCAGTGTGCAAGGTACACCATGGCAGTTTGTGAATACATAAATACAGTATTTGTGCAATTTGATTACATGGGTCAACAGAATCCGAGCTTCAAAACCTGAATGCCATTTGTCATAGAGGAAAGAGAGGAAGGAGAATACCATCAATTACAGGGTAAAAACTAACATGAAATGGCAAACCAAATAGAGTAGAAAGAATCTTTAAAGTGCATTATTATGTCTGTTAACCACATCAATACTGGGCACTTTCGCCCCCTTCCCAGACCAATTTTCAGCTTTCTGCACTCTTACACGTTCAGTGACAATTGTGCTTTCATGCAACGCTCTACCCAAATTAAATTTTTATAATTTTGTTCACACAAATAGAGCTTTCTTTTGGGGGTGTTTATTCACAACTCTGTTTTTTATTTTTTGTGATATAGGTGAAAAAGAGTGGAAATTTGGAAAAAAAAACAATATTTTCTTCTTTCTATTTTAAAAGAAATCCAATAAAATCGAATTTTGTCATAAATTCAAGCCAAAATGTATTCTCCTACATGTTTTTGGTAAAAAAAAATTCTGTTAAGTGTATAATAATTGGTTTGTGGGATCATGGACATATGTACACAAATGATCATGATGTGTGCAGGTGATCATGGACATATGCGTGCAGATAATTATTGGGGCGTGTGATTTTACTGTTACATGTGTGGGGGACAGGTCTTTTTAGCCTGTGATGTCAGCCAGTTGTCGGCTAACATCACAGAGCTGTTCTGGCTCTGTAAAAATCCAGACATTAATGTCAGGATCCACCCAGTTGCCTGACTGGCAGCTGACCCATCCTCTCAGCACATCACTGAGCACTTGAGCCAGCCACTCCCACCGCTTTCCAGCCTGGCACTCCAGTGATCGCTAAAGGGGCAAAGCCCATGGCAATAACTGACAGTCACCACTCTCCACTCAAGTTGGGCTGAAAACTGAGCAATCAACCATCATGTTTTTTTTTTCACTGACTTTTTTTTATTCCCTCATTTTTCCTTTAACATTGAAACGTTGTAAAATATTTAATTCCAAGCAATTATTCAGCTGAAAAATCATCTAAGGAAGTGAAGCCTCTAACAACTGGATAATAGTTGGGGTCTTATTCAATATGAAACTCAGTTCTACCACCTCTGGCTCAGGCCCTCCGCTCCCTGCTCACTGCTATCACTTGCAAATACAGAAATCATGCTTCTGTGTTTACAAGTGACAGCTTGTCTCCCAACAGCTTCCACGGATCAGATCTGCTGAGCAGCTCCTACAGAGTTCAGGATGGGGACAAGAGAGATACAGGCGCCGGGGTGCAACGTGGATGCTGACACCCCCAATGGATATTCTCCCTGCAAGTGAGAGAGGCAGAGTCACCTACAGCGTGTGGGGAGGTACTAGAGCCCGCTGGGTGCTTCCGATTATTACAGCAACAAAGTAAGACATGTGGAAGATGGTGGTACTTTTAAGGGGGGAGGTAAATTGGGGGCAGTGAAGAGGCTTGCATGCAGAGGTCAGACCTTAAGAAAGATGGAAGTAAGATGTGGATGGGGGATGCAGAAGTAAGCAGCAGTGTAAAAAGACTGAACTCGGTGTGTACCCCTGAACTCTGCACTCAGTATGCAGTGCACACCTGAACTCTGCACTCAGTGCGTAGCACAGCCCTGAATTCTGCACTCTGTATGCAGTGCAGCCCTGAATTCTGCACTCTGCATGCAGTGCACACCTGAACTCAGCACTTGTTATGTAGCACACCCCTGAATTTTGCATTGTGTATGCAGTGCACCCCTGAATTCTGCACTCTGTATGCAGTGCACACCTGAACTCTACACTCTGTGTGCAGTGCACACCTGAACTCTGCACTCTGTGTGCAGTGCTCACCTGAACTCTGCACTGTGTGTAACAACCCACCCCCCCCCCCCCAACTCTACACTCTGTGCATAATGCACTCCTTTAGGATCCTCTCCCTGTTAGTGAAATTTGACCACACCCACTATTTGATGCAGGTGTTTGGCATGTGTGTGTGTGTTGGGGTGGGGGGGGGGGGGGGTAGGTGGTTGTGGTAGAATTCCTGCACCTATTTTCTGAAAAAAAAAAGCCCTGCTTAAAACCACTGTGGGCAGCAATTGAAGGCAGAAGGTTGCATGCACCCAAAAACAGGTTTGTATATCTGCAATCATCTACCACATGGAAAAACCCATACAAAGCACTATTACTCACAGGGAAAGGGGCACAAAAAGCTATCAATCAGATGGCAAAAGCTATACAAATTGTCATAAATCACAGGGGAAAATCTACATGGAAATTTATCAGTCTAGCCACCAGTCATCCCAAGTAAAACAAGACTGCAAGATACATAAAAAAGCCATACATTATGAGGTACAGAAAAAAGCAACACAGAATGCTATAAGTCATCAGGGAAAATAGTCAAAAAATGCCATTAGGTATAGGAGTAAATCCCTGCAGAAAGGACATAAAAAAACTTGGGAAAACATCACAGAATTACAGAATTCTTATATTCAGAGGAGCAAAGCAATGTTGAATGGAATCGGTCACAGAGGAAAATCCACACAGAACAACATCAGTCATACAAGGAATGCCTCACAAGATACTGGGGGGAAAATGGTTGCCCAAAACCCCAATCATATAGCAGAAAGGTTGCACAATACACTATCAGTCACAGAGTAAAAGATCACACGGAGTAAAATAATAAAGAGAAAAAGTGGCACAATGCACTATTACCACAGCGGAAATGCTACAGGGACCATCAGCAAAGTATGACATAAGTCATGGGGAAAAGGCTACACAAAAACATCAACTGTCACGTAAAAAGCTCCAAAGAGCACAGACATTTGGCAAGGTCACACAAAATTGCATTAGTTTGAGGGGTAGTGGTCTGCACTATTGCTCTTATTCATGGGTGTGATCAGTCATGGGATAAAATGGCACTAAAATCAAACCACAAGACCAAAGCTGCACAGAATTTCATTAGCCACGATGTAAAGAGGCACAAAATGCCACACACAGTCACATGGGTCAAGAGAGTGACATCAGCCAGAGATAAGGCATCACGAAAAGCTATCAGTCACAAAATAAATGGTATATAGGATGCCTTAGATCAGAAGGCTTAAAAGATACAGCATACCATAAGTAATAAGGGTAAAGTTACACAGAATAACAATAGTCATGGAGTAAAGCCACAGCCCTGCAAGTCTGGCAGAAAATATCATGCAACACCCATAGTCACAATTAGGGATGAGCTTGGTGTGCGTTCGACTCGAACACCGGCTGTTCGCCAAGCATGCACTGTGACCCCGCAAGCTTGGCAAATCACAACACCGACAGCGAGGAGAGCCATAATTGGCCACAGACAGGATGCCTGTGGACAATTATAACTCAGGGGGGTTTAGTACACACCCCACACTATATAAGGCTGTCAGCACAGCGGCCTTGTGTAGTGTGTTCGCGTGCAGGGAAAGAGCAGGATAGGCAGGGACAGTGTCTTTTTGCTTGTGAACCTAGCGCTGTTAAAGTGGGTGTTGTGTGCCTCCTGCACAGTATACAATTGAAGCTACCCCGTATTGCTGGTGTTGTTCTGTTTCTGTAACACAGGCATCTGCAGCATGTAGAGTGGGTGTTGTGTGCCTCCTGCACAGTATACACCCGAAGCTACCCCTTATTGCTGGTGTTGTTCTGTTTCTGTAACACAGGCATCTGAAGCAGTTAGAGTGGGTGGTGTGTGCCTCCTGCACAGTATATACCTGAAGCTACCCCTTATTGCTGGTGTTGTTCTGTTTCTGTAACACAGGCATCTGCAGCAGTTACAGTTGGTGTATTGTGCCACCTGCACAGTATACACCTGAATCTACCCCCAATTGCTGGTGTTGTTCCGTTTCTATACCACAGGCATCTGGAGCAGTTACAGTCGGTGTATTGGGCCTTCTGCACAGTATACACCTGAAGCTACCCCCAATTGCTGGTGTTCTCATCTCCTTGCAGGACATTAGTATGTCTGGAAGGCCAACAAGGAGAGGCAGACAGTCACGAGCCAATAAAAGAGGGCAAGCAGGCTCTGTGTCTAGAGGCAACAGTGCTGGTCGTGGATGCGGTGCATTGTCATCAGCACGTAGCCATGGGACACACTTGTCCTTATTTTCAGCAGCTGGACATGTTGAGCTGCAACATGCCAAAGACTTGGTAGAGTGGATGACCAAGCCCTCCTCATCCTCCTCATCCTCTCTCACCCAGGCTAAGGGTACTGGCAAAGCAACTGCCAATGCGTCCTCTTCCCTCATCTCAATGGCATCAGTCACCCCTTCCCTAGACCCCCCATGTCCCCCTGAGGAGTCCCCCAAACTGTTTGAGCACAGTGTTGGGTACATGCTCCAGGAGGATGCCCAGCGTTTTGAAGGCTCTGATGATGATACCAAGCTAGAGGAAGGCAGTAGCGTGAACTCAGAAAGAGGGGATGTTCAAGAAGGACAGCAATTTGGCAGTCATGTTCCACCAGCTGCAGCATACTGCCAGTGATGAAGAGGGAGGGGATGATGAGGTCACTGACTCCACATGGGTGCCTGATAGGAGAGAGGAGGAGGAGGAGGCACATCTCCAATGAGGCAGGATTCCCTCTGGGGGCCAGCTTAAGGGCAGTACACCGACTGAATCACAACACAGAGCTCCGCCTGTCCAGGGTGCTGCCTCTGTGTGTTATTCCAAAAGTTATTTGGTGTGGGCCTTTTCTGAGAGGAGTGCATCAGATCACACCACTGCTATTTGCAACATATGTCTCAAGCCGCTTGGGCTCCACATGCTTGACCAGACAAATGTTGACCTGCCATGCAGCTCGTTGGCAAGCGTACCTTAAAGTCCCACACCAAAGAACAAAATGGACCTCTTCTTGCTCCTCATCTGCTGGGATCTCCAACCCCACTATACCTTCAGTCCTCTCTGAAACCTGCACTGAGAGGAATGAAGGTGTAGCATTAGGTGTGTCACAGCCAAGTACTTGCGGGCACTCTGCTAGCAGTACACTGACATCCGATTGTACCAGGAAAATTTCCCTGCCCCAGCTGCTGGACCGTCAAGAGAAGTTCACTCCCAGCCATCCACATGCCCAGCGGTTGAATGCTAGCTTGGCTAAATTGCTAGCACTTCAACTGCTGCCTTTTCAGTTGGTAGACTCTGCCCCCTTCCGTGATTTTGTGCATTGTGCAGTTCCTCAGTGGTAGGTTCCCAAACGCCACTTTTTCTCACGGAAGGCGATTCTGGCTCTCTACCGGCATGTGGAAGGCAATGTCCATGCCTCGCTGGACAGGGAGGTCAATGGTAAGGTGCATATTACCGCTGACTCATGGTCAAGCAGGCATGGACAGGGACGTTACCTGTCTTTCACGGCCCATTGGCTCACTCTTCTGGCAGCTGGGAAGGATGCAGGACAAGGTGCAGTAGTGTTGGAGGTTGTTCCGCCACCACGCCTCCAAAATGCTACTACTGGTTGTGACACACCTCTCTCCTCCACCCCCTCCTCTTCTTCTTCCTCCATGGCCTCTTCCAGTGCTCTGTCCTCAGAAACCAGCGGTGCTCCGCAGGCGTTCAAGGGGCTACGCAAGTACGCAGACAAAACTATGCCATGCTGTGCTTGCGCTGGTTTGGGGGACAGGAGCCACACTGGGGCAGATATTTTGTCAGCTCTGCAGGGGCAGGCCGAGAGGTGGTTGACGCCATGCCAGCTTAAGCCAGGAATGGTGGTTTGCGACAATGGCACCAACCTCCTCTCTGCCCTCCGACAGGGACAACTGACTCATGTGCGCTGTGTGGCTCACGTCCTTAACCTGGTGGTGCAGCGGTTCTTGGGCAGGTACCCGGGCTTACAGGATGTCCTGAAGCAGGCCAGGAAAGTCTGTGTGCATTTCCGCGGATCATTTAATGCCAGTGCTCGGCTGGCTGAGTTCCAAACGGAGTTGAACCTGCCCAAGAACCGCCTTATATGTGACATGCCCACCAGGTGGAACTCAACATTGGCCATGCTGCAGCGGCTGCACATGCAGCAGGGGGCCATCAACGAGTACCTGTGTAACTACGGCATCAGGACAGGGTCAGGGGAGCTCGGTTTTTTCTCACCACACCAGTGGGGCATGATCAGGGATGCATGCACTGTCCTGTCACTGTTTGAGGAGGCCACAAGGATGGTGAGCAGTGACAGTGCATGCATCAGTGACACTGTACCTCTTGTCCACCTGTTGGAGCATACGCTGCATAGAATAATGGACAGGGCACTTGAGGCAGAACAGAGGCAGGAAGAGGAGGACTTCCTTGCATCTCAAGGCCCCCTTTATCCAGACAGTGTTCCTGCTGTCCCACCCATCACACAAGAAGAGGTTAAGGAGGAGGAGGATTGTGTCAGCATGGAGGAGGAGCCTGGCACCCAGCATCAGCAGCAGCAGTCTTGTAGGGATGATTTACAGTCCCAAGAAACCCATGGACTTCTACGTGGCTGGGAGGAGGTGGCTGCGGATCATGTTGTCCTTAGTGACCCAGAGGACTCCGGACCGAATACCTGAGCTAACCTATGCTGCATGGCCTCCCTGATCCTGCAAAGTCTGCGGAAGGATCCTCATATTCTACAGATCCACGGTACAAGGGTAAGGTTTCAGACCTTATCTTGCTATTGCAGAAGGAGCAGAGGATGAGACATTTCCGGGAGGCCTTGCGAAAAGGTCTGTGCAACGCGTTCCCAGATACTGGGAGGTTATAAACTCCTGGTCCTAGACAACGTGTTGCCGAGGCTTCGGTCAGTCACAGAAGGAGTGAAGAAGAGGGTGGCCGTCTGACCAATGCGTTCAGACAATTTTTTAGTCTGCAGCCCCAAGGTATGATCGGTTCCAGCAACCATCGCCAGCGTCTGATTTACATGGTGCAGGAATACCTGGGGCAAGGTCAGACTTGGACATCTTTCCCACTGAAAATCCTCTGGCTTACTGGGTCTTGAGGATAGATCACTGGCCAGAGCTTGCACAGTATGCAATTAAGCTATGGCCTGTCCTGCATCCAGCGTTCTTTCGGAATGCACATTCAGTGCTGCTGGAGGCTTTGTAACCAATTTTCAGCCCCTGTTTAACAGGGGCATGTAATTACAATTTTTTTATGCAATGCTTTGCAGCAGGACTCATTCCTTCACTCCAACTAGAGTATCTGTGAGAGGTTGCAGTGTCGTGGCACCAGTGCCTAAGGCCCAATTTGTCTCCCCTGTTTAACAGGAGCATGTAATTACAATTTTTGATGCAATGCTTTGCAGCAGGGCTCATTCCTGCATTCCAACTAGAGAATCTGGGAGAGGTTGCAGTGTCGTGGCACCAGTGCCTAAGGCCCAATTTTTCTGCCCCTGTATAACAGGGGCATGTAATTACAATTTTTGATGCAATGCTTTTCAGCAGGGCTCATTCCTGCTCTCCAACTAGAGTTTCTGTGGGGTGTTGCAGTGTTGTGGCACCAGTGCCTAAGGCCCAATTTTTCAGCCCCAGTTTAACAGGTGCATGTAATTACAATTCTTGATATAATATTTCACAGCAGGGCCCGTTCCTGTGCCCACCGAGAGTATCTGTGAGGATTTACAGTGTTGTGGCACCCGCACCACTACCACAACCAGGCCCAATTTTTCTACCACTGTTCAACAATGGCATGTAATTATAATTATTTATATAATAGTTCATAGCAGGGTGCTCCAGCACACACCAAGAGTCACTTTGAAGGCTTACAGTGTTAACAGCAGCACCAACACCTTAGGGCCAAATTCCTGCAGAGCCTATAGGGCAGGCCCCTACTTTCAAACATCCAACTTACAAATGTCTCCTACTTGCAAATGGAAGGAGACAACAGGAAGTGAGATGAAAAAATACGGACGGACAAAAAAATGATACAGGTGTGATAACCCTTCCCTATGTTTTCTAAAAAGCTTAACAATAGATTTTTTGACTGAAGCTACGCTTTAAAAATGTACCAGTTCAAAATTACAAACAGATTGTACTTAATACAACAAACCTACAAAGTCCCTGTCTTATTTGCACCTCCTGTATATTGCTGTTCTGAGTATATATGGCCTGGGGGCCCCATGCCTTTCCTTTTTTAATTTAGGTACGGGGTTCCCCTTAATATCTGTATAAGACCCAAAGGGGCTGGTAATGGGCAGGGAGGGCTACCCATGCCATTTTTCTCAATGATTTTCATCCGTATTGCAGAAACCAGACATTACATTAAAACCGCAAGCAGTTTTAAATTATTTTTTTTTCCTTTAAATGGAATTTTGTGCAGGGACTGTTCTAAACATGGAAAACATGTGCCACTTCACAGGCATACTATAGACACCCCCAAGCATTATATTTAAAGGAATATTTCACTTTTTTTTCACTTTAATCGTCATTAAAATCAGTGCTCCCGAAAAAGCGGCCGTTTAAAAAAAATAAAAAATTTGCATTGATCCATGTCCCCTGGGGCAGGAGTCGGGTCCCCAAACCCTTTTTAGGACAATATCTTGCATATTAGACTTTAAAATTAGCACTTTTGATTTCAAACATTTGAGTCCCATAGACTTTAATGGGGTTTTAAAGTTTCGGTCCGTTCGAAGGTTTTGGTGCGAACCGAACCGGGGGGGGGGGGGGGGGGCGGTGTTCGGCTCATACCTAGTCACAATGGACTAGAGTAGTAATAGCACTAATAATTTCAACCCTCACAGGGAAAATTCCATAGAATATGTATTCCTCATTGATCAGGGATAAGAAGTACACTGTTGGTATGTACTGTGTTTTTTTCCTGTATGTACCAGTGTGGCCAGGGATCAGTGGTGGTGCAGGGGCAGATGCAGGCTCCAGATTTAGGGCAACAGAAAGGCAATATAAGGCATGTGCCCCCATTGCCAAAATCTAGAAAAAAAGCTTTGAATTTAATCAATTCCAGCAAGTCTAATTAAGTCACTCATATCAATGTGACACTGTCACAATATCATGCAAATATTGAAATTACCAAATGAATGCAAAATAGTATAGTCAAGCATGGACCAACTTTAACTTGATTAGCATCAAATGCAATGATTGGGAAATGATCAAGCTGTGTTCTGCTTCCTTAGGTGGTAACAATATGTGTTTCTTATCTTCAGAAATGCATGTTATTACACACATATATTTTCACAACTTGGTAAAATGATCTGCTTAACCAAAAAAAGCCAACTCTTTACTATGAATGAAGAAAAGCTCAGTAGATTGTTTTAAGAAAGGCCTGGATTCTTTCCTAGATACACATAATATAACTGGATACTAATATTTAAAGATCTAGGGAACATCCAATTACCTCTTGGGGGATCAGGAAGGATTTTTTTTTCTGCTGTAGCAAATTGCATCATGCTTTATTGGGTTTTTTGCCTACTGTGGGTATAGGATTGTTTAATTTTTTTTTCCTTCTATTGGTTGAACTAGATGGTATTTTTTTCAATCAGACTAACTATGCAACTATGTAACTTTGGAAGGAAGGATATAAGCATGTGTCTGCCTTTTAAGTTAATGGGCCTCTTTGCAAAGTACATCATTACTTGATCGGGTGGACTCTAGTGAAGTGGGCAGTTTCAACTGTTAATATTCTATTACACTAGCATATTCCAATTTATTTTCCAGTAATTTGCTTATATTGTCAGTACTCTAGAAGGCTTATTAAGTTTATTTAACAAGAAGAATATTTTACATGAGCTAAAGAAATGTTTATGTGTTTATAAGTGTTTGTAATAATCTGTTTATATAATTAGTGGCATTTGATTACAGCTCTGGTGTCAGTTCAAATCTTCTTTTTTTTTTTTCTCGTATTACTTTAGCATCCCTAGTAATGTTTTTACACCCATCCTGGTAGAATAGCATGGTATACAGTAGATCACCATAGCTGTGAAGTCCTTGGATTTTGCTAGGAGACTCCAGCTAAACAGTTTGATTACTGGATCTTCATTTTGCTGGAAGTTCCCTCTGGCTCACACTCAAATTGACTGACTAATATCATAACATAAACACCCCTAAACCATTCACTCAGCATCTGCCGCAGCTAAGACAGTGAGCTAGAGCTGAAAATGAGGAGAGAGCCAGAAGGAGATGGGCTGTGTGATCTTTCTTCTTCATCACCTCTTTCTAGTCACTGAAAGATGTGTTTGATGAGAAGGAAGAGGGGAACCCTAAATGCAACTGAAGCTGGGGATTGTGGGTAAGTGTAGGTATAAGCAAGAATTTGCCCCTGTCTCTAGATTTTGTTATCAATAAATAAACATAATTGCCTGCCCATGTTTATAATTTCCAGTTTATTCCCTCTATACTATAGAGGAGGAGGCTTCAGACATTCTTTAGAGTTGCCATCATCCCTTTACTATTGCAAAATCTACTTACTAAGTTTCTCCAGTGACTTTAAGGGCAACACATTTTATGTCACAATTCAAACAATGTTACATGTTATGTTACAATTCAAACATATTTCTCTTTATTTTATGTCTGGCTTTATATATATATTGGCTATGTTTTATTTTTTTTAAACAAGCGTGATTTAACTGTACTTTTGTCTTGGTCTGGTTCATCCTTTCTGACAATATTTATGTCATATTTCTTTATTTTAGCCCTCTGACTGGATAACCACAGAGTGTTCGGCCCTATGTCTGCCTTCCCTGCCCTGTGGGAGGGGAAAAGTGGAGCAGAAACATCCCAGAAATGACGTCACCCTTAGTACAGGATGACATTGTGACATTTCGTGACACATACACCATGTGGGACACCAGGGATCCCAATTGTGGCACCATATTTGCCCTCAAGGCGGAGCCTTATATTAGACCTACAGTGTCCCAAATGAACATACAAGATCATAAAAGGTTAATGCTTAAAGGATAAGTTCACCTTTTGAAGGGAAAAAAATTTATTTAATTTTTTTCATATTGCAACCTTTAAAACATTGCACCCACTGTCAGCAGATTGCAAGTGCAACGCATGGATCCTGCAGACACTCAGAAACCTGTCTGCCCATACCTCCAATATATGCAGCAGTTACTGAATAGCAGGAACAATTACTGAACTACATGGATGTGCACCAGTGCCCTCGCAGTTCATTGAGAGCTACAAGCCGTCGGCTGCAGAAGCAGACGTTACTTGTAGTCTAATTCATTCACAGGAAACTGTAAATGAATGACGTGGCCATATGGGCAGAGCTCCGCATGGCTGCACTATTTTTTCAAATTGTAAAATATCGGTGTAACATGTAACATGCTCCTAAAGTTGAACTTAGCCTATAATAGGATAATTACCCTTTTTCTTGTTATATATATATATATATATATATATATATATATATATATATATATATATATATATATATATATATATATATATATATATAATATATATATATATATATATATATATATGTATATATATATATATATACAAGAAAACTCTTCTGGGGCACATTATGATCTGTGAGTACAAGCCATGGACAGCATTGTAGCTGGATGTTGTAACTGAGGTTCTAAGAATTAAAGGATAACTCCACTTTTGTGGGGAAAAATAGCAAATAAAAAAATAGCATATACAATGGTGACACAAATCACATTGTAATTTAAATCTTTAACAAGTAAAAGCCAGCAACTCAACAGCTTCTCCATAAAAAAAAACATTATTGTAGCATCATAGCAGTAACATCATCCAAAACTGACGCGTTTCGGCCTAAGCCCTCATCATAGCATGAATATATGACATTCAAAACAGGTATATATTAAGAAACAACCCTCATCAATATATGCAATTAAAAACAACCCTCCTAAATGAGAGGAGTGGTATTTAGCTTAATTCAAAAATCATCACATTGATTGGTTACAAATGGAGATGATCAAAACCTGGGTCAGATGATCACATTTATTATTTATTTTGTACTGTGATTTAAAAGACAATTTTTCCACTGTTGCATCAGTGGGACTTTAATATTTAACATCTTGTGTTTCCAGTTGAAAATCTTTAAATCTGTAAAAGTTAAAAAAAGTCAATGAGTGCTCTGTCTGACACACCATGGTGCACTTTGCACCATAATAGCCAACTTTACTGAGGAGGTGCAAAGGGCACCATCTCCTTGTAGGTAGGCAGCACACTCACTTTGCACCTATTCAGTTTGAACTCTAATAAGGGACAATAGCCAACGGCATTCATAAAAACCAGAAGAAGAAAAAACTGAAATCAGGTTCGATTTTCTAAAGGACCTGATAAAATACAATTAAGGATGTGATTTATTACTAGGGGCAACACATTTTGGTTTTCCTTTTTCCAGTCCTTATAATTTTGCCACAATTTATTTTATATAAAAATACTTTTTCTTAGTACCTGCTGCTGAACCTCCCCAGCACAAAAAATTATCTACGGTCTTGCTTACTATATGTAGAGACATGCTTTAGCACAAACCATGCAACTCTTTTTGTGACATATTGTTAAACACATTTATTTTCATTATTACAAAGTATAATTAAAACATACATGATAATTATTCTTGCACACATAACAGCATTATTACAACCACTAATTAGTTATCTTACTCATCTAAGGCAAAGAAAGGTTATGCTCTTATGATTTATGAACTTTAGAAATGGCATTGGACATATTGAAAGGACATTTACAATGGATTAAATATTTGGTACCAACTAAAAAAATGAAAAATACTTTTTTTTTGTATGTGGGATATTCTGACTTGATGACTTGGGTCAGACCTAGTTGATATGATATGATTGCAGTTATTGAAATAAACTTAAATAGACTGTTGTACAGATGACTGTACGGAAGGCAGCTAGTCTTGGATGTATAACATTATCAGCATGGGTTTGATTAATGTCTATCATAGAGGAAACTAAAAAACATTGTTAACACTGTACATTTTGAAACAGTATAATTGAATATTCAGCTTCTGTGATGATAATTATCGACACAAAAATATGTAATTACATACAATATTTATGAATTCGCTGAGTCTATGTTAGCATTTAGAATAGAATGTTTAAAACCCTACAAGTTCACCAGGATAAAATTTACCATAATGATAAATACATTAGAGGCAGATTTAATATTGCTGTTGTGAACCTGCAAGAGATGTGCTAGATAGCAGACACCTAAATGGATGTATCTCCACATATAGGCCTCATGCACACAGGACGTTTTGGAAATTCTCCTAAAAGCCTTTTCTCCTGGCAGCGTTTTGGCAGAAAATTGACGCTTGCAAAAGTGTTTAGTGCATTAGGGTGGATTTAGGCATGTTTGCAGCAGCCAAGCGCTTCGGTGTTAATTCATTCAATTGGCCATAATAATAATTTATTCTAGTCATTGAAATGATTTAATGCTCAACTACTAAATGCGCCTAGCGTTAGCGTGCATTAACAAGTTTCAAACGCTCTTCCTGTCAATACACAGCTGCTCCTGGACACACTGGCGTTTTATTTATTTATTTTTTAAAAGCCACTGCCACAAAATGCTGCTAAAAGCCTATGTGAGCATAGAAGAAAGAGCTGAGTGCTCACCGCTGAAAAAGCCAAACTGATTGGGATCTGCAGAAGCTGCTGAAAAAACCTCAGGTGCCTGCTTGGTCTGTAACCACAGAAAACCAGGTGAAACAAAGAGAATTTATATATATATATATATATATATATATATATATATATATATATATATATATATATATATATATACTTTTTTTTTTTGCATATATATGTAATGCATCTGCATACAACATTGTTACCATTGTTAATAGTGTTAGAATTAACGACTGCTTTCGTCAGATATTGTCTATATTATTGTTTATTGTTAATAACTAGTTTTATGTCCACATTTATTATGTCTACATTGTTACCCCTTTGACTGTGTACGTAAACTTAATTATATCTTTTATACAGGCCTTGGCTGTCTGTATTCATTTGCGGTCCTTCCAGCACTTACCACAAGATGTTCCTGCCACCCTTAGGTCTCCGTTTGACAATTTTTTCCCACTTACACATTGGGGTCACCTGCACACTTGTGTCCCCCTTTGTCACTGGTGGATTTGGGGGAGCTGATTCGCTGCCTGGCGTGTGGGAGGCCCCCCGGCGCAGACCTCTAGGATGCCTCTAGCCCTCATTTCCAGTGTTGGGTGATTCCCTTCCTGTTTGTGTCCCAACTTCAGATGCAGACGTTCGGGATGTTCATGCACTCATGACATCATGATGTGGGATGCTGCTCCACCCTCTGGGCACACACTGCCTCGTCTGGGAGCACCCAACACACAGCCGCGCACAGCGTGGCTAGTGTGTTATCCGGCCTCAGCTGACTCTGATTGCTAATCAGTGATTGGAGTCAGCTGTGCTTACCTATTCCTATTTAATTTGCCTGTTTGGTGTGCTCAGTCATTTGATCGTGCCATGCCACTGCAGAGCCATTCATTGCAACATCATACCACCAGGTATATTACTAATATTACTAACGCTTCTGATTTCTACTTTCACTCTGGCCAGGTCGGTCCTAAGATGGGATACCGACTGACCCAGATATGTAATACTTTTGGTGCTAAATACTGCACTCATACCACTTCAGTGTTAATTTGTGTTTATACCCACAGATACACACCAATACAATTGTATGCTATATACTCATACGTTGTTGTAAGTGGTATCTATCTCCATATCATCATTGCTAGGTATGCCAGTGATGATTGTATTTTCAATTATTATCCTGGACAGGTTGATCCTAAGATGGGACACAGACTTATCCAGTTTATTACTATACGTTTGTGCTATATTTTACACTTTCAACATCTTGGTACTACTTTATGCTTATACCCACAGACCCATACTAGTGCAATTGTATGCCACAGCTCTGTAGAGGCCAGTCAGCCAGTGCTGATTCAATTTTCATCATTGACTGGGTACTCCTGCAGAGATTTCTACTCTCCCCTATCCCCACTACTGTGCGTTTTGGAGTGGTTACACACCCTCTCTATTTCATCCTTGAGTGGCCTTACCTGCCTCCAGGGTGTGCAGATGCCAATTCAACCACCAGCCCGCCATTGGCTGATCCACATTTGTAAGTACATTTAATCTATTGTCCTGTCTTTATTATTTTTGGTTTAGCATGCCAAATTAGGGTTCAAAGTATAATGTTAATAGCCAAAAACCCTTTGTATTATTCTACTGTTTAATTCACTTATATTATAGAAAGACTATACGTCTGCTATAAGTGACACTAATCTTCTGAAGAAGGACGTCCCTGTCCGAAACATTTCAGGCATCATTTTTGGTATTGATCTGTGCTAGCCCAGAATGTCTGTTTAGGGCAGCTAAGTTTTATGTCTACCATGTTTAATATTTAATACTTTTGAATAATCTCTTTTGATACTTGTACGTTATTTCAATCATTTATTATACTATATTTTTACTATACAATTGGTCCATCATTCAAAATCCAAAATCCTGAGGGGTTACACCGTGCCTTGCGCACTAGGTTATTTTTCTCCTTCTGGGACGACAGCCAGCTGACCAATTTCATGCAATGTGCGGTGTATGGTTTGAGACTGACAGGCTGACCTCCCACCCCTTCAACCTCTGTAGCAATACTGGCAGCACTCATACGTCTATTTTCCAAAGCCAACCTCTGGATATGACACTGAGCACGTACACTCAACTTCTTTAGTTGACCATGGTGATGCCTGCTTTGAGAGGAACCTGTCCTGTTAAACCACTGTATGGTCTTGGCCATGGTGCTGCAGCTCAGTTTCAGGGTCTTGGCAATCTTCTTATAGCCTAGGCAATCTTTATGTAGAGCAACAATTCTTTTTTTTTGATCCTCAGAGAGTTCTTTGCCATGGGGTGCCATGTTGAACTTCCAGTGACCAGTATGAGAAAGTGAGAGCAATAACACCAAATTTAACACACCTGCTCCCCATTCACACCTGAGACCTTGTAACACTAACGAGTCACAAGACATCGGGGAGGGAAAGCAGATAATTGGTCCAAATTTGGACATTTTCACTTAGGAGTGTACTCACTTTTGTTGCCAGCAGTTTAGACATTAATGGCTGTGTTGAGTTATTTTGAGGGGACAGCAAGTTTACACTCTTATACAAGTTGTACACTCACTACTTTACATTGTAGAAAAATGAAATTTATCAGTGCTGTCACATTAAAAGACATAATAAAATATTTTCAAAAATATGAGGGGTTTACTCACTTTTGTGAAATACTGTATATGAAAAAATGCATAATGATCTGTAAACATACAAAAACATAAGTACTATATCTTTATACTAATCTCAAACATTGTAGGGACACAAAGCACTCTCTCTGCAGACATGACCATCTTATCCTTAGGCATAGACCGCATTCCAGCAACTGCAAGAACCATAGTAACCCATATTCTACTTAGCGCCAGAGTGTTAATAATGAGACACTGGAGGGACATAAGACCACCCTCAGTAAAAGAAGTAGTGGAGACAACTAATACACATGCCACCTATGAGCTAATGTTCGCAGTAGCTCAGGGTAACTATCTTAGTATGAGTTCCCAATGGCAACATTGGACCGATTGGCACCTTCCTAGTGATAAAGGTCAAAGCAAGCAATAAAATAATAATGACCATGATACAATTTGAACATGTTGGACTGTGTAACTATACTATTTTCTTTTTCGTCTCCTTTATTTTCACATTTCTGTTAAATTTAAGTCTGTCCAGAGCATAACTACCGTATGCTTTCTCATTACTCTCCATTTTAGTTTAAGCTCAATAAAGTTATATATATTCAGAACATCACAGAAGCATCCAGCTGATAACATACCATATTATTTACATGTAATAATATATACATGCTATAAGATGTGTAAGGAATACGCTATAGATGCTGTTTATGATGTCATCTGTCAAATGTTTGTTTTCAAAACCAACAAAAACGATTGAAATTAAAAACATAAGTACATCCATATATTAAAAATATAAATACATGCCCCATGATGCGAATAAATTGCAATCTGCAAACCGAAAAGATTTAAATCTTGGAACCTAATCAAAATAATAGGAAACATCCCGTTCATAATTTAGACCCAAGGGAATGCAGGTACCTAAATAAAAAATCCAATAAACTTCCCTTTTACCTAAAAGTTTGTTTACAACGGCATCTCCTAGTTCAGCCGCCCCGTGAGACAATCACGGGTATGTTTGTTTGTTTTTTCAAATATATTTTGTTTATGCACTTCAGCTATTAAACATCAATGTTTAAGCAAATACAATAATACGCAATATAATGTTATCATTTTAAATAAATAAAATCAGTTGTGTAGTTCTCCAACTATGTGTGATTAACCTAAAATCAGTTCTGATATCACTGTTTTACTAGCCTGATAGCCTATTATTCCAAATAGGAAGCCTTCATTTTGTTTGAAAATATTAAAGATTCTAACTACCAGCAAGCATGAGTCCTTACATTTAAAGAGAAGCTGTCATTTTAGATCCATCATGGCAGCGCCTGTTAGCGGGCATCCACTCACCAGCTGCCGCCACGTCCCTCCCCTTGTTGTGAGGGACATGGCTGGTGAATGGGTCCCATTCATTAAAGTGAATGGGACCGTCGGTGAGTCAACAGCAGGACAGAGGAGGAGCTGCTGCGGGACAGTGACGACAGTTGCTCTTTAAAAATTATGATTTAAAGAGGAAGTAAACCCTGATGGGTTTACTTCCTCTTTGATCCCCTGCAAAGGTAAAGCATAATGGACTACTATGCATCGCATAGTAGTCCATTATGTGTCACTTACCTGACACAGGCGCCAGCGAAGTAACCGCTGTCCCCTGTAGTCCGGAGCGTCCATCTTCTCGGTGGGTCTTGCTGCTCCACCGCTGTCATTCGGCGGAGCCGCGATGACGTCACTCCTGCGCATTCGCACGAGAGTCGCCACTCGTGGCATATCGACGTTGACAGCGGCGTGCTCAGTGCGCCTGCGCGCCGCTGTCTAAGGCGCATGCGCCATGGACAACGGTGCCTGTCTTTCGGCAAATATCTCCTAAACCGTGTAGGTTTAGGAGATATTTCTTGGACCTACAGGTAAGCCTTAATCTAGGCTTACCTGTAGGTCAAAGTGGTTTGTAAGAGTTTACAACCACTTTAAATTGAGTTGATTTAACTCAAACCTTTTAACTAGTGATTTAAATCATGAGTTTAATTCAACTTGATTTTAAATTGAATCCAACCTGGTGCTAAGTACTGAAATTTGTATTGAATTTGTTAATGATAACAATAAATACAGTAAAATAGATATTTTGTAGTTAGCAAAAAATAAAACTCCGAGCTGTAATTAAATACCACCAAAAGAAAGCTCTATTTGTGGGAAAAAAATGATAAAAATTTCATTTGGGTACAGTGTTGTATGCCCGCGCAATTGTCATTCAAAGTGCATCAGCGCTGAAAGCTGAAAATTGGTCTGGGACTGAGGGGGGTTTAAGTGCCCAGTAAGCAAGTGGTTAAATAAACACAGTATATGGGCCTACAGTACATAGATTATGTAAATGTTGCATTTGGAAAAATTATAAATATATTTATTTTTTTCAAGTTTTTTTACCATTTATTTTCCAAAAATTCAAGGAAATAAAGATATATGTATTCAAATTTGCTGCCAAATTAAAGCCCTATGTGTTCCAAAAAATAGATATTTTACGTTAGGGTAGACTACAAAACTGAAAAGTTATAATGCACATGAACTCAAGAGGATTTAGAGAGAAAAAGGCATAGGGACTCAGAAGTTTGAAGGTATTTGGTTTGCACTTTCCTTGTTTTCAACACACACCCTTTTCCACACAGTTATACTGCACGTAGGCAGTTGCCTACAAAGGATTAATATATCCATGCATTTGTTTCCCCTTGCTGTGCTCATTTGTTCATGTTAGTTTACCCAGATAGGTGTCAATTTTTTACAATGTTTGTATATTCCTGTGTCTCAAGGTTGGTCTGTGAGCTAGAGGTAATCAGGCTGTAAGGGTTAAAGTCTTTCCTGACATTTTCTGCCGAGTTACCACCCCCTACTGGCCAACCAACATAAAAGGAGTTGCCTGCAAATCCTGCAAAGCCTGGAAAATTTCTGCCAAAATGTAGCTGGACTCCACTGCTGGAGTGATCACCCCTTTTTAGGGATTAATAGGAGCTTGAACAGGGTTCCTGGTGAGGGTCTCAAGCCTGAGGACCTTATTGGCTTGTAGCTGTTAGTCATGACTTACTGCCTTTGTGGATTACTGCCAATCATGGACTCTAATTGAATTGCACTGCCTCTTTATTGCCCTAATTGATTATTGCCTTAAAAAGGATAGCTTTGTGGATTTGCCTTCTGTAAATAGTATGGTATGGGATTCTGTAAGGTATGCACCTTATATGGATGTTAGAAGAACTCTGTACAGAATTTGTGTTGAAACTGCTTTTTGAGAACCATACCATATTCAGCAGCTACCTCAGTAAAGGATCTTGCTTGTTTACTTGCTTTGCCTGGTCTGAAGTCTATTAAAGGGGTGCATGCACAGCGTATCAAACAAACAGGGCTTGCAAGACAACAAGGGGTCTGAAATAAAGGAAGATACAATACATGAGTCTAACACACAGAGTACTGTCTAAAGGAAGTAAATATGTTGCTGCTAAGGACTACAGCATTGCTTCATTGCTTAAAGTAAAACTAAAAGAAAAACTTTTTTGGATAGAGTGGAGAGGGATTACCATGCTTGTCAATTTTTATTGTTATCTGTGTTCCCATTAGGGAGATTCTCCCTCTCGAGTTGTCCTTTTTACCATTATCATTAAAAGTGAAATTAAAAGAAAAATCACACATTTTAGGTTGTCCCCAGAAAAGTAATAGAGGAGAAATCTTCCACTGGGGACACTAGTTCTGGTGACCTAGGGGCCCCCAAGGAATTTCTTTAATTTGTAGGGATTTCCTCTCAATTCCTGTTTGGTTATGGCACAGGAAGTGAAGAAAAATCTCCACAATGGGACGCAGATGGTGAACAAAAATCTGACAGGTGTTATAATCCTCCTTTACTCTATCCAAAATTAAATTAAAAAAAGTTTTCCTATAGTTCTACCTTAAAGCAACCAATAAGAAAGGAGATGGGTGACTGGCAAGGGTGATGGTTCTTCTGATAGTGGAGTCAGGGCTGGATTAACATAGGGGCTATTGGAGCTGCAGCTCCAGACCCCTTACCTTAAGATAGGTCCATTTGCCCAAAAAAAACACAATTGAGCTTGAAGGGTCGTAGAGACTCCAAATTTACTGTGTAATGGGTAGTTAGTTGAAGCCCTACCCCACCACTGGTCGAAATTTGGGGCTCCTATCATCTATGGTTCTGGAGATACAGGGCTCCTTGCACAGCCTGTGAGAAGCTACATACGGAGCGGCCAGTTTAAATACACACACTTTGGCACACTCTGTTTGCAGCAGACTGAGAGGATGAGCTCACAGAGCCTCTCCTCACTTCTTGTCAGAGGCACTGAGCTCAATGGACAGCTTGGAGTCATGGACCAATGGTAAATCACCATTGTCTCAGCTGTCCAATAAAAGACAAATGATCCCTTCTAGCTCGGCCCTCTTAATTACAAGGACATACATGTGTTTATGGGCATAAGGTTTACCCACAATCCCATGTTTTTCTCACACAGTTAAGAGGAAGAATGAGAATCCTCTGCTGCTGAAAAGGTACTGTTTTAATCAAGCTAAATTGTATAATATTATGCTATATGTTATAACATAACAATTTATTATTTATCTATTAACTGTGAAATTACGGGTTGGAAGTTAAAACTTCAGTAATTTGTCTGTTAAGCCACCTGCTTGAGTACAGTTTTTAGAAATATAGTAAATTACCTAAAAAAAAATATATAATAATTATTTATATATTACTTATGGTAATTAACCCCTTGCCACCCAGGCCAATTCTGCAACTTCTCGCTTACATGTAAAAATAATTGTTTTGCTAGAAAATTACTCAGAACCCTCAAACATTATATATGTTGTTTTAGCAGACACCCTAGGGAATAAAATGGCGGTGATTTTATATTACACGGTATTTGGGCAGCAATTTTTCAGACATGTTTTTTTGGAAAGAAACCGTTTCATGAATAAAAAAAAACAAAAAACAGTTAGTTAGTTAGCCCATTTTTTTATTTTTTTTGTATACTATGAAAGATGATGTTATGCCGAGTAAATGGATACCTAACATGTCACATTTTAAAATTGTGCACAATTGTGGAATGACGGGCAAAGGGTTAGTACTTAAAAATCCCCATAGGCAACTCTTTAAATTTTTTACAGGTTACATGTTTAGCGTTACAGAGGAGGTCTAGTGCTATAATTATTGTTCTCTCTCTAACGATTGTGGCGTATGTAATCTGTGTGTATCTGGCTCTGATACTAGCCAGTGCCTCACCAGCCACTTACCTCACGTCCCTGACTGAAGTCTTTAAAATACATTTGGGCAGGACTGTATAAATGCCATAGCTGTGATGCTTTACTTCACAGCTGCAACTTTTTTTTTTTTGCAGAGTTTGACAGGCAGCACCGCCTGTCAAACTCACCTATTGATTTCAATGGGAGTCAAAAATCACTTGCAGTAGCAGCATAGTCCAACAATGTAAAAATACCATTCAGCAATGCAAAAAAAAAAAAAAAACAGCAATGGCAGTAGCACCTTATGAATGCCTGTCAGTTGCTGCTATACTACTCGTTGAAAAGCAATCCACCACAGATCACTTTTCAGAGGGCAGTAAGCATTACCGCAAATGTGAAAAACTTGAAACACATCATCCATTTCACACTTGCCACCAACCAGGTCACTCCCCAGCCACTTCCCATGTTAGCCATCTCCCTTCAACTTATATCACAGGTGACCATTTCCCAACCTTCAGATGACAGACCCTACTCCAAAATATATCACTCCCAGTTACTCCCCCCACCCCCAGTTACTCCCTCCACCCTCTGCTGACAGACCTCTCTCCCCAGCCTGCCCCCATACACCCTCTCACTAGCTGACCTGTGGATGGGGGAATCACTCCCACAGTGTCTGTGACATCATCCCGCCTTTCGCTGCATTCAAGCCCTCTTCCTAGGCCTGCTGATTGCGATCCAGACCTTGTTCTGGTTCCTGTCCGAGAGCCTGAAGACAACTGGTGGACAAGAAGCTGGCTCTGCTTCACATGGCCCCACAGGAAGAGACTGATGCTGCCAGCCAGAATGGAGATTGATGTTTCACTGGACTTCACTATGCCTCTATAAAGAAACCTCCATGTGAGTTTTTTAATTCACCTTGTTCATTAAAATTATACAGTTTTACTTAAGTGGCATCTTTTTTCTCTATTTCCCTGTTGATATCCCTCCATGACCACTTAACACCCCCCTGCTGACAGACCTCTCTCCCCAGCCTGTCCCCACACACCCTCTCACCTTTTGACTGCTGACCTGTAGATGGGGGAATCACTCCCACAGTGTCATTGCATTCTGCCAGTGGGGAGTCCCTTCCCACACAATACAATGATCAGTGTTGCTAACTATAGCTGAGAGCACTGATTGTTTTGGGAAACACCTGACAGGCTGGTTGTTCTCAAGTCAATTAATAGATTAACTTAAGTACAACCAGCTAGCCCATACATAGATCGACTATGGCTGGTCTCTGCTTATTCTTAATTGGCTTAATTTCAATTCATGTATGCCTGCTTAACCAGTATGAAGTCTCTAAACATCCTTCTACAAATCTTTCCATTTGTCCTTCCCAGATTCCTGCATCCTCCTCACCTGTACATAGCTCCCGCTGTCATACCCTCCACACTCCTCTCCTGTATATACTGCTCACTGACATACCCTCCACACTTATCTCCTATACATAGTACCTGCTGCCATACACTTCTCTGCTGTGCATAGTGCCCACTGTCATACCCTCCACAATCCTCTCCTGTACATACTGCTTACTGTCATACCCTCCACAAGCCTCTCCTGTAAATACTGCTCACTGACATACCCTCCACACTCCTCTCATGTACATACTGCTCGCTGTCATACCCTCCACAAGCCTCTCCTGTAAATACTGCTCTCTGTCATACCCTCCACACTCCTCTCCTGCACATACTGCTCACTGTCATACCCTCCACACTCCTCTCCTGCTCATACTGCTCACTGTCATACCCTCCACACCCCTCTCCTGTACATACTGCTCACTGTCATACTCTCCACACTTCTCTCCTATACATAGTGCCCACTGTCATACACTTCTCTCCTGTACATAGTGTCCACTGTCATACCCTCTACACTCTTCTCCTGTATATACTGCTCATTGTCATAACCTCCACACTCCTCTCCTGTACATATTGCCTACTATCATACATTCCATACTCCTCTCCTGTACATAATGCCCACTATCTTGCCCTCCACACTCGTCTCCTGTTCATACTGTTCAGTATCATACCTTCCACACTGCTCTGCTGTACATACTGCCCACTTTCATAAACTCCTCTACTGTACATAGTGCTGGCTGTCATACCCTCCATAGTCCTTTCCTGTGCACATTTTGCCCTCTCATACCATCCACACTCCTCTCCTGTACATACTGTCCACTGCCATACCCACCACACTCCTTTCCTGTACATACTGCCAACTGTCATACCCTCCATACTCCACTCCTGTAAATAGTGCCCACTTCCATACCCTTCACACTTCTCTCCTGTACATAGTGCCCACTGTTATACCCTCCATACTCCTCTCCTGTACATACTTCCAATTGTCTTTCTCTCTGCACTCCTCTCCTGTACACACTGCCCCCATAATACTTTCCACACTCCTGTACATGCTGCCCTATTATACCCTCCACAATACTCTACTCTACATACTGCCCACTGTCATCCCCTCCACAGTCCTCTCCTGCACATTCTGCCCACTGGCATACCCTCCACACTCCTCTGCTGTACATACTGCCCACTTTGATACCCTCCACACTCCTCTCCTGTGCATAGTGCCCACTGTTATACCCTCCACACTCCTCTTCTGTACATAGTGCCCACTGTTATACCCCCACATTCCTCTC
Organism: Lithobates pipiens; assembly: GCF_037356315.1. NCBI lineage: Eukaryota > Metazoa > Chordata > Amphibia > Anura > Ranidae > Lithobates > Lithobates pipiens. The sequence continues at coordinate 211,594,069 of NW_027507903.1, forward strand.
CCTCACCTGCACATACTTCACACTTTTATATCATCCATACTCCTTCCCTATGCCTCTTACCCACAAAAACAGCTCTTTAAAATTATATTAAATATCTTTAATGTTACCAGCTTTAGAATGGGAACACTTTTGTTAGTTTAACTAAAGGAAATCTTCTCAGTCCTCATATTTGTTCTGCCCATTATTAGTACTCATTTAATTTTGTGACCTATAGAGGAACATAAGGGATGTCAGCTGATCTAAAAATATATATTTTGAATAAAAAGCCCCACCAAAATCCTCAGCACCAGGCCCATGGTGTTCTTAATCTGGCCGTGAGTGCAGTGCTTGGCTTGGCAACTCCACTAGCTGCTGGCCCTTCCCACACTGGGGTTGGACTCACAGAGTGCCTAGGGACCCAGCCTGGAGTCACGTAAGTAAATTTATAGAAAGGCCCCTGGAGAAGAGAGTAAGCACAGAGGTTGGAGAGAGAGAGAGAAAGAGAGTGTTTCCTGTATCCCATAGGAACAAGGGATGTGTCACTGGGAGTGAGGTGACATGAGCTGCTGGTTTGGAGGAGCCCTGTACAGTACCAGGCTAACAATGCTGCTCACTTGGGAGTGGTGCCCTCTAAACCAAAGAGTGTTTGCAACATACACGTGTCATCAGTGTAACAGGATCAGCACAGGGAGCAAGGAGTGAACAGGAGTTTCATTGCAGTTCCCTTCTAAGCCCTTGTACACACGGTCGGACATTCTGACAACCAAATCCGTCAGATTTTGTCCGAAACTGTTGCATACACACAGTCGGATGAAGTTGTCAGAAAATCCGATCGTACTTAACGTGATGACGTTATTTCGTTAGGATGGGACTACGTTCAGGCTAGTAGCCAATAGCTTTGGTCTAGGAATTTGATCTGAGCATGTGTTGCACTTTGTTCGATCGGAATTCTCTACACACAATTAGACAAAGTCCGATCAGATCATGTTGTCTGAAAATTTTATAGCACAGCTGGAAAACTTGGTCTGTCAGATACTCTGACAGAAACAGTCCGATGGAGCCCACACACTGTCGGATTATCCGACAACACGGTCCTATCGGACATTTTCCTTCGGAATGTCCGACCGTGTGTACAAGGGCTAAGTCTAGGAAATGTGCCTTAATGTTAGTTGACTGTCACATACTGTAACCACAGTTCCCTCCCTGAAGTTCCACAATTTCACTCTTTTCTCCCCTATCCCATTCAGTTCTTTTGTACTACCTGACCCTGGGTCTAAGCTTTCTCCAAGAGACTCACAAAGTGTGTACCATCACTTAAAAACCATATAATATAATGCACTCATAGTTTGCCAGTTAAAAAGTGCTTGTCACAGTATGCAGTATAGCCGGATAATCTTACTGGTATGATGTTATAATACAGACTAACGAATATCATCCCATAGACCTTCTCAAAACTAGACTGGGCTTTATGCTTGTCTCCATTAAATAGCTACCATACCACCAGGTTGCTAAGCACCCAGTAAAAGACCCCTTCACAGCACAGAGCGTTGCCAGCAAAGGAATCTGTAAGTCATTTGTCATTTGTAATAGGGAATTTATTATGGCAGTCTTTTTGGACCCACAAACGTTGCTGTCTGTTTAATATCATGTATTTTATGCCTGCCTTTTGCTTCCATTCCCTTGTAGTATTGTCCCACTATGAGGACTGCCATATGAATCTTTATCTACTAATTTTAATTTGTTAAACTTTATATAATTGAAAGCCCTTAATATGTAGGGTGGATCTTTGCTCGATTTAGGCCTGTAACTTTGGATTGACCGTGGTTATTTCCACAACTAGGCAAGCTGTAGGTTAGTGTACCACATCTAATGTCTTTAAATTAACATACGGTACTGGCAAGTTCTATCCATCTGCCAAAAGCAAGCCCAATTATTTAGCACAAACAATGGAGGGAGACACCTAGTGGTGTATTAGTGACATACATTTTTTGGAAACCATGTAAATACAGGTACTGATCAATACCCTCCTTACGTCCCAGTGAAGCCTGCAAGGCTATGGGCAAAAAGCATTGATGTTGTGCTACAGCGTTCTCTGTTTCTAACAGCTCCTCACACCAAAATATTGCTGAGTAATGGGAGACCATGGTGAGGCTTTAATATGCCTATGCAGAACCATAAGTGAAGCTGGTGACACCAGCAAAGCTACGAGAAGGAGCAGGGTAAATTAATAGACTGTGGAACACCATGAAAGACACAGTAAGCCTAACATAGGTTGTTACTTCCCTGCAAGCATGCTCAATCGGCCATATCAAATGCTTTATCAGCCCACAGGAGCTTCAGCACTTGCAGCCTTTTAACTTTCTGCCTTTACCCATACTACTAGTACTTTAAGATGGACATGAAGATGGGCATGAAGGGGTGATGAGCAGCTAAATCAACTACAGCTGAAATTGAGCCTACTGCCCAACTTAAAACTGAATTATCTGCTGGCGGTACACTGTGAATATGAATGCTAATGCACATTGAAAGCATGTCTGCACACTTACATCTAGAAGCTATCTAGGTGCATTATTTCTTCTTTATGACAATGTAAAAATACCAAAGCACCTGGCTACCACAGGAATTAGCCCATGTGGTGGACTCTGGTTACCTACTATGAAGTTAGGTTTACTTGACACCAGGGTTCCATATCAAACCGGTCCCTGAAACAGATACCAAAACTTGACCGCTCACCAAGTATATTCTAAATTTTGCTTTGCAGATGGCTGCAGTGTTAGATATGAAATCCAGAGATATACATTGCTGGTTTGCCTATTTGCAAATTTTCCCTGCTATCAGGTACAGTATATCTATTTAATGTATTAGCAATTTTTTGTTCCTCTTTGTTAATCCTATGGGAAACTATTATTGATTGTTTTAATCATCATTACAATTCATTAGTCAGGCTAATGACTGCAGTGTCTTGTCTAGACATGGTGGAAAGACTTTATCTGATTTATATTCCAATATTTAAACCTTGTTTAAGGACATGATCTAGGCAACACCTGCACTTTGGTTTACATCATAACAGTGTGATGTTATTGTTCTATTAGGAACTTCTTTTTTAACATTATCATCTTCTTTTAACGATATAGAGTGGAGGTTATTTACTGTTTGCTAGGTATTTATTATATTGGTGGAGGATGTAATTGGAATTTATGACTATTTATGATATTTATAAAGAGAATTTTTACAGTCACACTGTCTGCATCTAGAGATGTATCTACTTTTTTAGGAACTTTATTCCAGATCTTTTTGATAACTGTTTCTGTCTGGGTACTTGGTCCACACCCCCTCTAATTCTGTGGGTGGCACAGTGGACATATATAATATTTCCTCCACATCTTCTATAAATAATATGACATTTTTTTTTTTTTTAAAGAGAGCACAAGGACCTGACAGTGGCCTTCAGGACATATAATGGCTTAGACTCTATGCCCAAATCAAGGAACTCTTCGATATAGCCAGTCCTGGAACCTGGGCATTAGGTTCAATCTGACAGGAGCATCCATTACCCCTGACGATGTTCTCTGCCAACAAAACACATTGTTTGATTTGGTCCCTATGCTTATGCTTCTTCCAACCAGTCCAGTTCGAACCTGTTCTATGCAGATGTGGCCATGAACACTGGATTTGCTTTGGTAGTGTTCTACCTCCAGCAGGATTCATTTGTTTTCCTGCAATATCAGATTTGACCACAAGGTGGGGCTGGTGGAAGATTTACAGTTTTGCAGAAATTAGAAACTTTTAACACAAGTTCCCATCATTCTTTAGCCTAAGGAAAAGAAATACAGTAAGTGCACCCTGGGAGTTCAGTCTCTATCTTAGAGACTGAAAGAAGGAACCAGCTATCGGAGCACAAATTGGACTAAAACTTGCATCAGTTTGCATCCCCTAAACACAACATCACTAGTGTGAATTACTTATTGCCATCTACAGCCTAGCTGTCATAAACCAGATGTGACCAGAACTGTGTGACTGTGATAGAGTAAACCAAACATAAGTAGGTGAAAGTAAGTGATTTTATTAAGATAAATGTGTATAATGTGTATACACCACCAATACCAAACATAGTGAAAAAACCGAATAACAGTGACAACCAACCAGTATATATAACATAGGGGATTCCAGAATCATAATCAAGCCAGGCCAGGGTCATAAATAGGAGGTCAGCAGATGGGGACAAGGAGAAAGGGATCAGGTAGCAGGATAAGGTTCCAGGGATGCAGGAATGGACAGGATCAGGTACAATAGTATCAGGATGCAGGAATCAAGGTTTAGGATCAGGGTCAGGGTAACAGGTAAAAGGATGCATGTCAGGGCTCAAGGACAAAACCAAGGCAAACATGTGAGTGCTTGCCGGCTGTTTATAGGCTTGTGATTGGCATCAAGTGACACCTGATTGCAGAAGGTGCTGTCTGCTCCACACTGCCAGGATCCATCCGCTGGTGGACGCCGGTACTGCAGCCCAAAGATGACATAACATCAGCAGGGAAAAGCTCTCCTGACAGTTCCAAACTGCCAGGAGACACCTGCTGGTGGACCTCAGTACTGTATGCCAAAAGACAGATTTTATCAGCGGATGGAACATTTCCTGACACTAGTTTATTCATTGTACTTTCTGCATATTTCATATAATGATTATATTTACTTTTATTTGTTTTTCTTAACAGTTTAACCCCACCATGTTTTCATAACAAAGCTTCAAGATTGCATTCAGTCTGTTTTTTTGCAGAATAGGCGGTTTGGCTACATGTCAAGTTACACATAAGGAAATGTGAAGTGAGGTGAAGTGAGGACAGAACAGGTCAGGGAGCTTAACTACCATCGATTAGTACTCAAGAAGGGATGTATGAGCCCCCTATGTGTTGCCTACACAATATAATGCAATATGGTTAGGGATATTGTATTGGAGGGTATCTTAAATGGTCTTCCACTTTTCATGTGCCTTCAATCACTATGCTAACATGACCTTTTTATCATGAACTCCCACTGTGTATTACTAACGTTTACTGAACTTACTTTAAAATGGCTTGATGTCTATTTGGCCTCAAACTTCATGCACTGGGCATTCTGTAGAAGACCACAATTATATCACATATGGTATTCAAAGGCCCATGCAAGATCACTGATTACTGAGCTGATATATTACGGAACACTCTCAACCCCCCCCCCAGTCTATATATTTATATTTTACTCTTCATGTAATCTCTTGCCTCTACCTTTCTTTTTCACCCTAAGCATCCTTGTACCCTTTGGTCAATCCTGTGTTTGGGAAATTTGCATTAGGCCAATCAGTCTATATTATGTTGTATATTGAGCTATATTTTCAGTAATTTATGTACCTTCTGCTCTCTTGTGGTCGGTCACTGTGACACTGATTATGATTTAGTTTAGAAATTTAGAGAAGAAAATTAAATTTTTGCTCCTATCCATCAATATTATGAAGGCCTTTGAGATAGTAACCTGGACATCTATGTATTTATGTTTTGAAAAAATGGGCCCAATTTATTTATTTATTTATTTATTTTGGGCCCATTTTTTTTGGAGCTCTATGTTTTACGCTTCTTCATCTGTCCACATATGGTACTATGTTTTTTTTTCATTCCCATTACCTAAAGAGGGTGGCATGAGAAAGGGTTGCCCTCTATCCCATCTTTTGTTCCCATTGGCCATAGAACTGCTGATGCATCTGCTCAGAACTGTTCTGGATATTCAAGCTATTGATGTGGCTGGAAAACATTATAAGTTAAACTTATTCACTCATGATGCATTACTCTTGGTTACTAAGCCAATGCTCTCCATGTAGAACCTTTTTAGACTCTCAGACATTTTGAACCTATTTTGCAATTGGAGGTCAGTGGGAACCAATCAAATTACAGTACTTGGGGATTTTTCTCACAGTCTCTTGTGGCTAAGGATAAGCCGAACACCCCCGGTTCGGTTTGCACCAGAACCTGCGAACAGTCCTAAACTTCGTGTGAACTTTAGAACCCTATTAAAGTCTATGGGACTCGAACATTCAAAATCAAAAGCGCTAATTTTAAAGGTTAATATGCAAGTTATTGTCCTAAAAAGTGTTTGGGGACCTGGGCCCTGCCCCAGGGGACACGTATCAATGCACATTTTTTTTTAAAAACTGCATTTTTTTCGGGAGCAGTGATTTTAATAATGCTTAAAGTGAAACAATAAAAGTGTTATATTCCTTTAAATTTCGTACCTGGGGGTGCGTATAGTATGCCTGTAAAGGGGCGCATCTTTCCCGTGCTTAGAACTGTCCCTGCACAAAGTGTCATTTCTGCAGGAAAAAAAGTCATGTAAAAGCACTCGCGGCTATAATGAATTGTCGGCTCCCCGTAATACAGATAGCAGTCATTGAAAGTCATTGATAAAAAAAAAAGCGTGGGGTTCCCCCAAATTCAATTACCAGGCCCTTCAGGTCTGGTATGGATATTAAGGGGAACCCCGCGTCAAATTAAAAAAAAATTACGTGGGGTTCCCCCCAAATATCCATACCAGACCCTTCAGGTCTGGGTCTGGTATGGATTTTAAGGGGAACTCCATTGCAAATTTCCTCCAAAAATCCATACCAGACCCTTTATCCGAGCATGCAACCTGGCAGGCCGCAGGAAAAGAGGGGAGATGAGAGAGTGCCCCCCCCTGAACCGTACCAGGCCACATGCCCTCAACATTGGGAAGATGCTTTTGGGGGTCTGTGACCCTTCAAAGCACCATGTCCCCATAAACAAGGGCCTCATCCCCACAACCCTGGCTGGTGGTTGTGGGGGTCTTATCAGAATCTGGAAGCCCCCTTTAACAAGGGGACCCCCAGATCCTGCCTCCCGTTTGAAATGGTACTTTGTACCCCTACCATTTCACAAAGAAAGTGTAAAAAATTGTTAAAAAACACACACATACCATTGGGAAAGGTCATTTATTAAAAAAAAAAAAGATTCCAGCGGTGGTAATCCACTCTTGCTATCCAGCGATGGATGATCATCTCTCGGGGGTCCAGCGATGGGTGATCTGATCCAGCAATGGATGATCTCTCCCGATGGTCCAGCGCAGCACATTCACTCCAGTTGGGCAGGAGTCATATAACATCTGGCTAAAAACTTGTAACATGAGCTTATAGAAGAGATATGTGTAAGTCTAATGATTTTTGGAGTTAAGGTGGAGTGGACACAGCATTGAGTTATTTCTCCCATTATCTAATGAAGTATGGGATTTATTTATGAGAAAGACCCAAGTAAATGCTTGCAAAGTTGGGAAAGAAGATGTCTCAAGTCTTAAGTTGTTATACACAAAGACTCAAATGGTGAATTTGCTTGTATTTTAGGGGTCACTTTACAAATGAAGTTGAATAGTTGTTGATATTTTCATAGATCCATAGTGGAGGCCACAAATAAGGGCCTTTAGTTTCTAGGAGTAGTAGCTTACCAGTAGGAACCAACTTAGCACAAGCTTTATTTACATCTATTCCCTAAGTCCAAAAAATGCACAAGTCCTCACCTGGTATGAACCAGTATAAGTTCCCTAAACTGTGCCAAAGGTGAGGTCTTTGGGGCCAGATCATCATTCATATTCAGTCTGTCCAGACAGTCAAAGTCACGAATGTGAGTGGGGATGTCCAGGCAGATAGGCCCCTGTGTGCAAACGGAATCCCCTGTGCGCCAGCAAGATTTCTACTCGCCATAGTCTTTTTTTAATGTCACTTATAGCTTATTATGATGCCTATTCACTATACACAACAAAGCCATTGTTTTATAATATAGGGATCTCAGGGGCCCTAATATGCCATCCACCTTAAGTCTATATAATAGTGTGTATGCTAATCTGGGATTTTTTCCCTTGCCAGACAACTGTTTAGAAAATTCTCCTCAGCCCTTTAAAAAAAGGTCTGAGGAAGAATTATTGGAGTATTGTGTAATTAGTAAACAATGAGAGGGAGAATGGTCATCTTGATTAAATTTAACCAAGTTAGAGAAAGGCCTTGCCACATCCAAAAGTCAGCATTCATAGCTGTTTAAAGTCCAGTGGAAAGTGGATGACCAAGTATGGAAGGGACTCAGAGCACTATACAACTGAGTAGTAAAGTTAAAGCAAAACTGCTTCTGCTACTCTGCTGCAGTTGCTACCTGTATATGTGATCCACCTAGATGAAATCACTGCCACAAACTCCACTTAGTGGCCGATAAAGACAATTTCCCCAGTGGAGCAAACTATCAGCTGATACTAGATGACTCATACCAATCCTTTGAATAACCACTTTGGGCACCTCTGTCAATCAAATTACCAACAGGCTTTTTTTTGCACTGGCTCCTCTTATCAATTCTTTCACCAACCTGAGAACCCCACAGAACACCCAGGATGAGAACCCTGAGGCATAAAGAGCGACCACACTGACTCTGCGTGGAGACAGGTATTCTCCACCTGTGCAGTAAAAAAGGCCTCAACAGTTGTAGGTCCATTTTGACCTTTTTTACTTTTATTGTGGAAGCTTTTTATACTTTTGTCCCCTAAACGAATCTATTAGACTATAAGGGCTTTCTCTCTTCTTTTTCTGGTGGACACTCTGAGCTGAGCTCTACCAGAGACCCTTGATCAGCTCCTTAGGATTCTTTGGTATCAAATGACAGTATCGGGTAGGCAGATTTTTTTTAGGACTATGCTTCACCCCCTATAAGGCAAAAAGGGCTCTGATGGTATTATCACATGAAGCCAGTTTGATCAGGGTGAGCCACTGATGCAAGATAATAAGTCCCGTGACCATAAGTCCCATGGCCAATAGTTTAGAAAATATTTTAGTGTCTGTATTTCATAGGAAAACGGGCCTATAGTTTTAACAGAAAGAGGGATCCTTCTCCAATTTGGGCAGTACTGTTATATAAGCAGATAAAGCCAATTTTGGTTGGGTGTTTGAGTCAGTAATAGCATTAAAATATTGGCACATTTGTTTCACAAGCACATGTGACAGTTTTTATAAAATTGGTTGGTAAAATCATCAGGTCTTGGACTCTCACCTGAAGGGAGGCCATAGATAACCATACGCATTTGTAGTTCAGTAATAGGGCATTCCAAACGACCTATTGTTTTGTTCAAAAGTTTTGGGAAAGGGGTCTGGCTTGCACGTGCAAGAGATGGCAGCTTAAGCATGGAGCTCTCCTCAGCCAGCCAGATATCCACAGCAAACGAACAAAATGTCAGCCTCTTCGAGGCTTCATAAATTCATAAACTCCAATGATTCATTTGATGTATGGAGATGTTGCCACACGAGTGAACATGATTGCACTTACCTATCACCATGCCACAACACCTACTCATGAATAGACCTATTCTTTTCTGACAAATGGTTGCTTCAAAATGTGTCGGCCTTCGGCGATTCACACTACTACCTGGTCAGATCATGCTCCCATCAGTATCACCATAGCTTCCAAACCATCACAGCCTAACTTATTACTTTCTATCAACTCTGAATCAGTATCTGACCCGGTGGTAGTGTGGAACGCCCACAAGGTCGTTATTAGAGGACTATTTATCCAATTAGGGGCTAGGGCAAAGAAAAAGAGGACGCAACGGTTAGACCAACTCACAGCTGACATTGAATCTACTAAAGAAGAAAATAAAGGGCGCAACAAACAAATGTGCTATATAATTTCGACGGACTAGGTCCGACAGAACGAATTCACCGATTGTGTGTGGGCTTCATCGGACCTTTGCTGTCTAAAAATCAGACGGACTTTAGATTTAAAACATGTTTAAATCTTTCCAATGAACTCGAGTCTGGTCTAAAAATCCATTCGTCTGTATGCTAGTCTGACAGACAAAAACCGACGCTAAGGCAGCTATTGGCTACTGGCTAAGAAACTTCCTTATTCTAGTCCGGTCATACGTCATCACGTTCGAATCCGCTGGACTTTGGTGTGCTTGTGTGTTGTCAAGTCCGTTCATTCGGAAAGTCCACGGAACGCCACCGAAAGTCCGTCGGAAAGACTGTCGGACCTAGTCCATCGAAAAGTCCAGTCGCGTGTACGCAGCATAAGACATCCAATGTGTCCGACCAGGAATCACACAGCATACGGCATCTGTTTAGTAGATATTCCAAATTTCCAATCTGAGCAATAGTGGCATATGTGTATATATGTTTCCTTATGTTGAACTCATATCCCAATAATCTGCAAATTTTGCTCCTCCGTACAGAGCCACAGAAAGGCATAGATAGTGTAGTAATGTTTTTATTCATCACTTAAAATGCAGCACTTATATAAAATGTTCAGTGTAAAAAAACAGTAGGGAATACAAATGCAGCATCAGACATATCAGGAATTTTTATTTGGCGCCGATACCTCACTTCTTCACTTCACATTGAATCTGCTGAATTCCAGAACAAATATTGCACTTAGAGGCGCTCTTTTGTCTTTTTTTCTACATTGTACCTCAGAGTTAACTTCACTCCAGAGAAAAGCTTTCTGCCCTTTGTGCTGGTCTTCCATCCAGAGACTTTATTCATCATCATCATCATCATTACAAACACTCTGCTATTGACTTTTAATTCCCCATATTCCCTGCCATGTACCTTTTGTAATTCACTTTTTATTTAGTGTATGGTTGTTACACAAACATCCTGCATGCTAGCATCCCCTCCCCCCATCTCTATATCACAACAGGCAGTAAAGGCACAGTTCAACAGTGAGGTTTTTCCTCCCCCAAACTCCCATGTGAATGAGCCCTAAGGACTCATTCACACAGGTACTCTGACCATGTCAATGAGTGAATTGTTCATGCAGCTGGAGCTGCCTGTTACTCTAATGCCCCGTACACACGATCGGAATTTCTGAAAAGAAATGTTGGATGTGAGCTTGTTGGTAGAAAGTCCGACCATGTGTATGCTCCATCGGACACTTGTTGTCTGACATTCCACCGACAAATGTTGGCTAGCAGGTTCTCAAATTTCCCGCCGACAATTTTTTGTTGTTGGACTTCCTGATCGTGTGTACACAAGTCCACCAGACAAAAGTCCACGCATGCTCGGAATCAAGTATGAGCCGGAAGTGCTCAGTCTTGTGAAACTAGCGTTCATAATGGAGATATCACATACGTCTTGTATGTCACTACGTTCATAATTGTTGGCCAACATTTGTGTGACCGTGTATATGCAAGACAAGTTGGACCCAACAACCTTCGAACAAAAATCCATGGTTTAGTTGTCGGAATCTGATCGCATGCACAGAGCATAAGGATAAGCAACGCCTGTAAAAAGACAGCAGGTCCTAATTTGACAGATATGTAGGTGTGGGTGAGTGGCCCCAAATGTACACTGTCACTGTTCGGAGCTGTATACCTGCACCCACATGCCTGTCAAATTAGGGCCTGCGGTTGTGTTCATACAGCTGTTGCATCCCCATGGCATTACATAGGCTACCTGCACACAGCTTCAGGAGGTTCCAGCTACATAAAATGATTTTAATTTATTTTTAGTAAAAATATAATTTGATATTTTCAGGCGGGGAGGAGAGGGGCCTGTCAGGTAGGCTGGATGGGGCCCTATGATTTCAAATAGCAACCCTGCTACTGAGTAGTGATTTTGGTCAGCCACAACAATGTCTGCCCCAGCATGCACCCAAAGGCTTTCAGTGTAGAAAATAGCTTCTTTTTCCCTGAGTCTCTTGAAATAATAAAGTACAAGCTACAGATGATTTCTAGGGATTTGTCAATTAGTGTAAATATTTTAATTAAAGCAATCAAACTCCAACCATAATATGTAACAGCTGTTTCCTTTTCATTTTTGTTTTTTTTCCCCCTACATTAAACAAAACAGCCTGGTGCATTTTCAGTACCAGAAGCAATTTTGTTAAGTCATGAAGTGAACATATGTTGTCTACAAGCCTTCAGGCTCTCGCTGCAAAAAGAAAATATAACACTTCAAGGCAAATATTGTCCCAGCAGAAAATGTGCCAAAACGAATAAGTCTGTATATTGACAAGTCTCTTGTGATATAAATCATATGGTGATTTGTACATGGGAGGTACAGCTTTCTATCTCCTCTTATAGGAACAGATTATAAAAAAGGAAAATTGTCATGAAAATGCGAACATACCACAGATACACTGATGTCAAGGCAAAAACACTTGTATGCAGTTTAGAAGATGACTTAATTTGTCATTTTTTACTAAATTATTCATATTCCTAGTCAAAGAAACCGATGAGTCTGACAATCTACTAGTAAATATGTTAGAACTTGGTTTGAGTTTATATATAGAGTACATTTTTCAAACACTTAGTGGGCATTGTGTAGTTTTTCTTAAATATTATTAAATATATCTAAGTACATCTCACCAATAAAATATAAATAATCATATTGTTATATGTTCATATTCTATGTACAGCTTGTAAACAAATACGTACATTAGAACAGGCATAATTGACATTTACATATGCAAATTGTGCCTCTTGCATAGTAGAGTATACATTTCTCCCAGTGGAAAACTATTAACTTGCTGAGGCTGAGTACACAAAATGGGGTAGATTTATTAAGGCAAATAGACCATGGGGGTTATTTACGAAAGGCAAATCCGCTTTGCACTACAAGTGCACTGAAAGTTTGTCAAAGTGAGGCGCACGAAACATGTCAGTCACGGTCATCACGGCAATGGACTAAACTTGCGTACCGCCCAACCTCTCTGATCTGAAGTCGTTCGTTTCTTCTGGGTCCTGTGGGTTCTCTTCCACCACACGTAGTGCGATTCAGGACGCCAGCCGGGCGTCACCCGGGGATCTGCTACAGCGTGTTGTGGTGCTTCAGATCTGTCACTTGAGACAGTCCATCCTCTTCCCTGGTTACTTTATTAGCTACTACACCAAGGAGAACGGCATTCCTCTGTCACCATTTGGCCAGGTATCTGAAGTATGGAACCCTTCACCTCCTGACCAGGATTCAGCATGTTTATACATCAGAGTTAACCCCTTGTTTTCAGAGGAAAGGCAGTACTGTGTTTTAACATTTTTTGCTTTATTTCCAAAATGAATTTATTTTTATCTGATTGAGTAACAATCGCTTTTTATAATTCTGTGTTGGACATTTGTGAACTTGTTTCTGTGCATTTTTTATTAAATGGACTTTCATTATCAATTTATCCTCATCTGGTTCCATTGAGCGCTGTTTTTAGTATCTAATTCAAAACTACGTTTTCCACAACACTGTAACCTACTTAAGTCAGGAAAAAGTTCAATAAAATCCTCTTTAACGTGTCCTCAAGAGATTTTATCTTCTGCACTCTCTGTGGGGACAGGATAAGTTCTGAGACCTTCCCCTTAAAACGGTGGTCAAGGAGGGTTGCCAACCATTAATCATCCTTCTCCTTGATGTGGCATATTCTTGGGTCCTTTCGCAGGCTTTGAAGATGAGGTTGCCCATATGCTTCAAATTTGCTGAGGCTTAAGAAGAAGACTCCTTGCGGTCACTTAGGGTGACAGCATCTGGAACTTCCTCCTCCCAGCCACGTATTACTCTTAAGGGTCCTGGGGTTGGAAAACCATTGCTTACAGATTGATGCATGTCTTCCTCTTCTTCAAAGCCTATGAAAGTGCCAGAATCCTCATCCTCCTCCCCTCTCTCCTCCTGTGTATTCTGTGACATAGGAATGATGGTGTCTGGATAAAATGGCCCTTGAGAGGAAAGGAAGTCGCCCTCTTCCTCCTGCTGCTCTGCCTCCAGTGCCCTGTCCATAATACCATGCACAGTCTGCTCCAGCAGAAACACAACAAGGATTGTGTCACTGATGCATGAACTGTCATGGCTCACCATCCTTGTGGCCTCTTCAAATGGTGACAATACAGTGCATGCATCCTTAATAATCAGTCATTGGTGTGGGGAAAAAATCGGAGGCGACCTGAGCCTGTCGCCGTGCCATATTCACACAGGTACTCATTGACAGCCCTCTGCTGCATGTATAGCCGCTGCAGCATTGCCAAAGTCACGTTTCACCTGGTGGGTATGTCACAAATCAGCCGGTTTACAGGCAGGTGGATTTCCTGCTGAATTTCAGCCAACCGAGCACTGGCTGTGTATGACCGCCTGAAATGGCTACAGACTCTTCTGGCCAGCTTTAGCACATCTTGCAACCCTGGGTACATATTTAGGAAATGCTGCACCAACAAATTGAGGACATGTACCAGGCATGGCACATGTGTCAACTTTCCCTGTCCAAGGGCAGACAGGAGGTTTGAGCCATTATCGCACACCACCATTCCTGGCTCCAGCTGGCATGATCTGAACCACCTCTGGGCCTGTCCCTGCAGAGCTGCAAGAATCTCTGCTCTGGTGTGTTTCCTGTCCCCTAAACACACCAGCTGAAGCACTGCATGGCACCTTTTAACCTGACTCTGGCAATAGCCCTTTGAATGCTTAGGGGGTACCTGATGTTCATAGGACAATTCTGCAGAGGAGGGAATGGGGGTGGTGGAGGAGGAAGAGAAGAAGTGGGTAGAGCTCACAAGTCTGACATCATCACCACCAGCTGTATGGAGATGTGGGGGCACAACAAGCTGCAGCACTGAGTCCTGTCCTGCATCCTTTCGAGTTTCAAGCATCGTTATCCAGTGTGCTGTGAATGAAATATATCATCCCTGCACATGCTTGCTGGACCACGTGTCAGCAGTAAAGTGGATTTTATGGCTGACTGCCTTGCCCAACGATGCCAGAACATTCCCTTCCAGGTGATGGTAGAGAGATGGAACGGCTTTATGTGAAAATTAGTAGCGACTGGGTACCTGCCATTATGGTACAGCACATTCATGGAAGGGGGCAGAATCCACCAGGCTGAAAGGCAGAAGTCGGAGAGCCAACAGCTTTGACAAGCTGGCATTCAGACGCTGGGCATGTGGGTGGCAGTGACTATTTTTTTTCCCGCTGAAGCAGATGGGGCAGTTAAATTTGCCAGCTACAGTCTACAGCTGGTAGTGTGCTGCTGGCAGATGTGCTGCTAGGACCTGGGACACCCTGTGCTATAACATCATCCCTGTCAGTTGAGGATATTGAGAAGTAATGACTCGGTATAGCAGGGGGAGACTGAAGTGAGTAAGAAGGAGGAGGGACAGATTTGTGCCCCTTTTGTGTGACTTTTAGGTGCTCTTGCCAACAGGCTGAGTGATTGGATGTTAAAAGCCTTGTCAAGCATGTGGTACCCAAATGGCTGGCGTTTTTGCCACGTTTGATGTGCCTAAGACACAGTTAGCAGATAGGAACAGTGTGATCTGCTGAAGATAAGCTGAAAAAGGCCCAGACAGCTGAGCTTCAGGGAGTGGGCCGGGAGATAACAGCTGCAGAATGTGATGGAATAGGTTGGCTGCACTCTACTCTCTCTTAATGTTGGCCTCTTTGGGCTTATGACCCCTCACCTCCACTTTCCTCCTCTGCTCTATCTGGCACCCAAGTTGCATCAGTGACCTCATCATCATCATCTCCATCTCATCCATCATCATCATTACTACTGGAGACACCTTGGCAATATGCTGCGGCTGGGGGAACATGAATGCTAATTTGTCTACCAGTGTTCTCCTCTCTCTCTAGGCTCATGTTCCTGTCATCCTCAACCTCAGAACCAACGTCTGAATCCAGTAACGGCTGGGCATCATCAAGGAACAAGTGGCTGATGTTGGAGCTATGGCAGGAATAAACATGGAAAAGGAGGCAGGTTTAGCCAATCTGGCAACTGCAGGGGACTGTACACCTGTCTCTGCTTGTGTGACAGAGGATGAGGAGCATGAGGGAGGTTTAGTAAGCAAGTCCACTACCTCCTCTGCATGCTGTGGCTGGATAGCACGGGCAAACTCACTAAACAGAGGAAATGATGCCTTGCCTGAAGACTGATCACCAAGTCCACCTTTGCCTGTGGACACATTTGTTGCTGGCCCCATTTCAGGGCCAAGGGAACATCTGCCTCTCCTTGTTGTCCTCCCAGACATTATTGGGAGGGGGGGTGGTGCTTATAAGCACATGTAAAGGAGAAGTGGAAATCTGTACGTAGATGCACTTTAATCAATGTAAAGTGATGTTTGGTGCACTTTAATTTGAGTACTCACACTACACAGACACACTCCACGGATACACTATAATATACTGCAATATAATGCGCCAAACGTGCAGTGACGCACAAAACTATATGACATTAAATTTGTAGTAACGCACAGAGAAGTAAATGGCGTTAAACTTGCAGTAACATACAAAATGATATGGCGTTAAACTGTCAGTAATGCACACAGAACTATATGGCGTTAAACTGTCAGTAATGCACACAAAATGATATGGTGTTAAACTGGCAGTAATGCACACAGAAGTAAATGGCGTTAAACTTGCAGTAACACACAAAAAAATGTGGTGTTAAACGGGCAGTAACGCACAAAAACTATATGGCTTTAAACTGGCAGCAAGGCACAAAACTATATGGCATTAAACTTGCAGTAACGCACATAGACGTAAATGGTGTTAAACTGGTAGTAACGCACATAGAACTATATGACATTAAACTGGCAGTAACGTACACAGAACTTTATGGTGTTAAACTGGCAGTAAGGCACACAAAACGATATGGCGTTAAACTGGAAGTAACGCACAAAGAAGTAAATTACGTTAAACTGTACACTCAGACAATCCCTAGACTGAAACTAAACTAATATGCTACACTGACAATTGAAGCAAAATAGCACAGTATGGCACACTAACTAATAGCACTGAACAGAGCCCTGTTCTATCTCTCTCCACGCTGAAACCACACTGAAAATGGCTGCCTTTGAAAGAATACTTTTATACTGTGGGGCGGGAATGAGCCATGATTGGATAAAGTCATGATGACAGTGTCCAATCATAACCCTGACAGTGTTTTGTGCCCTGATTGGCTGAAGCTTTCACTGCTTCAGCCAATCAGGGCTTGCAATGCACTGTTCAGCGCTGCAATGCATTGTGGTCGGTTTGGGGGGGGGGGGGCGAACAAACAGGTTGAATGACCCTGCGCGACTTGATATTTGAAAATGATTACTGACAACAGGCAGTACCACCTTAACATGCAATTTGGACAAATGGCCTGCTTATTCCAACTTATCCCATGCTTTATACTTTTGCCAACCTCACTGGGTTCCATACCACTCAATGGCCTCCCGTAACTTCTGAGCCTTATTTCCCTTCTTGCTCGATAGTAGGTGGCTTCCATAGTGCGGACTTCATTTTGAATTGGTATGTCTCTTAGAGACTTTGCTTCAATGATGCTCCTGTATATTCCATTGTTCCTGATTCTGAAATTGATCTGTAACTGTTTCATTGTAAAATATTGTATAGCAGTAATACCCTCCATGGACTGCCCCTGAAGAAAGAACTCTTTAGCAGTCCTGAAATGTGTCGGGTTCAATGCTCAAAGAACTGCATTTACACATTCTGTTCTGCTGTTATTTGTTTTTATGTATTCCAGTCATGGTGATGTATACACCATACTTTTTATACAAATACATACATTTCTATTTTCTGATATTTGGGTATTATTTAGTTGCCCTTAAAGCCCCATAGTATTTTTTTAGGGGGTACTCCCTTTACATGATTCTTTTCTATAAATAAACCCTTGTTTTCTTGGGAGGATTTTGTTCAATTCCTTATTTCTAAGCAGGATAGACCAGTTGTTGGTAATGCTTTTTTCTACTTCTGTATATTGGACTTTGTAATCAGTAATTAAGTTTAAATCTTTACACTTATTCTTTTTCTTACTCTCCTTTTGTGACTCAATAACTTATCTTGATCCTTCAAAAAAATTTGTCTCCTCGTATTCTCCAAATCACATCTATTATAACCTTTTTCTTCAAAGTGCTCCGTCATCATATCTGTCTGTGTATATAAATCTGTGTCCAAAGTACATTTTCTCCTAATCCATGTAAATTGTCCTCACTGAATACTCTGGATCCAATTGTGATGATTGCAACTCATAGTATGAATAAAACTATTACAATCAGTATCTTTAAAAAAATGTTTTTGTTAAAAATCATATCATTTTCTTTTAAAAGTGTTAAACTAAAAAAGCTAACCTGTGTGTTATTCCATATCCCGCTAAAAGTTAATCCATATTCATTCTAAATCATATACTCCAAAAACCTTTCAAAACCATTTACTTTCCCCTCCCATATCACTACGATGTCATCTATGTAATACTTCTACAGTTTAATCTTTGGCCATCTGTCAGAAATTGCTTTCTCCTCCCATTTTGCCTTTACTAGGTTAGCAATGCAGGGAGCACATTTGTCTCTCATTGCAACAACTCTTTTTTTGAAAAAAAATAATTTTTATACCATGAATAGTTATTCTGCATTGCTAATTATGGCAATTTCACAATAAACTAGCTCTTCTTCTTTCTCAAGGTAGTTTTCTTCTCCAATGCCCACCTCACTGCTTTCAGTGCATCATCCTGTCTAATACTTGTTTATAGGGAATTTACATCTACTGTACCAAGTAAATCACCTTCTCCAACCTTGATTTCTTTCAGAATCTTGATCAACTCTCCACTATCACTTAGATATGACTTTTTCATCGTTACAATTCCCTGCAGGAAAAAAATCGACATATTCTCCTATCCTAGTCCACTCCACTCACACTAGATCTGCCTGGGGGTTGCCTCTTATATTTATGACTTTTGGGCAAGTAATATATACTGTAGTGGGTACTTTTGGAGCTCAAAGTACCAAATACCTCTCCTCCTTGTTAGTGAGAATCCCCAATTGCTTTCCTTTTTTAACATTGTTTTAAAATGTTAGCTTTAACTTATACATGGGATTCCCAGACAGTAATTTGTAAATATCTGGTATTGCTAACAACCTGTCCATCTCCTCCTCCTAATTCTTTTTTATCCAATATAACAATCCCACCACCCTCATCGGCCTGCTTAGCAGATTACCACTCTCTGAATGGGCATGCCAATAGACAAGATGGTTCATTTGGGTAGACTTCTGTGCATCTTCACAGACTAATCCACATTCCTTCTTGAGCACTCCTGACAATGCTCAAATGCATTTGTGACAGATGGTGGCACCAAATGGGGTATTTAAACTAAGTCAATGTCCAGGTTCATTGCTGCTTTGTCTTCAGCATTCTGTGTATCCTGGGAACCTGTGATCTTGTATCCTAACTCCAGTTGCTGGCCTGGCTCGCCTTGACTATTTCCTGAACTTTGTCTGTATTGACCTTAGCTTGCCTTCTGACCACCACTTCTGCCTGCTTAATTTGCTACTGCTCAACTGATTGGCTCCTGACCTGGCTTGTATCTTGATGATGTGATTGCCTGTGCCTCTGTACCTGATATGTCTTGAATGGTGTGAACCTCTGTGCTTGTGAATGGGGTAGAGTGATAAGAAACAAAATGAATCTATAACGTAAAAGTATAAGGTATACGGTTGATGCAGCCCATGTTGTGATCTCACAATGTCAGTGATACTAAAGTGTGATGTGGGCTTGCACAGCCTCAAATAATAATATTCAAACAATTAGGAGTGACTATAACTGATCAAGCAATTCAGTAGTGTAAACATCATTCCATCAATTTGAAATATCAAAATCCAATGAATGGTGCAAATACTAGTAGTATATTGAGTGAGTTCAAAAAAAATCAGCTGAACCAAATCCAGTCTTCAAACGTGACAAATGTCAACCATCTTTCTCTATTTGAAAAGCATTCAAGTGTATTCTTAGATAATTAAACCAGTGCGCTTCCACCTCTGTGCAAACATTCTGTGCTCACAGAACTTTCACCTCATTGAGAACTAATGCAAGCTTTTTAATAATAAGGTTAATGAGCTTCCAAGGTACTCCAGTGATCTCCACTTCCAGTAGATAGATACCCAGGATAATATGGTGCTGGTCCCTTTAAGGAGCCTATGGTCCCTTTAAACCTCTGATGCATATTTAAAACAATCAAATTGTGCATATGATAGTCTGTAAACTCAGCAAAGCATGATGCCTCACATCACTTCCGGTTGGGCCCCCATGGCCGTAAGTGAAGTGAGACACCATGCTTTGCTGAGTATACAGACTTTTTATGTGCAATTTGATTGCTTTAAATATGCAGCCATAGTTCAAAGGGCCGATAGGTGTGTTAAAGGAACCAGGGTATGTATCTACTTAAGTGAAGGTCACTGGAGTACTTTGAAAGCTCATTAACCTTATTATTAAAAGGCTTGCATTAATTCTCAATGCAAGCCCGGAATGTTTGCACAGAGGTGGAAGCGCACTGGTTTAATTATCTAAGAATATATGTGAATGCTTCTCAAATAGAAAAAGGTGGTTGACATTTGTCACCTGATCTGTCTTGCCCGACTCTTCCTCCTGCTGTCATCTGTATCTGCCTGCCATTCAAAGGTGTCTGTTCATCTATTGTCTGCTACCAGTACATGCCTTGCCTGGCTGCTGTCGCCAGTAGCAGCATGCTTCAGTCTGCTGCTATCCAGACCAGGATGCTTCACTGAAGACCACTGATGAATACATCTGCCTGGTGTGGACACCTGCTCTGTTAGTAAAACTTGCAGATGTTTCATTAGATTCGGTGACCTGTCAGATTTTGTAATGGAAGTGAAAGTATTGGAATGACCGCCATTTTATTCTCTAGGGTGTTAGAAATAAAATGTATAATGTGTGGGGGTTCTAAGTAATTTTCTAGCAAAAAAAATAGTTTTTAATGTGTAAACACCAAGTCTGAAAAACAGGCTCGGTCCTTAAGTGGTTACTGTGGACGAGTGCAGGGTGTAGCAAGATGGTGGCGATGAAACGTGACTTCTGTTACAAAATCTGATGGGTCACCTAATCTGACAAAACACTCCTGCATGTTCTGTTCACACTATCAGGAGCCCTGAGCCAGAGGTGTAAAAGTGGCCTTCCTTATCATATCAGGCTCTGCTACCAGGTATGTTTTAACCACGTTCTTCTTTTTCTCTAGTTCACAAATTCCTTTCTTTAAAAAAACAGGAGTTTTTTTTATCATACACTTTAATATTCCTGATGTAATTCTCTACCATATTTTTGAATACTTCTAAAAAACGATTCCCTCCTAATGTAGGATTAAAAATTGATGCATTCTTCAAACTGCTGTGTGTGTGAATTCTTCTTCTGCGAAGACACCAGTATTCTGTTCCTTATTGGTCTCAAAATATTTTTTTTGAGGCTGGGTTCACACTGGAGCGGCTACGAGAACCGGATGTGATTCGCACTGCAGTGCAAATCACATCCGATCTCTGTGTGATGTGAGTTCAGCCATACAGATAGTCGCACCCGCCGCAAACTCGCACGGGACCCTTTTTTTGGTCCGCAGCAGAATCGGATCGCATGGGTGTTCACACCATGCGATCCGATTCCTGTCTGAGTTTGCAGATCGCACTGCGATATGCGAACTGATCTGGGGGTGTCATTAAGGTTTCACTGACACACCCAGCAGTCCGCATAGGGCAGTGTGAACTGCCGGCGGGAGACATGCGATGCGGGAACCCGCCGCGGATTTGCGGCGTTTGCGGCGTAAACACACACACAGCCCTGTTCCGTTCTGTGAGGCGTGACAGATCGTGAGTTCCTACTAGCTAGGAACCATGATCTGTCATTTCCTCTAGGCCAGTCCCCTCCCCCTACAGTTAGAAACTCCCTCCCTGCCAGTGACATTTTTACAGTAATCAGTGCATTTTTATAGCACTGATCGCTATATAAATGGCAATGGTCCCAAAAATGTGTCAAAAATGTCCAATGCATCCGTCATAATATCGCAGTCCCAATAAAAATCACAGATTGTCGCCATCACTAGTGAAAAAAATAATATTAAAAATGCTATAAATCTATCCCCTATTCTGTAGGCGCTATAACAAACCAATCAATATAAGCTTATTGCATTTTTTTTGCCAAAAATTTGTAGGAGAATACATATTGGCCTAAACTGAGAAAAAATGGGGATATTTATTATACCAAAAAGCACAAAATATTGTGTTTTTTTCTAAATTATCGCTCTTTTTTTTGCTTATAGTGAAAAAATAAAAACCGTGGAGGCGATCAAATACCACCAAAAGAAAGCTCTAAATGTGGGAAAAAAAGGATGTCAGTTTTGTTGGGGTGCAGTTTTGCACGACTGTGCAATTGTCAGTTAAATTGATGCAGTGCCGAATCGCAAAAAATGGCCCGGTCATTCAATAGCCAAATCTTTTCCGGGCTGAAGTGGTTAAATTAGTTAAGAGTTTCTTTTTTCATCAATTAACAAAATGGAAATCAAATGAACAGACGGGAAATCCAAATCAAAATACTATTTGGTGTGACCACCCTTTGCCTTCAAAACAACATTAATTCATCTAGGTACACTTGCACACAGTTTTTGAAGAAACTCGACAGGTAGGTTGTTCCAAACATCTTACTAGTCTTATGTACAGTAGATGTAGGCTGCCTCAAATCTGTCTGTCTCTTCATGTGATCCCAGCCAGACCCAATGATGTTGAGATTAGGGCTCTATGGAGGCCAAACCATCACTTTCAGGACTCCTTGTTCTTTATGCTGAAGATAGTCCCTAATAGGGATGAGCTCGGTGTTAGAGTCGAACGCATGTTCAACTCGAACACTGGCTGTTCCCCTGTTCGGTGAATCCAGAACTTTGTGGACCGTTCGCGCCATATTCGTGTGGCGCTAATGGCCCACAATGCACCGCGTCATTGCAGTGAATTGCTGGCTGATGATTGGCCAAACATGCACTGTGAACCCGCATGCTTGGCCAATCACAGCGCCGGCAGCGAGGAGAGCCATAATTGGCCACAGGCAGGCTGCCTGTGGGCCATTATAGCTCAGGGGGGTTTAGTACACGCCCCATACTATATAAGGCAGCCAGCACGGCGGCCTTGTGTAGTGTGTTGGCATGCAGGGAGAGAGCAGGATAGGCAGGGACAGTGTCATCTTTGCTTGTTAACCTAGCACAGTTACAGTGGGTGTATTGTGCCTCCTGCACAGTTTACACCTGAAGCTCCCCTTGTTGCTGGTGTTGTTCTGTTTCTCTAACACAGGCATCTGCAGCAGTTACAGCGGGTGTAGTGTGCCTCCTGCACAGTATACACCTGAAGCTACCCCTTATTGCTGGTGTTGTTCTGTTTCTGTAACACAGGCATATACAGCAGTTACAGTGGGTGTAGTGTGCCTCCTGCACAGTATACACCTGAAGCTATCTCTTATTGCTGGTGTTATTCTGTTTCTGTAACACAAGCATCTGCAGCAGTTACAGTGGGTGTAGTGTGCCTCCTGCACAGTATACAGCTGAAGCTACCCCTTATTGCTGGTGTTGTTCTGTTTCTGTAACACAGGCATCTGCAGCAGTTACAGTGGGTGTAGTGTGCCTCCTACACAGTATAAACCTGAAGCCACCCCTTATTGCTGGTGTTGTTCTGTTTCTGTAACACAGGCATCTACAGCAGTTACAGTGGGTGTAGTGTGCCTCCTGCACAGTATGCACCTGAAGCTACCCCGTATTGCTGGTGTTGTTCTGTTTCTCTAACACAGGCATCTGCAGCAGTTACAGTGGGTGTATTGTGCCTCCTGCACAGTATACACCTGAAGCTATTACAATTGCTGGTGTTCTTCAGATCCTATACCACAGGTAGGCAGCTGCAGTAATTACAGTCGGTATACTGTGTCAATTGCTCAGTGTGCACCTAAATCTACCCCAATTGCTGTTTTTCCCATCTCCCTGCAGGCCATTAGTATGTCTGGAAGGCCAATAAGGAGAGGCAGACAGTCACGAGCCAATAAAAGAGGGCAAGCAGGCTCTGTGTCTAGAGACAACAGTGCTGGTTGTGGACGCGGTGCATCGTCATCAGCACGTGGCCATGGGACACACTTGTCCTTATTTTTGGCAGCTGGACGCGTTGAGCCGCATCATGCTGAAGGCTTGGTAGAGTGGATGACCAAGCCCTCCTCATCCTCTCTCACCCAGGCTCAGGGTACTGGCAAAGCAGCTGCCAATGTGTCCTCTTCCCTCATCTCAATGTCATCAGTCACTCCTTCCCTAGACCCACCATGTCCTCCTGAGGAGTCCCCCGAAATGTTTGAGCACAGTGTTGGGTACATGCTCCAGGAGGATGCCCAGCGTTTTGAAGGCTCTCATGATGATACCCAGCTAGAGGAAAGCAGTAGCGTGAGTGCAGAGAGAGGGGATGCTCAAGAAGGTTAGCAATCTGGAAGTCATGTTCGACCAGCTGCAGCATACTGCCAGGTTTGCTCCAGTGATGAAGAGGGAGGGGATGATGGGGTCACTGACTCCACGTGGGTGCCTGATAGGAGAGAGGAGGAGGAGGCACATCTCCAATAAGGCAGGATGCCCTACGGGGGCCAGCTTAAGGGGAGCACACCAACTGAATCACACCGCAGAGCTCCGCTTGTGCCGTCCGATTGTACCAGGCAAATTTCCCTGCCCCAGCTGCTGGACCGTCAAAAGAAGTTCACTCCCAGCCATCCACATGCCCAAAGGTTGAAATCTAGCTTGGCTAAATTGCTAGCACTTCAACTGCTGCCTTATCAGTTGGTAGACTCTGCCCCCTTCCATGAGTTTGTGCAGTGGCAGGTTCCCAAACGCCACTTTTTCTCACGGAAGGCGATTCCGGCTCTCTACCAGCATGTGGAGGATGTCCATGCCTCACTGGACAGGGCGGTCAGCGGTAAGGTGCATATTACTCACGCTGACTCATGGTCCAGCAGGCACGGACAGGGATGTTACCTATCTTTCACGGCCCATTGGGTCACTCTTCTGGCAGCTGGGAAGGATGCAGGACAAGGTGCAGTAGTGTTGGAGGTTGTTCCGCCACCACACCTCCAAACTGCTACTACTGGTTGTAACACACTTCTCTCCTCCACCCCCTCCTCTCCTTCCTCCATGGCCTCTTCCTGTGCTTTGTCCTCGGAACCAGCGGTGCTTCATAGGCGTTCAAGGGGCTATGCAAGTATGCAGGCAAAAACATGCCATGCCGTGCTTGCGCTGGTGTGTTTGGGGGACAGGAGCCACACTGGGGTAGATATTTTCTCAGCTCTGCAGGGGCAGGCCGAGAGGTGATTGACGCCACGCCAGCTTATGCCAGGAATGGTGGTTTGCGACAATGGCACCAACCTCCTCTCCGCCCTCTGACAGGGACAACTGACCCATGTGCCCTGTGTGGCTCACGTCCTTAACCTGGTGGTGCAGCAGTTGTTGGGCAGGTACCCGGGCTTACAGGATGTCCTGAGGCAGGCCAGGAAAGTCTGTGTGCATTTCCGCCAATCATATAATACCAGTGCTCGGCTGGCTGAGCTCCAAAAGGAGTTGAACCTGCCCAAGAACTGCCTTATATGTGACATGCCCACCAGGTGGAACTCAACGTTGGCCATGCTGCAGCGGCTACACATGCAGCAGAGGGCCATCAATGAGTACCTGTGTGACTACGGCACCAGGACAGGGTCAGGGAAGCTCATTTTTTTTCGCAAGGATGGTGAGCAGTGACAGTGCATGCACCAGTGACACTGTACCTCTTGTCCACCTGTTGGAGCATACGCTGCGTGGAATAATGGACAGGGTACTTAAGCAGAACAGAGGCAGGAAGAGGAGGACTTCCTTGCCTCTCAAGGCCCCCATTATCCAGACAGTGTTCCTGCTGTCCCACCCATCACACAGGAAGAGGAGGAGGAGGAGGATTGTGTCAGCATGGAGGTGGAGCCTGGCACTCAGCATCAGCAGTCTTTTAGGGATGATTTACAGTCCCAAGAAACCTGTGACTCCATTTGAGGACCTGTGCTTGGGTGAGGGACCGATCCGTGGGTCTCTTTCCCAATCGTATGGGATCTTAATGGACCTTCTATCCCGGGGAGACCCAACGTTTATAGGAAAATGGGAGAGGGACCTTGATGTCAGCTTTTCGACAGAACAAAAGACTCGGGTCCTGCTGTTTGCACACAAGTCATCCCTATGCAGCAAGTACCAGGAAATCACATACAAGATCTTGACCCGTTGGTACAGGACTCCCACGGTCTTAGCAGCCATGTTCCCGGGGCATAGCCCTGGGTGTTGGAGATGCAGTGCACATGCAGGTACCCTGCTCCATATATTTTGGGAATGCCCGCAATTGTCCCATTTCTGGGGGCAAGTTCTCAAGATCATACTTGATCTCACAGCTGTTGATCTTCGGACTGACCCAGCGGCAATCTTTCTTAACCTGACCCCACTTTCTGGAAAGAGGTTTCGTAAGTCACTTTTAAAACACCTTTTGAACGCAGCCAGGGCATGCATACCTAGTATGTGGAAGCAGCAGGCCGCTCCGACGGTGTCTCAATGGTTTGCGAGAGTTTGCGACATCTATCGAATGGAACAGCTTACAGCGTCCTTGCATGATAGAGAGGAGGAACACACCGCTCGATGGATGCCTTGGAACCTGTTTAGGTATTCCGATGCATACAGAACTTACTTGTGATGCTTGACATGGGAATAGAGAGACGGTTCCGGTATGGGCTCACCACCGGGATCACCACATTCTTTACCTCCCTCTGGGGACCGTTAGGGTCCACACCACCCCCCCTTATTCCCCTTCTACCTTTTAACCCATTTCCCCCCCCTCTTTTTCCCTCCTGTCCCTTAACCTTCCCACCACCCACCCCCCTTCCATTCCCTCTTCCACTCCCCACATTTCCGATAAAAATATCTAGTGATTGCGCGGGCCTTACCATGCTATTCACCCAGTTTTCTTTCTAAATACCGGCTGGCCGTGGGAGTGGCTCCGACTGGGCTTCCCACTATGTGAGTGACCCCAAACAATTAACAAAGACCCCTTGGGGTCGGCCTAGAAGGGAACACTCCACGTGCCGCATTACTATAAAAGGAAGTACCGAGCAAGAGACTCAAGGTACCCGGTAAGAGTTGGGGCCTTGGCTACTCTAGGTATGATACAGTTGTACTGTTAGTAACTATCACATGCTCCCCACCATGTACTGACTGTATTATGTGTTGTATTGAGACGACTGGGCGTCTATTGTTTCTTTTACAGTTTGCTTCTGTATTACCTGCAATCCATAAATAAAGAATTAAAAAAAAAAAAAAAGAAACCTGTGGACGTGTACGTGGCTGGGAGGAGATGGCTGCGGATCATGTCGTCCTTAGTGACCCAGAGGACTCCGGACCGAATGCCTGCATAATTTTTTTGTGTGTTTTGTGTGTCAAGTTACCACAACACCATTATTATCTTTTTTCTTTTTTTTTCTTTTTTTTTTTCATCTCGAGGAGGTTGTTTATTTGACTTTGTATTTTTGAAATGTACCTGTTTACTCACAAATAAATTGCCCTTTTTTTTAAGTAAAACGTATAGGCAAGTATTTCTTTAACAAAAAAAACCTTTATTAGGGGTCATAACCAAACAAAGAGAAACTGCTGCGATTGGTGACGCCTTTGGCTCCCAGGACACACATCAACTCTTTTGAGGCAAAATTGGTGGCCTGAGGAGTCCATGTATAAGGGAGTACAATCTGGTCCAGAAGTCCAAGAGATCAGGAACAGCAGATGACATATATGTCCCCAGGATGTGGTCATACAAGAGCCTGCATATTTTGTCAGACCAGACTGAACCCAGGCCATCACTATCTTGTCTTCCTTCCATGCTTCCTTCCAGGCTGTGGTGTTGGAGGTGTGGCAGGAGGAGGATGAGGAGGATGGTCCAAT
Organism: Lithobates pipiens; assembly: GCF_037356315.1. Lineage (NCBI taxonomy): Eukaryota > Metazoa > Chordata > Amphibia > Anura > Ranidae > Lithobates > Lithobates pipiens. The sequence goes on from NW_027507903.1 coordinate 211,621,791, forward strand.
TCACACAGGTGGGTTTTGTTGGTGAGTTGTCCCCTCAATCCCTTATTTAGTGTGTGGTACATGATTTCCTCACACAAGAGGCATTGCCCCTCCTCCATGTCCTGAAGTTTGCATGCAGCCATGGAGGCAAAGACCTCTTGATGAGTGCAGGTAGTTCTGAGGGCTGCAGACACCTACCCAATCAACCTGATAACTGACTCCTCCACATTCCTAACCCTTCCTGGGCCTTTTGGTTGGAAGGGGGAGGGGAGGGACCTGGGATTCTGTGAGGCTCCTAGGCCTGCCTACCTCCTGGCTGACACTAACCCCAGCCTCCTTCGGGCTGCCACATTCCACAGCCACCTCCTCATTGGCACATTCCACGGCCTTCTCCTTGGTGGGGTCTTCCTGTGTAGCCAGGAGGAGTTATCTAGTTATCATCATTAACTTTTACAAAAAAAATATGTAGAACAATACTATACCTGGCTCCAGCTGGGCTCCTCCACTTTTTCCTGGCTAAAAGGCCCAGTGTGGGCATCGGAATCCTCAGCTGGGGTGGAAGGAAGCGTGGAAGGTAGGGTTGAGAGGGATTCCCTGACTTCAGTCTGGCCTAACAGAAAATGCAGTCTCTCATAGTACCACAGCCTGGGAACATAAATGTCGTCTGCTGCTGCTCCTGATCTCATGGAATCCTGGACCTTCTTGCGCTCCCTAAGATATGTGCTCCTCATGCCACCAATTTTGGCTTTTAAATAGGGGATGGTTGCTGTGGGGACCATGGGCTTCACCAACTCCAGCAGTTTCTCCAGCTCTGCCTGCCTCTTTAATTTGTTATTATAATGTGGATTGCCACAGACAGGGAAGCTTCCTGTAGTTGTCCATGAAAATTGGGAGAAGGCTGTGGTCTTTGAACCCATCCATTTTCTCTGCAAGACACAACAAAAGACAAACCCTAATGTCAGGCTAAACTCTCCTAATCTTGACCCAATAAAGGCCTCAATCTATAAGTAGTATAGGCCAGTGATGCACCAAGTTTAAATTGTACCTTTGTTACAACGATCGTCGCTTCCGATACCCCTGTGCTCCGCTCAGAGATTGTACGTACAACGCACACATGTTACGTTTTATGTACACTGCACATGCGTGAAACTTCGCCTGCCCCTGATGTTCTTTCTAGAATATTCCCCGCCCCTTCTCTTTCCGTGCAGTGGGGAGAGCACATGGCGGAGACACAGCAGGTGCATGTTAATTTCAGCAACGAGGACGACGAAAGCCCAGAGCCAGAAACATCCCGATCCCGGAGGAGATTTAAGGCCTCAAATATGTCCTTTGTAGAGATGGTGGAGATGGTGGACATCTTGAAGAGGGCTGACTATAATGGGAAGTATTGACCTTACCCAAACCCAAATGTGAGAAAGGCCAAGTTGTGAAGAGTCTGCAGAAGAATTTTGGGGTACGATGATCCAAAGATCAACTGAGGAAACGCTGGTCAGACCTGAAATTGAGGGACGACGATCAGTACATAAAGATCAAGCTAGTTCCTCAAAAAAGTAAGTATTTGTCGTGTGTTCATATTATTATTATTATTTGCATACTGCTCCATGTGCTTTTTTTTACTGTTGTACAGTTTAAAATGGTCACTTTCATGTTCATGGATTCAATCGGTCGTAGGTAACATTGTTTGTTCGCCCACTAAAATACAATGTTTTGGGAAGTTGCAGTTAACTACATTTGTTCAGGCCTATTTCTAATAAAAGAAGTTTGTTGACTAGATGGGTTTGTAACTAGAATGAAATGCAAACTTGATTTGTTGTAAAGGAGAGGACACTCGCAGCTGTTTCCACATCTGGACCACACCTATGAGCACTAGGGTGGGACACCAGAACACCCTTTTTATTAGGGTGTCCCACACATGTGCTCCAGTGGATACTATAGGGGTGTCTCCATCTATGAAACTTGCACAAAACAGGTAAGTATTCCAGCTTTAGAAAGGGTAAAAAATAATGTTTTCAGCTTGGAATACAATTGTACGACACTTCCAAGCAATGTTTCATATTCCTATTTCTGCCCTCAAATGTTGGTTTGCTAAGTATTCCTTTTTTAATTTCTCAGAGGGGAGAAAAGACTTGGGATGTCTGAGGACACCAGGAACCCCACACCTCCGAAAGAAGGGGATATCCCAAAACCACAAGCAGAGGAGGAGGAGGAGGGAGAGGTTTATGAAATTGGTGAAATTGTCACCACAACAGGTGTGTGTCTGAGACCACAGCTTCAGATAATAGATGCATGCCTGCATTTTCATAATACAAGTGCCTTGCGAAAGTATTTGGCCCCCTTGAACTTTTCAACCTTTTGCCACATTTCAGGTTTCAAACATAAAGATGTAAAATTTTAATTTTTTGTGAAGAATCACCAACAAGTGGGACACAATTGTGAAGTGGAACGAAATCTATTGGATTTTTGAAACTTTTTTAACTAATAAAAAAAAGAAAAGTGGGGCGTGCAAAATTATTCGGCCCCCTTACGTTAATACTTTGTAGAGCCACCTTTTGCTGCGATTACAGCTGCAAGTCGCTTGGGGTATGTCTCTATCAGTTTTGCACATCGAGAGACTGAAATTCTTGCCCATTCTTCCTTGCAAAACAGCTCGAGCTCAGTGAGGTTGGATGGAGAGCGTTTGTGAACAGCAGTTTTCAGCTCTTTCCACAGATTCTCGATTGGATTCAGGTCTGGACTTTGACTTGGCCATTCTAACACCTGGATACATTTATTTGTGAACCATTCCTTTGTAGATTTTGCTGTATGTTTGGGATCATTGTCTTGTTGGAAGATAAATCTCCGTCCCAGTTTCAGGTCTGTTGCAGACTCCAACAGGTTTTCATCCAGAATGGTTTTGTATTTGGCTGCATCCATCTCCCCCTCAATTTTAACCATCTTCCCTGTCCCTGCTGAAGAAAAGCAGGCCCAAACCATGATGCTGCCACCACCATGTTTGACAGTGGGGATGGTGTGTTGAGGGTGATGAGCTGTGTTGCTTTTACACCAAACATTTCGTTTTGCATTGTGGGCAAAAAGTTCGATTTTGGTTTCATCTGACCAGAGCACCTTCTTCCACATGTTTGGTGCGTCTCCCAGGTGGCTTGTGGCAAACTTTAGACGAGACTTTTTATGGATATCTTTGAGAAATGGCTTTCTTCTTGCCACTCTTCCATAAAGGCCAGATTTGTGCAGTGTACGACTGATTGTTGTCCTATGGACAGACTCTCCCACCTCAGCTGTAGTTCTCTGCAGTTCATCCAGAGTGATCATGGGCCTCTTGGCTGCATCTCTGATCAGTCTTCTCCTTGTCTGAGCTGCAAGTTTAGAGGGACGGCCAGGTCTTGGTAGATTTGCAGTGGTCTGATACTCCTTCCATTTCAAAATGATCGCTTGCACAGTGCTCCTTGGGATGTTTAAAGCTTGGGAAATCTTTTTTGTATCCAAATCCGGCTTTAAACTTCTCCACAACAGTATTACGGACCTGCCTGGTGTGTTCCTTGGTCTTCATGATGCTCTCTGCGCTTTCAACAGAACCCTGAGACTATCACAGAGCAGGTGCATTTATACAGAGATTTGATTACACACAGGTGGATTCTATTTATCACCATCAGTCATTTAGGACAACATTGGATCATTCAGAGATCCTCGCTGAACTTCTGGAGTGAGGTTGCTGCACTGAAAGTAAAGGGGCCGAATAATTTTGCACGCACCACTTTTCAGTTTTTTATTTGCTAAAAAAGTTTAAAATATCCAATAGATTTTGTTCCACTTCACAATTGTGTCCCACTTGTTGGTGATTCTTCACAAAAAATTTCAATTTTATATCTTTATGTTTGAAGCCTGAAATGTGGCAAAAGGTTGAAAAATTCAAGGGGGCCGAATACTTTCGCAAGGCACTGTACATTGTGTGTTTTTTTGTTTATTTTTAGGTGATGTGGATGTTGTGGAAGAAGAATCTCATTTCACCAGTGAAAGTGCCCAGATCTTCATTGGGGAGATAATGGGGTGCAATCGCGATTTAGAAAATCTAAAGAAAAACATCAATGGTGTTCAACAAAAAATTAAGAACATCATTGATGTTTTAGGGAGAATCTAAAACATACAAAAACACCTACATTTTTAAGCATCGATTTGTGTTTTTAAAAACAAGTTTAAAATTTTTTTAAAAGCCAAATTTTGTAGATGCACACAGTGTGTCAACATGTGCTATCTGCCATCACGGGAGATCAATGTACACGTTTTGCGGGTGCAAACCCTTCCTCGCTACTAAAGTGGCTGAGATGAAGGGGTTGCACCCCCAAAACATGTCCATTGATCCCTCATGATGGGAGATAGCACATGTTGACATTATGTATGGGATCAGGAGAGAAATCCCCAGTTTGAATCCCAACCTGTGTGCATCTTCAAAATTTGGCTTTTACAGGGGTGACATCACCCCATCTGATAAAGGCAAAGTAAAAGTTGAACTTTGTAAGTTCCTGATTTGTATATGTTATGCTTTGAAACATGCCTGTTTTAACAAAAAAGGCTAGTTATAATTAATGCGGAAAAAAAAATAGTGTTATACACCAAAGATGTTGGTTTGTTTCAAAAACCCTTTTATAAATGCACACGTGAATGTGCTTTGAGTAAAAAGCTTTATCATCAAAATGTGTGGCTTTTCTTTCAGTGCTCAAAAGCACTTTTTGTAATAAAGTTGGTGTCAGTCGTAACAATGGGGGTTATTTACTAAAGGCAAATCCACTTTGCACTACAAGTGCAGTTTCAAGTGCACTTTTTGCAGTGCACTTGTAGTGCAAAGTGGATTTGTCTTTAGTAAATAACACCCACAGTGCTTTATAATTTGTCCTATTCATGACATTTTCATGACTCTCCAAATTTCTATCATGGTGCTGAAAATTATGAATATTTTTCTCAGTAATGCATTACATACATTAACAACAAAAACAAGGTGTGTGTATAACAGACCCACAACATAATAATAATATTTGTCTCAAATAAATTTGGTTTGCACTGTTGAAGAAAAAGGCCCCAAAAAATAAAATAAAAGATAACCTAGGAGACAGCTAAAATAAACCCAAGAAATAAATCAAAGCAAATATTAATCCAGTTTCAAAAATAAATTTCTTTGAAAAATGTCTCAGACATTGTCTGGCATATCAATGGCCCCTCTACCTGCAAAGTATGACCCCGAGTTGGGGGTGGGACTATGTGGACATGTTTCCCATCAATTGCCCCTCCACAGTTGGGAAAGTCCCAATGGGTGGCAAAGTGGGAGGCCACATTCTGCCATTTCTGTGGTGTTGAAGGAAACTGTGGAGTCAAAAATGAAAAAAAATTGTAATTTTGCACATAAACATTGCAAACAGATTAGACACAAACATTCTTGGCCAACATAAGTATAAAATTTATTGAAATTAGTATTTAAAGACAAAAGTATAAGGTCCACTTATCAGATTCCTCACCCCATCTGATAGCCCATTGTAAAAATTTAAGGGGGGAGGAGATGTTTTGGACAGGTAACCCTCTCCACTTCATTGAGAGCTGAATGCATAAATAATGTGTGTTAACTTTGGCCAGCCCCTCCTTACTTACACTATTGGCAGCCCACTGGACAGGTAAGAAGTATCATAATAAAAAATAAAAATACACACTGAACAAATGGAAGCACATTTTTACATTCTGCTATTACCTATCAAGATAATAATAGGAGAAACATACTTTAAACAGTACCATTTGAAAGTATTCAGGCAGGACCTTGCACGACATGCTTTGGCGAATTCATCCATAAATCTGACCACAAAATAGGTAGGTATAGTGTGCATGGGTTGCCAAAGTCAGCAGATAGAAGATTGCTATCAGTTGACTTAGCGGTTGGGGGGGGGGATTCCAAATGAGTTTGGGCCATCCAAAAAAAGCCTCTGGCACTCTGCATGAATTTAAGGACACAAATAACATTTGGACACATTTTAGGGGGTGTTTAGGGTAAGCACTACTATGGAGCTGACAAATTACATTGTTAAGTGACTAGACTAGGTGTGTATGGGCCCAAGATTGCATGCTGGAGAGGTTAGTGAAGGCAAATATGCATGAAGGACAAAAAAGGAACTTTAAATGCTTCCAGCATGCATGAGAACAAAGGGGACATTCACAGCTTATTACAATCGTAGTAATTAGGGAATGATGAAAGAAATACAATACATTAGCAAACATTAAATACATAGAATGTGATGTTAAAGGATAAAACTTAGCTTAATATAGTCCTTCTGCAGGACCTGAATAATGGCAGAATAGGTCTCTGGAATAATGATCCCCAGAGCCTGGGTGAGATGCCTGTCAAGAACTTGAGGTCCTGCAGGCTTCTCCCAGTCGTCAAGTAGCGCAAGGTTTCGACTAGCCTCTGCTCCAGAGTGATGGCTTGCCACATGCAGGTATCCTGCCTGCTGATATAAGGGGTCAGCAAAGCCAACAGACGGTGAAAAATGGGGTCCGTCATTCTGAGAAAGTTCCTGAAATCATCAGGATTATTCTCCCGGATCTCACGCAGCAGAGGCATGTGAGAGAATTAGTCACACTGAAGTAACCAATTCTTGGTCCATGAACTCCTCCTTGCCCTGTTCATGGACTGGGCTTGTTTCAAAGCTAAAAGCCCAACACCAAGCCCCTGCACAGCACGAACTCAAGGACGAGTATGTATCCACAACATGGCTTCAAAATGGTCGGCTGGTCAGAACAAACTAACAGAAAGCACTGAAAAACAGCAAGGCCTGAAAGAACGAGCTGAAAATCAGAAACGAGTGGACAAGAACGCACTGAAAAATCAAATACGGTACAGAAAACCAGATACGAACGCACAAGCACAAACTGAAGAGCAGCAAAGACCTGAAGCACAAGTCTGAAAAGCGCAAATCGTTTCTCTAACCAAACCTCTACTAACACGAGATAAACACGAGATTAGATTAGAAGGAGCCCAAAGGGTGGCGGACATGGTACTGAACTTCCATTTTATAGTCCCATCGTGCGTGTTGTACGTCACAGGGTTCTTGACGTTCGGAAATTCAGACAACTTTGTGCGACCGTGTGTATGCAAGACAAGTTTGAGTCAACATCCGTCTGAAAAAATCCAATGGGTTTTGTTGTCGGAACGTGCAATCGTGTGTACAGGGCATTAGCCTAAGAGAGACCTTGCTGATGCAGTATAACTATGTTGTGTCCTGTTACTGTGCTCAGTCTTCCACTACCTCACAATTGTAACAGAGTTTGGCTGTACCTCACCCAGTTTTAAGCCCCCTACACAGCTGTTTCTGTTTTAGTTAATGACTGCATTTTCACCTACACATGAACTTGATGCTCTTAAACACCTGCTTGGTATAATTGTTTAATCATACACCTAACTCTAATCCTGCAAAATACCTGACTTTGTTTAAGTGTAAGCCCTTGTACACACGGTCGGACATTCCGACAATAAAATCCATCGGATTTTGTCAGACGGATTTTGTCCGAAACTGGTGTTGCATACACACGGTCGGACAAAGTTGTCGGAAAATCCGATCGTTCGGAACATGATGATGTTCATTTGTTACGACAGGACTACGTTCAGGCTAGTAGCCAATAGCTTTGGTCTAGGAATTTGATCTGAGCATGTATGGCACTTTGTCCGATTGGAATTCTCTACAAACGATCGGATCATGTTGTCGGAAAATTTTATAGCCCAGGTCTAAAACTTTGTCAGTTGGATATTCCGACGGAAACAGTCCGATGGAGCCCACACACGGTCGTATTATCCGACAACACTGTCCGTTCGGACATTTTCCATCGGAATGTCCGAACGTGTGTACAAGGGCTAAGAAGTGATGCTGGTTTGAAGCCAAAGGGTAGTCAGACCAAATGTTGATTTGATTCTAATTTTTATTCTATTCCCTTTGCATTTTGTAAATTAATAAAAATAAACAATTAAAACATATATTTTTTAAAGCACTGTTACTTTACAGCATTTGTAAACACCTGCCTAGAACTTTTGCACAGCACTGTGTATTAACAGTATCTCAAAAAAGTGAGTACACCCCTCACATATTTGTACATATTTTATTATAGCTTTTCATGTGACAACACTGAAGAAATTACACTTTGCTACAATGTAAAGTGGTGAGTGTACAGCTTGTATAACAGTGTAAATTTGCTGTCCCCTCAAAATAACTCAACACGCAGCCATTAATGTCTAAACCGCTGGCAAAACAAAAATTGGAGTACACCCCTAAGTGAAAATGTCCAAATTGGGCCCAAAGTGTCAATATTTTGTGTAGCCACCATTATTTTCCAGCACTGCCTTAACCCTCTTGGGCATGGTGTTCACCAGAGCTTCACACTGGAGTCCTCTTACACTCCTCCATGATGACATCACAGAGCTGATGGATGTTAGAGACCTTGCACTCCTCCACCTTGAAGATACCCGACGGATGCTCAATTGTCAGGGCGCTGACAGCAGGAGAAGGTCTTTAGGACCCAGCATCTGTCAGGGCACCAATAACAGAAGAAGGGTTCTAGGACCCAGCGTCCCCAGCAGCACATCACATGGGCCTTCATAAGGAAGTGTATCAGTGCTTGATGTTGCAGACTGATCTCAGCTTGTTACCTGTGTTCCTGTGATTCCTTGCTCCTGTGTTCCCTAATTTCTGACCAGGCTTGTTCCCGACCTGTCTGCCGTTATCCAGCTCCTGACCCCGGCTCATCTCACGGATACCCTCTGCCTGCTTCTCGCGTTTGACACCGCTTTGACCTGACTTCATCTGCTCTGCTTTAAAACTGGTTCTGATCTTGGCTTGTGTTGACTACTCTATTATGTCAGTGACTTTACAGACCTGTCTCACCTCACAGGGGCCATCTGCCAGCAGACTCTGTTCATCACAGCAGCAGCATTCCTGAGCTTTCTGCAAGCAACTTCACAGGTGACCTGTGCTACTTTGTGCTTGATGCCTCCTGTCTCATCTTCAGAGGAGTTTGGAACTTAGCTGCAAAGGAAGCCCTCTCTTCATTGGCCTCCAGCACCTGGTACATAATATCAATAGGTTTTAGGTCTGGAGACATGTTTGGCCAGCCCATCATCTTTACACTCAGCTTCTTTAGCAAGGCAGTGGTCATTTTGTAGGTGTGTTTGGGGTCATTATCATGTTGGCATACTGTCTTGTGGCCTAGTTTCTGAAGGGAGGGGATCATGCTCTGCTTTTATATGTCACAGTACATGTTGACATTGTTAACAGTTTACTATAGTTGAGATTTCATATCTCTCAGATATGACTTGGGTTAAATGAGAGTTCTTTGACCATGAGTGAAAGCTTTAACACAATAACAAAAATGTATTGGTATATAGTAAAGTAGACCTAGACTAATAAATAGCAATCTATCTAATTGCACAGGAAAAGGGTAAAAATCATGGATTACATGAAGGAATACAGAGTTTATTCCTGAAAACTTTCATCTAAAAACAGTAGGACAGAAAAGACATAAGATAAACACATTTAGTTCCAATAGTTACCAGGCTATGACCCACAAAGGTTCCATTCAGGTGACTGCACTACCAGAGTGTGTGTTTCCCTCCCATATAGTCTGTGTATATCATTACAGACTGATGCCTCATTGGTTGGCATGGCATGCCTCTGATTGGTGGGCCTCTCTAATCCTGGGTAAGGATTTTGTACATCTCCAATCCCTATACTTTGCATAACTCAGCCCACTTTAATGCAAATCCTTGTCCCAGACTATTTTGAGCAGGAAACTTAATCTTGAAAGTAGATTACATTTTCAGGAAAATTAAGTATACATGACGGACTGGCCACTGCCCCTCATTGCATATTCAAACACGGGATCCTTTGAAGTATGAACAATGAGGATTGGGCCCCATTGTTTCATACACAAGCTTAGGCACTGACTCGTGTGCCTAACATAGACTTCTGGGACACTATGTTACATAGATACAAAGCTAACTGAAATATATTCATAATTACAATATTTTACAGCTATTAATAGAGATTTCACATAAATTCATAAGGCAACACCATTCATAGTTCCCTCAATGAAATATAGCTCCCCAGTGACGGCAGCACTCATGCAGCCCCAGACCATGACATGCCTACCACCATGCTTGACTGTAAGTAAGACAAACTTGTCTTTGTACTCCTCACCTGGTTGCCACCACACACGCTTCACACCATCTGAACCAAATAAGTTTATCTTGGTTTCAGTAATCCATGTCCTTAGTTTGCTTGTCTTCATCAAACTGTTTGCGGGTTTTTTTGTGCATCATCTTTAGAAGAGGCTTCCTTCTAGGACGACAGCCATGTAGACCAATTTGATGCAGTGTGTGGCATATGGTCCGAGCACTGACAAGCTGACCCCCCAACTCTTCAACCTCTGCAGCAATGCTGGCAGCACTCATAAGTCTATTTCCCAAAGACAACCTCTGGATATGATGCTGAACACGTGCACCCAACTTCTTTGTCAACCATGGTAAGGCCTGTTCTGATTGTAACTTGTCCTGTTAGACTGCTGTATGGTATTGGCCACCATGCTGCAGCTCAATTTCAGGGTATTGGCAATCTTCTTAAAGCCTAGACCATCTTTATGTAGAGCAACAATTCATTTTTTCAGATGCTCAGTTCTTTGACATGAGGTTCCATGTTGAACTTCCACTGATGAGTATGAGAGAGTCAGAGCGATAACACCAAATTTAACACACCTGCTCCCCATTCACACCTGAGACCTTGTAACACTAACGAGTCACATGACACTGGGGAATAATTGGGCACATTTTTACTTGGATTGTACTGTACTCACTTTTGTTGCCAGCGGTTTGAATATTAATGGCTGTGTTAAGTTATTATGAGGGGACAGAAAATTTACACTGTTATACAAGCTGTACACTCACTACTGTATATATAAACTAATTATTACATTTGATACATTTGAGGAATAAATACATGTTGCTCATGCTACAGACTAATCCAGCTTCCTGCTGTAACACAGTACTAAGACGCGGGAAATTATGCCATTAGTATTTTATTTTTTATGTACTGTACTAAAAATAAACATCTGCTCATATCAGTTTGTCATAATCACAAGTAATGTTCACGCAAGTTTGATTTCAGTGTGTATCATGTAAAGTGAATTAAACCCATAGTTGGTTTTAAAGAGTAATTGCTTGTAAATTGTGATTGCTACCTGCATGTGTAATTATCCATGTTTACCTTATTTGAAATGCTGTATTTCTTTTCTAATATATCAAATTTGTAGTTTGTAATTGTTAACAGTATGGGTAATTACCTGTGTTTACCTCCTTTTGAAAAGTGTTTTTCACCCCCTCCAAATATAGATAAATGGTAATTGGTGCAAGCAGGAGTAATTATGCATGTCTACCTCCTTCTGAGCAGCACACACAAGGCAGGAGTAACTATGTCAGAATAGCAGGCATTTAATAGATGAGATGATGGCAGAGCATGCATGTGAAAGAAACAGAGTTTGATATTCATATCTACAAATTAGACTCAAAATCTGAGTATAATATGACTTTATAAACACACAAGACGTGCACACACATGTAATGTTAGTGGTAGGAAAATAACTTTTGTATATTCACTGATAAATGAAATAAGCTAGCCATATTTAATTGAAACATGGTTTACTTGACTGTTTTAATGTTAGCAATGTCAGTGGGAGTGTTGATGATAGGCAGGACAACATAAAGAAGACAAAAAGGGGGTATAGGTGGAGGAAGATAATAGGAACCATGAGTCAGAAGTATGGAACTCTCAACTTCCAGTAAAAGTTTGCAGCTTTAAAACAATTCATTTTGCAGGTTGTATTAAAGTGGTTGCTATTTTTCAGCAATTGCTTTGGGAATATGCTATCTGGCAGACTGGTCACCTGAGCTGAAAATAGTGCTTTTCAGAGTAATATAAATGAAATATTTCTAGATAGAAACATGGGAGCTAGCATTGCTCCTGATTTGACAATCTTACCTTTACTACATTAGCAAGAAACTTTTATTTCTATGAACTTTGTCAGTGGCAGTAAGCCACCCCTCCCCATTTCAATGAAATCCTGTGCCGCTAGTTTGTGGCTCTTGCCTGAAAGAGCAATGTAACACCTGCATACTCATCATTAGTAAATAAATATAACTGTGTGTTGTATTTCTTATGTGCAAATAAGAGCTTGCCCTTTGATCCTTGCATGATGACAATGTTACAATATGAGATTTATGTAAAATGTCCATTGGTATAAGTACAGGGGTTGGAAACACTACATGATTTAAGGTGTTAAAATTACGACATGTTTCGCATTGAACGTAAGTGATGTATCATTCTTTTGCTTCTGCTGTGTGATGAGACACCTAACTAACAGGTGGAAAGCATCTCATTGATCATTCACTGCATGCACTGCTAGTAATACAGAGTCATGTTAGAGTTCACTGAATTTCAAAGAGGGCAAATTGTTTGTGCCCACTTAGCTGGTGCCTCTGTGACTGAAGTTGCCAATTTATTTGTGGTGTCGCAAGGTACTGTATCAAAGGTTATGACGGCATATACAGTTTCTGGGAAGACACCATCTGATTAGCTAAGTGTGGTCAACATGGTCAACTGACTGAAAGAGACAAAAGGACATTGCTCAGGATTGTGACCCGGATTTTTGCACGAAGAGTGGTATCAGATTCCATTATCCACCATCCAAGACCTATAATTGTCAATTCCCAGAAGAATTCAAACTGTCTTGAATGCCAAAGACAGACCAACAACATATTAAGTAACAATTTTGTTCTTTTACCATACATGTTTTCATTATTGTCTACTGTCCAACCCCTGCAGATATAATGCATATAAATATTTTACTTGAGTGTGAATTATACACATTTACAATCTTCCTACCTCATATTTCTGTCTGTTTTTGGGGTGATAGTTATGTAATGTGGAACAATACCAAGGCCTTTTTTATTTCCAGATGATATGCTAATTATGATAGGTTTGGATATAGACAGGTCAGAACCAGATTCCCTTATCTAAGCAATGGATGCAAACTCTTTTTTTTGTCTTCAGATCCCAGATTCAAAGCCCTCCCTTATTTGGATAAATAATAAGGGTGAGCAACTTTGAATTGTGCATAAACTGAAATCCTACAACAAGCTGCACATTATAATTTTACCTCCAGCATTCTTAGTTAGTTCAAAAAAGTTTGCATGAAAAGGGCAAGGGTTATGGCAATAAAGAATATTTGTATGTATCAAATTTAATGCAATCAACTGGAGTAAATGAAGAATGTTTTCCTTGTAAATAAACAGATCTCCGGTTTTCTACTGTATATGTAGGTCCTTTAATTGTATACCAGTACATTTCTGTGGTGTTAAAGCATACCTTCCAACGTTCTGAGATGGAAATGAGGGATACTTATTATGAAAAGTATGTAGGCATAGGACACACCCCCTGTCATGCCCCCCTTGAAGGTGAAGTGTGCAAAAAAAAAGATTGTTAAAACCCACAAGTGCTTTTTTACCACTACTATTCCTTTATACTGGTCTTTGAAATTCACAAATGCAGCAATTTAGAAATTGGATGAAAGATTTAGCACTGTAAAACACTTTTTGATAGATAAGTAGTGCTTTTTATATACACCTATACAGATGAAACCAAAATGAGGGACAAATGAGGAGGAAAGAGCGATAGAGGGGCGTTGTTCTGAATGAGGGACAGCCCCTCGAAATCAGGGACAGTTGTGAGCTATGTTAAAGTGTTTGCTCAAGCATTCAAACCCTATTTACCAAGTTATATAAATGTAGATGTGGGCCTTATAAAGCAAACATATATTTTGTTAAATTAACTTCAGGTAACTGTCAGCACCAGCAAACCCTAATGGAAAAAAAAAGTATACCTAATGAACTGCTTCTTTTTTTCTTTTCATCTATTTTTTTAGAGTCTTTTTTTATAATTCATTAGCAAATGTGTGTAAAAACATACAGTATTTAAACAAAATAGATTTATTTTATTAGTAAAGAATTTTGCTATGCTTTGACTTAACAGTATTTTTAGAAAGAACAATAACATAACAGTGCTACCAAAATAAAGTGTATATGCATCAATTTCATATTAAAAAAGACAATATTTTCCCCCAAATAAATAGACCAATATAAACCCAATTTATACAATATTTTTTACTTTTTGCTATAATAAATATCTGTCAGAAACATGAACCAGACTGAGACAGAAGTACAATTAAATCACACTTGTTTATTAATAAAAAATAAAATGGTAAATAGAGGAAGCGTAGTCAAAGCATAGCCAGAGTTCAGTAACCAGATTGAGTAGTCAGCCAGTCCAGAGTTCAATAACCAGATCGGGTGATCAGCCAGGCCAGAAGTCAGGGATCCAAGTGGAGCAACAGCAAGCAGGATAAGGAGCCAGAAGGGATGTCAGCAAGCCAGTCTTTAAACAGAACCGCAGGAGATGGTTTCTTGTGATGTGACCAAGGCGAAGGCCGAGATGAAGTGAGCTGGACAGCTTTAAGTAGGCAGGTCAGACGAGCAGGATAAGGAACAGCTGGTAACTGTGGAGAGAGATGAGAGCTGGCAATTAGCCTACAGCTGAGCAGCCAACCCAGAGAAGGAAGGGCTAAGCCATCCTGACAGTACCCCCTCCTCAATGACCACTCTCCCTCGGTTGCAGACCAAAGGTTTCAATAAGGAGACATGAAACACATTTGAGATGCGCATACTAGGAGGAAGGTCCAACCTATAAGCCACTGGGTTAATCCTGCGAAGAATACGTAAAGGCCCAATAAACCAAGGTGCAAACTTCAGTGAGGGAACACGAAGTCGGAGGTTGTGAGATGACAGCCAGACCCTGTCCCCAACCTGGTAGGAAGGCGCAGGCAGGCGTCTGCTGTCAGCATGGAGTCTGTACCTATCATTAGCATGACGCAAAGCCTCCTGGACTTGTATCCAAGTGAAACGAAGACCACAAAGATGCTCCTCTAATGCAGGAATACTCTGCGGAACAATTGAGTCAGGCAACATGGAAGGTTACCTTAAGTCACCATAAATGGAGACAATCGGGAGGCAGAATTAAAGACACTGTTGTGAGCAATCTCTGCCCATGGTAATAGATCTGACCAGTTGTCATGGTGGTCAGAAATATAGCAACGTAGGAATTACTCCAAGGACTGATTGGCTCGCTCTGTGGCCCTATTAGACTGCGGGTGATACGCAGAAGAGAAAGCAAGCTGGATTCCCAACTGTGCGCAAAAGGCTCTCCAGAACCGGGAGACAAACTGACTGCCCCTGTCCGAGACAATGACTTTGGGTAGCCAATGTAAGCAAAAGATCTCCCGAGCAAAAATGGAAGCCAGTTCCTTAGAAGTAGGCAACTTCTTAAGTGGAATACAATGGCACATCTTTGAGAACCGGTCAACCACATAAGGATAACAGTGTTGCCTCGGGAGTTGGGCAACTCCACAATGAAATCCATTGATAGGTGGGTCCAAAGCCTCGCTCCATTGGGTATGAGTTGTAGGAGGCCTACTGGAAGGTGTCATGGGGTCTTACTCTGAGCACACATGGAACAGGCAGCTACAAAGGCAGTAACATCAGCCCATAGACTAGGCCACCAGAATTGTTGGGAAATGGCCCAAATGAGTTGATTCTTCAGAGGATGAGCAGCTGCCTTGGGAGAATGGTAAATCTGGAGCACAGCAGTATGGAGACTCTCTGGGACAAAGCAGCGGTCACAAGGTTTCTCAGGAGGAACATGGATGTGAGCAGCAAGAATTTTTTCACCCAAAGCAGAAGTAAGACTGGTACGAACCGTAGCCAAGATATGATCAGGAGGAATCACAGGAACCGGAACCAACCCCGACTTGGAAGTGGTAGAAAATTGTTGTGACAAGGCATCAGCCCTTACATTCTTAGTACCGGGTAAGAATGAGACAATGTAATTAAAACTCGACAAGAACAGAGCCCATCGCGCCTTTCTGGGAGAGAGGTGCTTAGCCTCAGACAAGAATGCAAGATTCTTATGGTCAGTAAGAATAAGAACCTGCACAGTGGTACCTTCAAGGAGATGTCTCCATTCTTTCAGGGCTAAAATGATCACCAACAGCTCTCTGTCACCAATCTCACAATTGCACTCAGCAGGTGACAATTTCTTGGAAAAATAGCCACACAGATGCATAGAGCTCTCAGTGTTAGGACGTTGAGACAGAAGGGCGACAGCTTCTGTCTCAGAAGCATCAACTTCTAGGATAAAAGGCAACGTAGGATCAGGATGTGCCAACACAGGAGCAGAAACAAAGGCAGCCTTGAGAGTCTCAAAGGCCTTAATGGTCTCCGGAGACCAACTCCGTCCTTTCTGGTCATATCAGTCAGGGGCTTGACCAGAGACGAGAAGTTAAGAATAAACTTCTGATAGTACTTGGCAAAGCCCAGGAAACGCTGCAGAGGACGTAAACCCACGGGTCGAGGCCACTGCAGGACCCCCGAAAGTTTTTCTGGGTCATAGCCCAGGAATGTAACCTGTTCACGATGGAACTCGCACTTCTCCAGTTTAGGATAAGGAACAACTGGTAACTGTGGAGAGAGATGAGAGCTGGTAATTAGCCGACAGCTGAGCAGCCAGACCAGAGAACAATATCCCAATTAATAAAAAAACGTGTTTCGTCTAATGAGACACCAGCCTTATATATATCCGTGGTGGACTATCTACTGACAAACTGTCTGCATCAAGTTTTTCCAAGTCACCATCTTGTCACATATGGACTTTGATGTTATTCCATGAATATACATATTTTTTGTTTCACGTATTTCGGTTACTATACAGCTATCAATTTCAACCATTTGATAGTTCACTTTGACTTACTTGTTTTCATGAGGTTTTTTGATCTAATTATACGTATAATTTTTTTTTATCACTATTTTCAGTTACTGAACTGCCGATTTAATCATATTATCTTGCCATACAGTAATTTGATATCACTGTGTTCTTTTACATGTGAGGTTTTGCACTGCACCTGTGGTCACATCATTTATTGTCTAGTATATCTGACATCATCTTAACGCTACACTTTTCTTTTTACAGTTTTTACCACTTTTTGCAAACCAATCTTTTGCTGTGTCAGCTGCTAACACATTCCTTAAAGAGACGGCTTTGCTCACATATATTTACATGAGCGATCGCGGGTCCCTATACCGCCGGGAAGCCAAGGACATCATATGACGCCCCCCTCCAGGATGGGAGATCACATCTGCGGATGTCATATGACAATGCATGGGATGTAAAGTGGTTAAAGATGCATACAATGTACATCTAAAGTTCATATGAACAGCCAATATAATAAACCTGTGTGACAAGTGCCTGTACACACACTGTTACAAAAGTGACATAAATATACAAAACTAAAGTGCAAACTAAAGTCCATACAGAGCTTAATGGCCCGTACACACGATCCGAAAATCAGACAAAAAATACAGATTTCGTTGTGATCGAATGATAATTGGATCGTTAGTACAGAGCTTTCGAGAGCTGATCACGACAGTTCATGCGATATTATCCAATTGGACAAGCACAAAAATGTTCCTCGTATGATACCAGATCGTATGATTTTCATTTAGTCAGTACAGTTGTCGTCTGGAAATACAACACAAATACACTACAACAAATTGCATCACTTCCATTTTTTTTTTCTGTCGTACGAGAATTTTTGTAAATTAGTTACCTATTCAAATCCTACTTGTGACTAGTAAGTGAAAAAAGTCAGATGATCTGTCGTCTGATTTTCAGATTGTGTGTACGCGGCATAAGGCCGGCCATACATTGTTTGGATCTCTGCTGGTTCAGCAGGAACCACCTGAGATTTGAACCTTTAACCACTTAAGGACCACCTCATGCCGATGTACGTCTGCAGAATGGCACGGCTGGGCACAGGCACGTACAGGTACGTTGCCCTTTAAGAGCCCAGCCGTGGGTCACGCGCACGCTGCCGGCGGCGCACTCGCAACCCGGTCCTGAACTCCGTGACCGTGGCCGCAGCACCCGTGGACCCGATTGCCGTCGGTGTCCCGCGATCAGATCACAGAGCTGAAGAATGAGGAGAGGTAAGTGTAAACAAACCTCTCCTTGTGCTTCCTAGTGTGGCTGTCACTAATCGTCTGTTCCCTGTTATAGGGAAAGATGATCAGTGATGTCACATGCCAAGCCATGCCCCCAACAGTAAAAAAACACACACACACTCACACTTAACTCCTACATTGCCCCCTAGTGGTTAACCCCTTCACTGTCAGTGACATTTTTACAGTAATCAGTGCATTTTTAATCGCACTGATTGCTGTATTAATGCCAATGGTCCCAAAAATTTGTCAAAATTGTCCGACATGTCCACCATAATGTCGCAGTCACAATAAAAATCGCTGATCGCCGCCATTACTAGTAAAAAAAAAAAATTATTAATAAAAATGCCATAAAACTATCCCCTATTTTGTGGATGTTATAACTTTTGCGAAAACCAATCAATAAGCGCTTATTGCGATTTTTTTTTTTTTTTTACCAAAAATATGTAGAAGAATACGTATTGGCCTAAACTGAATATTGCATTTTTTTTTAAATTGTCACTTTATTTTTGCTTATAGAGCAAAAAATAAAAACCACACAGGTGATCAAATACCACTAAAAGAAAGCTCTATTTGTGAAAAAAAATGGGAGCCACGTCGCACCACTGCGCAATTATCAGTTAAAGCAACACAGTGCTGAATCGCAAACAGGGGACTGGTCCTTTAGCTGGAAAATGGTCCGGGGCTTAAGTGATTAATGGGCAGGCTGAATGTACCAAGTTGATTGATCGATCAACTTGGGAATAACCAGCCTGCCAGCTTCTTTTGTGATTAACGCTAGTGGCAGCTATAGTCGTTAGCAATAATCACTGTCTTCTCCTGGTGGGGATGGCTTCCCCCGCCCGCTGGGAACAGACAATTGCTCGGCAGGAGGGATTCCCATGTCAGCACTGTCCATTGGGAGAATCTTGCGAAATTCACATTGTTTATGGCCTGCCTCAATGATAAGTTTTAAAGGTGACACAATCTAGCAATCAGTCCAATTGCTGTTGCCAGTGAAAGGATATCCAAAACACAGCTTCACACCCCACAATGTGTATAAAAGGCTTACCAGAGTGGTCATAAAAGCTTTAGGCCCCTTTCACGCAGGACGGATCAGTAATGATCTGCCCCGTGATGATCCGCTTGCTCAGCGGGGATCGCTCCATTGTCCCTGCTGAGCCGGCGGCGGACAGGGCGGTCTCTGCACACTGTGCAGGGACCACCCTGTCAGCTCTCCACTCTCCTCTATGGGGATCGGATGAGCATGGACCGTCTGTCCGTGTTCATCCGATCCGCTCTGCAGACGGATAGAAAAATAGGATTTTCCTCCGTCTGCAGAATCGGACAATTGCGGAGGTGGACAATAGCGGGTGTCTGTGGATGTTCATCTGCAGACACCCGCTATCCCATAGGAATGCATGTATGTCTGTATTTCATCCGCAAACGGATGGATGAAATACGGACATACTGTCCGCATGTGTGAAAGGGGCCTTAGGCAGCAAAGCAATTTCCCCAGGGACCAAAGCACAGTTCAGAGCTCCTCCAGTCTTCTCATATCCACAAGGCCCAATGAAATGGAGACCCCAATAACTTTCCCCAGCTCAGAAGGACTGATATACCATACAGGAATCTAAAACACAAAGGAAATGTCCCATAGAGTAAAACATTAGCTAATTGGCAACTCCAATTTTCCAATACTCTGTATTACACATGTGCTATTCAAATTTGATATATACAGTTTTTTGTGTATGTTATTTTACAGTTTTCTTATCTTTTATTGCAGTTAATTTATGAAGTCACAATATGCTAATGGTGCTTTGTGTTTTATTTTAGTGGAATACATACACCTAGCATTACATTTTGAGAGTTTAATATACTTGGCTCAATATTTTCTGTCGGTGTTACTGACTTTTGCACCAAATGGGAGTTTTTTGTTATATACACTTCTTATAGCGCTACACTTAACATATCTTATATCAGGATATAGTGGTAGCTGCTTTTAAGCTAACCATACTTTATACAATTTTCTTATTCAATTTCCTATAAATATACCTTCAATTATGTAGTGAAAAGTAAATATAAAAATCAATAAATGGTGTTGCACTACCAAACATAAATATTAACTAAAGTGCCTAGTGCATAAATATAAAGTGAATCACATGTATTTTATAGAGAACTGATTACAGAGGTTCAAACCCCACTTAAATTAATTTTATAATAAATATAGCAATCCCTCAAAAAAGAATCAATTACAAATATTCAAAGTGCCTGGTGCCTGAATATACACAATATAAACTGTAAAAAAAAGTGTGTATTAAAAATCTGTAGATCAACTAGTAAAAATAGCAGCCTCCAAATGTGCAATAATAAAGTGCAAAAAAATCCAATCAAGTGCATTTGAAATAAAACAACAAAATCGATGGGTAAGGACCGAGAATCACACAGTGCAAAGAAGAAAATAAATAGAGTCCATAAACAGGATGGAATTTGGTGACATTCAGTGACTAAAGGCCCATACACACGATCAGACTTTTTGACAACAAACATGCAAATTAGCTGTTTTGGAGCAACATCCGACCGTGTGTATGCTCCATCGGACAAACTATTTTGGTTTTCATCTGACTTTTGTTGGCTGTGCGAACGGACAAACTTTCTGGCAACAAAAGTCCGATGGAGCTAAGTCTGATCGTGTGTACAGAAAACCATAGGACTTTTGTATAAAGTACAAACAGGCATGCTCAGAACCAATGCAAAAGATCAGACAGCAATACAGAAGTTGACCAAAGGTGGCGGTAAAGAGCAGAAAAACCCCATGATTTGGTGAAAGTTGGCTGAAAAAGTCCTGCCGTGTGTATGCAATACAAGTTCAGGGCCGGCAGCCTTTGTACAAAAATCCAAGGAAAAGTTTGTACAAAGTCCTATCATGTGTATGAGGCTTTATTCTTGTGTCTCTCCAGTGAAATACAGGTGGATTAATACTCCTGTGCCTCTCCAGTGTTCACAGCACACCAGGTGAAATGGCCCCTTACCTTACTGCTGTAAGGTAAACAGTAAATTTGCAGAGATCCAGAGGCTGTATCCCTTTCCTGACAGACAGAACTGACACCCCACACGACTGGCGCTAATCACTCGCCAGCAGGTACACCATCCAGCAATGGATATTTCCACACAGTGTGCTGCTGTGTCTCTCTCTCTCTCCTACTCAACAGCTCCACCAATCTGGATGGTGTACCTGCTGGTGAGTGATTAGCGCCAGTCGTGTGGGGTGTCAGTTCAATCTGCCAGGAAAGGGATACAGCCTCTGGATCTCTGCAAATTTGCTGTTTACCTTACAGCAGTAAGGTAAGGGGCCATTTCACCTGGTGTGCTGTGATCATTGGAGAGGCACAGGAGTATTAATCCACCCGTATTTCACTGGAGGGGCACAAGAATAAGTCACTGAATGTCACCAAATTCCATCCTGTTTAGGGTCTCTATTTATTTGCTTGTTTGCACTGTGTGATTCGCGGTCCTTACCCATCGATTTTGTTGTTTTATTTCACTTGTTTTAAATGCACTTGATTGGATTTGTTTCATGATTTTTTTTTCACTTTACATTTGGAGGCTGCTATTTGTAATATTTGATCTACAGATTTTTAATACGCATATTTTTTACAGTTTATATTGTGTATATTCAGGCACCAGGCACTTTGAATATTTGTAATTGATTCTTTTTTGAGGGATTGCTATATTTATTATAAAATTAATTTAAGTGGGGTTTGCACCTCTGTAATCAGTTCTCTATAAAATACATGTGATTCACTTTATATTTAGGCACTTTAGTTAATATTTATGTTTGGTAGCGAAACACCATTTATTGATTTTTTATTTATTTATCTTGGTGGGGTTTGCACCTCTGTCGTGGTTTGCTGCAACTAGTTTTAGTTTATTTAGTAGCTTTGTTTATGGTAGCGCGGGGATACTATCTCTTCATGTAGTGAAAAGGCCTGCTTGATTGAATACAAATTGAAGTGTTTGGCCCCTTTCACACATGCGGACAGTATGTCCATATTTCATCCATCCGTTTGCGGATGAAATATGGACATACATGCATCCCTTTGGGATAGCGGGTGTCTGTGGATGAACATCCGAAGACCCCAGCTATTGCCCGCCTCCGCAACTGTCCAATTCTGCAGACGGAGGAAAATCCTATTTTTCTATCCGTCTGCAGAGCAGATCGGATGAACAGGGACAGACGATCCATGCTCATCCGATCCCCATAGAGGAGAGCGGGGAGCTGACAGGGAGGTCCCTGCACAGTGTGCGGAGGCCGCCCTGTCCCCCACCGGCTCAGCGGGGACAACGGAGCGATCCCCGCTGAGCGAGTGGATCATTACTGATCCGCCCCGTGTGAAAGGGGCCTTTAGGTTTGACCTCTATGGTTTTAGTAAAGCTAAAGAAAAATTCTACCATAAAATTGTACAGTGTATGGCCAGCCTTAGTGGATCCCTGTGAACCTGAGTGTGGATTACTCACTATTTATAACAAGACAAATAGTTGGCATGGGAAAAATGGCACAGGTGCAGAATCTTAAGAAGTTTAAATACCAAGCAGAACAAAAATATTTTGGGTAAAGTTGATCTTTAAGGATATGTATAAAAACAAAAGAAATAATATATATATATATATATATATATATATATATTTATAAATAACATGTGCAATTGTCTCTAAATTAAATTTGTATTTAACATTGCAGCCTGAACATGTGCATAATTAATCTTGTAGACAATTAAACATTCTTCAGTTCACAGCTGAATGCAATTAGCATTAGGAAGTTTACATATGCTGGCAATAACACAGATTAGCAACTAAAGTGCTTGTTAAAAAAATTAACCTGAGGCAGTCTGAGCAGACCTTTCCTAATGATCTAGTAAATGTTGTTGATGAAGTAATAATCAATTTTGTTTTATAAATAGTAAATCAAGATTTTTGGCCTAATTAGCAAAGATACAGATCACTTCACATAATACCATTTCAGATGCTATGAATGTGATGAACTTACTTGAATATGTAACAAATCCATATTGACATTCATGCAATCATTAAGTGTTAAAACCTAAATTTGTATGGCTGTTTTCACACGTTTTAATCTGTAGATGTCAACTAAAAGAGCAGTATTCATAAAACAAATGTACTTGAATGCTGCATTTTGGCTTTAAGATTTTTTTTTTTTTAAATACAGAATTTTTTTTTTTACCAAACTAGAGATCTTGTACATGGCAACTGACAGCATATCTGGTTTCTACTTCCATCTTATGAAAAACGTTTGCAATATGATTTTATGAGTAACTGTCCCACTTTTTCTTCTCTTCAGAGTTTATAAATTGCCTGAGTTTTTGAGTTTTTTTTTTTAAAGCTGTTCTTCCAGGATGGTGTTATATAAAGATGATTTGCAAACTCTATTTGCAGATAGAAGCAAGCTTTAGAGTAACAATCTTCCAAAAATTTAACTTTTAGTGGTAAACAGGAAAATCCTTTTATTCAGGCATATTTAAATGACATTTTATGCACCCTTGTTAATGCACCATACAACAGCAAACAGTTTTATTTTATTCAGTGGATTTTATTATACTAAACTTTCTGTATGACTTTTTTTTTGGCCATAAATGAAGCACGTGCAAGCTTAGTCATGTCAAGATCATAGTTCACTGAAATATGTCAAAGTACTGCATAATGAGCCTTTGCTTTGAATAGATATGATCACTTTTTGGAATTGTGCCATCAAATACTTCTATCATTTTGTTTCTAAGTAAATCCAATAGAATAAATCCAACATATATACAATGAATTGTACATAATAAAAATACCTAATACTATACATATTTACTCTAGAAATCCTATTTATACTGGTTGATTTTACAGTCAATTTTTCCCTTGTTCCATTTTTAGTTGCCAAAATAATCATGTTTTTCTTTTCTCTAAATTAGAACTCAAGCCAAGATTCCACCTTTTTAATGTGCACAATATGACTCTTTGTGCAATGATTTTTTCTATAAAAAAAAAGTGTGAACTGCAGACAGCGGCAGTGCTTGTGCAGTACACCAAACCATTTACTTATAAATAATCTTCTATTGTTGGTGGGAGGCAGGGGGGTGCTGTTCACTCTAACCACATTATATATTATGGATATTTTATTGTCTTTATAATGTAATATGTGAAAACCCTGTGCTGTCTGTGCTTTCACCACCTTGTCATATGTCACTGCATGGATTGCACTTTTAAAGAAACAATTGTGGCACTGAAGATTTACAGCACTTTATGAACTTATGAACTGCACTTTTTTTATACAATTTTTTAATGAAACTTTTATGTATATGAATTTATTGTTGTTATTGTAGGAAGCTTTGTTTATGCTTTTTTTATGTCATTATATAAAGCACAGACAGCGCAGGGTTTTCACATATTACAGTTCTTAAGGGAACATACAACTTTTCACCCAGCAGCAGTCCAACTGTCAATCACAATACACCACACGCGGGGATATTCACATTTTTTATTGTCTTTATATCATATAATGAGTTGCCCTAGTATCTCCCTGACCTGCAAAAGAAATGTACATTTAAAATGAAACTTTAGTCAGAAAATTAAGTCCTGCTATATCTATTAAGGCTGGCCCCTTTTTAGGTATAGATATGTAAAACATAAAAAAAAATTAAAAAAAAGCTTTCTATTCTGTTTAAAATCTAGTAATACATAAACTGTCTCACCCTGCTCTGCACATTTATTTTCTGTATGAGCTCAGTTGAGCTCCATTTTAGGCTTTTTTAGGCACTGCTGAGTTCAAAGAGGCTGATCTGCTGACAGCCTTAAAGTAGAATAAAGCCTCATACACACGATAGGACTTTGTACAAACTTTCCCTTGGATTTTTGTACAAAGGGCGTCGGCCCTGAACTTGTGTTGCATACACACAGCAGGACTTTTTCAGCCAACTTTCACCAAATCACGTGGTTTTTCTGCTCTTTACCGCCACCTTTGGTCAACTTCTGTATTGTTGTCTGATCTTTTGCATTGGTTCTGAGCATGCCTGTTTGTACTTTGTACAAAAGTCCTATGGTTTTCTGTACACACGATCAGACTTTGCTCCATCGGACTTTTGTTGCCAGAAAGTTTGTCCGTTCGCACAGCCAACAAAAGTCTGATGAAAACCAAAAAAGTTTGTCTGATGGAGCGTACACACGGTCGGATGTTGCTCCAAAACAGCTAATTTGCATGTTTGTTGTCAAAAAGTCTGATCGTGTGTATGGGCCTTTACTCTTGTATGTTTTTTAGGCAAGGAAGCTGCTTCTGTTTGAACTGCAACTGCCATGGTGCTACACATGTGATCAGATATGACTTCAGCCATTTGATGGTTTGATAATTTGGTTGAGGACACAATCAGTTTGCATTTCCAGCATTCCAAGAATGTAACTGTTTTTTGAAACCAGTAAATAGATGGGTTTAGTTCTGCTTTATGATTTACTGCTGGAGCTTTGGGCTTCAGAAAAATGGCAGCCTCCAGGAAGAAGAAACAGGCGCAATGCTGGAGGCAATGTACAGCACAAACTAATTTTTGTAGCATAATTATTAATCTGAAATATATGTTCCATGCTAAAGAACATTATTTTTATCAAGTTGTTATGGGTAAAGTTCAGCTTTAAACATACCCCTTTAAGGTATCTGAGGATACTAATATATAGGAATGCAGGTAATAGCTAATGGTTACAACTTGAAAAAAATCCATGGGGAACTGGGCAAAATGTGCTTGGCCAGCTGATTTTGCTCCATCACTGCAACTAAACAAAGCCGAGGATCATAAATGAATTTCCATGTACTGACTCCCTGAATGACTGATTCGACCTATGCTAAGGGAACCCTTGGATTGTCACTGCTTAGCCGTTTGTCTGCTGAAAGACACAGATTTCATAATGGTTTAAAAAGAACCTCCTAATGACAGCTTTTCGCATTGGCCAAAATGTATAGAGGCTTAATCGTGTCATCGCCCGAGGAATTAATCCAGGGAACCGAGCCAACAAGTAAGCTGTAACCAGTGGATGTCAGCCGGACTATTCCCTTAACATGCACATGCTGAACATACCAGGTATCAGGCTTTAGGCACTGGAACATTTGCTTTTTGTAACTTTTAACCAATAAAATATGGTTTTACGCTATGGGCAGGGGCGTAACTATAGGGGGTGCAGCAGTCGCGACCGCAACTGGGCCCTGTGATGCAGGGGGCCCATGCAGCCCCCTCTACATATGGCCAGCAGCAGCATAGGCAGCTAGGGGTACCAGTGTACCATGCACACGAGTGGCTGGAGGTGGAGGGTGACTAGCAGAGCTCCATGCTCGACTATCACACTGGCTGCTCTTTAATTGTGCATTCCTCGCATGACCTGTGTCCTCGGCTGGCTCCTCAGAGTACCCCTTTCCTGCTCCATGCATTGCCGCTCAGTCCGATGTCTGTTCTCCCCCACCCCCCCCTGAGTCCAGCCCACACTACACTGCATACTTCTCCCGGGGAAACAAACTTTAAGCACACAGATGCAGTGCAGCCCTATGAGAGCCAGCTCCCAGAGGACACTGCAGGCTTGTGTGCCAGCCCCCCTCCTCCCCCGTCATACACAGATGATGAAAGGTCTTTCTGGGAGATATGCTGATCGCCCGTCCAGCACACACTTGATGGAGCCCAGGCCAACATGGATGAGTGCGCGGCCTACAGCTTGGTCATGGTGAGTGAGAGGACCCCATCCCCCACACACCATTATATACCCCCTCCATCTCCCCCTGGGGGCAGGGACCCCTTCTCACGTGGGGACAGGGACCCCTTCTTACCTGGGGGCAGTAACTTGATCTACCCTGGAGAAAAGGACCTCATCTCTTCTGGGGACGGGGACCCCATCCTGCCTAGGGACAGTCCCCCAATGGGGCACCTAGAAATAATAAAAAAAAAAAAACTGCTGATACCAGTAGTGGAACTACAGGGCTCACAAAGGTCATACCTGTGACCACGCCCTGGAGTTCCACCGCCGGACTGGGAGGGAAGGGCCCTGGCTGGGGTTAAGGGGGGCCCTTCATGGTTTCTTGCATCGGGGCCCTGAAGGTTCTAGTTACGCCTCTGGCTATGGGCTCCCCCCTCTGTCATTTCTCTCCCCAACATTGGAGTAATTGAAGTGAGGCCAGCCAGTTAAGATACCATCCAGGGGTCTCTTTTGCCACAAAGCGCAAGTGACCACACTAGAGATCAGTGGTCAACATTTAGGGTAAGTTTACATCCATGTGGGGCACCCGGTCTGAACACCAAGCAGTGGAGCACTTATTTGCCTATTTTGGAATTGAGCACAGGCACTTTTTTCACATTTGTGGGACTTTATATAATTTTATATTTGATATATATTCTTTTTTGATTTGTCAGTAAGCCAAGTGCGATGTCTGTTTATATAGTTATAGATTTCACAATGTAACAACCTAAGATATGGAATTCAGACAATTCACAAGCCTGAGGATGCACTGGGGTTCATTCACTACAGACAAAAAGGCTGTTGGCTTTGCAAGGAGGCTGCACAATGCAAGGGAATTTTTACCAGAGCTTAGAGAAAGCAGTCAAATTTCACTTTGAAAAATCTACCAAACCACCTGCAAGGAAAAAAAAACAGCTTGCACATGGTTGGAGCTTTACTTCATTCACTAATCTCTGGGCTTAATTCCATTGCAAATGACCACTTTCCTTGCAAAGTAAGGCCGCGTACACACGGGCGGACTGTTCGCCCAACTTTGTCCGCTGAACAGTGTTTCAGCGGACAGTCTGCTCGTGTGTGGGCTTCAGCGGACAGTTTCAGCGGACAGTCTGACGAACAAAGTTTTTCGGAATTTCCGTAAGACTGTCCGCTGAAACTTGGTTTGAGCGGACAGTCCGCTCGTGTGTAGGCTTGTTCGGCAAACTAAGTCTCGCGCATGCTCAGAAAGAATTTACATGGCGAAGGTTGCATTGCAGTGTATCGGACGTCGAATTTCTCGTCCCGTCGTACGTGCCGTTCGCGTCATCGCGCAAGTTTTCAGCGGACTGTTCGTTCGTCGTGTGTGGTCAAGTCCGTTCATGCTAATTTTGAACGGACTGTTTGTCAAACTGTTTGACGAACCTAGTTGGGCGGACAGTCCGCCCGTGTGTACGCGGCCTTAGTGTTTCAACCGCTTGTGGAGCATCTACCTCAGATTTACTGTGGCGGAGCGGTCCTGTTGTGCTGGATCACGTACTTGGACACACGCCCTTAACCTCGGCTGTGCTGTCATATGCTACAGCACAAACCAATCAGCAGATCCCACTGGGAACCTACTGCCTGAATGACAGAAGAGAGCTTTGTGTTGATAAACAACACAGAGCTCTCTACTAACAGCAGCGATGTGCTATTTTTCTTTCTCCCAGCTAAACAAGGAGTAAAAACTGCCACATCACTCAGTAAAAAGAATACACACAGTTAACATTGTAGGCACAAAGTTAACCCCTTGATTGCCCCTAAATGTTATTATTATTAGCACTGATCACTGTTAGGTGTCATTGGTGACGTTGGTGTCAGTCAGTCAGAGTCCCCCCCAGCATCAGTTAGTGTCAGATTGCCTTCTGCACTCACACTATAAGCCGTTGATCGCCACTAGGGACGAGCTTCGTGTTCGAGTCGAACATATGTTCGACTCGAACATTGGCTGTTCGCCCGTTCGGCGAATTCCGAACGTTATGGGCTGTTCGCACCAAATTCGTGTGGCGCTCACGGCCCACAATGCACTGCAATGGCGCAGTGCATTGCTGGCTCATGATTGGCCAAGCATGCACTGTGACCCCGCATGCTTGGCCAATCACAGCGCCGGCAGCGAGGAGAGCCATGATTGGCCACAGGCAGGATGCCTGTGGCCAATCATAGCTCAGGCTGTGTAGTACACGCCCCACACTATATAAGGCCGCCAGCGCGGCAGCCTTGTGTAGTGTGTTGGCATCTGTCGCAGTTAGTGGGTGTTCTGTGTACCTTCAACACAGTATACACCGATCGTTATCGGCCGATTTTTCATTCTTGCTCTTCTGTAGTGGTTGTTGTCTGCGTGCCCTGACCGCAGTATACACTGCTATATTCACCTATATAGCTAGCGATATATCTATCTTTTATAATAGAGCTTGCAGTCAGTGTTAGGAGATTGTGCGTGCTGTCTGCGTGCTCTGAACCCAGTATACACCGCTATATCCACCTATATAGCTAACTATCTTGCTCGTTTAAATAGAGCTTTCAGTCAGTGTTAGGAGATTGTGCGTGCTGTCTGCGTGCTCTGAACGCAGTATACACCGCTATATCCACCTATATAGCTAACTATCTTGCTCATCTTAAATAGAGCTTTCAGTCAGTGTTAGGAGATTGTGCGTGCTGTCTGCGTGCTCTGAATGCAGTATACACCGCTATATCCACCTATATAGCTAACTATCTTGCTCGTTTTAAATAGAGCTTGCAGTCAGCGGTAGGAGATTCCGGCTCTCTACCGGCATGTGGAAGGCAATGTCCTTGCCTCGCTGGACAGGGCGGTCAGCGGTAAGGTGCATATTACCGCTGACTCATGGTCCAGCAGGCATGGACAGGGACGTTACCTGTCTTTCACTGCCCATTGGGTCACTCTTCTGGCAGCTGGGAAGGATGCAGGACAAGGTGCAGTAGTGTTGGAGGTTGTTCCGCCACCACGCCTCCAAAATGCTACTATTGGTTGTGACACACCGCTCTCCTCCACCCCCTCCTCTTCTTCTTCCTCCATGGCCTCTTCCAGTGCTCTGTCCTCAGAACCAGCGGTGCTCCGTAGGCATTCCAGGGGCTACGCAAGTACGCAGGCAAAACGATGCCATGCTGTGCTTGCGCTGGTTTGTTTGAGGGACAGGAGCCACACTGGGGCGGATGTTTTGTCAGCTCTGCAGGGGCAGGCCGAGAGGTGGTTGACGCCACGCCAGCTTAAGCCAGGAATGGGGGTTTGCGACAATGGCACCAACCTCCTCTCCGCCCTCCGACAGGGACAACTGACCCATGTGCCCTGTGTGGCTCACGTCCTTAACCTGGTGGTGCAGTGGTTCTTGGGCAGGTACCCGGGCTTACAGGATGTCCTGAAGCAGGCCAGGAAAGTCTGTGTGCATTTCCGCCGATCATTTAATGCCTGTGCTCGGTTGGCTGAGCTCCAAAAGGAGTTGAACCTGCCCAAGAACCGCCTTATATGTGACATGCCCACCAGGTGGAACTCAACGTTGGCCATACTGCAGCGGCTGCACACGCAGCAGAGGGCCATCAATGAGTACCTGTGCAACTACGGCACCAGGACAGGGTCAGGGGAGCTCGGTTTTTTCTCACCACGCCAGTGGGGCATGATCAGGGATGCATGCACTGTCCTGTCACCGTTTGAGGAGGCCACAAGGATGGTGAGTAGTGACAGTGCATGCATCAGTGACACTGTACCTCTTGTCCACCTCTTGGAGCATACGCTGTGTGGAATAATTGACAGGGCACTTGAGGCAGAACAGAGGCAGGAAGAGGAGGACTTCCTTGCCTCTCAAGGCCCCCTTTATCCAGACAGTGTTCCTGCTGTGCCACCCATCACACAGGAAGAGGAGGAGGAGGATGATTGTGTCAGCATGGAGGTGAAGGCTGGCACTCAGCATCAGCAGCAGCAGCAGTCTTGTAGGGATGATTTACAGTCCAAAGAAACCAGTGGACTTGTACGTGGCTGGGAGGAGGTAGCTGCGGATCATGTTGTCCATAGTGACCCAGAGGACTCTGGACCGAATGCCTCAGCTAACCTACGCTGCATGGCCTCCCTGATCCTGCAAAGACTGCGGAAGGATCCTCGTATTCTTCGGATCAAGGAGAGGGACCATTACTGGCTGGCCACTCTCCTTGATCCACGGTACAAGGGTAAGGTTGCCGACCTTATCTTGCCATCGCAGAGGGAGCAGAGGATGAGACATCTCTGGGAGGCCTTGCAGAAAGGTCTGCGCAACGCGTTCCCAGAGACTGGGAGGTTACAAACTCCTTGTCCTGGACAACGTGTTGCTGAGGCATCGGACAGAAGGAGCGGTGGAGAAGGTGGCCGTCTGACCGATGCTTTCAGACAATTTTTTATTCCGCAGCCCCAAGGTATGATCGGTTCCAGCAACCATCACCAGCGTCTGATTTACATGGTGCAGGAATACCTAGGGGCAAGGTCAGACTTGGACACCTTTCCCACCGAAAATCCTCTGGCTTATTGGGTCTTGAGGATGGATCACTGGCCAGAGCTTGCACAGTATGCAATTGAGCTACTGGCCTGTCCTGCATCCAGCGTTCTTTCAGGACGCCCCTTCTGTGCTGCTGGCGGCTTTGTTACCGATCACAGGGTGCGCCTGTCCACCGAATCAGTTGATCGACTGACCTTCATCAAGATGAATCAGTCTTGGATCACCCACAGCTACCAAGTACCTGAAGCTGATGTAACCGAATAATTTTTTTTGAAATATCACATCCCTTCAAGACTGCCTATGCTGATGCTGAGTGACTGTCCTGTTATGTTGATTGTCTATCCTCTTCCTCCTCCACTGATATGTTGGAAGAACATTTCTGGTTCTGGGTGATGCCATCAGCCCAATTTTTCTGCCCCTGTTTAACAGGGGCGTTTAATTACAATTTTTGATGCAATGCTTTGCAGCAGGGCTAATTCCTGCACTAAAACTAGAGTGTATGGGAGAGGTTGCAGTGTCGTGGCACCAGCACCAGTGCCTAAGGGCCAATTTTTCTGCCCCTGTTTATCAGGGGCGTTTAATTACACATTTTTGATGCAATGCTTTGCAGAAGGGCTAATTCCTGCACTAAAACTAGAGTATATGGGAGAGGTTGCAGTGTCGTGGCACCAGCACCAGTGCCTGACGCCCAATTTCTCTGCCCCTGTTTAACAGGGACATGTAATTGCAATTCTTGATATAATATTTCACAGGAGGGCCCGTTCCTGTGCCCACCCAGAGTAACTGTGAGGACTTATAGTGTTGTGGCACCAGCACCACAACCATCAAAGGTCAATTTTTCTACCACTGTTCAACAATGGCATGTAATTACAATTCTTGATATAATCGTTCACAGCAGGGCGCTCCAGCGCCCACCAAGAGTGACTTTAAGGGCTTACAATGTTGTGGCAAAACCAACACCTTGTTCCGCCATTTCTGCAGAGCATATAGGGCAGGCCCCTACTTTCAAACATCCAACTTACAAACATCTCCTACTTGCAAACGGAAGGAGACAACAGCAAGTGAGATGAGAAAAGACGGACGGCAAAACAAATTATACAGGGGTGATAACCATTCCCTATGTTTTCCAAAAAGCTTAAAAATAGTTTTTTTGACTGGAGCTACACTTTAAAAATGTACCAGTTGAAAATTACAAACAGATTCAACTTAACACAACAAACCTACACAGTCCCTGTCTTGTTTGCAACGCCTGTATACTGCTGTTCTGAGTATATAGGGCCTGGGGGCCACACATATTTCTTTTTTTTAATATGGGTACGGGTTTCCCCTTAATATGCGTACAAGACCCAAAGGGGCTGGTAATGGGCAGGGAGGGCTACCCATGCCATTTTTCTGAATGATTTTCAACCATATTGCAGGAACCAGATATAACATTAAAACCGCAAGCAGTTTTAAATTACGTTATTTCCGTTAAATGTCATTTTGTGCAGGGACTGTTCTAAACACGGGAAACACGTGGCACTTCACAGGCATACTACAGACACCCCCCAGGCACGATATTTAAAGGAATATTTCACTTTTTTTTCACTTTAATCGTCATTAAAATCAGTGCTCCCGCCAAAACGGCCATTTTTAAAAACATTTTAGGCATTGACCCATGTCCCCTGGGGCAGGAGCCAGGTCCCCAAACCCTTTTTAGGACAGCATCTTGCATATTAGCCTTTAAAATTAGCACTTTTAATTTCGAACGTTCGAGTCCCATAGACTTCAATGGGGTTCTAAAGTTCGTACGAATTTGGGGTCCATTCGAAAGTTCTGGTGCAACCGGGGGGTGTTCGGCTCATCCCTAATCGCCACCATGACTAGTAGAAAAAATGAATAACTAAAAATTCTAGTATATATTCCATTGATTGTAGTTGCTATAACTTTCATACAAACCAATCCATTATTGGGATTTTCTTTTACCATGCAGCAGAATACATTAGGGTTTTTTTTCTTTCTGTTTTTAAGAAATTCGATTTTTTCTTATTTATTGGATATGTTTTATAGCAGAATGTTTTTTTTCCCAAAAGTTTTGTCTTTTTTCCTTTATATAATACCAAATAAAAAACTCAGTGGTAATCAAACACCACCAAATGAAAGCTCTATTTGTGTGTAAATTTTGGCTGGAGTACATCGTTGCATTACCGTGAAATTGCCAGTTAAAGTAGCGCAGTGCCCATTAGCAAAAAATTGCCTGGTCATGAAGGGAGTAAAATCTTCTGGAGCTGAAATGATTAAATTCAGTGCCCTGCCTCTGATGCCGGAAGTTTTTCTTACACAGCAAACATAATTTATATTCTAACAGCCCTCACTTGCATGTATGCATGAATGTAAGAAGGTACTGGAATGTGTGCTGCTGCTTACAAGCTTCAAAAGTGCTCATTAGAATGGATTGTGTGCTTTGCTTTGCAGATGTGCCTTTACATGGAGCTATATTATTGGCTTGCTGCATTGCTCATTACACATGATATATCCAGCAATTGACCCAAAATAATACCCACGCTATGTGTTTTTTGAGCAGAGTATCTGGTCATATACACTTCTTGTGTGATATGCAAGTACATAGTATGCTCATCCAGATGTGTTACCTGCATTGATTGCTCCTGGTACACATACATACAGAGTATTGTTCTGCTACTGTATTTGCAAACGTATAAGGCGACTGGGCGTATAAGACCACCCCCTATTTTTCCAATGAAAACAAATGTTTTGGGCTATACTCGCTGTATAAGACTACCCCCCTTCCGGGGCAACACTATTTAAAAAAAAACATCAGAAACATCAAAAAAAAACACATCAGACTTAACATCAAATGTCATTTTAATTAAAGTGGTTATGACTTACTGGTCCTTAAAATCCTTCAAAATCCTTATGTTCATCCTCTGACATCATGAATTCATCAATGATATCTTGTGTTAGATTTGTAAGACAGTCATCATATGGATCTAATTACGAATCAGATGGTGTGGCTTCAGCTTCGGCTTCCCCTTCATCTTGCCACAAGTCATCGTCCTACATACCATCCAATGAATTTGATATGCCACACTTCTTGAAAGACTTGATTACTTTTTCTGCATCAATATCATTCCAGACTTTTATGACAAAGTTGCACAAAACATCCAACTGTGGAGCACGCATGTTTCCTCCTTTTGTGAATGTCTTTTCGTCGCTATCACTCATTCCACTGTTCTCAAATGCGATCTTTAAATGGCTTGTTTAGGCACACATCCAGTGGCTATACCAACAATGTCAATCCTGCAGGAATAACCGTCACATCTGTGTTTTATTCTTGTCAGCCTTTCCTTTGTGCTGGGAGTTAAATGAGCCCTGAACATATGCCACACCAGTAGGCTACTTTCTTGACGAAGTCCATCTTGTCGCCTACTCCATACATTTTCAAGCCATGGCTTTACCCCTTCTTCATCCATCCAGCCTTTTGTCATTCACATGTACAAAAACTCCAACAGGGAACTTGATTTTTGGCATTGTTTTTCTTTTAAAAATAAGTATTCGTCTTAATTTGGCGCCATCAGCTGTATATGCTAGCACCACTGTAAAACTGGACTTCTCATGTCCTGTTGTTTTAATTAACAATTTCAATTCATAGGAGTTTCATCCATATTTCCGATCTGACTTAATGCATTGCTGTGTTTCTTGTGCTGTTGTATTACATATCAATGGAAATTACTTACTTTGCCGTTGAGATCTGCAGGTAATTTTTGTGCAATGTTGGTCTTTTGCCTCAGTACTAGATCATGCCTTACCAAGAATCTAGTACACCATGATATAGTGGCCTTAAATCCTTTGCTGTGATATGGGTTACATTTGGCTCACTGAAGTGCAAAAATCTGTATGTTGTTTTGTGTCACTTCAAAACCATTGTGATGATGCTCATGCTCCATGTCTGCTACATGCTTTCTAAGTTCTGGCCAATGTGGGGTGCCTCTTCTTAATGCACACTTACCCCATGGCATACTCTTTAATGCATCTTCATTTGCTTTCCAGTTTAGGACCATCTTTTCTGTTACTCCATATTGTCCTGCAGCAGCGCAGTTATTATGTTCCTTGGCAAAGTTTACAACTTTGAGCTTGAAACTAGCTTCATGTTTCCTTCTTCTTGTTGGAGCCATGATGGGGTTAGCCATTCACACTAATCTGAAATCTGTCAGGTATTGTAATCTGTCAGGTATTACCAGTGTATTATCACAGTTATGAAATAAAAAATGAAACTGGTGAACTACAAGTCCCAGAGATCCCACAATTGGTAGACAGCAACAATAGCCAGCAACAATGGCCAGTGAATCCTCTACTCCAAAGCACCAGAAATCATATTATATGAAGGGGAGATCTGGAGCTGGATGTGCAGTAATACTGCATGTACAGTAGTGCCAGAATACAGTATACACTGCTGAGCCAATCACGGTGAGCGATGTATTTTATTACTCTATTAATCAAAACACAAAAGCCTGCTAGGATTGGTAGAGGCATAGGCTGTGACATCATCAGCCTGTGCCTCTCTGACTCACTGTATGTAGCCTGTATGTAGCCTGCTCGGATTGGCAGAGGTTGTTACTCCAATCGGAGCAAGCTCTGTATTCATTAATAGAATACATCCCTCGCCAGGATTGGTTTAGCCGTGTATACTGTATGTTTACAGTATTACCGCACATTCAGCGAGCATCCTGCGGGATGACATCCATCTGGTGGCTGGTGTATAAGACAACCCCCACTTCATACCCAGCCTATAAGGCAACCTCTGCTTTTTGGCAGTTTTTTTAAGTGTAAAAGGACATCTTATATGCCAGAAACAACACCTATGGCAGGTACAGTAAAACTGTAAGCATATGTGTGGTTTAAATGGGCATTTAATGGTTTACCAAAGGTTATACTTTAAGGATATATGAAAGCTTAAATAAAAAAAAAATATTTCAACATCCTTGTTGCACTTACATTACTGTGGCAGTGGTAGCATTGCTTCATTCCTTGAACTGATGTACTAAGGACATTCTATATCATAAAACATTATATGCCTCCTGGCTAATTAACAATAATAATTAAGTGACATTAATCAGTTTGTGGTGGCAGCCATTGTGCCCAACTGCCCATCAAACAAAGCCACTGTGCCCATCAAACACAACCACTGTGCCCATAAAATGCAGTCACTGTGCCCATAAAATGCAGCACTGTGCCATCAAACGTAGCCACTGTGTCATCAAATGCAGTCACTGTGCCCATCAATTGCCGCCACTGTACCCAGGGCTGGTGCAAGGATTTTTGACACACTAGGTGAGACCTCATTTTGCCACCCCCCTGGCTCCACCCCTGGCTCCATCCCCTTTGCTCTGCCCATGTATACCCCACCTTTTTAATGAAGAGCCCCCTAAAATGCAGCGCACAAGCGTCCATCAAATGCAGCCTCACCAGTGCCCATCAAATTCAGCCTCATCAGCACCCATCAAATGCAGCCTACCAGCACCTAGCAATGCAGCCTACCAGTGTCCATCAATGAATGTTTGCTTGCTTCCATTTATTCGGTAGTCGGGACACAGACACAGGCCTCCGCCACTGCTGCGCCTCTGACACTATATGCGAACAAAGTGGCAGATGCCTGCTGATGCTGAGACTTAGTTGCTTGCAACAGAGAGAAGAGAGCAGGAACACCAGTGGCCAGGCACCCTAGGCAGCAGTGCTGCCTAGTATGCCTAGTGGTAGCACCGGCCCTGACTGTGCCCATCAAATATTGCCACAGTGCCCATCAAATGCCACCACTGTGCCCATCAAAAGTTGCCACTGTGACCCCCCACCCGCTCACCATCTGCCTGGCACCCTATCTCGGTGACAGGTCAGGCAGTGGGTGACGGCGGCTATCTGTGTCCTCCATGTGTCTCTTCCCCTCCTCCTGATAGGTGTCCAATCACAGCGCCTGTTGTTTCAGCCAATCTTGTGACGGGTAACACACCTGCGCTTCCTGATTGGCACAGAGGCAGTTCAATGTTAGGAAAGCAAATATTCATTATTACTCCCCTTTTTTAACACACCTGGGTGACCTGTGAGTGCAATGCACCATTTTTGAAGCATATTAGATCCTATGGCTCTAATTAGGTGGTTCATACATCCCCGCCGCTGGAATTCAGGTGTCCGGCATCCGAAAAGGGTCGTGATGCCTAAATAGGGGGTGGCGGCGGCCATGAATAGATTCTTGCATTGCATTATTCATATAGGAGGCTGGCTGGAGAGAGGGAGGGGCCATGTGTCCTTAATGGACACACTGCCACTGGTCTCTACAGTCATTGTTTTTTTTTTCTAACTGCTGCAATGTGAGGCTGAGACTCACATCAGGATCTGTGGAGAAAACAGAGGCAGTTCTGTAAACCTAAAATATGCTTTATTTGTCACAAACAAAAACAGTAGTCTTTGTATTCAGCTTTAGTTCAAACAAGCAGGTGTAGAAAAATTGAGTTTTGCACATTTCACGTAGATACAATGCAGTAT
The DNA here is from genome assembly GCF_037356315.1 of Lithobates pipiens. Taxonomy (NCBI): domain Eukaryota; kingdom Metazoa; phylum Chordata; class Amphibia; order Anura; family Ranidae; genus Lithobates; species Lithobates pipiens. Next base: position 211,659,711 of record NW_027507903.1, read on the forward strand.
AAATTCTTGTAGAAGTGAGGAGTGAGCATTGTATGTCAAAAATATTGATTGATGGCTGTTGTTGGTATCCGAACTCCATAAACTGCATACTATGACTCATCTGTGGCTCATCCATTCCTCATCCATGCCCATCCATGCCTCATCCATGCCTCATTCATGCCACATCAGTGCTCATCCGTGCGTCATCCATGCCACATCAGCGCTCATTCTTGCCCATCAATGCCTCATCCATGAGAGCACTGAAAGCTGAAAATTGGCTTGGTTAGGAAGGGGGTATAAGTGTGCAGTGGGCAAATGGTTAAAGTGAAACAATAAAAATAAAAAAATCCTTTAAATATAGTGTCTGGGGAGTCCCCTTAGTCTGCCTGTAAAGTAGTGCATCTGTGCCATGTATAAAACCTGCTGCAGCAAAACAGATATTTATAAAGGACAAAATTTACATTTGAACTGTTAATCATGGGTGCAAGTTATTCCGGGCAATACAAAAAAAGGGAAACAAAAAGCAGGGTGGGGTCCTGCCTATGCATACCTTGCCAAATTGTTTTTTAAAAATGGTGTGGGATCCCCCTAAAATCCTTACTAGACACTTATCTGAGCACCCCCCCCCCCCCTCCTGAACCATACCAGGCCACATGCCCTTAACATGGGGGGTGCTTTGGGTCAGGGGGCTCTGCTCTGAGGACAAGGGCCTCCTCCCGACAACCCTGAGAGGTGGTTGTGGGGGTCTGTAGGCAGGGGGGCTTATCAGAACCTGGAAGCCTTCTTTAACAAGAGCCCCCCCATGTGAATGAGTATGGGGTCCATTGCACCCCTACTAATTCACCAAACAAAAAAGTCACAAATGAAAAACAAACCCCCCCCCCCCCGCGACGAAGGCTAGGTAAACAGGTCTTCAGATAAACTATTCCAAATCCCTTGCCATGAGCGTCTCCCTCCAGCCAAACACGGTTAACCTGCTAAAAAATTCTTTCCCATTTTTCACTATTTATTGGGTCTTCCCTTTCTGGTATTGCTAAACACATCAAACGATTGATTTCCTACATTCTTTTGGCTGCCAAGAGAGTTATTCCCCTTTATTGGTTGTCCAATATACCTCCACTGTGGTCTAGGTTCCTCCAGCTCATAGCTGATATTCGGAGAATGGAATATTTAACTGCTACTGTACATGATACTATCCTGCAATTTAATAAAATATGGGAGTTTGGGTCCCCTTTGCCAGGCTCTATGATGATTTGATTACTTACACTGTCAATATGTCTTTATACATATTTCTTCCGTCTAATCCAATCTGAATTAGGGTTTCATAAGAGTTTTTTGACTTCACACGCTCATTATGTAAATGCCTGAATGTATGATCTCCATATGGTGAATTGTTAGCATGTTGGCTTCACTTTTGTATAACCGGTGAGCCGTATATAGATTTGTGTAGAAGACCTGAAAGGCCTCTAATATTTTCATGGGGTCAGCAGTCCGTCCATGTCCACGAATTCTGATCTGTGGCATCACATGCAGCTGCGTTCTGGGGGACAATTTGGATGCTAACATGGGTCTCATCTTATCCTTCTGTGTGTGTAAAATGTGTGTCGTCTATTCTACCTGAGGTATTTTTCAGCCTGAGCTGTGAGGGCTAGGTTAAGTTCTAGTTTGATTTTATCCAGTTGGACGATGGAGGTGTTTGAAGGGGTTTTTTGTGTTGTGTTCGTAGTGATGCATATTCCCTTTACAGTTTTTCTATATCTGATGTTCTTTCTCTTTTCATTTGAGAGGACATTCTGATGATTTATTCCCTTATAAAGGCCTTGTGGGCTGCCCACACATTTTCTGCCGATGCATCTTCAATATTGTTTCGTTTAAAATATTCTTGTAAGGAATTATCAAGCATGGTGACTCTGACTGGGTCAGACAGAATGGATTCATTAAGTCTCCATTGTCTCTGGCCCAGTGTTGCAGCTGATATACGGATGCTCATTATTACTAGAGAGTGGTCCGACAGTACCTTGTCTCTGATGCGGGATTGTGTGACAAGAGGAATCACATGGGTGGGTATTAGGATGTGATTGATTCTGGAATAGATGTGGTGAGGATCAGAATAATGTGTGAAGTCTCTCGTGGAGGGATTCAGTTCTCTCCATATATCCGCCAGTCCATGTGCATGTATTCATTTGGCTATTTTATGGCTAACCTTACTGGGGTTAGTGATCCGCTGTCCAGGCAGCTTGGATTTATCCAAGCCTTGGTCAAAAGCGACATTAGAGTCACCCCCTAGAATAACTGTTCCCTCAATATTGGGATTAAGAGTGTCAAAGAGGTGAGCGAAGAAAGCTGCGTGTCCCTTGTTAGGGGCATATTAGGAAACAAGAGAGTACATTTGACCATCAATAGTACCCTTGATCAAAAGAAACCTGCCCTCCGGATTTTTAGTTTCCGAAAACAAGTTGAACTTACATGTTTTTGAGAAGGTGATGGCCACCCCTTTGGTTTTATTCTCCACATTTGCCAGGTATAAATTAGGAAAGTGTGCGTGTAGGAATGCGGGACTATACTGAATCAGAAAATGTGTCTCTTGCATTATGACATCAAGGTTGACAGACTTGTAAGAATTAAAGATTTTTCTGCATTTAAGCAGGGAATTTAAGCCCTGCACATTGTGTCATGCCACTCTGAGATAAGTTGGTGTGGTGCTAGCCATCAGAACAGAGGTTGGAGGTGTAGAAACACCCACTGTCACTTACTTCGATAAGTCCTCGTCCAGGTCTGCACGAGACTGGATTCCTCAGCGGGGGTGAAGGGTAATACTTGATGAATAGGGATGAGCTTTGTGTTCGAGTCGAACGTATGTTCGAGTCGAACGTATGTTCGACTCGAACATTGGTCGTTCGGGCGTTCGGCGAATTCCGAACGTTTGGGCCGTTCGCGGCAAAATTCGTGTGGCCCACAATGCACTGCGATGGCGCAGTGCATTGCTGGCTCATGATTGGCCAAGCATGCACTGTGACCCCGCATGCTTGGCCAATCGCAGCGCCAGCAGCGAGGAGAGCCATGATTGGCCACGGGCGTCCTGCCTGTGGCCAATCATAGCTCAGGCTGTGTAGTGCACGCCCCACACTATATAAGGCCACCTTTGAGGCGGCCTCGTGTAGTGTGTTGGCATCTGAAGCAGTGGGTGTTCTGTGTACCTTCAACACAGTTACACACCAATCGTTTTTGGCTGATTTCCTATCTTGCTCTTGTGTAGTGGTTATTGTCTGTGCCCTGACCGCAGTATACACCACTATATTCACCTCACCTATATAGCTAGTGATCTATCTTTAATAATAGAGCTTGCAGTCAGTAGTGTTAGGAGATAGTGCGTGCTGTCTGCGTGCTCTGTACCCAGTACATACCGCTATAATCCACCTACATAGCTGTTCTCTATTTTGGCCCAATTGTCATCTGCAGGAGTTATTGGAAGTTGTGTGTGCTTCCAGCACAGCACAGTATACATCTGTATATACCCCTTTAACTCTGCTGTTTTCTGGTTATTGTCTGCGTGCCCTGAACGCAGTATACACTGTGATATTCACCTCACCTATATAGCTAGTGGTCCATCTTTAATAATAGAGCTTGCAGTCAGTAGTGTCAGGAGATAGTGCGTGCTGTCTGCGTGCTCTGTACCCAGTACATACCGCTATAATCCACCTACATAGCTGTTCTCTATTTGGGCCCAATTGTCATCTGCAGGAGTTATTGGAAGTTGTGTGTGCTTCCAGCACAGCACATTATACATCTGTATATACCCCTTTATCTCTGCTGTTCTATAAAAAAGGCATCTGCAGGAGTTAGTGGGTGTTGTGTGCCTCCAGCACAATATAAACTACCCAACTACTGTTTTACCCAACTCCCTTCAGGCCATTACCATGTCTGGAAGGCCAGCAAGGAGAGGCAGACAGGCGCGAGCCGATAAAAGAGGGCAAGCAGGCTCTGTGTCTAGAGACAACAGTGCTGGTCGTGGACGCGGTGCATTGTCATCAGCACGTGGCCATGGGACATGCTTGTCCTTCTTTTCTGCAGCTGGACATGTTGAACCGCAACATGCCAACGACTTGGTAGAGTGGATGACCAAGCCCTCTTCATCCTCCTCATCCTCTCTCACCCAGTCTCAGGGTAGTAGCAAAGCAGCTGCCAACACATCGTCTTCCCTCCTCTCAATGTCATCATCAGTGACTCCTTCCCTAGACCCACCACGTCCTCCTGAGGAGTCTCCTGAACTCTTTGAGCACAGTGTTGGGTACATGCTCCAGGAGGATGCCCAGTGTTTGGTGGGCTCTGATGATGACACTCAGCTAGAGGAAGGCAGTAGCGTGAGCGCAGAGAGAGGGGATGCTCAAGAAGGACAGCAATCTGGCAGTCATGTTCCACAAGCTGCAGCATACTGCCAGGTTTGCTACAGCGATGAAGAGGGAGGGGATGATGAGGGCACTGACTCCACGTGGGTGCCTGGAAGGAGGGAGGAGGAGGCACATGTCCAACGAGGCAGGATGCCCTCCGGGGGTCAGCTTAGGGGCAGCACACCGACTGAATCACACCGCAGAGCTCCGCCTGCGCAGAGCGCTTCCTCTGCGCGTTATTCTAAAAGTTCTTTGGTGTGGGCCTTTTTTGAGACGAGTGCATCAGATCGCACCGCTGCTATTTGCAACATATGTCTCAAGCGTATCTCACGTGGCCAAAACATCAGCCGCTTGGGCACCACATGCTTGACCAGACATATGTTGACCTGCCATGCAGCTCGTTGGCAAGCGTACCTCAAAGACCCACACCAAAGAACAAAGCGGACCTCTCCTTGCTCCTCATCAGCTGGCATCTCCAACCCCACTAGACCTTCAGTCCTCTCTGAAACCTGCTCTGAGAGGAATGAAGGTGTAGAATTAGGTGTGTCACAGCCAAGTGCTTCCGGGAACTCTGCTAGTGGTACATCCACATCCGATTATAGCAGGCAAATGTCCCTGCCCCAGCTGCTGGACCGGCGGAAGAAGTTTACTCCCAGCCATCCACATGCCCAGCGGTTGAATGCTAGCTTGGCTAAATTGCTAGCACTTCAACTGCTGCCTTTTCAGTTGGTAGACTCGGCCCCCTTCCGTGAGTTTGTACAATGTGCGGTTCCTCAGTGGCAGGTCCCCAAACGCCACTTTTTCTCACGGAAGGCGATTCCGGCTCTCTACCGGCATGTGGAAGGCAATGTCCTTGCCTCGCTGGACAGGGCGGTCAGCGGTAAGGTGCATATTACCGCTGACTCATAGTCCAGCAGGCATGGACAGGGACGTTACCTGTCTTTCACGGCCCATTGGGTCACTCTTCTGGCTGCTGGGAAGGATGCAGGACAAGGTGCAGTAGTGTTGGAGGTTGTTCCGCCACCACGCCTCCAAAATGCTACTATTGGTTGTGACACACCTCTCTCCTCCACCCCCTCCTCTTCTTCTTCCTCCATGGCCTCTTCCAGTGCTCTGTCCTCAGAACCAGCGGTGCTCCATAGGCGTTCCAGGGGCTACGCAAGTACGCAGGCAAAACGATGCCATGCCATGCTTGCGCTGGTTTGTTTGGGGGACAGGAGCCACACTGGGGCGGATGTTTTGTCAGCTCTGCAGGGGCAGGCCAAGAGGTGGTTGACGCCACGCCAGCTTAAGCCAGGAATGGTGGTTTGCGACAATGGCACCAACCTCCTCTCCGCCCTCCGACAGGGACAACTGACCCATGTGCCCTGTGTAGCTCACGTCCTTAACCTGGTGGTGCAGCGGTTCTTGGGCAGGTACCCCGGCTTACATGATGTCCTGAAGCAGGCCAGGAAAGTCTGTGTGCATTTCCGCCGATCATTTAATGCCTGTGCTCGGCTGGCTGAGCTCCAAAAGGAGTTGAACCTGCCCAAGAACCGCCTTATATGTGACATGCCCACCAGATGGAACTCAACATTGGCCATGCTGCAGCGGCTGCACACGCAGCAGAGGGCCATCAATGAGTACCTGTGCGACTACGGCACCAGGACAGGGTCAGGGGAGCTTGGTTTTTTCTCACCACGCCAGTGGGGCATGATCAGGGATGCATGCACTGTCCTGTCACCGTTTGAGGAGGCCACAAGGATGGTGAGCAGTGACAGTGCATGCATCAGTGGCACTGTACCTCTTGTCCACCTCTTGGAGCATACGCTGCGTGGAATAATGGACAGGGCACTTGAGGCAGAACAGAGGCAGGAAGAGGAGGACTTCCTTGCCTCTCAAGGCCCCCTTTATCCAGACAGTGTTCCTGCTGTGCCACCCATCACACAGGAAGAGGGTGAGGAGGAGGAAGAGGAGGAGGAGGATGATTGTGTCAGCATGGAGGTGGAGGCTGGCACTCAGCATCAGCATCAGCAGCAGCAGTCTTATAGGGATGATTTACAGTCCCAAGAAACACGTGGACTTGTACGTGGCTGGGAGGAGGTAGCTGCGGATCATTTTTGTCCTTAGTGACCCAGAGGACTCCGGACCGAATGCCTCAGCTAACCTACGCTGCATGGCCTCCCTGATCCTGCAAAGCCTGCGGAAGGATCCTCGTATTCTTCGGATCAAGGAGAGGGACCATTACTGGCTGGCCACTCTCCTTGATCCACGGTACAAGGGTAAGGTTGCCGACCTTATCTTGCCATCGCAGAGGGAGCAGAGGATGAGACATCTCCGGGAGGCCTTGCAGAAAGCTCTGTGCAACGCGTTCCCAGAGACTGGGAGGTCACAAACTCCTGGTCCTGGACAACGTGTTGCTGAGGCATCAGTCAGAAGGAGCGGTGGAGAAGGTGGCCGTCTGACTGATGCTTTCAGACAATTTTTTAGTCCGCAGCCCCAAGGTATGATTGGTTCCAGCACCCATCGCCAGCGTCTAATTTACATGGTGCAGGAATACCTAGGGGCAAGGTCAGACTTGGACACCTTTCCCACTGAAAATCCTCTGGCTTACTGGGTCTTGAGGATGGATCACTGGCCAGAGCTTGCACAGTATGCAATTGAGCTACTGGCCTGTCCTGCATCCAGCGTTCTTTCGGAACGCACCTTCAGTGCTGCTGGTGGCTTTGTTACCGATCACAGGGTGCGCCTGTCCACCGAATCAGTTGATCGACTGACCTTCATCAAGATGAATCAGTCTTGGATCACCCACAGCTACCAAGCACCTGAAGCTGATGTAACCGAATAATTTTTTTTTAAATACCACATCCCTTCAAGACTGCCTATGCTGATGCTGAGTGACTGTCCTGTTATGTTGATTGTCTATCCTCTTCCTCCTCCGCTGATATGTTGGAAGAACATTTTTGGTTCTGGGTGATGCCAGCAGCCCAATTTTTTGCCCCTGTTTAACAGGGGTGTTTAATTACAATTTTTGATGCAATGCTTTGCAGCAGGGCTAATTCCTGCAATAAAACTAGAGTATATGGCAGAGGTTGGAGTGTGGTGGCACCAGCACCAGTGCCTAAGGCCCAATTTTTCTGCCCCTGTTTAACAGGGGCGTTTAAGTACAATTTTTGATGCAATGCTTTGCAGCAGGGCTAATTCCTGCAATAAAACTAGAGTATATGGCAGAGGTTGCAGTGTGATGGCACCAGCACCAGTGCCTAAGGCCCAATTTTTCTGCCCCTGTTTAACAGGGGCGTTTAAGTACAATTTTTGATGCAATGCTTTGCAGCAGGGCTAATTCCTGCAATAAAACTAGAGTATATGGCAGAGGTTGCAGTGTGATGGCACCAGTGCCTAAGGCCCAATTTTTCTGCCCCTGTTTAACAGGGACATGTAATTACAATTCTTGATATAATATTTCACAGGAGGGCCCCTTCCTGTGCCCACCCAGAGTAATGGTGAGGACTTATAGTGTTGTGGCACCAGCACCACAACCACCAAAGGTAAATTTTTCTACCACTGTTCAACAATGGCATGTAATTACAATTCTTGATATAATCGTTCACAGCAGGGCGCTCCAGCGCCCACCAAGAGTCACTTTGAGGGCTTACAATGTTGTGGCAAAACCAACACCTTGTTCCGCCATTTCTGCAGAGCATATAGGGCAGGCCCCTACTTACTAACATCCAACTTACAAACATCAGACAGCAGCAAGTGAGATGAAAAAAGATGGACGACAAAACAAATTATACAGGGGTGATAACCCTTCCCTATGTTTTCCAAAAAGCTTAAAAATAGTATTTTTTGACTGGAGCTACACTTTAAAAATGTACCAGTTGAAAATTACAAACAGATTCAACTTAACACAACAAACCTACACAGTCCCTGTCTTGTTTGCAACGCCTGTATACTGCTGTTCTGAGTATATAGGGCCTGGGGGCCACACGCATTTCCTTTTTTTAATATGGGTACGGGGTTCCTCTTAATATGCGTACAAGACCCAAATAGGCTGGTAATGGGCAGGGAGGGCTACCCATGCCATTTTTCTGAATGATTTTCAACCATATTGCAGGAACCAGATATAACATTAAAACCGCAAGCAGTTTTAAATGGTGTTATTTCCGTTTAATGTCATTTTGTGCAGGGACTGTTCTAAACACGGGAAACACGTGGCACTTCACAGGCATACTACAGACACCCCCAGGCACCATATTTAAAGGAATATTTCACTTTTTTTTTCACTTTAATCGTCATTAAAATCAGTGCTCCCGCCAAAAAGGCAGTTTTTAAAACCTTTTTTTGCATTGACCCATGTCCCCTGAGGCAGGAGTCAGGTCCCCAAACCCTTTTTAGGATAGTATCTTGCATATTAGCCGTTAAAATTAGCACTTTCCATTTCGAACGTTCGAGTCCCATAGACTTCAATGGGGTTCTAACGTTAGTTTCGAACGCGGGGTCCGTTCGAACGTTCTGGTGCGAACCGAACCGTGGGGTGTTTGGCTCATCCCTATTGATGAATTGTAGCCATGACCCGAGCTTATCACACCCTCTCATCCTGCACCCAAATTATCGGGACCAATTTCCAGTGGACCTACGTGCCATAAAGGGACGTCAGCGCGGATGAAAGTTTGATGGCCTACAAGGGACGTCTAAGCTGGATACAGTTTATTGCATCCAAAATAGCACGGTTTGGCATCAAATTCTACATGCTCTGCGAGTCATCCACTGGGTACATCTCGGTCATTTACACTGGTAAAGGCACGAAGTTAAACTCCAGGTACAGGGGCTATGGGATGGCCACATCATAAGTCCTTACACTGCTGGAGCCATTGCTGAACCAGGGATATTGTGTGACCATGGACAATTTCTACACGTCTCCAGAACTGTTTGAGGTTTTGCTACAAAACAAGACTGATGCATATGGTACCGTTAGGCCTAACCAACGTGACATGCCATCTATGTTTGCCAAGAAAAAACTAAAAAACTGAGAAATGGTTGCCTGGTAGAAGGGTAAAATGATTGCAATGCGATGGCGAGACAAGAAGGACGTGTGTCTCATAAGCACTATGCACAATACCTCCACTGCCATGGTCCACACAAAAGGTGGGAAAGATGTGCTGAAGCCACAAGTCGTGATAGATTATAATTTACACTATGGGAGGGGTCGACAGAGGCGATCAGGCAATGACATTTTATCCGGCTATGCGCAAACAGCAAAAAAAAATATTATAAAAAGATTTTCCAGCATCTTCTGGAACAATGCCTTTGGAATTCATATATTCTATACAGAGCAAAGAGTGACAGGCCTCTTGTTCATGCTGATTTTATCTGGAAGGTGGCTGAGCAAATTTTTGTCAAACACCAGACGCCATCAGTAGCTGTGAACAGACCTGGACGACGTGCTGCTGACGTTGCCAACCCAGAATGCCTAACAGGTCCTCACTCTATGGACTACATACCGCCAACCGCAAAAAAGGCAGCACCTACCAGGATGTGCGTGGTTTGCTGTTCAAAGAGAGATAGCAATGGAAAGAAAGTCCAAAAAGAAAGCAGGTTCCAGATTCGGGAGAGTCCAGAGTCCAGAGTCCGGATTGTGATGTTGGACTGTGTGCTGTACCTTGTTTCAAAATGTATTGAATTGTCTTTGTTTGACAAATTTCATTATTTCGCATTACATTATTGAATAAAATTATATTATTTATTAGATTATAATTCATGATTTTGTGTTTCAAACTTTATCACGTCTGGGATGTCTACTAGAGTCTTGTTTGGTCAGGTTTAAGTAAGTAATTACTAAGAATTGCAGGCCTATAATACATAACACCAAATTTCCATGCAAAAAATTGTACCGCTTTTGGTACAAAATTCCTGACATAATCATACCGCCAGGTTAATAAAGAACACCTGATTGTTTAATTCAGAGACTTATTGTACTTTAAAAGTGTTGGTCTTACATAAAATGCACACATTTACTTGTATTTAGTTTTAAACATATTGTATGGCTCTCACAAAATTACATTTTAAAATATGTGGCTTTCATGGCTCTCTCCAAAAAGGTTCCCTACCCCTGTTGTAGATTGGTTTGTGAGTCAGTGCACTTCCTTCCAGAAAGGTTGTATTTTGGGGCAGTTCCACCAGATATGGAGAAGCGAGCCCGTCTCCTCCTTACATCTCCAGCAGTGGTAAGGGAGTGATGGAAATATTTTGTGTATTCTCAGGGGTGTTCTATACCACCTGGGGAATAGCTTGAATGCGTTCTCTTGTGCGTAAATGTTTACTGTTCCCTTGTGGATGCATGTATAGATTTTTTCCCAATCGTGTTCTGAGATATCTATGGCTAGATCTTTTTCCCATTGGCGGCAAGCTAGGTTGGATTTGGGGTTATGTAAGGTGTATATGTAAGAGATTAGGTGCGCTTGGGGTTCTTAGTTCTAAGTAATTCTTAATGCTCTTAGCTTAAATTGTACTCAGTATCAGGTTGATTTTTCTATTCTCATAACTGCCTTATGGACTGGTTTGGAGCACTTACTATATTTATTGATACTCGTCACGTGGCATAGTCTCGCTCTTCTAGCACATTTCTATAGATATCTCCTAACGCCATGGCCATTAAAGTCACCTCAATCAACACCAAAGGCTTAAATTCCCCCTTTAAACATAACCTTTTATGGAAAGAAGTGCATGCTCAGCATACTGATGTGTTATGTGTGCAAGAAACCAATTTTCAAACCAAACCTCCTTTGTGCACACAAGCATTACCCCCACTGTTTTTATGCAAATGCACCTAAAAAGCACTGCAGTGTAATGGTAGCCATTACTGCATCAGTTTCTTTTACTCTATATCATCTTGAACAAGATGAGGATGGTAGATATTTGATTTTATCCACTATAATTGAAAAGTGCCTTCTCACTATTGTAAATACAGTATGTATGCACCCAATACGGCCCAGAGGAAATTTTTGAAATCTTTGCTATCTAAACTTGCCGAATATAAAAACAACCCACTGATATTGTGTGGAGACTTCAATGACATCATTGATCCAACACTTGACACCACAAACACATTGAGGCATAGGCCTTGGGTCTTTCCTCCTTATTGAAATCAGAGGATCTTTTTTTTTTCCATGAAAATTTTTATTGAAAGTAACGAGAATACAACTTACTTGACAGTGTTATAGAAGCGGTTGTTATTACACAAAAAAAAGAAGGCGAGCATAACATTTATCCAGAACAAAACATCAAGTCATCCATTTGATCACTCTTTGAGGCAAGAGGTCCGTAGGAATATATTTCAAGATGATTAGCTAACAGTATAAAGCCTTTGGGAACGTGTTAGTACTACACAAGCTATGCCTCGTTTGGGGTAGGTTCCTTGACTCATTCATTTGTAGGCCTTTTAAATGTGAGGGTGTTCCCATGGCGAGAGGTTAATTGTCATTCTCGCCTCAATCGTCTCAAGGAGTAAAACCTTCACCTAGCCTATATGAGTCTGGATAAGGTGTTCAGCTTCTAATTGGGATAAGTGGTCTTCAGGAAGATCACACGGGGGGTTAGTAAAAGGGGGGTGAAGTGGGTGTGGGAAGGGATAGAGAGGAATAGAGGGGTAAGGGAAGCGGACCGGGGGGTGTGGAATGGGTCTCATCTCATCTCTCTCCCTCCGTAGGGGTAGGTATAAGGGTGGTGGAATCAGTTCTGCGGCTCTTCCGTGGTTTGAAGATTCTACACTTTGGGCATGTGTTAAAGGGGTTGTTTGGTGTAGAATTGGGTCCTCCAATTTAGGGTTCGGTGTCTTCCAGGGGGGCTTACTTGCCTTGTACTAGGGGTGGTCAAGTTGTGATATTCTGTTATTGTTAGGAAGTGGGTCCAGCAGGCCCATTTTGCAGAGAATTTTATGGGAGTGTCATTCGCTATGGAGATAAGTCGCTCCATTTCTGCTATTCTGGCAATCCTAGTGAGCCATTCTTTGATAGACGGTGGGTGCGTCAATCCCCAATGAGTAGGGATGCATTGTTTGGCAGCATTCACCATGTGCATGGCGAGTGACTTTAGGTAGTGTGTTGTATGAGCGCAAATTGGGTAGTGCAGGAGGAACTGGGCCAGTGAAAATTCCAGGGTGAGTGTGGTGACCTTGGTGGTGATACAGTTGACTTCGGTCCAGAATGGTTGTATTATGGGGCAGCCCCAGAAGATGTGTCGCATGTTTCCTTTTTCCATCTGACACCTCCAGCATGTATCTGGGTGGTCTAGGTTATATTTGTGAACCAGTATAGGGGTACGGTACCAACGCGTCAGGATTTTATATCCGTTTTCTTGTGTTGTGATGTTAACGGAACCCTTGTGTAAGGTCTGGTATATTTGTTCCCAGTCTTCTGGGGCGAGTGACAAGTCAAGGTCTCTCTCCCAAGTTGAACATGCCTTGCCAGCATTTGGCATGACACTTGAGAATAGCAGGGAGTGCGTTACCGAGAGAAGGTGACGTTGCGGGGTGTCAGCTTGGCATAGGGATTCAAATGGAGATGTGGGTCTAGAGACCTTAAATTTCCTGTCCATCTCATTGAGGTAGTGGGTCAGTAGTAAGTAGTTCCAGGGGGAGACGGGGGGGTTTCGCTGTCGGAATGTAGTTTATCGTAGGGTATAAGTTTTCCTTGAGTGAAGAAGTGGCATATTAAGGCATTTTTGTGTGGCCAGGACTCGTTCAGGAAGTTCCTGTGTAGTCCAGGTGGGAAGTCTAGGTTTAGGTGAACTGGAGTAAGAGGACCAGGTGTCGAGGAGAAGGAAGTCACTTTGCAGGAAGCTTGTCAATGTTGGACCAATCAGGGGGTGTGAGAGGGTATCGCTTGCGATGTGTTTATGAGGAATCCATGGTAAAGTATGTAGTGGTAGTGGGGTAAAGGAGGCTTCCAGGTGGATCCAGTCCTTAATGCCATTGTGGATATTCCAATCTACTATCCTAGTGAGCTGACAGGCCCTATAATAGTTTCTTATGTCGGGGAGACCTATCCCCCCTTTAAGCTTGGGTAATGATAGGTGTTGATAGCTGAGTCTGGGTTTTTGGTCCCCCCAGAGGAAGCGTGTACAGAGACTCTTGTAACTCTTGAAGAAGGTGGTGGGTATGGGGATAGGTGCCGCTTGTAGAATGTATAATGGGCGGGGTAAGACGTTCATTTTTAATATGGCCGCTCTACTAAACCAGGAAAAGATGGGTTTGTTCCACCGTTTAATGTCGTTAGTGAGGTTTTGTAGTATATGGAGATGGTTTCTACTGTATAGGTCCTTTAGGCATTGTGTGAGCTGGATTCCTAGGTATGTTATATGGTCTTCCTTCCACTGGAAGGGGAAGTTGCTTTTGCATTGGGCTACTACACTACTGGGGAGCGATACATTTAGGGCATGGGATTTGGAGAAGTTGATCTTTAGATTTGAAATTAGTTGAAATTGGTGGAATTCTTTTAGAAGGTTGGGTAGAGAGATATGTGGGTCAGTGAGGAAAATGAGAATATCATCGGCATAGGCCGCCAGTTTGTATTCTTTGGGGGTGGTTTGTACACCTCTAATGTCTGGGTTAGATCTTAGGCTTCTTAGAAAGGGTTCAAGGGTGAGGACGAAGAGGACTGGGGAAAGGGGGCAGCCCTGCCTTGTACCATTACAGATGGAGAAGGCGTCTGACAGGGTGCCATTGACTCAGACTCGTGCTATTGGGTTGGAGTACAATGCCATTATGTAGCTTAATAAGCGGTGTCCTGCGCCCATAGTTTGGAGGACTGCTTCCATATAGTCCCAGGCAACCCTGTCAAACGTCTTCTCCACGTCCAATGATAGAAAGAAACCCGCTGTACTGAAGGTGAGGAAGTGATGGAGATTAATAGCTTTTAAAGTGTTATCCCTGGCTTCTCTGCCAGGGATAAAGCCTACCTGGTCCTGATCAATAACACTTGGAAGGAGGGGGAGCAGGCGATTTGCTATGATTTTGGCGAAGATTTTTATATCCAAATTTAAAAGGGAGATCGGTCTATAGTTTGCAGTTTGTGTGGGGTCCTTTCCTTCTTTGGTATTACAGTGATGCGGGCCTCCAGCATAGAGGATGGGATCGGGAATTCTGGGGAAAGCGAGTTAAATGCCTTAAGGTATGGAGTGTGTAGGACATCTGCAAATGTTTTATAATAAACTGCAGAGAGGCCGTCCGGGCCTGGACTTTTCCCGGGTTTCAGGTTTTTCAGGGCTGTGTCCCATTCAAGTTTTGATATGGATAGGTCTAGTTGGGTGGAAGTTTCTGGTAACAGTGCTTTGGGGCAGTGAGCTTGTAAGAAACTGTCAATGAGATCTTTCCTGGCTGGTAATCCTATCTGAGTGGGTTCTGAGGCTTTTAGATCGTATAAACGTGCGTAAAATTGCTTGAAGGCATGCGCAATATCTGGGCTGCTCTGTACTGTGTTTCCGTTTGATGTTTTAAGCTGGTGGACAATTGTTTTAGCTCTTTTAGTGCATAGTGCCTGTGCCAGTAGGTGTCCGCTTTTGTTGCCATGCTCATAAAAGAGCTTCTGAGATAGTTTCCTTTTGATTTTTTGATCTAGCATCTCCAGGAGGTTTCTCCGTGTTTCAGAGAGTTCCTCTAGGGTGCGTTGGGCTAGGTCTCGTTTGTGTTTTCTTTCCATTGTTTGTATTTTCGTGGATAGCTCGTTCATTTGTTTCTGTCGGTCACGCTTTACAGACGAGGTAATGGAGATGAGATGTCCTCGTATCACGCACTTGTGTGCTTCCCATTGGGTTAACGGTGTAGTGTCAGGGGTGTCATTGTCTACAAAATAGTTGGAGATAGTTGCTGCCATCTTATTTACCCTGTCCTTGTCTGTGAGTAAGTTGGGGTTGGAGCAGGAGATATGGGGCGGGGGGGGTCAGAGGATCAAGTGGGGTGTGGGTTTGGGGAGTTAGATATGGGGGATAAGATCTGGTATCCAGGGGTAAGTGTTTAGACAAGCTGACTTACCCTTGAAGGGGTGGGGGTCCGGAAAAGGTCAGCAGGGACTACCTGAGTTTGCTGGATGTGGGTGTGGTAATTACGGGTCTCAGAGTGGTCGAACTCTCAGCTACTCCGGAGGTCTGTCAAAAACATATGTGGGCTCCGTATTGGTGGTTGTTTTCGATGAGATGTAAGGGATGTGCGGCTTCTTGGAGAGTTGGGGAAGGTACTAACCGAGAAGAAAGAAGGTCAGGAGATCAGCTTCAAGCATGAGGTGACATGGGCATGTTCGCTGGGTCTAAATTCAGTTTTAATCAAGGGGGTGAGTAAAATTTTGAGGTTGTTCGAATGTTTATTCGGAGTGGAGTGTTTGAGCGTGACATGCTTAGAAAAGCAGGACGTGTCTCATCAGATAAGAAGCAATACAGAAAGTGCCTAAGGAAGAGGCTAGTAGGATTTTGCTTCATGGGGTTCGCTTCTAAATGGAAAGGTACAGTAGGTCGATAATTAGCTACCCCAGTTTCATCTGTCTGAGAGCAGTGCTATTCCAGAAAAGCGCAAGTGCTGGGATCGTGTTTTAATAACCCGAACCGGTAAATTTGTTCCATATACATGTATAAACAAAGGCAAACTTAACCAGGTCTACAGTATTTGTGTGTAGGCAACAAAAACCTTAGGTTCATGAAGAGTACCTTTGGATGAGCCTGCAGGTGTCTCAACTCCAATTTTCGATCCGGGTATACCCCATTGGATGGGATACTATACTAGGACCTTTGACCCGGCTTCTGCGGTCATGATGGCTCTTACAAGTGAATTTAGGGGGGCCGGGTTAACCTGCAAGCCTCCATCCTCCAGTTTCATCATACCTTCGAAAGTGGGTATTTCAAACAACGTAGGTATAACCTGTAAAGATAAAAAAAAGGAAGAACAAAGGTAAAGCAGGGAGGGAGTCTATATCAAACGTGCTGAGGGATTAGCACTAACAAAACAGGCTCGATTAATCTGTGGAACAGGGTCTTTGGTTAATCCTCTATCTGGGGTCCGCTGCATCACTGACCGTGAAATTGCTGTAAGCGGCTATAATACCCCGCCTCGCTCTAGCGAGAAATGGGCACGGGTAATAGTGTGATTGGGGGCAGAGTGGTGGTAAGTGGGGGGAGAGTAGGGCTGTTGAGGGAGATGGGTAGTCTGTCCATGGGCGAAAGTACGTTGCTCCATTTCGGGTCTCTTTCCAAGTTCCATTGCAGTCCGGTAAGGTGATTATGGGGTAAGTTATGGAAATTTAGTGCTGCTGGGCCTCCGTTGCTTTTCCGGTTGTTTTCCAGGTTAGGGTAGTGGTACCTGTCTTAACTCTGATCGTGGGATGGTATAGAAAGGGTTATAGAAAGTCTTATGAAGCCAGGCTGGTGTAGGCAAATAGGGACCAGGGAAGGGGGGCAGTGCTTATCATAACAAGAGGGTGGTATTCAGTCAAAAAGGGCACTGACCTTGTTCCACAGATGATTTTCCAGGGTTAAAGTGTGTCTTCTTTATGGTGAAATCCGCGCTCGAGGATGATCCGGGGAGGCTATAGGACTACCGTTCCTTGGTGATCTTTGCGTTGTCGAGGGTTGGTATAGCTGGACCAGTGAGCGACGGCAATTAGGATCTCTTTGACCGGCTTTCGTGGACTCCTTCCATTGAGGTCGCATTTCTTGCTAACGGGAAGTGGAAGTCGCTGTACCAGTCAGGGAGGTCAATTTTGGGGATCTCTAAAACACTGCAGAAATGGTCTAGGTCCTCCGGCACTCTTAGTGCTGCCGTACGGCCCTAGTGTGATGCCGATAGGCAGAATAGGAATTTCTACCTGTATGCAATAGATCTCGCTCTCAGGAGGTCTAGAAGCGGTCCCAGTTCTTTCCTTCTCTGTAGAGTGATATTTGAAGGGGGAAGCTCACTAGGCAGCAGACTATGTCACGAGGAGGATCAGTTTCTCTCCCTCGCGGTCTCAAGGCTCTGTGTAGTCTTTCTATCTCGACTGGTGTATCCTGGGGTCTTTCCAGGATATCGTTGAACAGGGCTACCGTTGTTTGTGTAAGTCTGCCAGATTCCACACTCTCAGGTAATCCCCTCACTCTTAGCCCTTAGGCCCTAGCCCTACACACGGTTGGAGATTCTGACAACCAAATCCGTCGGATTTTGTCCGAAACTGTTGCATACACACGGTCGGACAAAGTTGACGGAAAATCCGAAGTGATGACGTTATTTCGTTACGACGGGACTACGTTCACTCTGGTAGCCAATAGCTTTGGTGTAGGAGTTTGATCTGAGCATGCGTGGCACTTTGTCCGATCGGAATTCTCTACACATGATCGGAGTATGTCCGATCGGAGCATTTTGTCAGAAAATTTTACCGGCAAGTTGGAAAAGTTGGTCCTTCGGATACTCCGACGGAAACAGTCCGATGCAGACCACACACAATCGGACTATCCGACAAAGCGGTCCAATCGGACACATTCCGGTGGAGTCTCTGACCGTGTGTACAAGGGCTTAGATTGTGACGTCTGCCACGATTGTCTAAGTCCTCTAAGTGCCTTTGTAAATCTCTGAGGTGTGTGGTATGCGATTCAGTGACCTGCTGCACTTGACACAGGGAGACATCATGGCAGGCTGTTGTTAGTTCCACCTCTTCCACTCTGATGTTAATTGTGTGGATATCTCTCCTTAGGTCAGCGATCGCCGCTGACAGAGTATTCTTTATGTCAGAGGTGATCATCTGCATGTCATGCAGGTTGAGGGAGCTTGTCTCACCTTCCCCTGTGTCAGCTGCTCCTTCCTGTGCTGTGCGCGGGCTCCTACTCGAGGAGCGTGATCTCCTGGTGGAAGCAGCCATGTTCTCCCTCTGGTGCTGTGAGCGGAATAGCTCTGGTATCCTGCCGCCGGGCTGGGTTCTTGGTTCCCTTGGTGATCGGGACTTAGATGTGGAGTTACCGTGGCTTGTGTTTCTGGTCATGCCACTGTAAGAGCCTCCGGGAAAGTTAATTAGGACCTCGGGTAGCCGGAGCTCTCCGTTCAAGCAGCCAACTCCGAGCTGTTCCAAACCACGCCCTCCAGAGGATCTTTATGACCCATGGCGGTGTCTGCATGATACAGAGCGAGACTATATCTTTTACTCCCATTCCTAACAATCTTATTCTTGGATTGATCTGTTCCTCATCGATAAACACTTGCTACAAACAATCAACGACTCACAAATCGGCATAATAACTTGGTCAGACCATGCACCAATTTCAAGTACGCTGTCTGCCCATAACCACTTACCTGACCAC
Source organism: Lithobates pipiens (assembly GCF_037356315.1). NCBI lineage: Eukaryota > Metazoa > Chordata > Amphibia > Anura > Ranidae > Lithobates > Lithobates pipiens. Next base: position 211,678,367 of record NW_027507903.1, read on the forward strand.
TCAGTTTGGAGAATGAATACCTCCCTTCTAACTAATCCTCTCTATGAAACCCAGATCAAGTACAAGATTGAGAACTTCTTTACTGTTAATTCACAATCCATCACAGATCATGCAATGATTTGGCACGCACGCAAAGCTTTTCTGCGAGGTCTATTCATAAAAATTGGGGCACATGAATGAAAAATTCACTCATCCACTACTGACTCCTTGCTATCCCAAATCTGCTCTTTAGAGCAAACTAATAAGGTTAATCTCACATCTACCACATCCCGTGAACTCACACAATTAAAATGCCAGCTCAGTGAACACCTACAGAGAAAATTTGACTTTTATGTCAAACATATAAAACTTCAGTTATAATCATCGGATAACAGACCAGGAGCCCTTTTAGCTTGTCAAATTAAAAAGTATATGTCAAATAAAAAAATGTCATTCCTCACAAACACCAATGGTAAATGTATAACAAACCCACTTGACATAGCAAAGGAGTTTAGTGCCTTCTACGCCAAACTTTGCAATCTCTCAGAATCATCCCCTCCCCCCAGATTAGAAGACATTGAGGCCTTCCTCTCTTCCATTAAACTCCCCTTGGTTTCCTCGGCACAAGCAGAAACCCTTTCCGCAACCTTTACTTCGGGAAGAAATTCTCAAAGCTATAGGGAAACGTCCATTGCATAAAGCTCCTGCCCCCGACGGCTTCCCCAATGAATATTTTTAATGCCCTGTACACATGACTGGTTTTCCTGTCGGAATAAACTCTAAAGGTTTTTCCGATGGAGTTCTGATGGAATTCCGCTGAAACTGTCTTGCGTACACACAATCACACCAAAGTCCAATCGTCAAGAACACGTTGACGTACAACACATACGACGTGACTAGAAAAAAGAAGTTTAAATGCCAGTATCCAATAGCTTCCATCTCGTACTTGCTTCAGAGCATGCGTCGTTTTTGGTCTGTTGGAACAGCATACAGACGAGCGGTTTTCCCGAATATTTAGAACATGTTCTATTTCTAGGTCCATCAGAATTTTCTAAAAAAAAAAAGTCAAATGAGGCATAAAAACAATCGGAGTATACAATGAAAAGCTTCCATCTGATTTTTTATGTTGGACATTCTGCTTGTGTGTACGCGGCAAAACACTATGTGATGCTCCTTACCCCATACCTTAGCAACATTTACAACCAGTATGCCTCCACAGGTTTAATCCATAGAGAATCCCTTGAAGATCTTGTGATCATACTGCCTAAACTGGGCAAACCTACAGATGGCCCAGCCAATTATTGGGCTCTTGAATTCACTCTTGAATTCAGTTGCTAAATTGTTTGCAAAATTACTATCACAACGTCTTTCAACAGTCATCCCCAAAAGAATTCACCCTGACCAAGTAGGCTTGTTCCTGGTAGAAAAGCATCTGATGGCACCAGGCGGTTTGTTGATCTTATACAGTGGGTGGAATACTGTCAAACTCCTTCTCTGTTCCTGTCCCTGGAGAGGAGGCATTCGGCAGGGTCCAATGGGCCTATATGGACTTAGTACTACAAAAATTTGGCCTTTCAGGCACATTTTAATCAGCAATTTTAAGCTTATATTCTTCCCCAAGTGCACAAGTTTGGACCTCGGGTATCGTATCGGAATGGTGAGAGGTGGTTAGTGGGGTCCCCCAGGGTTCTGTGCTGGGACTAATAATATTTATCTTGTTCATAAATGACCCGGAGGATGAGGTAAATAGTTCAATCTCTGTATTTGCAGATGATACTAAGCTAAGCAGGGCAATAACTTCTCCGCAGGATGTGGAAACCTTACAAAAAGATCTGAACAAATTAATGGGGTTGGAAACTACATGGCAAATTAGCCTTAATGTAGAAAAATGTAAAATAATGCATTTAGGTCGCAAAAATATGAATGCAATCTATACACTGAGGGGAGAACCTCTGGTGGAATCTAGGATGGAAAAGGACCAAGGTATTCTAGTAAATGATAGGCTCAGCAATGGCATGCAATGCCCAGCTGCTGCTAACAAAGCAAACATAATAGTGGCATGAATTAAAAAGGGCATCAACTCCAGAGATAAAATGATAATTCTCCCACTCTACAAGACTCTGGACCAGCCGCACCTGGAATATGTTGTCCGGATCCGGGCACCAGTCCTCAGGAAGGATGTACTGGAAATGGAGCGAGTACAAAGAAGGGCAACTAAGCTAATAAAGGGTCTGGATGATATTAGTTATGGGGAAAGGTTGCGAGCACTGAACTTATTCTCTCTGGAGAAGAGATGCTTGAGAGGGGATAAGGTTTCAATTTATAAATACTATACTGATGACCTCACAATAGGGATAAAACTTTTTCGTGGAAAGGAGTTTAACAAGACACGTGGCTACTCATTAAAATTAGAAGAAAAGAGGTTTAACCTTAAACTAAGTAAAGGGTTCTTTACTATAAGAGTGGCAAGGATGTGGAATTCCCTTCCACAGGTGGTAGTTGCAGCAGGGAGCATCGATAGTTTAAAAAAACTATTAGATGAGCACCTAAGTGACCACAACATACAGGGATATACAAGGTAATAATGACATGTAATCACACACATAGGTTAGACTTGATGGACTTGTGCCTTTTTTCAACATCCCATACTATGTTATGTAACTATGTAACTATGTATTGGATCCCTTTCTAATTACAAATGGAAGGAGACAGGGACTTGCCCAAACAATACACACAGCCCCTTCAGTATCAGGAATCAAGATTGGAAACACGGAACACAGAATAGGTCTATATGCCGATGATGTCATAGTAGCTTTAACAAAACCCTCACGATCACTCTTTGAAATCCAACATATTCTGAACCGCTTTAGTCTAGTTTCCCTCTAGAAAGTGAACTACATTAAATCGGTTATGTTAAATATAGGCCTTGATACTCACACAAAAAAGATGATTTCAGCACAGACCCCATTTGCATGGTCCTCTGGCCCCTCTCTAGCCTACTTAGGAATATGTTTAACCTCCCCTAGCAAAATTATGCTACAAACTAATTTCAATGACCTCATAGAAAAGCTTCTACAATTATCCAAGAAACTCAGTTATATCTCAGTTTCATGGGGGGGTAGAATAGCTCAGGCAAAAATGTACCTGTTAAACTTACCACATATTCTTTATATATTCTGGACCATCCCCCTGCCATTTGCTCAGGCTCAACTACACAGACTCCAGGCAATCATTAACACATTCATATGACAACAAAAGCACCCCAGTATAAAAAAGTCAATCCTCACTTCTCCAGTAAGCTATGGTGGCTTGGGGGCTCTTAATATTCAATCTTACTACCATGCTGTACTCCTAGACCAAATCAAAAACTAACATCACCAAACTAACTGGAAACAAATTGAATCCACAGTATTGGGCATTGACCCAAAATTTCTGCTCAGCTCATTTGATCTGCTTCAAACATACCTATGGGTTATCTTCTTAGTCTTTCTATATATACCTCCGCATTTGTTCCCTATTCTCCTAAACTCAATGGTCTGAGGACCATTGAAGCTTTGCAACACGCCTAAACCTGCTGTCAGCGGGATTTCTTTGATATACAAGCTACTCATTACTCCTTCTCAAGACCTATCTTCATCATCAATACAATACCGGTCTTCCTTCACGACAGATCCCCCTGGAGCTGAGCACTGGCACCTGGCCCTTTGACTGCCGCTGCGGTTGACCCATTGTATCACACATTGGGATGCATTACTAAAGCTGTACTATATACCATCCAGACTTGCCAATATATACCCTACCACCTCACCGAGGTGCTGGCACAAATGTGGATACATTAGAACTCTATATCACATCTGGTGGGACTGCCCTAATATCAAAGTCTACTGGTCAGAAGTGTCTAATCTCCTTACTTCTATATGCTCGGTCCCCTCACCATTGTACTCGCTGATCTTCTGTTGCGCTTGTCTATTCCATCATGGCCAAAACCAATCAAAGTAGTGGAAACACATATTTTGATTGGAATTTTCAGTTGGAATTTTCTTTCTAGAAAACCTACATTATCCACTTCGAAATTTCACATTGCATGGGCAGATTGGATTGCTGAACACAGAAGTGAGGCACTTTATTGAGGGCAATGTGGTCTGCATTCTCTTTTCCCTCTTTCTTGTCCCAGATCCTCTATGTTTTTTCTAGTTTTAGAGTGCTTATAATGTTACTATACCCATATGCTGAGTCTAAAACCAGATCACCCTCTTTGAACATTCGCATGTTGATACACTATAGATATGAATTTTCTGCCGAACGAATGATAAATTGAAAGGTTAATGTGTTTCCTGTCCGAACTGTTTGCACTAGGTATATGTAAAAAAACAAACAAAAAATTGATTCATTTATGTCCACTGAACGATTTATTGGTTATTACATGATGGCACTATCATTTGTTCTCATGGCGGAATGTTTGTTTTTTGAAAATGGTTTTGGCCGATTTTTCATATAGTGTAAGGCCAGCATTTTTTAACAGTAACTACAGGACATATATTTGAGAGTTTGTTTATCATTTACGTTTAATGTGCTAATTTATTAAATATCCATTGATTGAATATATTCAATAATTTTGTAAGTGATGTCAATGATTTATCTTCACCTCTTTTTTGGACCTCTAATGCAGTAATTAAAATTTATGGGATTTACACTCATACACAGTAAGTACATATAGGGTTATGTTTCTTTGCTTACATATTTTTATTAAAGTATTAATTAGCATCAAAGTGTTACAAAAATACACAATATGGCAATTTATCACGATTTCTGTAACAAAAAGTAGGAAAACAATTCAAGACAAAAGTATTTCCTTTGTACAAAAAGATAACACATGACATGCTAAAGAAGATGGCCAAGAGGGAACCAGTGATGTTAGTCATTAGAGCAGGAGACAGTTTATGTGAAAAGATACGGAGTGAAAAGTGGAGCATCCATGCATAAGTCTCAGAGATGAACTCTGTGAAGTGCTTAATAATGCTGTATGAACCTGTCACCCAGCTAGTTTCTGGAGAAGGACAGAAATAGCATATAAAAAAGAACAAGCAGTAACTATAGAAGAGGAATCAGATGTAGCGTTGATAACTGTAGATATTGATGGTGAAGCTGCCTAATAGTTCAAGTACATCAATAGGCTTGAGATGTGAGCAAACAAACATAAATATAGTTATGTTATGCACACACATCTAAAAAGAGAAAATTGGTAATGATTTGGCAAGTATTTATCTATGTCTAAACAAAGACATTTTATAATTTAAAGTGTTTGTAAACCCACTTAGTGATTATCAGGCAATCCCCTGTCTTCCAAAATGCCAAGTGTCCTGCATATGTGCCTTATTAAAAAATTGTGTTTTTAATAAAACATACTGTATATACAGGACACTTAGCATTATGGAAGACAGGGAATTGCCTAATAATCACATAGTTATTTCAACAGTGGGGGGTAGGGAAGTGGTGGCAGTACCTGACACAGAGCTGACAGACAGGGATGGGGGGGGTGGTGGTAGAGGAGAGCTGAGGGCACGTAAACTGACCACACTGTCAGGGCTCAGCAGCCATGATAAAACGTGGTCAGTTTGCAGCGGGGAGGGCAGAACCAGGCAGGATCATCCATGCATTTCAGGCAATAGAAGAGGCCAACTTACACAGCACAAACACTGTTATGCATAATGTACCTGAACAGGATCCATTTTTTCTTTTTTTAAAGAGTAACAAACACTTTAAATTGTTGAAAGCATTGAAAGAGCTCCTGAATCCTAAGATCATGTAAAACTGTCTCTCTTGAAAGGATGTGTATATATTTTCAGATTGTACCACCTAAAATATTTTATGTTTGACATACCAGGACTACCAGCTGATATCTCCACAGAAAAAAAGAGCAAGAAATCACGGAGCTCCCTGATAACACTGGCTTGTAGGTGTTTTATTGAATAGGTTCTATAGGAGAGGGACCTAGATAAACTAGACTTCTCTCAGAGATTTCAAATATCACAACCATAGAGTTTTTTTATATCCCTGTTTATACAGAATTGCTTAACCACTTTCAGACCGGACCAATTTGCTGGTCAAAGACCAGACCACTTTTTGCGATTCGGCACTGTGTCGCTTTAACTGACAATTGCGCGATCGTGCGACGTGGCTCCCAAACAAAATTAACGTCCTTTTTTTCCCACAAATAGAGCTTTCTTTTGGTGGTATTTGATCACCCCTGCGGTTTTTATTTTTTGCGCTATAAACAAAAATAGAGCGATAATTTTGAAAAAAACGCATTATTTTTTACTTTTTGTAATAATAAATATCCGCCAAAAATATATATAAAAAAAAATTTTTCCCTCAGTTTAGGCCGATACGTATTCTTCTACATATTTTTGGTAAAAAAAATCGCAATAAGCGATTATTGATTGGTTTGCGCAAAGGTTATAGCGTTTACAAAATAGGGATAGTTTTATAGCATTTTTATTAATAATTTTTTATTATTTTTTTTTTACTAGTAATGGCGGCGATCTGCGATTTTTATTGTGACTGCGACATTGTGGGGGACCCATCGGACATTTTTGACACATTTTTGGGACCATTGTCATTTATACAGTAATCACTGCTATATAAATGCAGTGATTCCTGTGTAAATGACACTGGCAGTGAAAGGGTTAACCAGTGGGTGGCAGTGTAGGGGTTAAGTGTTCCTAGGGGTGTGTTACTAACTGTGGGGGGGTTGGGCTTTCATTTAGTGTACACTGATCTCTGCTCCAATCACATGGAGCAGAGATCAGCGTCACTAGTTGCTAGGCAGAATGGAAAAATGTTGTTTATACAGCATTTCCTCCATTCGGCCGCTCCGTGAGACAATCGCGGGGATGCCCGCGGCGATCGAGTCCGCGGGTCCCGCGACCGGACTCACGGGGGTCCCGACCAGCGCGGGAGCGCGCCGCCGGCGGCGCGCTCCCGATGGCACGGCAGCAACGAATATTGGACGTACATGTACGCCAATATGCCTGCCCGTGCCATTCTGTCGACGTACATCGTCATGCGCTGGTCGGGAAGTGGTTAAAATGGACCAATTTTATAACACAATTCAAAAACACAGAGATGAGAGGAGGGGGAATGTTTGTATTAAAAATCTGGAAAGCTGCCTAAAAAGATAAAGCTACTCCAACACAAATACAATATATATGGAGAAGTGAGTACTGTCACTCTAGGACAGGAAGTATGCTACTTGTATGTTCACCAGGTGAAAATAAATCTAAAGCCGCGTACACACGGGCGGACTGTCTGTCCAACTTAGTCCGCCGAAACACATTTCAGCGGACAGTCCGCTCGTGTGTGGGCTTCAGCGGACTTTTTCAGCGTGCAGTCTGGCGGACTAAGTATTTCGGAATTTCCATAATATTGTCCGTCCAACTTTGGTTTCAGCGGACAGTCCGCTCGTGAGTAGGCTAGTTGGACGGACTAAGTATGGCGCATGCTCAGAAAGGATTTACACGGCGAAAAGGTTGCATTGCTGTGTATTGGACGTCCTATTTCTAGTCCCGTCATACGTGCTGTACACATCATCGCGCAAGCTTTCGACGGACTGTTTGTTCATCGTGTGTGGTCAAGTCCGTTCATTCGAAAGTAGGACGGACTGTCCTTCGGATTGTCTGATGGACTAAGTTGGCCATACAGTCCGCCCGTGTGTACGCGGCTTTAGAATAAAACGAATGCAGCCACCACGGCTAAAAACATGTAAACTGCAATACACGGTATTAAATGATTAAATAATTGTTTTGGGGTTTACATACTGATTATATTACTAGATTCCCTACCTGATAATGTCAGACAAAGACACAGACTGAATTTTTGACAATTTTCACTGTGCTAGTCTAACAAACAATATAACAGGTTAGAGACCAAACTACTTGTCATTCAAACGATTGCTAGTTATCAAAAGCAACCCTCAGATCTTTGTCACATCTGTTAACAAATCTGCTGATGTATTGTCAGAATTACTATGCTGATATTAACACTGTAACCATTGCAAACAGCCTTTAGTAGAGCTATCCAAACATTTTGTATGTCTAGAAAAACAAGTGTCAATATATTATAGAGTATTTGGAAAATATTCTCTATTCTATTTATTTTGTTGATCTGTATAAATCTTTTACTTGTGAAAGTAATGGAATGTTCCATGATGATAGATGATTGTTGCTTTATTTACATCTTCACATGCCTTTATTTTCTGATAAATCTATGTCTCTTAGTGTATTCTGAAGAAATGTAGAAATTGGGAAATTTTCCTATAAAACGTTATAGTTACCTAATTACATAGTAAATCAGGTTGAAAAAAAGACACCAGTCAACCAATAGAAAATAAAAAAATACATAGAAATCCTCCATATACACAATCCTATCCCCACATATTCAGATGAAGTTAAAAAACAAACAATTCAGTATGATCCAATTCGCTCAAGTGGGAGAAAAAAAGCCTTCCTGATACCCCAGAAGGCAATCATATATTTTATAGATCAACTACTTCTAATGTTATTACCTCTAAATGTTAAAATCAATATCCAGTTATATTTTGTCAATTTAGGAATGCATCCAGCTCTTTTTTAAAACAATCTACTGAGCTGGCCAGAACTAGTTCTTAAGGGTGTTTCTTCCTTATATTCACAGCTCTTACTATGAAGAAGCCTTTTCATATGTGAAGGGTAAATCTCTTTTCCTCTATGAAGAGGGGATATGAGAGATACAAGCCCTGGTCTGCCAGTTTTGCAATATAATGTTTCAAACAATTACTTTATTCTCAAAAAATAATCCATACCTTCCAATACTTAAAGCGGAACTACACTGCATCTGATCACCACAAACCCAAAATGTTGTTTAATTCATTTTTAATATTCAAAACAAACTCACCCATCCAGTGGGGAAGCTAGACTGTGCTTCACTTGGGGCAAAGACACAGTTTGGGCCCCCCTCCCCTCGGCCCATGGCGTCAGTGGAGCAGTGGATGGTGTCAATCATTAGTACAGTGGAGGGTGTCAATAGGGCAGTGGCCGGTGTCAGTAGGGCAGTGGCCGTGGCCGGCGTCAGTAGGGCACTGGCTGGTATCAATAGGGCAGTGACTGGTGTCAGTAGGGCAGTGGCCTATGTCACTAGGGCAGTGGCTTGTGTCAGTAGGGCAGAGGATGGTGTCATTAGGGCACTGGATGGTGACAGTAAGGCAGTGGATGGTGATAGTAAGGCAGTGGACTGTGTCAGTAGTGTTGCCTTATGGGGAGCTTATGGGTAATTGTAATGGGTTAATATAGTTGGGAATGGCAGGCATGTACGCATGTACGGGAATGGCAGGATTTAGTTTGAGTACCAAATTAATTTAACAATTCCCTTTGTGTATGCAGAAATGTTAGGTGCATGTGACATGTTAGATGCTCTGCTATTTACCCATCATAAGCTCAGATGTCAGAAAAATACACCATTTAAATTACTATATTTATCGGCGAATAACACACGCCCGCGTATAACACGCACCCTAAGTTTAGGAGGGAAGTTTAAAGAAAAAAACTTACATTTCAAATACCCATCAATGCAGCCTTGCAGTGTCCATCTGCAGCCTTGCAATGTCCATCTGCAGCCTTCCCCAGTATCCATCTGCAGCCTTCCCCAGTGTCCATCTGCAGCCTTCTCCAGTGTCCATCTGCAGCCTTGCCCAAAATTGTAGCATGAAAAAAGTGAGCTGCGCTAAAAAAACTCTAAATAGAAAAAATTAATCTAATCACAAAGATTCATCAATAATCACAAGAAAAAAAATATTAGTGACAAAAAAGGATACAAATAATTGAATTATATCAGTGAATAATATCTTTTCACCATATAAGTGACAAAAAAATTGTTTTTAAATCAGTGCCCATAATATGATTAGCATAAATTGCATACCCTTTATATATAAATCATATAAATTATCAGTATTAAAGAAAATAAACCAACACCCCCCCCCCCCCCAAATTAGTTGTAATGAATGAACAGAAAAAACCAACAAAAAAGAGTATTGAATTAAAGAAAAAAAGAAAAAATCCCAGAAAAAATGTCCAAAGAGCAGTGTTGATTCTTCCAAAGTGAAACTATGGAGTTAACACCCACAATGTTCTGTGTTAAAGAAAATCCAAACAATCCTCCACCAGTGAGAAGAGGGGCCGCTTAACAAAATTATGGATCTCAGTGTCAATGAGATCAACAGGGCAAAAGCACAGAAGTTCTGGATGAACCGTCACAGGAGCCACACAGCCTTTATCTCTGATACGAAGCCTCCAGACAAGGAACGAGGGTATCGTGGATCATATAAAAAATCAGAAAGGCACTCGCATAGCGTAAAACCTCTTAGTTTAATGGAATTAAAAAATAAACAGTATTGCATCCCGTGAACACGTCCGTTCGTGACGAAACGCGCGTAGGGAGGTAGGCGTTCTGACGTCTCCGCGTTCTATGCCCAGCTAGGAAGTGCGGGCGGCATATGAGTCCCGGCCGGCTCGTTTTTCTTATTATACGATCGTATTCTTCTGTGTACATGTGAGTGCAATACTGTTTATTTTTTAATTCCATTAAACTAAGAGGTTTTACGCTATGCGAGTGCCTTTCTGATTTTTTATATGATCCACGATACCCTCGTTCCTTGTCTGGAGGCTTTGTATCAGAGATAAAGGCTGTGTGGCTCCTGTGACGGTTCATCCAGAACTTCTGTGCTTTTGCCCTGTTGATCTCATTGACACTGAGATCTATAATTTTGGTAAGCGGCCCCTCTTCTCACTGGTGGAGGATTGTTTGGATTTTCTTTAACACAGAACATTGTGGGTGTTAACTCCATATTTTCACTTTGGAAGAATCAACACTGCTCTTTGGACATTTTTTCTGGGATTTTTTCTTTTTTTTCTTTAATTCAATACTCTTTTTTGTTGGTTTTTTCTGTTCATTCATTACAACTAATTTGGGGGTGTGTCGGTTTATTTTCTTTAATACTGATAATTTATATGATTTATATATAAGGGGTATGCAATTTATGCTAATCATATTATGGGCACTGATTTAAAAACAATTTTTTTGTCACTTATATGGTGAAAAGATATTATTCACTGATATAATTCAATTATTTGTATCCTTTTTTGTCACTAATATTTTTTTCTTGTGATTATTGATGAATCTTTGTGATTAGATAAATTTTTTCTGTTTAGAGTTTTTTTAGCGCAGCTCACTTTTTTCACCTATTTAGTCTGTTATCGGAGTATTACGATTAGGGTTGCTGCTTGTAGGGAATTTATTTATAATATTTTTTTCTTGTTTGAATAGCGCGGTTTACTCTTTATATCAAAATTGTAGCATGTTTGGTTTTTAAATTTAGAGACATTCGGCTCCTCTCGTCTTGTCCCCACTGTCTCCGAGGGCAAGAGGAGCGCTGCCGACATAGACAGAGCCGCGATTTTGCCCTGATTTTAAGGGGAATAAAGTGTGTGTTATACGCTGATAAATACGGTAAATACTTTATCGGAGACTTGATGGGGCCTAGGTAATTAGCTAGATAAGGTCTTGTAGTCCCCTTTGTTAATCAACCCTTTTATCCACTTCAAAGAGACATGTAATATGCAGAGAATATGCCATCTGTTCAGGAACGGACAATTTGCCCAAGCTATAACCTTGCATAGCTAAATGCCCCATTCAAGAGAAAGTGATGAGAATTAATTTCTCTTCTAATTCACTTTCTCCCCCAAAAGAGGAGGTTCTAGTGAGTGGCTTAGCTAGGCTAAATTAAGGGGATGGGGGAATTGTCCAATCCTCGATGAGATCCACCCAGAGGGAGGAGAGGGATAACATCATTCCACCAATCAGTGTGGCCCTGTGCAAGTCAATGAGAGATAGACCTTTATTAGTTTAAATCACACATGGAAGGCAGAAGGATTCATGTGTCTGAATTGGGCCCATACCACTGGTAAATATCAGGACCTGAAGGTATACCCGCTTGTCCTATTTGTTTGTTTGCTGTTTGTAGTCTGATGTTTTGAGGAATATACTCTGTATTCTTTTATTTAACCTAAGATTGTCTTTCTTTGTATAGGCTATAGATTGCTGTGTATTAGTTTAGACTTTCTTACCACTTACCAATACCTTTTTGTATTGTGTTAAAGCTTTCACTCGTGGTCAAAGAACTTTTATTTAACCCAAATCATATCTCAGAGATCGTAATCTCAAAATATAACTTTTGGGTAACAGTAGGGCAGTGGCTGGGCTGTGTCAGTAGGGCAGTCACTGTTGACAGTAAGGCAGTGGACTGTGTCAGTAGGACAGTGGCTGTTGTTAGTAGGGTAGTTGACTGTGTCAATAGGGCAGTGGACTGTGTCAGTAGGGCAGTGGACTGTGTCAGTAGGGCAGTGGACTGTGTCAGTATGGCAGTGGATGGTGTCTGTAGAGCAGTGGCTGGTATCAGTAGGGCAGTGGTCTGTGTCAGTAGAGCACGGTCTGGCATCAGTAGGGCAGTGAACTGTATCAGTAGGGCAGTGGGCTGTGTCAGTAGGGCAGTGGGCTGTGTCAGTAGGGCACTGGCTGGTGTCAGTAGGGCAGTGGTCTGTGTCAGTAAGTCAGTGGACTGTGTCAGAAGGGCAGTAGCTGGCATTAGTAGGGCAGTGGATGGTGTCAGTAGGGCAGGGAATGGCCTCAGTAGGGCTGTGGACTGTGTCAGAGGGGCACTGTCTGGTGTCAGTAGGGCAGTGTCTGGTGATAGTAAGGCAGTGTCTGGAGTTAGTAGGGCAGTGGCTGGTGTCAGTAGGGTAGTGGACTGTGTGAGTATTATGGCAGTGGCTGGCATCAGTAGAGCAGTGGATTGTGTCAGTAGGGCAGTGAATGGTGTCAGTAGTGCAGTGTACTGTGTCAGTAAGGAAGTGGCTAGCGTCAGTATTAGAACATAGGTTCCTATGATGCTTTATAGGTAGGCAGGTGTAACAAAGTCTTTAACAACATTGGAACCATGTCCTTTTACAGACATCCAGTGCAGATTGATGAACACTGGACTGAAGCATGAAAAGTGAAAAGTTGTCGAGATTTGAGGGAGTGGCACTTACTTTTGCTATCCACCTCCTCTCTTGATTCAGCCTCCAGCACCTAACACAGCCTCTCTTCTCTTGGGCACCATCTTTGTCCTCTAGTGCTCCTGCTATGTGGTGCTCCCGTCCTCCTTACGCTGCCAGGACACTCGTTGAGGAAGCAAGGTAACCAGGCAAACTTCCCTCACCTTTACCCATGTGACTTCCCGACGGCTAATGGCACTGGGGCTCACAGAGAGGCGTTCTCAAAGGGTGGAGCTGGTGTTGTGAGGCAAAGTGGGACAGGCTGGGGACATGGCTAACAGTCAACGATCTGCACTGGATATCAATGAAACAAGAACATATTGCGGTTCCAATATCCCCCGTGCCCGTTCTCATCTTCATCATCCTGCTACGTGGATCATTGCTACGACAGTTTTAGGAGGAGATTGGACACCAAGTGAACGGCAGTAGGAGAGGTTTGGATGAGACTTGTGGTGCCCTTCTTAATGCAGTGTCCGGGGAACATGCCCCCCCCCCCAGTTTGACTGTGCCTATCCACCCATGTCTCCATGTTTTATTTTGCTGACAAATCACTTTGAAAAACTCCCCCTAGAATTTCTGTCTGTGGCCATCTTGAGTAAGGACAGATGATTCATGTAGCATTTGCTTCCTGGAATCCATCTACCCTTAGCTCAGGCATGCAGACAGGAACTAAGAAAATCCCTCATTTCCTCTGGGAGACTCCTGGGTTACTTGACATCATTTGCCTAGGCAATCAGTAAGTATCTGTTGAAAAAAAGTAAGTATGATGTAATTTCCTATCTATTTACTAATTCTAGCAGCATAAGGTTTAAAAATAGTCAATGTTGATTGAGAGAGTAAAGTTCCACTTTATTGTCCCTGTAATTTATTTTTCATGAAATTTATTCTTACCACATTTTTATGACTCCTTGTAACATCCTCAGTTTCAAAACCTCTCCTTTCCCCCCTGACTTCTGTTTGTTGGGAATGAGCAGTGCATATTATTTGCAGCCATGTGCACTGCTCTATGCACACTATAGATCCCATAGTCCCTAGTCCATCATGGGTGTAGGCAACAAAGTAACATAAAAGATACTATGTTCCTACACATAGTGGGGCCATGGTGAACAAATAGTGCCACCCTCTAACAGGAAGTTGAATCACAGCAGAAAAAATGATAGAGTTTTTGAGGAGGCTGAAAGCAATGGAAGGTACTTTTTCAAGTTAAGATTATATACTTGAATATAATTTTCTTTTTTTTCTTTTTCAAGAATTTTATTAGGATTTTTATCATTTTCTTTTTTTAAATCAGAGTTTAATGTCACTCATAGGCTTCATTCCCAACTGCCAATTAGGGCTGTGGTGGAGCAAATGAGCAGTGTACAGATGCAGCAGGGGGGACCACATGCCCAAGAAGCCTATCCAAATCAATAACAGGCCTACAGGCACCAAAACGTACCCACAGCTGTTCCCATGTAACCACATATGGAGTGGTTACATGCGATAAGGAGAAACGAGAGGCCCTGAAAGTAAACTGTTTGCATCCAGGACCAGTCATCTGTCCCTAACTGCATTCAACCAGTTAATGTGTAATTGCATGTAAAAAAAACACAGACAATCACTGCAATTGTCAACCAACCATTAATTGGTACAGGCATCCTTGCAGCAGATCACATTTTCTCTTATCTCTCTCTATATCTACCACTCTCTCTCCCTCTCTCTCCCTCTCTTTCTTAGTAAAAAAATAAATAGTTAGTGGCAATTGGCACCCATAGACATTACCAGTGTCCCCCGCCTATTATGGACTCTCCAATGTCTGTGAAGAAGCATATGACAACCCTAAATAAGCGCCTACGAAAATAATGAAATTGAGCAAGTTATAATATTTTGAATACTGATATTGCAGTAGGGATTTACTGAAGAAGTCAATGCTTTGACGATACGCATCTAGGGGATGGAACCTGCATATTGACGTTACGTTTGGCCATCTTGAGACCTATTGTCTCTGAAATGTGTTTTCAGCTAGCACGGCTTACAGTGCCATCTTTGTGAGTTTTATACCTTACCTTTTTTATATATTATTAAGCATTTCAAACGGAGAGCACGAGATTCTGCCTTCCTTCTTTTGCATATCCATCATATCTGGTGAGATGATCCGAGTTTTTATCCCATGGGAACAAGCTATTTGAAGGAGGAAAGTGATTACCAGCCCCATGCCAGCCTTCTATATTATCCCCAGAGAGGAATATTGCTGATTTTATTCAGATGTGAGGTGAGCAGCCTGTGAGACTGTTGGAGGAAAGCACAAGCACTTTGGATTTTTGCACCATTGATGTATTGATTTTTTGAATACCCTTCAATCAGTCACAGATACTATATATGAACTTTCAGAAATATATATTTATTGATTACCATTTTTAGTTACACTGTTATTATTATTGATGTTGTTTTATAGTGCAACACTGTCTATTGATTAATAGTGTAATAATAAATAGTAGTGTGTAGGGTGTTCAATGAGAATTTTTTTTAGGATATTTTGCCAAATTGTTTTTGTTTTGTTTTTTTTGGGCCTGGAGTGTCTCTTGCCAGCTTAAGGCCTCATGCACACAGGCAGTTTGGCCTTTACAGCATAAAAAATGGGTGTAATTTGGCAGGAGGAACAGGTACAGTGTACAGCGTACTGTCAGCAGCCTGTCAGAATCAGTGAAAGGTTAAAATATGAAGCAACTGTACATAGATGTATGCTTTTCCAAGCGGTATAAGGCCCTATAAGCATAAATAGGACCCTGTATGCAGGTACCCGCGGAAACAGCATACAGTGACAAACAGCTGCCATGTATTTCAACCTTTAATTGAATTTGACAGGCTGCTGGCAGGGGGCATTACACTGCATCTGTGCCTCCCAGGGTCCAAAATAAACCCAGTTCTTTTTTTCTGTTTGCACCAGAACACCCTTGTACATAAAGCCTCAAGTCTATGTACAGACAGAACTTTTATTTACTATTGGATGGGGTAGAGAAGGATTAGAACCACTGCTCGGTTTTAATTGTGATTCAGGGCTCTGTTTAAAAGATTTTGCCTCACCTATTGTCCCAGAAACAACAATTTTGCTAGAAAAAAAGGTTAGGAAACTTCTCCAACAGAAACGCAGACAGCAATGAAAAGGTTTTAGCAGAGTAGCTTTTGATTCTGTCTGTTTCTCAGTTGTAAATGAGCTTGTCTTATGAAATTTCTGTCAGTGGGACAATAAATGGGGGGGATTTCTTTCTAGCATATCACTGAATAGCACTGAGAACTTGATAAGGGTTCTGATCCCACTCTATGCAAAAAAAATAAGGCCAAGTCCCCACTATTACACTATGACAACATGAGTGTTACTGAAACATAGAAAATGCATTCACTTTGATGCCATTTGTTTTCGATGGCACCACATTGCAACCTGCCAATTTCAGAGCACTGTAGTATGATAAAAAAATAGTACATGCCATTTTTTTTTAGTACATTTCATTGGCTGCCTTTGCAAAACACAAATTAAAGTGGTTGTAAACCTTTACAATCCACTTTTTACTACAGGTAAGCCTTATTATAGAGCCACCCCAGATATCTCCTAAACCTGCACAGTTCAGGATTTATCCCCTGTATCAGCATGTGCAATATCATTGGCACATATGCACTGAAGCAATGGCATGTTTGTGCCTAGTGTGCCTTTACCGGTGGCGTATGTGCAGCAGTGACGCCATCGCGGCTCCGACCAATCACAGCTGATACCCGGAAGTATCTCCGAGAGCGATGTCGCCAGCCGGAGCTGTGTACTGGGACTGCTGCGGGGGCTTGGATCTAAGTCGAGTATTTTATAATGAGTTAGTATGCTATGCATACTAGCTCATTGTGCCTTTGTCTTGCAGGTTTTTTTATTTTATAGGGTATACAACCACTTGTATGGACAGCCTAAAGCCCACTAATGGGTATGCAATAACACATTGCAAGAGTGTGAATTCAGCCTAAAATGTATACATTTTAGGGTGCAAACTTCCATTTCCAATTAAATGGATTGTGGTTTATTGATGGCAAAGAAAGCATATTTCCTTGGGAAATAGTCAACAAATACATTTTTTATGTAATATTTTCTAGAGAGTTTACTTAAAAAAAACAAAGAAAGAATGTGTAATGCATTCTGTGATTTGTCTTTTTGATATGCTAATGTATGGCAGGATGCAAGCTTATGCTGCTTAATCATACTTAATTGTTGTCAAGATTTTTCTCTTCTGCTAGATCCAAGCAAACCATCAAAATCACATTATTGTAAAGTGCAATTACAACAATGTGTTTTCCATAGTAGTGTTTTTAGTACAGAATTGTGAGCCTTAACTAAAAGTGAAAACATACCTTGCAAAATTAAGCTTTTAATACTGAAAACATAATTCCCTTAAATCTATGTAACAGTTCACACATCACTGGTAATGGCATGAGGAAAATAAGATTTGAATAATTTTATGCATTTGTGGCAGGACTAGGATGAAAGAAGAAATGGAAAATATAACCACTTTTTGAGTACACTTAATATCAGTTATAATAGCTTTGATTGCTTAGAATTATCTAGAGGTACAAAATCTGTAATGGCATGAACAAAGACATAGAAAAACAACCAGCACTGTGTATAGTACATTAAGAAAGGGGGAGAGGATAACAGGATGAAGGAAATTAATAGAAAAGCAAGTAGCACCAGTTAATTATTATGAGGAAAATAGTCCATTTCAACTTCTTTTGTGACTATAATTATCCCTTGTATTTCTATTCACCCTAATCATCTGGCCCACTTAGACTGATATTATTGCTTCTTTTACAACTCTCCCATGATGTTTTTTTATAACTTTATCATAGGCAAATAGACTCTACAAACAGCATTATAACCAAGTTTTACTTTTAATAAAAACAGATTTGATTAGACTATACTTTTAAAGAGAGTTTGCCCCTTATCTGCATATGGTCATTTGCATTGTGTTTGCTCTCTTTCTATTTGCTCATTTTTCTTTAATATAATAAACATGCCCTTTTTTAATTTATAGCTGTCATGTATGTACAACATGCATGTAACGTGCTTGGAGATATACATGTACGTCCCTTTAAATTTGCCGCCCTGCCATCGGGAGCGTGCCGCCGGGGGCGCGCTCCCGTGCTGGTCGGGACCCCCGTGGGTCCGGTCGCGGGACCCGCGGACTCGATCGCCGTGGGCATACCCGCGATCGTCTCACGGCGTGGCCAAATGAAGAGATGCCGTTGTAAACAGCATTTCTCCATTCTGCCTAGCAACTAGTGACGCTGATCTCTGCTCCATGTGATTGGAGCAGAGATCAGTGTTCACTAAATGAAAGCCCAACCCCCCCACAGTTAGTAACACACCCCTAGGAACACTTAACCCCTACACTGCCACCCACTGGTTAACCCCTTCACTGCCAGTGTCATTTACACAGGAATCACTGCATTTATATAGCAGTGATTACTGTATAAATGACAATGGTCCCAAAAATGTGTCAAAATGTCGCAGTCACAATAAAAATCGCTGATCGCTGCCATTACTAGTAAAAAAAAAAATAATAAAAAATTATTAATAAAAATGCTATAAAACTATCCCTATTTTGTAAACGCTATAACTTTTGCGCAAACCAATCAATAATCGCTTATTGCGATTTTTTTACCAGAAATATGTAGAAGAATACGTATCGGCCTAAACTGAGGGAAAAACATTTTTTTTATATATATTTTTGGGGGATATTTATTATAACAAAAAGTAAAAAATAATGCGTTTTTTTCAAAATTGTCGCTCTATTTTTGTTTATAGCCGCAGGGGTGATCAAATACCACCAAAAGAAAGCTCTATTTGTGGGAAAAAAAGGACGTCAATTTTGTTTGGGAGCCACATCGCACGACAACACAATTGTCAGTTAAAGCGACGCAGTGCCGAATCGCAAAAAGTGGTCTGGTCTTTGACCAGCAAATTGGTCCGGTCTGAAAGTGGTTAAAACTGTACATGGTGGTCATACCTGAAATAATCTATACAATACTAGCTGAGGGGATGCCAGTCCTGGGGTGTCCAGGCAAGATTGCCAGATTTTGTAAAATTTTTGGACTGCATTCCTGTGCTGATACATCAGTTTTTCTTTTATAAGTGTGTTATTAACTTGCTCAATCCACTGTTTAGTCATAGGGCCACGGGCTGTTAGCCAGAGTCGGGCAATTTGCTTACAAGCGATGTACAGCAGTTGGATTACTGCTATGTTTGTTGGAGGGGTAAAAAATTCCTCGTCGACCACTCCTAATAAGCATGTGAGTGGTCCAAACTAAACAGTGGATTGGTATATGGTTGAGATAGTCCTGGTCACCCCCGTTCAGTACCTGAAGAGCTTGGGGCACTGCCACATCAGGTGTATAAGATCACTGTTAGCCGTTTCACACCTGGGGCATAAGGGAGAGTCCCTCCTGCCCCATTTGTGGAGCAACACCGCCGTGCGGTAAGATCGATGCAGGATAAAAAGTTTGCTCTTTTGTATTTGTAATTGCATTATTTATTTAATTGTGTTTAATTTTTGTTCCAGGGTGTGCTCGCTAAAAGGTGTGTTTTAATATTATTTTGTCAATTACTTTTTGTTACTGCAGCTAAAGCCATACAGCATGGATGCTCAACCTGTGGCCCTCCAGCTGTTGTGGTACTACAAGTCCCATCATGCCTCTGCCTTCGAGAGTCATGCTTGTAACTGCCAGCCTTGCAATACCTCGTGGGACTTGTAGTTCTGCAACAGATGTAGGGCCAGAGGTTGAGCACCCATGCCATACAGCTTAATCTAACTGGAACTGGAGCATATTGAAGAGGTCATCCCTTTGATCTCTGCTCCAGTGAGCAAGCACTCTGTGTTAGGCAAACTTTTCTGTCGACTGCTGTAGAGCTTAATTGGTTTACAGTTGGTTTAAAATACATTTAAGAACATTTTACCTGAATGTATAGCTTTTATATTTGCTTATAAGTTAGTTGTCACAATTAAAAAGATCATAATAAGCTTACGATTACACCTGCAAAACAGATGTAAAAAATTATACAAACAAAACTAGGTTGGACAGCAGTTCTAGAACATGACAATAATACACTTCACAATTAATATTGTGAATAAATCCAAAAAATAACAAAAAAAAACTATTTGCATCAATAAATATAATGTAAAAATGATCAGAAATAAATATAGTACAAAGTTGTACACATACAGGCAATGACACATGTTTAAAATCAAAACATTTAATTGATTTTAATGCTCCATTAATTTCAGTAAAAAAAATTATGTTTTATTCATATTTACATTATAGATCCACTTCAGTTCAGATTTACCCTCCTTCCTGACCAGGCCATTTTTTGCGATACAGTACTGCATCAACTTAACTAATAATTGCGCAGTTGTGCCACATTGTACACAAATAAAATTGTCCTTTCTTCCCAACAAATAGAGCTTTCTTTTCATGGTATTTGGTCACCTGTGTTGTATTTTGTGCTATAAACAAAATACAACCAACCAAAAAATATCTTTTACTTTCTGCTCTAAAACACATCCAATATTTTTTTTTTTTAAATGTCTTCGTCAGTTTAGGCCAATATGTATTCTGCTACATAGTTTTAGTAAACAAAAACCCAATGAGCGTATATTGATTGGTTTGTGCAAACGTTATATGGTCTACAAACTATGTGATATATTTAGCAAATTCTGTTTATTTATTTTTACTAGTAATGGTGGCGATTAGCGTCTTATAAGGGGACTGCAATATTGCAGAGGACAAACCGGACACTAACTGACACTTTTAACAATTTTTTGTGAGCCAGTGATACGAATACAGTGATCAGTGCTAAAAATATACACTGTCACTGTACTAATGACACTGGCAGGGATGGGGGTAAAATCAGGGGCAATCAAAGGGTTAACTGTTTGCCTAATATGTGATTCAGTGTAGTGACGGAGGTGCTTTTACTAGTGGAAGGCACGGATCAGTGTTTCACAGGAACACAGGATAAAATTATACAAACAAAACTAGGCTGGACAGAAGTTCTAGAACATGACAATAATACATTTCACAATTAATATTGTAAATAAATCCAAAAAAAAAAAACAATTTGCATCAATAAACATAATGTAAAAATGATCAGAAATAAATATAGTACAAAGTTGTACACATACAGGCAATGACACACGTTTAAAATCAAAACTTTTAATTGATTTTAATGCTCCATTAATTTCAGTAAAAAAAATTAATGTTTTATTCATATTTACATTATAGATCCACTTCAGTTCAGATTTACCCTCCTTCCTGACCAGGCCATTTTTTTGCGATACAGCACTGCATCAACTTAACTGATAATTGCGCAGTCGTGCCACGTTGTACACAAATAAAATTGTCCTTTCTTCCCCACAAATAGAGCTTTCTTTTCATGGTATTTGGTCAACTGTGTCTCCCACCCTAAAGAAGTCCTAATGGTGTTTGAAAACTTATATTCCAAATTGCTCTCCCATCCCCCTTCCTTCCCAGCACAAGTATCTCATGATTGGCTATCCTCATTACCACTATCCACTTTAACACCTTCTCAAATAGAGTCCCTGAATGCGCCTTTTTTGGAGGAAGAACTGCTGAAGGTAATTAAATCCCTGAAACGATCGGTCGTCCCAGGCCCGACAGGTTCACAGCCAGTTATTATAAACACTATGCCTCCATCCCAACGCCACGTTTAACCTCTATGTTTAATAACATTCTCAAGGGAGAACATTTCCCAAATGAACTGACCTTAGCCAACATGTCTCTACTACCAAAACCCCTTAAGGACCACTCTCTCCCACAGAATTATAGGCCGATTTCGGGCATGAACAACGACCTTAAAATCTTCAGTCGCGCTCTGGCAGATAGAATAGCCAACATCATTGAAACTTTGACCTCTGCTGATCAATCTGGCTTCATCCCAAATAGGCTCATCACAGATAACATTCGTTTAGCCCTGAATGTTCTGCAAGATGCTAACCTACACAAAAAGGAGGTCCTTCTTTTGAGCCTGGATATCAATAAGGCATTTGATAGTGTACTCTTGCCTTATTTGATTTCAATACTACAACGGATGGGTTTCAGGGACAAATTTATCTTTGGGGTGCAGGCCCTTTATTACCAACCCATAACTAGAATTAAGTTACCCGGGTGCAACTCTGATTTTTTTCACACTGGGCAGGGGCACCCGCAAGGGATGCCCCTTATCTCCCTTACTATTCGCCCTAGCTTTAGAACCCCTTGCAATCGCCATTAGACAGCACCCAGAAATATCTGGTTATCCCCTTAAATCTTCCTATTTTAAACTCTGTATGTACGCAGAGGACGTTATGATATAAATTTGCCTCTATCTCTGGACTTACAGTAAATATGACTAAATCCACAGCTCTCCCCATTAATATACCCCCTGCCCCATGTGAAACACTCCGAGGATCTTTCCCATTCCAATGGTCGAACTACAAAATCCCATATCTAGGCATCTTTATCACACCACATATCTCGTCCATTTTTGCTGCAAATTATCCAAATTGTGTGTCCCGACAACGAAGTCTGCTTAAAACTTGGAGCTCTTACCGTATATCATTCCTGAGTCATGGCGGTTAAAATGACCCTATCACCAAAGCTTTTATTTCTCTTCCATTCCCTTCCTATCAATCTCCCAAAAGCCTTTATTGACAAGCTACAACGGGATGTTAACAAGTTTATTTGGCAGAATAAATGCCCCAGATTTTCAAAACATATTCTATATAAATCCCAATCCACTGGGGGTCTGGGTCTTCCCTACCTTTGGTTCTATTTCACGGCTACCCGATTTTCCCAGATAGCACAATGGAAAATCCCGGGAATCAAGAGTACCTTGGGTTAAATTTGAATCCAACTCCATTTTTCCATATTGCCTCCAGTCCATATTGTGGTCACCCTCTAATACTATACATAAGCTTACTCCCCTCAATTCGATCGTCTCCCATTCTCTCACACTCTGGCACCGCTATAAGAATAAACTTGGACTAATTTCACCAACCCCTCCAGGCTCGTCCCTCCTTGGGGAACCATTGTTTACCCCAGCATTTAATCATCCTGAGAAATTTTGTTGGTGGAAAACCAACTGATTGATTACCCTAGCAGACCTACAACTTGGTGATACCTTTGCCACGTTTGATCTCCTCTGCACACAAAAACAAATTCCACTTCGGGAATATCTCCACTTTATGCTAATAAGACACTTTTATGTCTCCCACTATAATCTTACCCCTTCCTCCCCCCCACCTACTATGAACATATCTGCTGAGAGGCCCCTAGAGGTAAAGGTCTCATCTCTACTCTCTATAAAACAGCATTGTCTTCGGGCTTCTCAGGTGACCCTCCATATAAAACCAAATGGGAGACTGACTGTGATGAACAATTTGCTCCGGAAGTCTGGGAGACCATGCTAGCGAACCTCCGGAAGGCCACTAAATCACTATTAGCCCTTGTACATGTGGTCGGACATTCCGACGGAAAATGTCCGATCGGACCATGTTGTCGGATAATCCGACCGTGTGTGGGCTCCATCTGACTTTTTCTGTTGGAATGTCCGACCAACAAAGTTTGAGAGCTGGATATAAAATTTTCCGACAACATGATCCGATCTGACTTTTTCCGATTGTTTGTAGAGAATTCCGATCGGACAAAATGCCACGCATGCTCAGATCAAATTACGAGACCAAAGCTATTGGCTACTTGCCTGAATGTAGTCCCGTCATAATGAATGAATGTCATCATGTTCCGAACGATCGGATTTTCCAACAACTTTGTCCGACCGTGTGTATGCAACACCAGTTTCGGACAAAATCCGTCTGAAAAATTCAGACGGATTTTGTGGTCGGAATGTCCAACCGTGTGTACAAGGGCTTACAGAAACGACCTATAAGGTTCTAACTAGATGGTATTATACCCCATCCAGACTCCAAATAATGTTCCCAGGAACATCGAGATTGTGCTTCAGAGGCTGCAAACAGCTGGGCACGCTAGACACATATTTTGGGATTGTGAGTTCCTTGCCCCGATTTGGAGAAGGGTGACTGCTGTTGCCACTACAATTTCCAGTACTCCTCTGAAACTCACGGTCCCAATGTGTTTACTTGGAGCAAGGATCTCGGGAATCCTCCGGAGGGAAGAATGTCTCATCCACACTATATACATATCCACTCTCTGGGCCATTGCTCTTCACTGGAGGTCCCCTTAGCCTCCATCCAAGACAGAATTGATATGTTAATGATTATGGAGAGGATATTATATATTCTTCAGGATAGGATGCACCTGTTCGATAGTAGATGGGAGCCTTGGAAAACTCATAGGCACATTTTGTTGGAACAAAAGGCTGCAAGAGTGGTTCGGCCATAAATCATTAACACCTTCAAGTATAAGTTTTACATGTATCTCTCTGTATGCTCTGGAAGTGATCCTCGTTTCAGAAAAAAAAAACATTGTATTTGTTGTACTTTGAATGTCAATTGTAGGATGTACACTATTACATGACTGTATGTTTTATTCTTTTTTTTTTTTTTCATCTCTCTAAAACAATAAAAACATTTGTAAAGAAGAATAAGATATGGGGAAAACTGTAACCATTTAAAATGTAAACATTGTTTGTCTTTATTTCAGCATTATCATATCAAAGCCCACACATCCTTTGGCCATTGTATCAAGACACATAGAGTAGAGTAAGAGGAGGTTGTGAAGACAGGGATATATTGTGTTGTGGCTTGTCAACATGCCCAGTCCCTGAAGATGTCCTCCTGGACAAAACACATGTAAGGTGGAGTTGGCACCTGTTGACATCACACACTGCTGCTGAGTGAGGCAGCAGAGGTCTTGTAAGTGCCATCTTTTATACATTTTCACTGATGTAGTTTTAATAAAGAGAATTTCATACTACTCCATACTACTATAAGAACCTATTTCCTTGTCCTCTCTGTTGTTCAGTTTTGCTTTAGATCAGCAATACTGAATCTCTTCTAGAGGTGGACTAAATGGACAAGAGCTGTGCAGAGAGTGGAACAGGGAGAGATCCATCCAGCCCAGGACATTTCATATAAGCTGTTTACCTCTGATTGGGGTTATAAATTCTTGTAAGCTCACCACTTACCTCCAAGTGGTGGGTGCTGTATTCCTGTTTCCTGTGAATCTGGGCTATAGAAGCTATGGTGCAACTTTTCACTTAGGCTGTTTATGTTACCTTGATGGTATTTTTGTTTGAGCTTTTTGATGGACATTTGGATTTTGTGATGGATATTTGTCTCTTGAAATAGTTTGGCAGAATGCACTATTCATTATTTCATAATTGTATTTTATATATAGGTGCTGTATTTAACTTAGATCTGTCAGGAATTTCCATTTATTGTAAAGAGCTTCACAAACTGCTGATGCTATATAAATCTTGTATAATAATAATAATAATAATAATATTGATTCCTTACAGGTCGCCTCACTAACTATTAGCGCAGACTGTGATTGTTATCTATCAAGATATATAACAAATATTTATCCAGTTAAAATATTTGAATAGATTTGGTTATTATAAAAAAAAATGTATACATTAAATAACCCAGTACATTTTGGCCATTTTTTGCTCTTTATATTAATACATGTTTTGAGAGTATTATTTAAAGCTGTCTGATAAATAAAAGCATTACATATCTTGAAGAAAAATAATGAATATATTTTGATTATGAAAACTGGTTAGTAGGTAAATATTAATAGTTGCAGTTTTGTTATGTCAGTTGTTACATTGTCTGGCACATAGCAAAACTGCAATACTATTGTCGAGTTACCCAAGTTTCAAAAACTTTTGGATATAAAGGGGTTAAGGACATATTTGGTGTTGATTTAATAAAACAGGAAAGGGAAAAATCTGGGGCAGCTGTGCATGGTAGTCAGTCAACTTCTAACTACAGCTTGTTCAGTTAAGTTTTGATAAACAAAACTGGCAGCTGATTGGTTTCTATGCAAATTTGCACCAGATTTTGCACTCTCCAGTTTTAGTAAATTAACACCATTTCTGCTCACAGGCTTGAGATCCTTTTGTGTAGTGGTGGCAGGTGCTCTGGCACCTGCTGACATCTATTGCCCCCGGTCCCTCCAGCTTGCCACCCTACACCAACTAACCCCCCCCCCCCCAGTCTGGCTGTGGCTTCCTCCCTCTGTCTCCTCCATGTGCCAGTGGTCGCTGTTTCTCCTCCCGGCGGTCGCTGCTTCTCCTTCCGGCCAATGGCTGGGAGGAGAAACAGGAAGACATTATCAAATATAAATTAGCTAATGTCATACGACTGGGTGGGCTCAGGGCGCAGTTTTTTTAAGCCAATTAGAGCATCAGGCTCTAATGATGTGCTTTAAAAAAAATGTAATCCATGCCTCTGGCGCTCTGCATGTAGATTAGGGGCCAGGTGCATGGATTAGTGGGGCAGCGCCCCTGCGCCCTTAATGGACGGGCTGCCACTGTTTCCGTGAGCAAGTTTAATTGTACTGGAATGTTTCCTATTCATATGCTTTCAAATATTGTAGGCAATCCATAATTTTGGACTTATAAGATCTACCGATATGTACTCTAAGCTAAATGTACTCTTATGCCAGCCACATGTGTCATTTTTTAATTTGACCTTTTTCAATCTGATCTAATCATTTAATCAGATATATGATTACATTTTCATCGGCTACATGGTTCTTTTGCTATTTCTCATCAAAATTTCAGTTAAAATAAAAAAAGGTGACAGAAACTTGAGTGTTTTTAGATGATTATTATGCAATCCCCTTTAGGTAGATTTGGAAAGGACCAATTAAAGGATTTACCTGAAAATACAAAAAAAAAACAATAAAGATAATAAGTTTCTTCAAAAAGGTTCAAAATAACAGATGACTTTTGTTTTATTTGGCCTGAAAAAAAACAGCTATTTCAAAATAAACATCCGTCAAGTATATATATTATTTTATATTTTTTATATTTTATCTCCCTGCATTATTGTACCATGGGTAATTATATTTGTTGTTAAATGTGCTATGAATATTTAATGATTATGGTACCTTTAATAAATATTTTAAAAAATCAGTACAATGATCAACAGATAACTAACTAAAAAATCATATTAACTTCTATGAAAGAGTTAATATGTTTTTTTAGCTATTTGTTTGTTGGTTGCTGTACTGATGAATTTTATATTTTTGGTAAAAAAATATGTATATTTTAAAGAAATAAAATTAGTATTTTGTGTACAAGCAGTACACTGAAAGTGCTGAATGCCTCTTACAATCGTAGCTCCATTAATTATATTTGTTAATAGAACAGTCATTTTCCATCTTAATGACAAATGTTATAAACAACATACATCAGTTAGTGCCCTTAAAGTACATATTTACATACACAAAAGCACACACATATGCGCCTACCCACACCCACGCACACACATGGTATATATATATATATATATATATATATATATATATATATATATATATATATATATATATATATATATATATATATATATATATATTAGCTCATATACGGAATATTATTTTATTTGCTAGAAAACCTAACTAAGGCCAAGGGTGATGGAAGGGTTTCTTGCTGACAAAGGTCATATAATAATCAAATCATCACTTGCAAAGTTAATATGACATGGATAGTGCTTCAAGAAGACATATGATATGTTAAATAATTTTACAATAGCCTTGGGAGAGCAAACACTGTTGTTGATATACATTTGATCTCTTATTTAATTATACTGCTTTGGCATTGTAAAACTAGATTTTGCTCTCCTTTTATGTGATCTTTCACCTATGTAAGAACCAACACCTGGCATCTTTTCAAATACATTTTTTTTCTTACATCAGTGGCAAAAGTTAAAAAGGTAACATGAAAAGAAAGATGAAAAAGGAATACTGTTCAAATTGAAGGACGTTAGTTTCAAGTTTCAATCTTGTATCAAAACATCTCCGCCTCATCTTCTTTCTCAGTCATCATAAATGAGAAGTACAAAGAGGTACACAAACATCAGTACAATGCAATGTGTATACTGCTATCCAGAAATCAGAGTTACAAAATTATACCTGACATATCAAAAAACTGACAGTCACATCCTTAAGATTTTCTTCTGTGCGTTCCCATGGACTTCCTTTATTAATAAACCTGACACATAAAAAGCATCTGTATGACTAAAGTGTCAGTTACTCGAAAGGCTGTTTTGATCTATTCCTTAACTTTTAAAAGGAATATTCTTTTTTTTTTTTCCTTTTTTTTTTTTTTTTTACAGAGACAAGATCTGCTCACTCACTGCCAGTTTTCAAATGACCAGCTCTTGAAGTTTAATTCTAAGTTTTAAATAAATATTGTATGCAAGACGAATAATTATGATGCTCGAGAGAGATATAATGACATTGATTCTTTTTTATCTAAAAAAATCTCACGCCTGGGGGCTGCAAAGTCTGTATTTTCTGCAGACGTATAAAGGTACATTCTACATATTAAATATGCTAGATGGAAATGACATGAATACATTGCATAATAATTGTACAACTATTGAAATTTATAGAATCCCGAACATGCATTCCACTTTAAAAATTAATAGTCTGGCAAAATGAAAGAAACTTCCTCATTTGAGCATAAAGCCATATGAAGTATTATAACATGGAAGCATAAGTGAACTACCCTCAAAGCTATTATTATTGATTTATATAGCACATCCTTAAAGAACTGTACATAGAGAGGACATTTAAGGGGATAGGAGTTTCAACATTAAAACATACATATAAAACTCTCCTGGAGAAATACCATGGGCTGACAAAACTTTTGCATATCAGTCCTTTAAAGTGGTTGTAAACCCTTACAAACCACTTTGACCTACAGGTAAGCCTAGATTAAGGCTTACCTGTAGGTCCAAGAAATATCTCCTAAACCTATACGGTTTAGGAGATATTTGCCCGAAGACAGGCACCGCTGTCTACGGCGCATGCGCCGTAGACAGCAGCGCGCGGGCGCACTGAGCGCGGCATTTCCAACAGCGGAGCTGCCGCGCGTATCGGCTCCCGTGAGCATGCGCGGGAGTGACGTCATCGCGGCTCCGCCGAATGACAGCGGCGGAGCTGCGAGACCCCACCGAAAAGATGGATGCGCTGGACTACAGGGGACAGCGGTGACATCGCTGGCTCCTGTGTCAGGTAAGTGACACATAATGGGCTACTATGCGATGCATAGTAGTCCATTATGCTTTGCCTTTGCAGGGAATGAAAGAGGAAGTAAACCCATCAGGGTTTACTTCCTCTCTAAGGGCTCATTCATACATCAACATGTATAAAAAATGCTATAAAAAATTGGATTGACATGAGTTAACAACCGTCTTTATGATTTTTACCTGCATTGTTTTACTGTGCATTATTTCCTCTGACATCACCTACCTATCATGTTTGTGGGGAGAGAAACAGAGACAGAGAGGCGCACATTTAGTTTTTTTATTTTTATTTGGAGAGATATTTTATTGGCCAATGCAGCAAACTTGATCATTGTGA
This sequence comes from Lithobates pipiens, assembly GCF_037356315.1. Taxonomy (NCBI): domain Eukaryota; kingdom Metazoa; phylum Chordata; class Amphibia; order Anura; family Ranidae; genus Lithobates; species Lithobates pipiens. The sequence goes on from NW_027507903.1 coordinate 211,708,054, forward strand.
TAATATTGGCTATATTTAAAAGGAGTAGACAGATGAGTTGATCGTGGCAAATCAAACAGTGCTACTGGATGTTTAATCACTTAAGGACCTAGCCTCTTTCTGAGATTTGGTGTTTAAAAGTTAAAAACAGGTATTTTTTGGGAAAATGACTTAGAACCCCCAAACATTATATATATTTTTTTTCTAAAACTCTAGAGAATAAAATGGCAGTTGTTGCAATATTTTCTGTCACACCGAATATGCGCAGCGGTCTTACAAGCGCACTTTTTTGGAAAAAAATACACCTTTTTGAATTAAAAAATAAGACAACAATAACGTTAGCCCAATTGTTTTATATTGTGAAAGATAATGTTATGACAAGAAAATTGATAGCCAACATGTCATGCTTTAAAATTTTCATCTGTTAGTGGAATAGCCACAAACTTTTACCCTTAAAAATCTCTATAGGCGACGTTTAAAAAATTCTACATGTTGCATGTTTTGAGTTACAGATAAGGTCTAGGGCTAGATTTACTTCTCTCGCGCTAACAATCGCAGGGAAACTTCACATGCGTGATTTGAACACTGTTTTCATATGCGGGCGCTACTCATGTATACGTTCTCTTCTGCACATGAGCTTGGCCGGACGGAGCGCATTTACAATTTTTTTCTTATTTCATCTTTTACCTTTTATTTTTGATTTTTACACTGTTCTTTTAAAAAAAATTGTGTCACTTTTATTCCTATTACAAGGAATGTAAACATCCCTTGTATTATAAAACAAAGTATGACAGGACCTCTTAAATATGATATCTGGGACCAAAAAGACCTCAGATCTCATATTTACAATAAAATGCCATAAAAAAATTAAATTAAATGTCATTTGAAAGTCCCTATAAGAGCTATGGGCTGAAGTGACTTGTTGACGTAGTTTCCTCCCTGCAATGAAATGGAGACGGGCGGGGGCAATCTTCCCCTCACTTGTCTCCATGCCTAACAGGGAAAAGAACCCGATCGCTTCTGCGGCTACTAATGGCTCCAGTAAATGGGCACCAGAGGGTGTTGGAGTGCGGTGTGAGGGGAGCCCTTCTCCCGCCATTGATAAAAGTGATCTTACGCTGATTCACTGCAGAGACCACTTTTATCTGAAAGTGGACTGCATGCTGAAGAAGAGGATACCGGGGTTATGGTAGCTCTTCAAATTATCAACGTAAAACGATGGCGGGCCGTACATTGCTTACAAAATGAGAAAGGGCCATTTTAGGCCTAATACTGGGATTTGTGACTTCACCCAGATAAATTATTTGCTTGGACGTTTATTGAAAGATACTGTAGGTCTGCAAATGTTTGTAAACTGTTTTGCATACAAGTTCCATCCTAATTTTGTAGAGCATGGATCTTAAACACTTAAAACTTATTGGGATTGATTTACTAAAAACCAAATAGGCTGTTCACAGTACAAGTGCAATTGCACATTGCAAGGTCATTATCTCCAGAGATTACTGAATGAGGTAAAACTCTGCTGACTTCCATTATTTAATCATGTTCAATCAAAAATACAAAACTACTGTTTTTATTATTTTCCTTACACATGATTGGGTATTCCTGCAAAGTGAAGCTTCACCACATTCATGGTACGGAGACATGACCTTGAGCTGCAGGACACAATATACAAGAACGCTAGGTCAACTTCAGAGCACCTGCTAGTAACACTTTGATCAACTGAGTACCCCATCCATAGAGCTAAATATTTTTGTTATACGCAATCCCATACTTTTGCTATTTTTACACACATATCAACATCTCCTGGCATATTACACTACCTATAACTATTCTCAAGGACAATAATCAAGATTTTGATGTACCTAAAGAATATACACTTATACCATGTGCTGCCAAACTTGTTTATTATTTAGTTTTTTTTTTATGGTTGAAAAAAAAAAATGCCAACCTAAAATGAGCAAGGGCTCATGAAAAGGTTGCCCTGAAAGTGCTTATGAAGTAGTACCATAAATAACAATAACTTTAATAAAAGTCACCAAAAACAAAGAAATAGAAAGTAAATCAAAGAACAGTGGTGGTGTTAATGGGCCAAGGGCCTCTTTCTTACAACCCCGGGCTGTGGTTGTGGGGGTCTTATCAGAATCTGGAACCCTCTTTAACAAGGGGGTCCCAAGACCCTGCCCCCTTATGTGAATGAGGATGGGGTACATTATGCCCCTACTGATTCACCAATAAAATTATTAAAAATTAAAAAATTTTAAATAATGTCCCCTGATGTAGATGCATCATCAATCACGCCACCTGCTGCACAGCCGAACCCACAAAAATGCTGTGATGTGCATGCTGGGTTGGTAACATCAAAAGTGGCAGGGCTATCCCCGCCTCATTACCTATTTAAGAACTATCAGACAGACGAGCAGGCATTCAGCTGTTAGCCGATGAGAGCGGAGCTCTATGGGACTAGAGGACAAATTCTATTTCTTAATGAACTTTAAATAAAATAAAACTAATAAACTTACTTCTGTGGTATGAATGGCCGCGGCCTTTATTTTTTGATATGACGATATATAATAACCAACTCACATTAAACAATATACACACATTGACGATATAACCTTTATAATCATCTTTAGATTATAAATACCAAAAGGTCCAGCTTTAAAAGCTCGAACCCATCAAGTAATGATAAAAAACTATCCCATAATGGAAAAAAAAAGAGGGGGGTTACTCAAAATACAAGGAAAGGACAAGGGCCGCGACATCGGGGGGGGGGGGGGGTGGGCGCCTTTTTCTTATGCTGCAACCGTTGTTCTGATAAAATTTGTTGATCATTTCCCTTTTATAACCTTCTGTTTATTTTCACAGGTTTGTTGGATCACCTTATATAACGGAAGAATATTCTGGAAGATTGATCAGGTAAGTACCAATTAATTGCTGAGCTGAATTATGAAAATGTTATATAACTGAAATTTCCTTGTCCCTACTCCCATATGTAGGGAGCGCTAGTATGCTCCCCCTACCCTCATTTTTTTTCAAGTTTGTCGGTGCAGTGAGCAGTGATGAATGATGAAGGATCTACATTGTCGGACATTATTTTTAGATTTTTAAAAAAGGCATTGTCAAAAACTGTATTTGTAATTTTTTTTGATGTGACACTTTTTTGGGTGAATGAGTAGGGGTAAAGCACCCACCATATTGAGGGCATGCAGCCTGGTATGGTTCAGGGGGGAGCACTCGCTCGTCTCTTCCCTTTTCTGATCTGCCGGGCTGCATGCTCAAATAAGGGTCTGGTATGGATTTGGGGGAAAAGCCACACCATTTTTTTTATTTTGCCTTGGGGTTCCCCTGAAAATCCATACTAGACCTGAAAAGCCAGGTATGTATTTGGGGGAGACCCCATGCCATTTTTTTCACAAATGTTTTAGCTGGCAATTCTTTCTTTTACATTCAGCTGTCAGTGGGGAACCCTGATGACAGTTGATGAGTCATTGGTTATTAAGGATGCAGCAGTCGGCTTCCCGACCTGCTCCTTAGCAACCAGTTATAAGCAATTTTATTTAAAGGGGGAGAATAAAAAAAAACAAAGCGCAAAACACATCAAAAGAGCAACACTTGTGTTTCTGGTGCAAAGCCATTGAATGCAATCTGCTGTGGAAAGAAAAGTCCTGACCCTTTGCAAAAACGGGCCCACTGAAAAATGTTTAGATGTGAATGTGTACTATAGGAAACCATGTTAAATTGACTGTAGTGCATTTCTGCAAATTGCAAAAGGCATTAAAAAGCACATAGGTGTGAATGTAGGGTTACACTAACAGGGGTGATTAAAATGACCAGCTTTTTTTATTCATACAAAACCTTTATTGCAATAGGATAAAAAACAGTTTGCTGTAACTGATTATACAGTGTGAGCTGGAGTTTGGCTTCAATTTTTTAGTGTAATTAAATCTGATAATACATTTAACACTACCCTCCCACATAGACTGGCAGTGCTGATTTCTGCTGTACCACCTATGCTCATTCCTATAGAGTTGTGTCTCACTTATATAGGAGGTGTAATACTGGTCAGATCGCTAGATAAAAATAGTGGAAAAAACGAAGAAAAGAAAAGGGACACAGCCACCATATAAAAAAAAAAAAAAACAAACATAGGTGTTCCACCACCAAATCCAAGCAGTCAGAACACTATTAGTGATGAGCAGGGATGAAGTTGGAATTTGCTGCTACTATGGGTTTAAGGTGGACTCAGCATGTTTGAAATTGCAGTTCTGCAAAGCAGCAGATATTGCAATGCTGGGATTCCATGGTCCCTCTGAAGGCTTACCACTGGAGTTCTTAACCCATACAGGTATCTTGACACCAGAGTTTTCCATTACAACTGAACATTCCACGTCTGAGTCACTAGTCTGGGTGCTAGAAACTGCTTTGCATTTTGACAGCCATCCAGGTATTTCCAAGGTACTGGTTACACAACCTGGTCCCTTAACATGCCTAGAATTGCAGAGATTATGTCTGCATTAGTCCAGTTATCAAATTCAGGGTGAGTGTCTGAACCACTGGGCTTTCATACAATAGATGCAAATGACGAGAGATGTCAACATCAGAAGAACAAGGCGCAGGGCGCTCCCCCTTCCCCAAAGCACCCACCCCCCATGTTGATGGCATGCGGCCTGGTATGGTTCAGGGGGGGCTCGCTCATCCCCACCCCCTTTCCTGACCATCCGGGCTGCGTGCTCGGATAAGGGTCTGGTATGGACTTTGGGAGGCTTCCCCTTAAAATCCATACCAGATCCAAGGGCCTGGTATGCCCCTGTAGGGGCATTCCCTCTTACGCTCGCTGAGATAGGAAAATGTGTTTTCCCTATTACAGCGAGCGCGAGATGTACAGTACCCTGTCACCAAGAACCAGTGCGATAGGATCGCGCTGGAAACATTCTTGCAGGCAGGTGCTGTAGCTGGATAAATAAAAGAGTTGCGCTAAACCTGCGACACACAGAAACAAAATATGTATAAATAGCCAAAAACGCATTAATCGCATCTGAAAAATTATGCAATGTACGACTAAACAGTAACATTAGGGAACATCAACCCATAGATATACGTGTTGTATAAATCATATAACATGTGAATTAGCACTGAAAACAAAATTAATAACCTTGACAATGTGAAAAATAATAAACAGGATCCCATGCACATATGTGCTATAAGAAACAAAAATTGAAAAGACCATCAAAACATGACATTAAGGACCAGAAATGAATGTCCTTATAAATAGTCCAAAGGAATATAATCACAAAAAATATCTGCACCAGTGCAAAACTAAAGTAAAAATCAAAGTATTAAATGCTGAAAACAGTCCATGCATTATAATTTTCTTCCAATTGTGAGTCATGCTGAATCCACCACCAAAAAGTATAGATTTACTTCTTACCAGAAGTCTATGACCCCCCTTTACAGAGGGTCACAGAAAGCATAAATTGTAAATTTACACTCATGCAGACTTCACAAATGTGCAGCCTCCCCTGGACCCTCCAACACTCCTGCAGACCTCCCCGGTGTGCAGCCTCCAGAGCACAAACCCAAATGCCCAGCACTCCTCAATCCACCTCCCATAGACCGGAACTTCGACAGTCCAAACCAGTAGCATGCAAGAGACAAGAGGCTCCAATAGTATAAAACCCATGACTCACAGCTGCAGTAACCCCTACAGGAGTATTACGCATGTCTGTATTACGCAGGTGTTGTAGCTGCCCTTGCGTCATATTTGGTCCATCGGACCAGCATACAGACGAACGAGCTTCCTGATAGGAACTGGGTCCGGCGGACCAAGATTTAAAACATGTTCTATTTCTAGGTCCGTCTGACTTTTGGGAAGAAAAAGTCTAACGGAGCCCACATATGATCGAATTGTCCGACGGATTCCGGTCCACGGCATCAAGTCTGCCGGAAAGTCCGATCGTGTGTACATGGCATTAGGGTAGTCTTATAATTGCTTAAAGTCAAGTTTAACAATGTCCAGTCACATGCTTTCTCCCCTCCCCTTCTTGCTCTTGTTTTTGTTTTTCTTCTCTGCTGCTGTTTAGTGTCAGGTCTACTGGCATCTCTGCGTTGTTATGATCTAATCTTTTCTGCCCCCCCCCAGCAAATCCCTCCCCCTCCCCCTCCTGTGCATTACTATTGTGTATACCTATGTGAGGGGTTGGGCCATGGTGCTAATCTTTATGTGACGTGCGCTGCCTTTGTGTGACGCAACCACTGCCCATCTCTCTTTTCCTGTGTGGTGGGGACTGTATTGGAGGTTTCCTCTGTCGCATCCGAGCCCCTCCCTTTCTTAGTGCGTAATATGCATAATTATATAAATGGGAGGAGGTCACCTATGTTGCGAACGTGATTGGAGGTGCCCTCATGGCTGATGTCGCCCCTCTGCTCTATGAAGTGTTTGAGCCATTGGGATTTCTGTGTATTTTGTGGTGGTGACAATCCCTGCCCATATTTGCCTTCACCATACTTCCCATTGGCTGATCTGATACCTTTGGCTATTGACGCTGCACAGAACACGCACTGCTTAGTGCGCATGTGCGAGCGTCACCTCTGCGGCCAATTAAGGAGGAAGCTGTCTTCCTCTCACTCGCTAAAACCTTTGCTGCACTGCATATGGTGCTCTGTTCCGGACCAGATTGCCTGTTTTGTTTGGACCACCCAAGGTCAGTATGGCTACACTTTGCATATGTCCCCTATAGGCCTTGGATGCATTGCTGCATCCTAAGCAAATTGACTGTTATACATAGGGCTTTGCCTGGATATTTTGAGGGGAACTTATATCCCATTTATGCCTCTAGATCATTATACATACTGTATTATCTAAATTCACTAACTATGACTTTGAACTAAATATGCATGGCGCCTCTGACTTCTATTTCAAATATCTAGCATTTATGTCTTTTGATCATTATACATACCATTTAAATTCATTAACTATGATTTTGAACCAAATAAGCATGCCACCTTTGACTCCCATTTAAAATATCTAGCACCAAATGTTTTTTCTCTATGTTAATGCTGTCTGTGTTTCTTATACAGCTATACAGCTATATGTATCTATAAGCACTGTATTTATGAAACATATTTGCTCTCTCTTAGGGACTTTGTTCACCTTTCGGCATCATCATACAGTAGCACTGTTTGGGTCCTTGCTGTGGGTACAATAGCGGTATATCCATCTATTGTTTTTTCAGCTGTTCCCTTATTTTTCCAATGAGTATGAATATCTTTTCAGGCCCTGTACTCACTCAGACCTCTCTGCAGCAGTCAAGCTTCCACTATTGGCCATACAACTAGGTGGCAGTCCTTATTGCATTTTTTCTTCTTGACTGGTATGTTTGTTTTTACTTGACTTCAACAATGCTCATTTCTCTGACCCCGATGTTGACTCTGATGTGTGACTTTGTCTCATTATAGAATATCAATATAGCAGTACTACCTCACATGAAATGCCCCTGAAGAAAGGACTCTACATAGGTCCAGAAAGGCATCAGGCTCAACATTGGAGGCTCTGCATTTATATTTGATATATTATTCTGTTCTTGTCTTTTATGCAATTATTGATGGTGTTGTATGCACCACATATTTTATATTAATACATTTCTATACTTTTTTTCTAAAAATCTGCTGATCAGTTGCCTTTAAAGTACCTTAGTATTTATTTGGGGGTACTCCATATATAACAACGAACAATATGCTGTGTTCGCAGAAAATTGGAAAGCCACAGAACCCCGTTAAAGTCTATGGAACACAACATAACATGAAAAAACAAAAGTGCTCATTTTAAAAGCCTACTGTATATGCAAGTTATTGTCATAACAAGTGTTTGGGGACCCGGGTCTTGCCCCAAGGGACATGCATCAATGCAAAAAAAAGTTTTGAAAAATGCATTTTTTTTCAGGAGCAGTGCTTTTTTTTTTTTTCACAATAGTTTTTATTGAAAAGATTTTTGGTTATACAAAACAAAAAGGATACATACATCAGAAAATAGTATGACTAAGAAAAGGCATACAACATGTAACAGTCTTATGAGGAGTTGGACAATTAATTCAAAATCAGCTTTAGTGTCATCAGTTTTAGGATGGAGTATAACATTATCCGTTTCTTGTCACACGACAACAAATTACACTCAGAGGCGTAGAGGATCTAACATATGTAACAAGGGAGAGAAGTAGGACAAAAAGAGACAGGATAAGAGGGGAAGAGAAAGAAGAAAGCAGGGAAGGGTGAAGAAAGAGCAAGGAAGGATGGAGAAGATTGGTGAGTAGGTGTATGTATAAGTATCGGATGGGCCTCTATGTTGATCAGGTACATCCCAAAATAGTCAACCAGTAATATATATTACGCCAAGAAGGAAGATCATTAAATTTTAATAGATAGTCTTCAGAATAGTTATTCTAAGGGGTTCACGCAGGGAGCTGTTCCAGCCAGACTTTCCAGGACCGCAAAACCTTTCCCTCCGACCCTCGTTTCCGGGCCAGGAGGATTTCATATGTGGAGGTGAGCTGAAGAACATGATATAAATCAGATATGTTTGGCGCTATATCACTCCTCCAACGTTTTTGTTATAAGAGATTTAGCAGCCAAAAGTATATGGATAACCACAGTGCGGAGATCCGGCGGGAAGAGCTCTATACCTATGTTCAAAAGAGCTAGACTTATACTAGGGGGGGTGAGCATTCCTGTGGTGGAGGAAATCAAACGAAACACTGAGTTCCAGAAACTGTTTAGGTTCTTACAAGACCATAAGATATGTTGGAGGTTACCTATGTCACCACATCCTCTCCAACATAGCTGTGAATGGGCCTGGGAGAATTTGCTCAGACGATAAGGTGTCAAGTACCATCTCAGGACAATTTTTTGGTGAAGTTCCCAGTGTGTAATACATTTGGTAGCATTATATAAAGTCCTAAATGCGGATTGCCACTGTTGAGTGGTATAAGAGGTTGCCAGGTCTCTCTCCCATTTAATGTGGGATGATGTTTTAGAAAAGACTGTTTTTTGTTGAAAAAGTAAGTAGAATATGGATATTCCCTTCTTTTGGGTCTGTGTTGAGGTGAGATATTTCCACGCTTGTTCATGGACATACAATTTGTGGGAGGGCAATGTCCCAAAAAAATGGGAGATTTGACCATAGGGGTATCTGTCTCGGGTTTGGAGCCCATATTGTTTGTCGAGAGCATCGAAAGATTTTATAGAATTGTCTTGGAATAGGTCAGCAATAAACTCAATTCCCTTATCCCTCCATCTTCTAGTGGGTGTATTGGGGATAATATCTGCCAAGATGTCTAGAGGGATGGGGATATCAATCAGATTATCCCCTGAGGAGGGGGCAGTACAGAGAGCTCTCCACGCCTGCAAGGAGGCTTATATAGTCAGCGGTAATCCTTTAAGTGGAAATGGTTTCCACATATCTATCACCAACATAGATCTCAATGTTCTAGTAGGGCTTAACGATTGTTCAATGGCTCCCCATGGGGAGATCTCTGTATCCCGAAACCACTTTTTGAGTTGAACGAGTATCGATGCCCTATAATAATCTAGAAGTACTGGGTAACCCACACCTCCTGCATTTCTATGTTTCATCAATTGGGCCTTCGAGCACCTAGGCCTTTTAGATTGCCAGATATAGTTAGTAAGGATGGCGTCAAGTTTTTTTAGGTGTGTGGGTGAAAGAGGTACAGGTAGTGTACGAAAAACGTATAGAATTTGTGGCAGGAGGAGCATTTTAAAGGATGCCAATCTCCCCGACCAGGTGAGTTCTACTTTAGAGATTCGGGTGGTTTCTTTAAGCAACTGGTCGGAGAGCAGGCGGTAATTTATATTAGCCAATTCCGTTGGGTCAGCAACTATCCTGAGACCTAAATAAGTAATGCCATCTTCGCTCCAGGTATATGGGAGTGAGTTTTGTAAGGAGTTCCTGAGGTTCGTAGGGACATTGATCGGTAGAATTAAGGATTTGGAATAATTTATTTTATAGTATGAAATTTGGCTAAAGTTCTGTAGAACAGAGTGGGCGGAGGGTAAAGAGTGTGTGGGGGCGTCTAGAAATAAAATGACATCATCCGCAAATAAATTAATCTTGTGGGAAGTGTTATGAAAGGTAAAGCCTATTATATCTGGATGGGATCTAATTTTTTCTGCAAGGGGTTCTATAAGTAAGTTAAAGATGGAAGGCGAGAGGGGGCATCCCTGTCTTGTGCCATTCGTGATTTTAAAAGTTTGGGATAGTGTGTTGGAGGTATATACTTGAGCAGAAGGTGACGAATAAAGGGCCAGAATAGCCGATAATATAGGTCCAGCAAAGCCAAATTTCTTAAGGACATGGACCATATACCCCCAATGTATCCTGTCGAACGCCTTCTCCGCATCCAAAGAGAGGAGCAGAGAAGGCGTCCGACAGGATTTGGCATGTTGGAGCAAGTCGACAACTCTCCGCGTAGCGTCAGAGGGTTGTCTGCCTGTTGTAAAACCTGATTGGTCAGGGTTGATTAAGGAAGGGAGAATGTCTAAAAGTCTCAGGGCTATAATTTTTGCATAGAGTTTAACGTCAGTGTTTAGGAGAGAAATAGGGCGGAAATTTGAGGGGGCATCTGGAGTTTTACCAGGTTTAGGGATTGTGACCACATATGCTTTAAGCATCTCTGGAGGGAAGGAGGCGTTCAGAATCGCATTGGAGAAAACAGCTTGTAAAGTCGGGGATAGTAGTGTCTTGAAAACTTTATAGTAGTCGTTTGGAAGGCCGTCGGGTCCTGGAGATTTGCCTAGGGGCAGTGTATTGATAGCCGTTTGAATTTCCTTCACTGATATAGGGGCGTTTAGAGATGTCAGCTGTGCATGGGATAGGGTTGGGAGTTTAAGATTTTGTAAAAAGGTCTGGATATCGTCTTCCAGGGGTTGAACTGTATTGGGGTCTTTGTCAATATTGTAGAGAGAGGAGTAGTATGTGGCGAAGGCATCTGCTATACCCTTAGGGTCCGAAATTTTGGCACCTTCAGAGGTATTTCTGATAAAGGGGATTCTACTACGTGTCCTATGTTCTTTCAATTTGTTAGCAAGTAATTTCCCGGCTCTATTGCCATATGCATAGTGATTAAGTCTTAAAGCTTTAATATATTTGTCGTGAAAACTTATAAGTAGTCCCCTCAGTTCATAACGGAGAGCCGTCAACCTGTCCGCCAAAGAAGCCTCAGGAGTGACCTTGTTTTGAGCTTCAAGATTTTTAATTTCTTGAAGCAGAGAGTCTAATTTGGCTGATCTTTGTTTTTTCAGTTTTGAGCTAAGTTGTAAGAGTATACCTCTCATATATGCCTTATGGGCACACCACAACGTCATAGGGTCAGAAACAGAATTGGTGTTGATATCGAAAAATTCTTGTAATGTGTTTGTTAAAGAGGTCACAAGACTGGGTATCCGAAGCAGACTGGAGTCGGCCCTCCACACAAAATCACCCATCGGGGCATCCTTCCCCGCTACCACAATTGAAACTGGAGCGTGGTCGGACCAAGAGATATCATGGATAGCGGAGGAGGATGTTGCCCTTAACAAATTTCTATCCCCAATAATCATGTCAATACGCGAATATGTGTTATGCCTGGCTGAACGGAAGGAAAAGTCTTTTTCGCCAGGGTGTTGACACCTCCAAATGTCATATAATTCTTCAGAATGTAGAGTGGACTGCAGTGTAGGTAGAGGCCTTTTGGATTTGGAAGTAGTGTCAATAGTGTAGTCCGAAGTGATATTGAAGTCGCCCCCAATTAATAGGATACCTTGTTTTACTGCGGCCACTTTTTTCAACAGCCTTTTAAGGAATCTCAACTGATGAGAATTAGGGGCATAGAGGCTGACTATTGTATAGAGCTTACTATTAAATTCTCCGATAACAATAACATAACGGCCTTCTGGATCGGCGATAAGAGACTTAAGGGTGAATGTTACCGAGGCACCAATAACAATAGCAACACCTTTATGTTTATGTGGCACCGAAGCTTGAAAAACATGGGGGTATTTCCTGTGTTTAAGTCTATGCTGGTCCTGTGGTGTGAGATGCGACTCCTGTATGCATAAGATGTCAGCTTTCAATTTACTGGCCTCTTTCCAAAGAGCAGCCCTTTTAGCCGGGTGGTTAAGCCCATGTGCATTGAAGGTAACAACTTTCATCATTTGTAAAAATCACAAGGGGAAGATAGGAGTAGGCATACCCGTGTACTAGTGCGCGGATAGAGGTCATCCGATGTCCAGTTGTGGAGGTGGTCTTCAGAGACAAGACGAGAAATCCGGAAGAAACTGCAAAGTCCATCCTGGGAAGAAAAGGTGGAAGAGAGGGAGCAGAAGGGAAAAAGAAAAAAAAAAACAGCCGGTGGGGAAAAACAAATCTGAAATAGCTGCATACAGAGAGAATAAGAAAAAACTTAGAGCTATAACATGCTCAATACTAAGAAAAGGGCCTTGTGCATGAGCCCGTGGCAGAATTACTGCACTAAATGTCATGGGGTGTGTAAGCACTCGGTGGCGTACGTGCTGTTAGAGCCGGGTGATCACATTCTTAGTGGATTTTAACAAGGGAGAGATCAAGTGTGTCTCCTAGAGGAGGCAGCCTTGTGTTTTCTGGACACGACCTGCCAGGTCTTGCTGATATCCAGTGAAGGCGGTGAGGAAGCGTGTGTCTCAGGTGGAGCTGGGAGGATGTCCCAAGTGCGGAGAAGCTGTAGCCCTTCTTCCAGCGAATTCACTACAGTCACTCGTTCGTCCTTGGTAATGAGCAGTTTAGCAGGGTATCCCCAGCGGTATATAATGGCATGGTTGCGCAGGGCCTTAGTAATGGTTACCAGGGCTTTGCGTTTTTGCATGGTATACTGAGACAAGTCCGCAAAAAGTTGAACATTTGCGTAGCTCGAGGTCGGCGACCTTTGACCTAAGCCATGTCACCTCGTCGGCCTGTTCATTGTGGGCATCTACCAGTGAATTATATGAAGAGGCATAATCTCCCATTTTCTCCTCTACATGTGACACTCTTTCGCCCAGCTCCCCCATGTCTGCTCTAAAGCTTCTCATACAGTCCATTAGGTCTGCGTGGAGGGAGCTGCGAAGGGACACTAACATGTCTTTCAATGTGGTGTCAGACACCGGTTGGTTTGTGGTAGGAAAGGACTGAAGCGTTTCTGCTAGCTCCCTGGTGTCGTCTAGGCCGTCACGGTCAGTGCTCACCTTATCGTCGTTCGCATCCACTGACAGTCTGGGTTTAGACTTCGCCGGGCTTCGGGATATAGGAGTGGAGACATCTGGGGGATCGCGGCGAGCGGATGCACGGGATCCTGGGCTAGGCGTGGAAGTGGAGGAGCCGCTGGATGTGGGCGACGGAGCATCTCCGGCGCCATCTTGGAGTAGGCCGCAATCTTTTTGCGGGAAGAAGTGTTGTAGTTTCTGCAATTGCGAGACTCCTTTCCTCTTCTTGGTCATGGCTAAGGAGTGAGGGATGTTTCCCAAGCAGGTGGTACAAGATTGGAGTCGAATCGCTCTCCTTTAAGGGTTGTTTTCCCGGACTCTAGCGCGGAGCTAACTGCCTACGCGTCCATGCAGTAGCTCGGTAGCCACGCCCCCCCAGGAGCAGTGCTTTTAATAATGCTTAAAGTGAAACAATAAATATTAACTATCACTTCAAATATCATGCCTGGGGGGTGTCTATAGTATGCCTTTAAAGTGGTGCAGTTGTTCCATGTTTAGAACAATACCATAGCAAAATGACATTTCTAAAGGAAAAAAAAGTCATTTTTTTGTAACGGGTACAATGTACCCTTACCAATTTACAAAAAAAAGTGTCAAACATAATAAAAATGATAGGAGACACTTTGGGACCAGTCCTTTATTAAAAAATAAAAATGTCCCGCAATGTAAATCCATCTCACGCCGCCCAACAAACCAAAAAAATAAAGAAAAAAATGCAACAGCTCCGCCTCCATGGGAGGCTCCCACACACTACACGCTTCTTCTCGATGACAGCTGTTATATAGCTGAGGGCAGGCCCATCCGGTGATGTAAACTGGTGATCTTGCCCCCCCCTGATGCCATGTGATGTCAGAGGAAGGCAGGGTAACCCGTTTACGTCACCGAGTGGAACCAGCCATATAATAGCTTGCAAAGCGAGAAGTGTGCAGTGTGGGAGCCTCCCATGGAGGACATTATCGGACACCACCTGGCTCCAGCTGGCATGATGTGAACCACTTCTGTGCCTGCCCCTGCAGAGCTGCAAGAATCTCTGCTCCAGTGTGGTTCCTGTCCCCTAAACACACCAGCTGAATCACTGCATGGCACCTTTTAGCCTGACTCATGGAATAGCCTTTTGAACACTTGGGGGGTACCTGATGTCCATAGGACAATTCTGCAGAGGAGGGCACGGAGGTGGCAGGGGAGAAGGGGGTAGAGCTCCCAGGTCTGGCATCATCACCACCAGCTGTATGGAGATGTGGGAGCACAACAAGCTGAAGCACAGAGTCCTGTTCTGCATCCTTTCAATTTTTTATGGCTGATTGCCTTGCCCAACGATGCCAGAACATTCCCTTCCATATGATGGTAGAGAGATGGAACAGCCTTACATGTAAAGTAGTAGCAACTAGGAACCTGCCATTGTGGTACAGCACATTGTGCAAATTCACAGAAGGGGGCAGAATCCACCAGGCTGAAAGGCAGAAGTTGATGAGCCAACAGCTTTGACAAGCTTGCATTTAGACGCTGGTGTTATGGGTGGCAAGAACTGTATTTTTTGTATTTTCCACTGCAGCAGATGGGGGCAGAGAAATTTGCCGGCTACAGTCTACAGCTGGTAGTGTGCTGCTAGCAGATGTGCTGCTAGGACCTGGGACACCCTGCATGCTACACCATCATCCCGGTCAGTGGAGGCTGCTGAGAGGTAATGACTCGGTATAGTAGGGGCAGACTGAAGTGGGTAAGGAGGAGGAGGAAGGACACATTTGTGCCCCTTTTGTGTGGCTTTTAGGTGCTCTTGCCAAGTGGTTGGACATTAAATGCCTTGTTAGGCATGCGGTACCCAAATGGTTGGTGTTTTTACCACATTTGATGTGCCTGAGATACAGTTTGCAGATAGCAACAGCGCAATCTGTTGCTGATGTGCTGAAAAAGGCCCAGACAGCTGAGCTTTGGGGAGTGGGCCGGAAGATAACAGCTGCAGAATGTAATTGAATAGGGTGCCTGCTCTCTACTCTTTCTTGATGTAGGCCTCCTTGGGGTTGTGCCTCCTCAACTTCAGTTTCCCCCTCTGCTCTAACTGGCACCCAAGTTGCATCAGTGACCTCATCATCATCTCCATCTTCTCCATCTTTATCATTACCGCTGGAGACAACCTAGCAATACGCTGCGGCTTGGAGAACATGAATGCCAATTTGTCTATCAGTGTTCCTCACTCTCTCTAGGCTCATGTACCTGTCATCCTCAACCTCAGAAGCAACATCTGAATCCAGTAATGGCTGGGCATCATCAAGGAGCAAGTAATTGATGTTGTGGTCAATTAACTCAGCTGACTCCTCAATGGCTGATGTTGGGGCTATGGCAGGAAAAGATGTGGACAAGGAGGCATGTTTATCTACTCTGGCAACTGCAGGGGACTGCACACTTGTCTCTGCTTGCGTGACAGAGGATGAGGAAGGTTTAGTAAGCCAGTCCACCCTCTCTTCTACATGCTGTGGCTGGATAGCATGCGCAGACTCATTTAACAGAGCAATTGATGCCCTGCCCAAGGAGTGACCACCACGTCCACCTTTGCCTGTGGACACATTTGTTGCTAGCCCCCTTACAGTGCCAAGGGAACATCTGTCTCTCCTTGTTGCCCTCCCTCCCAGACATTACTGGGATGGAGGAAGCGGTGCTTATAAGCAAATGTAAAGAAGTCTGAAATCTGTACATAGATGCACTTTAATCAATTTAAAGAGGCATTTGGTGCACTTTAATTTGAGTACTCAAGCTACACAGACACACTCCATGAATACACTATAATATACTGCAATATAATGCGCCAAACGTACAGTGACGCACAGAACAATATGGCATTAAACTGGCAGAAACGCAAGCAAAACAATATGGTGTTAAACTGGCAGTAACGCACACAAAACGATATGTGTCGTTAAACTTGCAGTAACGCACACAAAACTATATGGCCTTAAACTGGCAGTAACGCACACAGAAGTAAATTGAGTTAAACTGGCAGTAATGTACAAAACAATATGGCATTAAACTGACAGTAACGCACACAGAACTATATGGAGTTAAACTGTCAGTAACGCACACAAAACGATATGGCGTTAAACTGGCAATAACGCACACAGAAAAATATGGCATTAAACTGGCAATATCACACACAGAAATATATGGCGTTAAACTGGCAGTAACAAACAGAACTATATGGCATTAAACTGGCAGTAACACACAAAATTTTATGGTGTTAAACTGGCAATAATGCACGCCAAATGATATGGCGTTAAACTGGCAGTAACGCACACAGAAGTAAATGGCGTTAAACTGGCAGTAACGCACAAAACGATATGGTGTTAAACTGGTAGTAATGTACACAGAACTATATGGCGGTAAACTGGCAGTAACGCACGCAAAACGAAAGGACGTTAAACTGGTGGTAACTCACACAGAAGTAAATGGCGTTAAAACTGGCATTAATGCACACAGAAGTAAATGGCGTTAAACTGTCAGTATCACAATCAAATAGACGTATTCAACTACACTTAGCCCCTGTACACACGGTCGGAAATTCTGCCAACCAAATCCGTCGGATTTTGTCTGTCAGATTTAGCCTGACGGATTGTGTCCGAAACTGTTGCATACACAAGGTCGGACTAAGTTGTCGAAAAATCCGATCTTTCAGAACGTGATGACGTAATTTCGTTACGATGGGACTAGATTCAGGCTAGTAGCCAATAGCTTTGATGTAAGAATTTGATCTGAGCATGTGTGGCACTTGGTCCGATCAAAATTCTCTACACATGATCGGATTAGGTCCGACCGGCCCAGTTGGTCGGGAAATATTTCCAACATGTTGGAAAATTGGGTCCGACAGAGATTCGGACGGAAACAGTCGGATTATCTGACGACACGGTCTGATAAGACGCATTCCGACGGATTCTCAGACCGTGTGTACGCGGCATTACACTATCTGAACTGTCCCTACTCTAGCTATACACTAATGTCAAGATTACTGATGCAGTCTCACTACACTACACTGAAACTATAGGAGCTGTCCCTACTCCACAGTAATGTATGTATGAATGACAGTCTCATTACACTACAGCTGTCCCTACTCTAGCTGCACACTATGCAAAGCTGAATTATGGTCCTCCTCACTACACTCACACTATCCCTAGACTGACACTAAACTAATATTCTACACTGACAATTGAAGCAAAATAGCACAGAATAGCACACTAACTAACTGATAGCACTAAATAGAGCCCTGCTTTATCACTCCCCATGCCAAAATCACACTGAAAACAGCTGTCATTGAAAGAATACTTTTATACTTTGGGGCAGGAATGAGCCATGATTGGATAAAGTCATGATGACAGTGTCCAATCATGACCCTGACAGTGCTCTGTGTCCTGATTGGCTGAAGTTTTCACTGCTTAAGCGAATCAGGGCTTGCAAAGCACTGTTCAGCAACACAATGCATTGTGGTCGGTTCGGGGGAGAACAAATGGTTGAACTACCTGTTTGTTCGGCTGTTAATCAAACGTCCGAACAGCTAAAGTTCGGCCCGAACTTATTCTTGGGCCAAACCGTTTACTCATCCCTACATCTCAATGTCCCCCTGCATGGATTCCAGGCTCATATCGCCTCCTGCAATGGCTAGCTTTTCTTCTGACCACAAACAGTTACACAGCTCCTGGCTCACTCTTGAATTATATATCCATTGTGACCTATCACCCTCTCTCCCCCCTCACCCACTTGTGAGTGCCATCTGTTCTTATATTATACAATTTTGCATCTGCACACAGCTCAAATTTTCCTTTCCCTGTGACCAATATTTGGGATTTTTTTACAGATGAAACATAATTCCTCTGATCATTTTTCAGACAATGTGGGGCCCAGTGTGATGGGTCTGAAGTTGTCCACCCTAGACTGCAGAATCTATCAGGCAGATGTTAGTAGCTGGGTGTTATCTCCCTTGATTTCCCTGCCCAATCTATCTATTTACATACAATTTTTGGACCTCTATCTACTCTGCTAACTGCTGAATTAAAAAATATCTATAAAATGACTGAATTAGTAGCATATATGTGATATCATAATGTCACTACAACTCTGCCACTACATTTTGAAAAAAGCACATGCCTAAATGTGGAGAATAAAGACAGTGAGAATAAGGCCAAATGTTGAAACACTTTATAGACACAGAGGAGAAGATTTACTAAAAACTGATGGACTCAGAATTTGGTGCATCTGTGCATGGTAGCAAATCAACTTCTAAATTTGACTTGTTCAATTAAAGGGGTCGTAAACCTTTTGGCGTTTTTCACCTCAATGCTGAAAACATTCTTGCAGGACAGCAGCCCCCCAGTGCCCTCGTTTTACTTACCCGAACCATCTTTTTCCTGCACCGGGACGAGCACACCAGCTCTAGCGGCTGTCTCATGTCCTGATTGGCTAGATTGTTAGCAACACAGCCATTGGCTCCCACTGCTGTCAATCAAATTGTATGACGCGGGCACCGGGAGGGCTGAGTCCTGCATTCATGTCTATGGACACCTGCAAGGTAACCCCCTCTGGAGTGGGCTTTTCCTAGGGGGTTATCTGATGTGGGGAGGGGCCGTAAGAGCCATCGGGGGACCCCAGAAGAGGATGTTTGGGGCCACTCTGTTCAAAAAGAGCTGCACAGTGACGGTAAGTATGACATGTTTGTCATTTAAAAAGCAAAAAATTATCCTTTACAATCACTTTAACCTCCCTGGCGGTATGATTCAGTCTGGAATTAGGTGCTGAAAGCGGTACAATTATTTTGCACGGAAATCTGGCTTTTATTTTGTAGTCCTGTAATTCTTAGAAATAACGCTCTTAAATCTGTTCAAACCAGAGTCTAGCAGACATCCCGGGTATGATAAAGTTTATAATATAATAAAGAATAATACAAATTATTCAATAATGTAATAAAATCCTAAAACACTGAAAAATGTACACTTTTTGGTTGCTATGGACAATCTCCAAATTCCAGGCAGTAAAAAACTGTATTTATAATATAAAAGTGCATGCAGGGCACTGCACAGACCACTAGGGACAAAGGGGGTGTGTATTTTTTAATACAGCACTGTAATCTGTAAGATTACAGTGCTGTGTGTGTTTAG
Source organism: Lithobates pipiens (assembly GCF_037356315.1). NCBI lineage: Eukaryota > Metazoa > Chordata > Amphibia > Anura > Ranidae > Lithobates > Lithobates pipiens. Next base: position 211,727,430 of record NW_027507903.1, read on the forward strand.
TGTGTTTTTACTTTTTTGAATTTGCTGCCGTTCTCCGCTCCCGTGCGCCGTAACGTCGCAGGGAACGGAGCTCGGAGGCATTCGGCACTGTGAATCGAGCGGAGGACGACTCGATCGCACAGCGCGGCGGACATCGCTGGATCCAGGGGACAAGGTGAGTAAGGCCGCGTACACACGGGCGGACTGTCTGTCCAACTTAGTCCGCTGAAACACATTTCAGCGGACAGTCCGCTCGTGTGTGGGCTTCAGCGGACTTTTTCAGCGGACAGTCTGGCGGACTAAGTATTTCGGAATGTTGGAAATACTGTCCGCTGGACTCGCATTTCAGCGGACAGTCCGCCCGTGTGTGTGCCAGTCCGCCCTACTTTTGAAATGAGCGGACTTTTCCCGCCCGGAGAAAAGTCCGCTCATTTCGAGCGGGTATCCAGGTAGGCGGGGCCCGCGACGGAGACGTCGCTGGCCCCGCCACCTGTTATGGACTTAAAGGGGAACCCCAACGCCGAAAAAAATCGGCGTGGGGGTCCCCCCCAAGTCCACAACAGACCCTTGTCCGAGCACGCTACCCGACGGGCCAGGAAAGGAGGGCGAGCGAGCGCCCCCCCTCCTGAGCCGTACCAGGCCGCGTGCCCTCAACATGGGGGGTGCCTTGGGGAAGGGGGGGCTGCGCGGCCCCCCCACCCCAAAGCACCTTGTCCCCATGTTGATGAGGACAAGGGCCTCTTCCCGACAACCCTGGCCGTTGGTTGTCGGGGTCTGCGGGCGGGGGGCTTATCGGAATCCGGGAGCCCCCTTTAATAAGGGGGCCCCCGGATACCGGCCCCCCACCCTATGTGAATGAGTATGGGGTACAATGTACCCCTACCCATTCACCTGTGAAAAAAAGTACAAAAAAAACACAACACAGGGTTAAAATATTTTATTGCACAGCTCCGGGGGTCTTCCGTCTTCGGGGGTCTTCTCGCCGGACTCCTCCGCTATCTTCTTGTAGCTCTTTTGCTAGCGGAGGAGTCCGGCTTTCTTCCTCACCGCCGGCCTCTTCTCCCGACTTCGGGGGTCTTGTCCCCCGAAGCGCGGCCCCCCCTTCCCCAAGGCACCCCCCCATGTTGAGGGCACGCGGCCTGGTACGGCTCAGGAGGGGGGGCGCTCGCTCGCCCCCCCTTTCCTGGCCGGCTGGGTAGCGTGCTCGGACAAGGGTCTGTTGTGGACTTGGGGGGGACCCCCACGCCGATTTTTTTCGCCTTTAAGTCCATACCAGGCGGCGAGGTCAGCGACGTCTCCGTCGCGGGCCCCGCCTACCTGGATACGCGCTCCAAATGAGCGGACTTTCCTCCGCGTGTGTGGGCGAGTCCGTTCATTTCAAAAGTAGGGCGGATAGTATGGCGGACTTAGTCCGCCGTATTAGTCCGCTCAAAAAGTGCCATGTGTGGGCAAGTCCGTTCATTCGAAAGTAGGACGGACTGTCCGCCGGATTGTCTGACGGACTAAGTTGGCCAGACAGTCCGCCCGTGTGTACATGGCTTAACGCTCCCTGTGTCCTCCCCTGCATCGAGCGAAGCCATCCCGAGTCTGGCTCGGGGTTACCGCTCCTGTCAGTATATTCCTACCCCGAGCCAGACTCGGGATTACCGCTAAGGGGGTTAAGCTTTGACAAAAAAAAAATGGAATCTGACTGGTTTCCATGCATAGCTGCACCAGATTTTTTACTCTCCAGTTTCACTAAATAACCCCCCCCAATAAGTCAGCAATTTTTGGATTCAAGGGATTTGTTTTTATGGAGCAAGGGGAAAGAGGGAAAGAAGAAAAAGGAAGTGGTGGAGATGTTGAAATTAGCACCTGCAACAGCAAGAATAAGAGGGACATTTTTTTCTTAGTTAAATTGGTTAAATGGGTATAAAATAAATGTATTTGATTTTATCCTAAACATCTGCATCTGGTGTTTGATAATCCTCTGTGATCCAGGTCTGATTAATTTTGATAAAAAACATAGATGGAAAAGAAGGAGGGAGAGGAAGAGCTTGAGGAGAAAGGAAGAAGCAGTTAAAGGGAGGAGGAGATGAAGGAAAGGAATAGAAGGAGGAGGAGTAGAGGAAGAAAAATGCAGATGAAGTAGGAGGAGTCACATCAGCAATGTTCAGCACCTAGTAACTCCATGTGCCATCATTTCTACTTCTCTTTTGAGCTTGCATGTCTTTTTTATTTGGATGGTCCTTATTTGGGGAAAAAGTGTGCATAGCTATGGCCATTCTAAGTTTCATTTCTTGCTGCTGCCTAACTTTACCCCTGCAATAGAACGTCTTCCTGGGCTGCCTATCCCCATACACTTTTCCCCTGCAGCTATGCCTCCAGTGCCCTGACTAAAAATAAATAAATATTAAAAAATATATCTAAACAACAGGTATATTTCAAAACCGCCCTATACTATACCACTCAGCGCAAATCAAGGACTACACTACAGATTCAAAAGAATATATTAATGTATATCCCTATGTATATATCTGCATATGAGATATCAATAGAACCCACCAAACTGGAAAAAGTCTGTTAGGTCTATTATGACCAAGCAGTCCAACCAATCCTAGCAGCCGTTAAAAAATATGATGATTATATAAACCAGTAATACAAATAAAAATATATATATATAAAAATATCCGTATTAAAACAGCGCTCTATATAGAGTTCATAGTCATTTCACAAATAATTGTGCATGAGCTCTACAGCCAAAAAAAGGCCTTAATGTGCAGAAAGGGTGAGAGTAGTGTTTTAATCAACGTTGCGAGGTGTTCAAAGTGCTGTTGACATTTCTTCCACCATAAATTGGGAGTGCTTCACCGCGTGCAATGCATCCCCCGCAGGGGGTTAAACTCACCAGACACCGTTGATAAAATCAGCTTTAGGAAGTGGTCACCCAAAAATTCTACGTCCTCACTCAGGGGTCAGGTTCACAGCAATACTCCAAGTTTATCATAGAATAAAACAAAGTGTGCATATAGCCTAATACCGTTTTATTTCTTTAAAAAGATTGCTCAAACATACAAAAATATCCCCATCTCAATATCTGCGTACATTAGTAAAAACAGCAACAAGCATTTAAAAGTATGTGTGTTTCACCAGTGTTCCTGATCCCAGAGCCGTCCACATATGTTCCTCTGTGTACACTGTGAAGGGCTTCCTCGTCTCTGGTCAGCGGTGGAACGCACACCTCACTTCCGGGAGCGTCGTGTAGGCCACGCTCTGACGCGTTTCGTCACTTCCGACTTCTACGGAGGGCGTGGCTACACGACGCCAATTGCCAGCTTATATTCCCCAGTCTCCGCCTGCGTCGGTCAAACACTCAGACGTGCAGCGTCTGGCTCGCACGACAACACTCGTGGTCATGGCAACCGGACACTATCAGCCCTTCCAACATATAGGCAGAGAAATGCGCTAATAAACAAAGAACCTGGTTGCCTAAAACAAGTCATACAAGCATGGCGGTTATTAGCCCTGGAACCGCACATTAACCCTTTATGTTAAAATAACAATAAAACAACCATAGAGAATAATTATACATATATATAAAAAATATAAAAAAAAATATATAAAAAAATATATAAAAAATATATATATACTACAGAAGAGGATGGTCAAAACCCAAAGCATTCTAACATCACATAATATATATATATATATATATATATATATATATATATATATATACATACATGTGAACCCCCTAAAGGCAATAAATTGTACTCAATGTGGGAAATAAATGAAAAATATATAAATATATAAGGCTGTATGACACTAAAAGTATCACACAACCTTATAAACATATTTTATAATAATAAAACACAGAGAAAACTCTGTCTATGTATACGTGATCACATTAAATAGATATTGGTGTAAAATGTATATGTGCCAGCACAGAGAATTTTTATATTGCTATAAGTCAAACATCTATGTTATATATACCATATACTGTATTGTCCACTTTAGTAAACTGTCTATAACCCATATTTACACATCAAACAACAAATTGCATACCATTTTATAAACAGGGCCAGCATGCTGGAAAATTAATAATCACTAATAAAACAATTAATATCTAGGTCCACATTTAACCCTTTTGGTGCTAGAGTGTCCGCTAAATATATCCACTCAGTTTCACGTTTGGACAGTTCTCGTACTAAATTAGACCCTCTCCACGAGGGTATCATGTGGTCTATACCCCAACATTTAAGTCCAGATGGATCCTGATTGTGATACATTTTAAAATGTAGGGACACATTGTGATCCTTAAATCCCAATTTAATATTGGCAACATGTTCTGCTATTCTGATCCTTAAAAGTCTTTTTGTCCGGCCTATATAAATCAATCCACATGGGCATTGCATAGCGTACACCACATATGATGTGTTGTAGGTAATAAAGCTTTTAATCGTAAATTCTTTATTATTAGCAGTTGCCACAAATCTATCCATGGCTCTAATTGGTGTATTCACTTCTTTGCACGCCCTGCATCGTCTACAGGCAAAAAACCCATCTTTTTCCCAAAAAGTGGGAGGATGGGTAGGGGGATCTAGCACTTTTTTCACTACCTTGTCCGCATTATTGGGAGCTCTTCTATATATAAAACCGTGTCTTACAGGTAGAACTGACTGTAATGTCTTATCCATTAAGAGGATATGCCAATGTGTCAAGAATATAGCCTCCACTTCCTTGTATTGTGAATGTAATCCCGATATAAAGTTCAATTCGTGGCTATTAGAGATACAATTGACACTATTATTCTTCAAGAGAGTCTCTCTTGATACTGATGCTACGCCTTCTATCACCCTTTCCAATTGTTTATCACAATAGCCCTTTTCCACAAATTTTTCTTTAATAATCTTCGCCTGGGAGTGGAAGTCGTTGTCGTCAGAGCAATTCCTTCTAATCCTGGTCACTGGTCCTTTAGGAATATTCTTAAGCCAGACTGGGTGATGACCACTATGGATCGGTAGATAGCTATTTGAGTCTGTAGGTTTAAAATAAGCTTTAGTTCCTAGTCTATCTCCTTGTCTATAGATGTTGACATCCAAAAATTAATATTTTCGGTGCTTAGTTCACTGGTCAATTTAATATGGCTAGTGTTGTTATTCAACTCGACAAGAAAGTCCATAAGGGAGGATTTTGACCCCGACCAGATAAAGATCAGGTCATCTATATATCGTCTGTATAGTAATAATTCCTGTCTCTTGACCGAAAAAATCTTCTTATCCTCCCATTCTCCCATAAAAAGGTTCGCTATACTCGGTGCGAACTTGGTGCCCATTGCGACGCCGCGCTTTTGGGAGTAAAATCTCCCACCATACCAGAAATAGTTGTGACTTAAACAAAAGTCACGGGCATTTCTTAAAAAAACTTTTTGGTTGTGTGTCAAATCATCTCTCTGACTAAGCGCCCAATTAAGGGCCAAGATAGCATCATCGTGTTGGATGATGGTGTATAAGGATGCAACATCAGCTGTGACTAAATATACCTCTTCTTTCCCCGATAGATCCACCTCTTCCAATAATTGTAGAAGATTCTTAGTATCCTGAAGATATGCTTTTGTATGTACTACACTTTTCTGCAAGAAGAGATCCAAATACTGACACATTCTTGATGTGATAGACCCTATCCCGTTCACAATTGGTCTACCTGGTGGGCACTGTATATCCTTATGGATTTTTGGCAAAGTGTAGATAGTAGGAATCCTACTACTGCTGGGGATTAAATATTTCATTTCTCTATTAGTTAAAACACCTGTTGAAACACCAAAGTTCACTAGTGATTTAAGCTCATACCCATATTGTTTAGTGGGATCTTTTTCAAGTTTTTTATAAGTATCTTCATCCATAAGCATTTCCGTTAATTGGTTGTGATAGAATTCTTTTGTAAGTATAACCACACCTCCTCCATTGTCAGCAGGCCTTATAATCAGGTCCTTTCTTTTTTCTAAACTCTTAATGCCTTCATGGATATATCTTGGATTGACATCTCTCTTAGGATCTAAGGTTTCTAAATCCCGTAAAACCAAGTTCTTAAAAACATCTATTTGTTGATTAGCACTATTAGTGGGGTTAAAAAGTGATTTATTACGTAGACCACTATCAGTCTGTACCGATGAGAACGTAGTCGCCTGTTGGGAATTTTTATTCAAAAAATACTTCTTCATATTAATTTTCCTCATGTATTTGTGTACATCTATAAATACGTTAAATTTGTTAATCGGTCTCTGCAGGCCGCATTTTAATCCCAAGTTTAGTATATTAGTTTCTTTATGTGTGAGGGAGGCCCCTGCCAGATTAAAAATCCCCCTTAATCCTTTTTGCGTCTTCTTTTTCTGGACCCTTCGTCCTGCTCTGCAGCCTCTAGTTCGTTTCTTCTGTAATCTGGAGATTGCGCAGTGATTGTTGATACCCTCCATTATCATATTGTAGTGGATTAAATCTGTTATACACAGGTACCTGGTAATGATTATCTTGTGTTGGATGTCTTTGGAGATGCAGGTGTTTTCCTCTCGCATTATGGCCTTTCGTGTTATTAGTCACATTCCTAACAGGCGTAGATTGATATACCGGTTGGTGCACGTCTGAGTGTTTGACCGACGCAGGCGGAGACTGGGGAATATAAGCTGGCGATTGGCGTCGTGTAGCCAGGCCCTCCGTAGAAGTCAGAAGTGACGAAACGCGTCAGTGCGTGGCCTACACGACGCTCCCGGAAGTGAGGTGTGTGTTCCACCGCTGACCAGAGACGAGGAAGCCCTTCACAGTGTACACAGAGGAACATATGTGGACGGCTCTGGGATCAGGAACACTGGTGAAACACACTAGTAGTCAAATGCTTGTTGCTGTTTTTACTAATGTACGCAGATATTGAGATGGGGATATTTTTGTATGTTTGAGCAATCTTTTTAAAGAAATAAAACGGTATTACGCTATATGCACACTTTGTTTTATTCTATGATAAACTTGGAGTATTGCTGTGAACCTGACCCCTGAGTGAGGACGTAGAATTTTTGGGTGACCACTTCCTAAAGCTGATTTTATCAACGGTGTCTGGTGAGTTTAACCCCCTGCGGGGGATGCATTGCACGCGGTGAAGCACTCCCAATTTATGGTGGAAGAAATGTCAACAGCACTTTGAACACCTCGCAACGTTGATTAAAACACTACTCTCACCCTTTCTGCACATTAAGGACTTTTTTTGGCTGTAGAGCTCATGCACAATTATTTGTGAAATGACTATGAACTCTATATAGAGCGCTGTTTTAATACGGATAATTTTATATATATATATATTTATTTGTATTACTGGTTTATATTAAAAAATATATACAACTGGCTGATGATTTTCTAAGAGCAGAAAAATTATGTTAGTGTAGCGCTACCCCACAGTGGCTGCTTAAGTATAGTTGGTTCCGCACTCTGCCTCTCAACCCCAAGAACAGTCCCAGCCCCTCTGGCGCACCTAGTGACAGTTTTAGTGAAAAACACAGCAATAGAAAACAATTCAATCTGAGGTAAACCAGAAGCTATGTTTAATGAAGACCCTTTGTCAAATAGAAATTAGTAAATGGGTGACTAGTAGTCAAAAATAGCAAAACTCTGGCTTATAATGGTATAACACAAACCTACAGGGGAATTTCAAATAACACAATCAAAACCACTTAAATGACTCTAATGCGGTCTTTGTAAACAAGCATGAAGGGGAACAGATCTGGCTTAACAGTTGTTAGTCTGTTTCCCACAAATCCTGAAATCACAGACCCAAGCAATGAACATTAGAGGCAATAGGCCACAATGCAAGTTTTCACTTTAAGAATTAACGTGAGAATCCTCCTTTAAGATAATCACTGGAATCATGAAATTACTGATACTGAAAGGGTAACAGAAAGGGTCTGTTGGGCAGGATAAACAAAGTGTGCTTGGAAGTATCCTGGCAAGGCAAAGTGAAATGTAGAACGCTAGCATGACCTTGTAAGCAAGATGGATACAATGACTGTTCAGCAGGGTGTAAGTGCTCCTACAAATGTTGGCACTGGTAAGGCAACATTTCCTGTATACAGTGTCTTTAAAGGTGTGCAAGTGCCTGCTCACCAGTCCAGCGACCAGGGCCCAAATAGAGATGTCCTGACAGATGGTCCTTCAGATGGCCCGCCTGGCCATCTTGTGACTGGAATGCCTCTTGTCCTCTAATGCCCATGGATGCACTGGAGGTCCTTCTCAGGTGGGATGTCTGTCATCGCCCCTCTCTAGAACCCTGACAGGATCAGCACACCAACCTTGGGAGCTGTGGTGGAAAAGTTGCCCCAGTGGGTAACAGCAGCCCCTCCAGTCACATCTGTCTCTCCTCTCATCTCATGGTAGTCTCCCCTGGTTCTGGACAGACAAGATGGAGTCCTCCCCTCTTTTCCCCCAGAGCATGCTGGACTCTGTAGTCTCTGTCCCCAGGGGTTAGAATGGGGCCGTCTGTGCTGGGGACTACATGTCCCAGGATCTTTTGCAGTAGCTGGAGCCTCTTGATAATAGTCTCTCTCTCCCTGCCAATGAGGATGCAGAGTGGGCAGACCTGACTGTGTGAGCACCGCTTGCATTAACATTGAAGTCAGTGAGGAGAGGGAGGGTCTGGGTATGGGTCTCCCATACACTCTCAAAATGGGGACTCAAAAGAAATATACCAGATCATAGTGCAGTATCTTTAACCACTTAAGCACCGGACCATTTGGTTGACCAAAGACCAGACCACTTTTTGTCATTCTGAGTCGCTTTAACTGACAATTGCGCGGCTGTGCGACATGGCTCCCAAACAAAATTGACGTCCTTTTTTTCCCACAAATAGAGCTTTCTTTTGGTGGTATTTGATCACCTCTGCGGTTTTTATTTTTTGCTCTATAAACAAAAAAAGAGCGACAATTTTGAAAAAAACACATTATTTTTTACTTTTTGTTATAATAAATATCCCCCAAAAATATATAAAAAAACTTTTTTTCCCTCAGTTTAGGCCAATACTTATTCTACATATTTTTGGTAAAAAAAATCGCAATAAGCGATTATTGATTGGTTTGCACAAAAGTTATAGCGTCTACAAAATAGGGGATAGTTTTATGGCATTTTTATTAATCATTTTTTTTTCACTAGTAATGGTGGCGATCAGCGATTTTTATCGTGACTGTGACATTATGGCAGACACGTTGGACAATTTTGACCCATTTTTGGGACCATTGGCATTAATACAGTGATCAGTGCGATTAAAATTGCATTGATTACTGTAAAAATGTCACTGGCACTGAAGGGGTTAACACTAGGGGGCAGGGGAGGGGTTAATATGTATCCTATTTTGTGTTCTAACTGAAGGGGGGGGTGGGCCTGTGCAGGGAAACTAACAGATCAACATACTCTGTAGTATGCAGTATCTTTAAAATTGTACAGAGCAGGTGAGTATAACATATTTGTTATTTTAATTTTTTTAAACCTAAGGCTTTAATATCGCTTTAAGAATGTCTTAGAATAACACTGTATTTGTCATCTTCAATAATATCATTCTAATATTTTATAATATTTTACAACTTTTTAGTATTCAATGTAATACTTTTAACAATTTAGTATTTATTTTAATGTTGTAATGTTTCTTTGGAAAAATGGAGAATACAGAAAAGATTTACAGAGGTTGTGCACAAACCTAGCAGAGGGCTACAGCTGTTCCTGCGTACCTCTGCTCACAGATGATGCATTTTCTGCCAGATGCTTGCTGCTTGGCCACAGTTTTTTTTTTTTGGGCACCCTGTACTGTCCTTCACTGCACATTACTCTGTTGGCCCATGCCTCAAATTCATGTTGCTTCAATCACCTCATCATCTACTTCCTCTAACATCTATTTGTCTTTTACAAATTTTGTAATTCATCATAGTAATATTTCAAATTTTTAGGTTTGAACAGCAATAAAAGAAACACAAGATGATGGTTGTCTCAAGCAATGTCCATGTGTCACTGGAAGAAAGAAGTATTAGTCTTATACAATTACAAATGTTGTAATTTAAAGAAATATTTAAATGCTTATGTTTGAACACCAATAAGGCCGCGTACACACGCGGGGACTGTTCGCTCAACTTTGTTTGTCAAACAGTTTCAGCGGACAGTCCGCTCAAACTTAGCATGGACGGACTTGCCCACACACGATGAACGAACAGTCCGCTGAAACCGTGCGCGATGACGTGAACGGCACGTACGACGGGACTAGAAAACGACATCCTATACACTGCAATGCAACCTTCGGCGTGTAAATCCTTTCTGAGCATGCGCGGAACTTAGTTTGACGATCAAGCCTACACACGAGGGGACTGTTCGCTGAAACAAAGTTTCAGCGGACAGTTTTTCTGAAATTCCGAAAAACTTTGTTCAGCAGACTGTTCGCTGAAACTGTCCGCTGAAAGCACACACACGCGCGGACTGTCCGCTGAAACACTGTTCAGTGGACAAAGTTGAGCGAGCAGTCCCCGCGTGTGTACGCGGCCTAAGAGTACCAAATGACAAAGGCCATCACAAGCAATGTCATGGTGTAAATTTGGTGTGGATTTACTAAAGGCAAATAAACTGTTCATTTTGCAAAGGAACGTTCTCCAGAGCTTAGTGAATGAGGTGAAGTTCTGCTGACTTAAATCATCCATTCATGTGCAAGCAAAAAGACTGTTTTTTCGTTTTTTTAAATGTTCCTTGCACGTGATTGGGTATTATTTGCAAAGTGAATTTTTACCACAATCATTGCACTCTGGGGGAAATACTCTTCCAAAATAACAGCTTATTTGCCTTAGGTAAATCAACCTCTGTGTCACTGGAGCAAATGTCTTGAAACAAATTTTTGAACACCTCAATCAGAAAAGTAATTTTGGCAACTAGATGATGCATTTGATCATATGAGATAGTTATGTAACACAGAATATGAACCACTCATTGAACATTTTTTATACATAGACCCTCCTATTTTTTGTATTTAATACAGCTATACAGGACTAGTCCCCCTGATAGACACTGCCTGTACTAATGTCCTGCAAATTCTATAGCATATGCCACACATAGTTATAGAAAGAAAAAATGACAGAATGAGGCCACACTTCACTGAATCATTCTTTAAATATTTAAATATTGCTATATGTGCTGGCATTGGCTGGTGGTGGTATATTTTTTGGGGGGGGGGTGACTAACAATGCACCCACAGCCACCCCCTGGTTGGTTTCTTTGGTCACCTGCCCTGCACTTACCCCATCTAGGTCGCGATGGGTCTGGAAGGCAGTCTGGCTGCTTCCCCCACATCTCCTCCTCCCCTGCATCACACCGCATGTTTCCTCCCTCCTCTCCTCCATGTGCTGTGCATCTCCTCCGTCATTCTCCTAGGTGGCTAATCAAATCGCCTCTCCTTCCGGCCAATCGGGGGAAGCATGACCCACCTCCTGATTGGCCAAGAGGAGAATCAGTGTGGCAAATATTAATTTGCTATTGTCACACAAGTCAGTGTGCCCACAATTTTTTGAAGCCTTTTAGAGCCTCTGGTTGTAATCAAGTGCTTCAAACAAAAAAAAAATTGGAATCCATGCGTCCAGCACAATGCATGTAGATTAGGGAGCCGGATGCATGGAAGGCAGGGTGGCACCCCATATGGATGGGCCACCACTGCGTGTTAAGCTAAATGTTAAGCTAAATGAGCTCTTGTGATCTGCACTCAGAGCAATGGACTTTCTAAGAGGCTGCTTTAGGAGCATGGAGTGGTGCAGTTTTTCTTTTAGCATTTCATAGCAATGTTCTAGCTTGCTGCGAATGCTTAGTGGTTGTAAAATGGCTGGCATTATGTACCAGTGATCACGGGTATCCAATAAGACACAAGCTTGGATTAATTTGAAAAGGGCAAATGATCTGTTAATTTTGTAAGGGCACTTACAAAATTAGCAAGGCACTTGTCAAGTGAATTTTCTCCAGGCCTTAGAGAATGTGGTAAGATTCCACTTTGCAAAAGTATACCCAGGTACAACATTCTTGCTTGCAAATGATTGAATGATAACATTCTTGCTTGCAAATGATTGAATGATGTAAGTCAGTAGACCTACACCTAATTTACTAAGCTCTGTGATAAGTTCCATTGCAAAGTGCAACTTTCCTTGCAAACTGAACATCCTATTTGCCTTTTGTAAATCAACCTTTTGGTGCCTAGAGTCCACATAGGTTGACATGTTTCTCCACACATGTGTTCCTTCTCTCTAAAAGCTGATGGAAGCCCAGTACAATAAAGAATAACCTGTCAAATTTTCCCATGAACATCACAGTTGTTTGGTTTGGGTCTTCCCACATCAAATGCATGATATTCAGGGAGAATTTTGTTTTTATCCAAACACAAATGAAAACACTACTTGGGGAGATCTGTTGATCTCCAGAACAGACCTGGTTTTATTTATAATAGTTCATCTTATCAATGACTTCTTGCCAATCCATCTAAAATAGTAAGACTGTCATTGGGTTAAAGTGGTTGTAAACCCTTACAAACCACTTTGACCTACAGGTAAGCCTAGATTAAGGCTTACCTGTAGGTCCAAGAAATATCTCCTAAACCTATATGGTTTAGGAGATATTTGCCCGAAAACAAGCAGCGCTGTCTACGGCACATGCGCTGTAGACAGCGGCGCGCAGGCGCACTGAGCGCGGCATTCTCAACGACGGAGCTGCCACACGTGTCGGCTCCCATTCCATGCGCAGGAGTGACGTCATCGCGGCTTCGCCGAATGACAGTGGCAGAGCTGCGAGACCCCACAAGAAGATGGATGCGGTGGACTACAGGGGACAGCGGCGACTTCGCTGGCTCCTGTGTCAGGTAAGTGACACATAATGGACTACTATGCAATGCATAGTAGTCCATTATGCTTTGCCTTTGCAGGGAATGAAAGAGGAAGTAAACTCATCAGGGTTTACTTCCTCTTTAAAGCTCTAAAATAGAGCACTTTCAGGCAGAAATAGTTAATAATGCCTTCTCTGAGAATACAAAATAATAGTGTACATAAATCATATTGATTTCGGACTGTTAATCTGATGACAACTGCTTTTTATTATTCTGATTTAGCATTTTCTGTACTCCAGTTTAATAAAAGTTATTTAACAGTATGCCTAAAATAACAAGCCCCTAGCAATATTCTTTAAAGTCTTTTAAAAACAATAACTACATTTCTGTCTTAAAAGGTAAGGTATACCCTTTTCAACTCATGCGAACAATATTCTACTTCCAATAATCCCAAATCCCAATTAGACATTTAGATAATCAGCATTTCCATCATAAATTTAATTAAGCTGTTTAAATAATTACAAGCACCTTCAGTTTCATAACTCAATCTTTTAACAATGTTTAGTCTGTTTAAATTTAGCAGAAAATGAGATCCATTTCATTTAAGTGTCTTAAATTAAAACTTCCTGCTTGGAGATAACGTGAAATTATTTGGGCCTGTGTTTCTGTTTTAAACATGCTTTTTATAGTTTAGAAATGCAGTTTATTTCAGAGACTCAGGAGCACAGAGACTGATTAAGTGATTTGCCACACAGGGTACTCTAATATTCCTGGGTTATTAAGAGCTCCAATCATACTGCTATCAGTTGATTACAAGCAGGAAATTATAGCAAAAGTGCTGAGTTGTGAGCCCTTACCCAAGCAGACTTGCTTTATTTTAATGGTTGTCAAATAGAACGTAAGAGCATTTTGGGAAGGACAATTAGGCTGGTTTGTGACACTGGGCTCCATGGTGACAGTCTCAGAACACCGCTGTGAGTAAACCAGTAGGACATGAATTTATGAAAACTATGTTAATTTATAAAGTTTTTTTTTCCTTTCTTTTTCTGAAACTGAACACAATATAAATGAAGATAGTGACATATAGGGCGATAGGTATTCAAATAACTATGACAATAATAGTTTGTTAATGAAAATGCATTGCATTTTTTTAAAAAGATCTAGTTGTAATAGAAAGTCAAATATTTGAAAGTCAAAATAAAATAGTTGCAAAATGCAGGCCAAATTTATTTTTAACAGTACTGTTTATCTTCTGCAATGCACAACCTTGAAAGATGGAGAAACAGCCAATTATTTTGGGGGTTTTTTTTTTTCCACATCACTGATGTGTATATTTCTATTGTTCCCACCACCGCAATGATGGGTCTTATTAGTCAGTCAAAATATGTGGATCACCATAAAACCTTTCAGAAACCTTCTTTCGTAAGCTATTAAAACATCTCATGCCCTTAGATGACAACAATCTCTCTGCCATTTGAAATTTCTTTTCTACCCTGCAGAGTTCATAGGGATATGCTTGGTTAAAATCAACTTATATAAAACTATGCACTATAAATTTTGACACTTCTGTTTGAATCTCTTTTCAAACACTTGTCTTTACTTGCCATAATAGATGTCAGTTCTTCTGATGTAGTTCAAGCATGAGCTTCATATGAAGACTCAGCTATGTCTATTGCATTTCTGAAGCTACTAGTCACTGAAGTTTTGTGCTGTTTGACATCAAAGTTAAGCAAGAATCACCTGCTGAGTTCACATGCATGGAGCAAAACATCTTCAAATCACTAGTGCTAGACAAAAGTTTTCATATTATGGTTTCACCATCAGAGGGGCTCTTAGATGAATGAAGTCCTTGTTAAGAGTGTTACATTAGTGCATGATTAACCACCTTGCTGCCAGAGTAGTCTCTAGTAGATTGATATTTCGGCTAAAGATAAGTGAACTGATTTACACAAACCAAGATTCGACCCAAATCATAGTGATTCACCAATAGGGATACTTGGAAACTTTTGGTAGTTTGTACCAAACATTTGCACCATTTTATATTCTTATTAACCTTAGCTGGGCCTATGCTAAATACACATACAATGAAATTTGGGCTGATTGATGCTCATACATTCTTTTTGTGTCACCTTCATGTAGAAAGGGAAGACTAATTTGGGTGCACTCTATAGATATCACTAACCACAAAACAGGACAGACATCATTATGTATTATTTTGTTTTTAGCTTCACGTGTGCTCACCACAAGCGACATCGACCTTTATGTCTGTTAAATAACATTTAAAGAAGAAGTATCAATATAATATGTTACTTTATACAATATTAGACATTACAATCGGATTTGCTGCTACCACGAGTTTGAGGGGAATCCTGAGGTTCCAGTGAGTTTATGTACAAGAATTTTATTAAACCACAATGAACTGTATGACCTTTTAACTATGACTAGCAGGTTTGGAAGGGTCAATGGAGGGGGGGGGGGGGGGGCTTTTGTTATTGCCAGCCCTTATTGCTATAAAAGAGGGGTGCACAGAGTAGCCATGGTGTCAGCTAATTGGAAGCTGTTGTTAAGCATAGGAAAAACTGACAAATTGTGTAGGAAGACATTATCGTAAGTTAAGAAACTTCAATTGTGATTGCTAGCTGTTTGGGCAATCAACCCCTTTGATTACTTTTTTATCTTTATTTTTTTTTTCGTCTGTCATTTTATTTTGTGGTTGATTTGAGGTTAGCTGTCACTTTTAGCTGGTGTCCTATCCCTGTCTCAAACTTTTTTTTTTGCAGCAAGAATTTCCTTAGAAGACTTCCATTTGTATTTTGGAGTTTTTATTATTTGGGCGTGTATTCGTTTTTATTTCATGTTTTAAGTGCATTTATGTTTGGTTAAAATTATAATTTTTTTGTTTGAGGGGTAGTATTTTATTTTTATTTCACGTTGATAGGACCGTTTTATCTGAGTATCTGTCCTTGCAGCATCCTTTTGTTCCCAGCATGATGCTACATAATTTTAAAGAACAGTGTGCACCTAAACCATACGCCATTATATCACACGTATTCACCACACCCCTTATCCCCATAGATAAAAAAAAGTTAGGCCACTATCTCCAAATTTACACTGCTATATCCTCTGCAGATAAACCCCTGTCTGTACTGTTTGTTTTTAGAAAATGTGGCTCTAGTATTGCTATTTGAAAATGTAATCATGCTAGACAGTTTTGCACTGCTGTGTCATCTCCAGTCTTTTTATTCTTGTAATAAAACACCTGTTTGTATACTTTTACTCTAGTACATTTTTGGCAATTTCTCCCTCATTAAAAGTGTTCTTTTGATGGCCAATTTTACAATTTTGTGTCATCTGTGGTTATTTAGAGATTAATAGAAATTGGCCAGTGGCAGGTTAATTTTGCACCAGTAGTAACAGGAAAAGCCACAGTGAACTACTGGTCAATTTCTATCTGCCAGTCAAAGCAGGTTTATTACGGTTTAACCAGTTGCCGACCACCGCACGACATTGTACTGTCGGCAGAATGGCATGGGCAGGCATATGGGCGTACCTGTACCTCCCTGCCTCCCAGTGGATGGGGGGCCCGATCGTGACGCTAGTTAGGCAGGTAAGTATTTATTTTCGGTCGCAGTGGACGGACGTGCCAGAGCTGAGCTCCGCCGAGGCCTCTCAGCATCCCCGTCCATCCTTGCTCGTCGGGCGTTTTTTCGCCCTACCGGACCCTCCATCTGTCCGGGGGAACGTCATGGCTCCGGACGGAGCCATTATCTTCGGCCGATTCGCCGCCGAGCCGGTGAACAGGGCCGCAGACGCCGAGACGGGCCGGTCCCCGCCGCCATCTTGCGGCCTACTCCACAACGCGGATCCTCCGAACGGCGCCTCGCGGAGCACATCCCGGGCCGGCATCCAGGACTTCATCCACCGCTGGGCTCATGGGACCCTCCCGCTGGGGACAGGGAGCTGCGGATTGTTTGTTGGGGCCTGGAAGAACACCAGCGCTGAGAGGTGAGACCCGGCGGCCATCTTGGTACACCTGAGGCCTGATACAGTTTATCTGCACCCCTCCTCTCAGCTGTCCTGCATAATCCCTCAACGAGGACAGTACCCCAGTTTAAGCACAGCCTATCCCCCCCCCCCCTGGGTGGCTGCCTGCCTGGATCATCCTCCATTTCGAGTCCTTTAGGCCCTATCGGCGGCCATCTTGGTACACCTGGTCCCTTCTTCCATCATCTTAAGGCCTACTTCTGCCCATTTTACAGCCTGTTTAGTGCCTGGACTCTCCCTGTACCGTAGTGTGGCAGTGTTTCATGGACTCCCCCTCCCCCCACTAGCTCTCTAACCTGATACATTCTACTTCGGGGTCACACCCCGGGTCCCTCTGCTTGATAGACATGTGATCACTTTTTGCGAGTCCTACCCGCCTTCCAATGCTCCCCCACCGCTTACAGTTGCTTCTTCCACATGGGGAGTTCCACATGTAATTGAATGTATGCCTAGTCCCATTGCCTCATGGTGAAATACGGACCGAAACACCTCCCTCAGTCGCTGTCTCCTGATCTGCGGCCCTCACAGACTCTGGATCGCTTTCTAAGCAGGCCGGCCTCCCCTGTTCCAACTCCAGGCTCTTCTACATATGCACAAGTGGCTTCCCAGTTATCCGCACCAGATAACCCAAGTCCTCTGTCCAGGAGCCACCTGGACACGATGTCCGCCCCTGTTACCGTCGATGTACTGGATGATAAACTGCGAGCTCTCCTGCAGGACTTGACCAGCAATGTCTCTAAGGAAATGGGTAAACTCGCCCATGAATTGCGGGGGGAGCTTGCTCAGATTGGGGAACGGACTGACGTCCTGGAAACCAAATTTGACGACCTACTGCAATATGTGCACGTCTTGGAAGAAGACAACGCCGGTTTGAAGCAATCAGTCTCGCAGCTCCAATCTCAACAGGAGGATCTGGAGAACAGGGAACGTCGCCAAAACCTACGCATCAGAGGAGTCCCTGAGGCGGTTAGTGAGGGGGAGATTAAACCATATTTACTCAGCCTCTTCAATGTTGTCGCCCCTAAAATTCCGGACATAGATTGGAGATTGGATAGGGCCCACAGGTCTCTGGCCCCAAAGCCCCCAGCTGGGGCCAACCCTAGAGACATCATTGTGCGCTTCCACTACTACGACAGCAAAGAAGCGCTGACCGTGGCCACCCATAACAAGTCCCGTCTGGAATTTAAAGGAGCCAAGATACAAATCTTCAGCGACTTATCCCCTATAACCTTGGCCAAACGTCGCAGCTTTCGTCCTGTGACTACGCATCTGCAAAATCACCAGTTCCCGTATCGCTGGGGTTTCCCCTTTCGTCTCTCGGCCTCTAAAGATGGGACTCAATACTCCATGAGAGATCTTCAGGAAAGCGAGGCTTTCATACGCAATCTGGGTTTACCACCTCTGCCAGATGAGGACCCCATCCCGCTTCCAACGACGCCCAGACCCTCGTCTATCCCGGCACGGATTTGGACACCAGCTCGCCAGAAATCGCAGAAACCCTTCTCTACTCCTCAGCGTAACTTGCACCCCAGATTACCTCCTTGAAGAGAAATCTCAAACGTCAGGTCGGGTTGGTCCCGATTTCGGTCCTTGTTTCACCATGTTTTTCCCTTTTTTCCCCTTGACAGGGGATGTACGCACCCTTAGTTATAGGTTGTGACTTTTCCTTTTTTCCCATTTTTGGGTGCCTGGGACTATGGTATATTGTTCCTATTGATTGTAACGTTTGCTGGAAGGTGGCGGGGTCTCTCCAGATGAGCTGGAACCCCTGATGTGCCTCCTTTTGTTCCGCGGCCGCGGCTGCGGACTCCTGGGTGGTTTTTACCCCCCAGGCCTTTTTTCTGTTACCTATGGTTTATTTTTCCATTTTTTAGGCCTTTTTTTTGGCCTTTTTTTCATTTTTTGCTTATTTTGGATGCCTTCTTTATCACTCATTAGATGCATTGTTGATATGTTATGTTTTCACGTGCTTTTCATCCCTAGGATACACCACGATTTCCAGTATTTCCTTGGTCTGTACAGGTATATTTGGTTACTGTATGTTAATTATGGGTACTTTAAGCTCCAATTACTTCATGCACAATGGCTTTGAGGGTACTTACCTATAATGTTAAGGGCTTGAACTCTGTTCATAAGCGTTGGTTGGCTCTGAAGGAGTTCAAGTCCTCCAACGCAGATGTGGTCCTAGTCCAGGAGACTCACTTCCGCCCAGGGAGTTCTCTTAAATTTGCTGCCAAGCATTTTCCAGTTTCCTTTATGGCCTCCGACCCCTCTGGTAAAGCCGGGGTCGCGATACTGATTAAAAAAACCTGTCCGTTGCGGGTGAAGTCCTCTTTCCTTGACCCGCAGGGTAGATATATTCTCCTGGACTGTGACTACCTATCTCGTTCTCTTACTATAATTAATATTTATGCCCCCAACTCGGGTCAGGTTCAGTTCCTCACTGGGGTCTTGGATACGCTGGGCGCATATGCCCAGCCGTTCATGATCATCGGCGGGGACTTTAACATGACTATGTCCGCTAGGAGGGATAGACAAACCCTATTTTCAGGTAACCCTTCCTGTAAATCTGAACGCCAATCCACTGCGTTTCGCAAACTCACTAGGTCCCATAACCTCCTAGACATTTGGAGGATTAAGCACCCGACACATCGGCAATTTTCTTTCTATTCCCCCCCCCATAAGATGTACTCTAGATTAGATTATATTTTTGTGACGGCACCTCTATTGACGTCGGCAGTAGCCGCGGAGTTGAACCCCATGACATGGTCGGATCACGCCTCGGTTCAGCTTGACCTTGCCCTCTCCACTTCTACACCCCGGACTTGCCACTGGAGACTTAATGATTTCCTTCTCCGTGACCCGGTCACTGAAGCTCACTTGTCCCAGAGTTTAACTGACTTTTTTCAACTAAATGTAGGATCTGTGCGGGACGTGTCCACCTTATGGGAGGCTCACAAGGCCTTCTTCAGAGGAATATGTATTTCTGCCGGCTCCCGCCTTAAGCGAGACTCGGCTGCGCAGAGACTTGACATCCTTTCGCAATTGCAAAAAGCTGAGGCTCTGCTCTTATCCTCCCCTTCGGTGCCCCGTCTTCGCACAGTGACCTCCTTACGCGAAAGGTTAAAATCTCTGGACATGCATAAATGCTCTAAAGCCCTACTTTGGGCAAAACAGAAATTTTACGAGTTCGCCAACAAGCCTCATAGGATGCTGGTGAATAAGCTTAAGCCCCGCCCATTTCACTCTTATCCTGATCTTCTTATACAGTCAGATGGCACTCCGACTTACTGCCCCTTAACAATGACTAAAGTTTTTGGTGCTTTTTATAAAAAATTATATAACTGCCTGACCTCCGATCCCAACCACGTGTTCTCTCAAGAACACTTTAATGACTTTTGTACCTCTTTGAAATTGCCTTTGTTGTCCTCTTCTCAGGTGGACACCCTGAATGCTGCTATCTCGCCTGAGGAGTTGGCAGCGGTAGTAAAGGCACTCCCGTCCCACAAATCCCCAGGCCCAGACGGACTTCCTTATATCTATTATAAATCTTTCCTCCCGACGCTTAGCCCTCATTTACTAAATCTTTTTTCCTCTTTACAGAAAGGAATAGTACCTCATTCCCAGTTTCTACATGCTCACATAACGGTTATCCCGAAGCCGGGTAAATCCCCTACCCTACCGGATAATTACAGACCCATAGCTTTACTTAACTCCGATTATAAGATCTTTACCAAAATTCTAGCCAATCGACTTTCCTTGATGATTCCCGCCCTGGTCCATAATGATCAGGTGGGTTTTGTCCTGGGTAGACGAGCTGGAGACAACACTAGACGTACCATCGACCTCATAGACCTGCTCGACAAGACATCCCGCCCTGCCATTATTTTAAGTTTAGACGCACAAAAAGCTTTTGACAGGCTGGGATGGCCGTATATGTTTGCCACACTTCAGCGCTTTGGATTTTCTGGCTCTTTCCTGTCAGCTCTGCAGGCCTTGTATTCGCTACCCACGTCTCAGGTCCAACTGGCATCTTATAGGTCACCACTCTTTACGCATAGTAATGGTACTAGACAGGGATGTCCTCTTTCCCCCCTGTTGTTTATATTATGCCTTGAGCCCTTGGCCGCAGCTATAAGGGATGACCCGGACATAAGCGGCGTCTCCCTCAGGTCGAAGGACTATAAGCTGTCTCTTTTTGCTGATGACATTCTCCTCACCTTGACGAAACCCCACATCTCCCTCCCCAAACTTCATACACTCCTAGATGCATTCAGTAGACTTTCGGGATATAAGGTCAACACGACTAAAACTGAAGCGCTCCCCGTCCACATCCCTCCCCCACTTCTAGCTTCGTTAAAAAATGAATTCCCCTACCATTGGTGCCCTGTCTCCCTCAAGTACCTTGGCATTAATTTAACTGCCACATATGATTCCTTATACGCAGCAAACTTTGTTTCTCTGATTGCGGAAACACATAGTTTGCTCCGAAGCTGGTCGACTTGCCCGTTATCCCTCCTGGGTAGGATCAATGTACTAAAAATGGCCATACTCCCTAAGTTTTTATATCTCTTTGAAACGTTACCAATCGCTATACCCATGCCTCAGCTTAGAAATATTCAACGGGCCTTCACCAAATTCATATGGGGAAATAAAATGCACAGAATTGCCCAGTCCGTGGTCTTTGCTCCACGATCCCAAGGGGGGTTGGGAGCTCCTGATATATTGAAGTATTTCTATGCGACTCACCTCCTGCCGGCTATCTCCTGGTCGTCGTATTTCGCTTCCAGTAGATGGTCGGAACTAGAGATGAGCGTTGTCAGTCTGGTTCACCCGTGCTCTATGCTGTGGTCAGATTTGCCCTCATCTATGGTCCAGCTTAGACGCATACTTCTTGGGCCGATGCTATTTTCTTTATCAATATGGAAAAAATGTCACAAGAGGTTCTCTCTCTCTTCTCCATGCTCACCTTTGCTGAATGTTATATTCAACCCAGACCTTCCAGACAGCCTCTCCCTGAAGAACATGTTCCCCTGGTTTAGTTCGGGTATCTTCCAACTTCGCCATTTGGTACATCCGATATCCCGTAAATTCCTATCCTTTCTAGAGCTTCAGAATAAGTATGATATCCCAAACCAACTTCTTTTCTCATATCTTCAATTCAAACACTATTTTCATTCTAGATCCCCAGATCTGGCTTTGGTCAACCCTAGTACCTTTGAAACCTTATGCTCCCAGGGTCCTTGCCAGAAAGGTCTAATATCCTCCATATATAGCATACTTCATAACTCAACCACCCCCAACACGGACACTCACCTCTATATGAGAAGATGGTCCTCTGTTTTACAGTCTCCTTTAACTATCTCTCAATGGCAGGATATCTGGATGTCTACCTCCAAAGTCTCTAGGTGTGTGGAGCAGAGAGAGACGGCTTATAAGATACTGATGTTCTGGTACAAGACTCCTGAAATGTTGCATAAATATGATCCCTCTATATCTAAGCTGTGTTGGAGATGTCTGCGACATGAGGGCACTCATTATCATATTTTTTGGAGTTGCCCTATGATTGTACCCTTTTGGTCTATGGTCCAATCCCTGCTCCATACTGTGCTGGGGATTGATATCCCTTTGGATCCTAGGCATTATTTATTGGGCTTGCCGGTGGCAACACTATCTAAAAGCGCTAAGAAGCTGACAGCTTATGTCCTTCTAGCTGCCAAAAGAGTGATTCCTGCGCTTTGGCTGTCCTCCTCCCCACCCATTCACTCGCAATTGATATCCGCGGTGGCAAACATACGCAGAATGGAACATATGACTGCCTTGGCGCAGGACTCCCTACCTAAATTTTTTAAAATATGGGATAGATGGGACAGCTCCATTCTGAACCCTGAGGCAACATCCTACTGTATGGGTGTGATCCCCCGGGTCAGCCTCCCTGGGGCTTCCCCCCGGGATCCTATCCCTGCATCGCCTATATAGTTTACGGCATTTGGTTTACTTATGCATCTTTATTTGCAGACCTGTGGTGTATCCTTTTTCCTTTCCCCCCTATGTTTTATATCAAGATATCAACATTTGATGTCCCGCCTGCGGCGGTTTTTGCTGTTACATTTGCAATGTTAATTTTGTCTGTATGTATTGAAAGCAATCTTCTTTTTGTTCTGTAAATGAAAAATTTTTCTCAATAAATATACATTTAAAAAAAAAAAAAAGTATTTATTTTCGCCGTCAGATTTTTATAGCGTCAGGTACCCTCATATACTACCTACTAAAGGTTTTAACCCCCTGATTGCCCCCAGTTAAACCTTTCACCAGTGATCACCGTATAAGTGTTATGGGTGACACTGGTTAGTTAGTTATTTTTTATAGTGTCAGGGCACCCGCCGTTTATTACCTAATAAAGGTTTAACCCCCTGATCACCTGGCGGGTGATATAAGTTAGGTTTTATGGTCAGATAGGGTCTGCGTCACCCCAGGCAGCATCAGGTTAGTGCCAGTACCGCTAACACCCATGCACGCAGCATACACCTCCCTTAGAGGTATAGTATCTGAAGGGATTGATATCTGATCTGATCTGATCAGATCTCTACTAGTGTCCCCAGCAGCTTAGGGTTCCCAAAAACGCAGTGTTAGTGGGATCAGCCCAGATACCTGCTAGTACCTGTGTTTTGCCCCTCTGTCCAGCCCAGCCCACCCAAGTGCAGTATCGATTGACCACTGTCACATACAAAACACTAAACACATAACCGCAGTGTTCACAGAGTCAGGCCTGATCCCTGCCATCACTAACAGTTTTTTTGGTAGTGTTGATACAGTCGCTGACAGTCAGGAGCTTTTTTACCTGTGAGTCTCACTAATGTACCACTAAATTTAGAGCCCAAAATGGCAAATCGAAGGTACACTAGTGAAGAAGCCTACACGTTTCTGAGCATGACAGATAGTGAAGAGGAAGTCACTCATCTGTCAGATTCAGGCTCAGAATATGATCCTGTAGATGACAGCGGCTCCATGACAGATATCTCTGACTATGGAATTGTGGTCCCGGCCAAGGTCAGGCGTAGCAGACCTCAATCTTCTTCTGCCGTTGAAGTGCAAGAACCGCAGGACTCTCGTATGGAGAAGTATTAGCGCCGCTATTCTTTCTGGTGAACTGGCAATCACCAGCGGCCTAGTACACCCTGGTCGTACATCCAGGACTGCAGTAACACTTACGTGGTGAGTCCCATAAGTGCAGTTCAAGCTGGTGAGGTGGCAAGCACAAGTAGTGTCCCGCTGCCACCAAGAAGACAAAGACAGGCTAGTCAAACCCATAGTGCCCTTCCTGCAGAATTTGTCATTCCTAATTGGGAACCCACCACTTCTGCAGCACCCGTACTTCCCCCATTCATTGGCCAACCCAGCATTCAGGTGAAAACAGTTGATCTTACGTCTCTTGATTTGTATTGCTGTTTTTCACTGAAGATGTCTATCTATAGCTCTATTGTGGACCAAAGCAATTTGTACGCTGGTCAACACATCACCATTATTCCCCAGTCCTCCCTTGCCAGAGATTGGAAACCAATTATGGTTTCCAAATTTAAGGCCTTTCTGGGCCTTTCCCTCCTCATGGGCATAACCAAAAAGAGTGGGTTGCGCTCATATTGGTCCACTGACCCAATTCACCATATGCCCGTGTTCTCTGCTTCCATGGCCAGGGCACGATATGAGCACATCTTGTGGTTCATGCACTTCAACAACAATGAACTCTGTTGTCCTCGTGGAGACCCTGGGATACGATCGGCTCTACCAAATTCGGCCCCTCAACCAACATTTTGCAGACTTGTTTACTCCCCATCAAGTTGTCTGCATTGATGAGTCCCTGATTACGTTTTCTGGCCACTTGTCATTGAAACAGTATCTTCCCAGCAAGCGTGCCAGATAAAGGGTCAAGATGTATAAGCATTGTGACAGGGCCACAGGCTATACATGTAGTTTTATGTGGGACTTGGTGTTACACTTATTCGGAAAGGGCTACCACTTCTACGTGGATAATTATTACACGGGCGTGACACTTTTTAGTCACTTGTTTGATCATCAGATTGGAGCATGTGGCACCATGCGATCTAATTGCCGGGGCTTTCCCCAGCAGCTTGTAGATTCCCATCTTAGGCTGGGGGTGAGAACCTGCTTGAAGTGTAATAACTTACTCGCTATGAAGTGGAGGGATAATAAGAATGTTTTCCTTCTTACCTCCCTTCATGCAGACACGATGGTCCAAATTACTACGGTGACTGGTGTTGTGGAGAAACCCCTCTGTGTCCATGAATATAACCAAAATATGGGAGGGGCGGACCTCAACAACCTGTTGTTTGCGCTGTACCTAGTTGCCAGACGCTGGTACAAGAAAGTGTCTGTTTATTTATTTCAATTGGCTTTGTTGAATGCTCATGTGCTATACAGAGCTTCAGGACGGACTGGATGCTTCCTTAATTTCCAGGAAGGGATCATCAGAGCCCTTCTGTTTCCAGACGGTGCTCCACCTCACCTTCCCAATCCAAATGCAGTAAGCCAGCTGCATGAGAGGCATTTTCCTTATGTCCTCCTGAGTACCCCTACCCAACGAGCCCCCCAAAGAAAATGTTTTGTTTGTAGAAAGCATGGCTATAGGAGTGACACCCATTATTATTGTACCCGCTGTCCTAACAATCCTGGTCTTTGCATTGGTGAATGTTTTGAGCGCTACCATACACTAGTTGAGTTTTAGCGTAGGGTACAGCATTGCACAGACTAGGCACAATTTCACAGGGTCTCCCAAGATGCCATCACATTTTGAGAGACCCAAACCTGGAACTGTTACAGTTACAAATAAAAGTGTAAAAAGAAAAAAATGTAAAAGAGAAAAAATACACAAAAAAAATACAAAAAAATAGTTGTTGTTTTATTGTTCTCTCTCTCTCTATTCTCTCTCTATTGTTCTTCTCTTTTTTTACTGTATTCTATTCTGTAATGTTTCATTGCTATTATGTTTTATCATGTTTGCTTTTCAGGTATGTAATTTTTTTCTACTTTACTGTTTACTGTGTTTTATTGTTAACCATTTTTTTTGTTTTCAGGTACGCCATTCAGCTGCAGCACAGTTTTTTTTTATCTTGACAGCAACAGTGTTTGCTCCCACGATACATAAAGCCATGACTCCAGCGCTGTTGGAGGTGATTTCACCACCACAGTTAAAAAAAAGAGCATATATGCCAAAGCATGGGGGCAGTAGGGGTGGAGGAGCGATTTGCTCCTAACTTTTGGGGCAGATGCCCCCATGCTTCGCCATATATATATTTTAGGCACAAGTTGCGTTAAAAAATGTTTTATTTTTTATTATGTTTTTTGTATTTGCTTTGCAGGTATGGTAAGTCTTATGCCGCGTACACGCGATCGGAATATCTGACGGACCAGAGTCCGCCGGACAATCCGCCCATTTGTGGGCTCCTGCAGGCTTTTTCTTTCCAAAAGTCCGGTTGACTTAGAAAGAAGTTTTGACTCAAAATTGTCCGCCGGACTGCAATCCGCCCGTCTGTGTGCTAGTCCACCGGACTTTTGAAATGAATGGACTTGCCCACACGGAGAAAAGTCCATTCATTTTGAACATGGCTCCAGATAGATGGAACTAACGCAGGAATTCAATGTCGCCGCCTCCATCGGCGAGATTGACACCTGCGGCCCCCCCCACCCCAAAGCACCTTGTCCCCATGTTGATGAGGACAAGGGTCTCTTTCCGACTTCAACAGGGGCATCAGGGGATCTATGGGACCAAACACATAGGGCGTGGTAGTCATGTTCCCTATATTGCCTTGTTTTACTATGTGATCACGTTTTTATTTTAAAAAATGTTATTCTTGTACTCGCTGAGTTTATGCCAATAAACAGCTTCCTCTATATTTTTCATCTACACTATGGGAATCTGTTTTTCTTTTCTGTCTCATATGTGATCCCCTGCATGAGTTTAGCCTCGTTAGCCATCCCGGTTTCTGGATTTAAATCGGTTCTTCCCGTCCAGTATGATCTTGTGTTTCGGTAAGAGTACCCATCCTATTTTTACCTACCCAGATGTCACTGATTATAGATGTCTTCAAGACCTTTTTCTAGTCTTTGCACCGTGTGAAACATCATATTTTATGTCCTATGAGGATTCTAAGGACTTCTGTATTCATTTAATTATCTGGACTTTATTGGTTTTTCTTTTCCGTGTTTGTTACACGTGTTTTTACAGAACCTTTTTTAGCGCTACATTTTATTGTTTTGTTTATTTATGAATTTGGTCATTTTCGTATGTAGCTGCTTTGGTTCACTTTTTTGGTTAGCGCAATATTTTTTTTCTCTCATATAAACAAAAGATTATCACTATAGCACAGTCTAATGTGAGACTTAAATGGCTTGTTACCCCCAAAATGTAGGTTCTTTCACACCACTGCATATTAATATGAGCCAGTGAGGAAGAAAATGTGATCTCCTTCCCTATCCCCAAATTTCTGGAGGTAGCAGCTAACATCAAAGGAAAGGGAGGTACAGTACTGTGCAAACGTTTTAGGAAGAATTGAAAAAAATGCTTTAAATTAAGTATGCTTTCAGAACTAGAAGTGTTAATAGCTTATTTTTATCAATTAAAAAAATGGAAAGTATATGAATAGAAGAAAAATTCTAATCAAATTAATCAATATTTGACTACCCTTTGGCTTAAAACCAGCATCAATTCTTCCAGGTACACATAGTACTTGTGCACACAGTGTTTGAAGAAACTCAGTAGGTAGGTTGTTCCAAACATCTTGGAGAACTAAACACAGATATTCTGTGGATGTAGGCTGCCTTAAATCCTTCTGTCTCTCCATGTAATCCCAGACAGACTCAATGGTGTTGAGATCAGGGCTCTGTGGGGACCAAACCATCACCTCTAGGACTCCTTGTTCTTCTTTGTGTTGAAGATAGTTCTTAATGACATTGATTGTGTGTTTGAGCCGGTTGCTCTGCTGTAGAATAAAATTGGGGCCCTTCACATGCACCCCTGATGGTATGGCATGAAGTATATGCCTGTATACCTCAACATTGGGGATACTATTTATCCTGACCCCATCTCCAAATCCATTTGCAGAAATGCAGCCCCAAACTTACAAGGAACCTTCACCATGCTTCACTGTTGCCTATAGACACTTATTATTGTACATCTCTACAGCTCTTTTATTAACAAATTGCCTCCTGATACAGCACAATATTTCAAATATTCACTCATATGCCCAGAGCATATGTTGACATTTTTCTGCACCTAGTTCCTATATTTTTGTGCATAGCTGAGTCACTTAGTCTTGTTTCCACATCAGAGGTATGGCTTTTATGATGACCACTTCTATCCAGGCTTCTTTGGTCAGTAGATAGATGTACTGGTTTTCACCAGTTTTGTGCTGATGGCACTGCTGGACATCTTCTGATATTGAAGGGAAAAAATCCTGACGTGTCTTTCATCAGCTGCATTAGGTTTCGTTAGCCGACCACTGCACCTAAAGTTCTCAATGTTGACCAATTAATGATATCCTCAATGCTGAGAAATACAGCATATTTCTTACAGGCTGCAGTGTTGGTCTGCCCATGATGTGGAATTCTCTTCTACTGCACCATCTTCTTCATCTGCCTAATATTAAAGATTTGGTAATCACACTCAGACCTTGTTTTTAGCAGAGTAGAGAAAGTGGAGGAATAATACCTGCTATGTTTTGACCTGTCTATTATAAGAGGGTCAGTATTATGTGGTAAGTCTACATATATGTAGGGCACAGGACTGAAGTATAGTTTGCACTGTGATTGGAGCAAGGACACTTGGCATTGGTCTGTGGACTATGTATTTTTGGAGGATACATCTTTAAGAAAACATTTTTTATATTTGGACTTTTGCACCCTTGCATTTGAGTATTGTATTTCACTCGCACAATAATTAAAGGACACTGATGTCTGTAAGACTTGTATTTATTTCATGTACACTGATTTTTTTTTTTTTTTAGTTTAATTTCCAGTTTGTTTATACTTATAAGCACTGTTTCATTTTAATTTTTACTTGAACAGCTTGTGTGCACAGAGTAGCATGATTGGAGTAGTAGCTAGGATAGCATAGAGTATTTTGGTGTCAGTTTTTGCTTAATATCCAGTGGAACTGATGTCTCTGAGTCTTGAACAACTCCAATTAGAACATTTACATCATGAAATAATCTGGTGCTACTTCTGAGTTGAAATAGCACCTTTTACTTTCTGTAGACCATGGTATTTTATGTAACACAACTCTGAACTGGTTTTACCATGTTGTGTTTGATACATTGTACAGTTACACTGTGAAAGTGCTGAGACCTCATCAATGCTTAGGAAGGAGAAAGTAGTAAGGAACAAGCCAGCTTCTTTATTTATTCATAAT
This sequence comes from Lithobates pipiens, assembly GCF_037356315.1. Lineage (NCBI taxonomy): Eukaryota > Metazoa > Chordata > Amphibia > Anura > Ranidae > Lithobates > Lithobates pipiens. The sequence goes on from NW_027507903.1 coordinate 211,756,720, forward strand.
ATTGTGAACTGGTGTAGTTATTCACATCTGCTGCTCCACAACAATGCAAGCATGTTTCTTTCTGTTATATGTAGTATGTCATAGGTATATACCTCAGTTAGCCCTTGTACACACGGTCGGACATTCTGACAACCAAATCCATTGGATTTTGTCCGACGGATTTTGTCCGAAACTGTTGCATACACACGGTCGGACAAAGTTGTCGGAAAATCCGATTGTGCATAACGTGATGACGTTATTTTGTTATGATGGGACTACTTTCAGGCTAGTAGCCAATAGCTTTGGTCTAGGAATTTGATCTGAGCATGCATGGCACTTTGTCCGTCGGAGTAGGCTACACATGATCGGAGTATGTCCGATCAGAGCATTTTGTCTGAAAATTTTACCGGCAAGTTGGAAAAGTTGGTCCGTCGGATATTCCGATGGAAACAGTCTGATGGAGACCACACACAGTCGGAATATCCGACAAAACAGTCCGATAGGACACATTCCGTCAGAATCTCCGACCGTGTGTACAAGGGCTTAGACAATATAGCATGCTAAACCATGCTACAATGCATACCTCTTTATTCTGGGCACTCTCTGATGTGTATAGCTACCAAGACCTACTTTTTTATGAACATAGCCAGTGATTACCCTGATACTGATCATTATCCACAAAATTATTAAAAAGTATTTAACCACCTCGCGCCCGCCCTATAGCCGAATGACGGCCGTAGAGCAGGCGCGTTCGTCCGGGTGGTCGTCCCTGGACGTCCTGATGTTTACTTCCGCAATGCGCGCCGCGGGCACGCATCGCGGAAGTTCTGTGTTCGCCGTGTCCCCCGGGGACAGGCAAACACAGATCGCTGTAAACGGCCAATCACAGCGGCCGTTTACAGCGTGATCGGCGTGTCCAATGGGAGATGATCTCATATGTAAACATATGAGATCATCTCTCAGCGCCGCTCTCCCTCCTCACACAGACAGTGTGAGAGGGGAGAGATGAACGGCTGCAGCGGCAGCCGTTCTGCCTCGAGTAAAAAAAAAAAGTAAAAAAAAAAAAAGTGCCATCCTCCCCCAGCAGTGCCATCCGCCCCAGTGCCATCCGCCCCAGTGCCATCCACCCCAGTGCCATCCACCCCAGTGCTACCTGCCCCCAGTGCCATCCACCCCAGTGCTACCTGCCCCCAGTGCTACCTGCCCCCAGTGCCACCTTTCCCCAGTGCCACCTGCCCCCAGTGCCATTTGTCCCCAGTGCCATCTGTCAGTGCCACGTATAAGTGCCATCTGTCATCAGTGCCACGTGTCATCAGTGCCACATAGTGCCATCTGTCATCAGTGCCACGTATTAGTGCCATCTGTCATCAGTGCCACGTATCAGTGCCATTTGTCATCAGTGCCACCTGTCAGTGTCACGTGCCATCTGTTGTCAGTGTCATGTGTCATCAATGCCACTTATCAGTGCCATCTGTCATCAGTGTCACGCGTCATCGGTGCCATGTATTAGTGCCATCTGTCATCGGTGGCACGTATTAGTGCCATCTGTCATCAGTGCCACGTATTAGTGCCACGTGTCTTCAGTGCCACGTATTAGTGCCACGTGTCATCAGTGCCACGTATAAGTGCCACGTGTCATCAGTGCCACATATTAGTGCCATCTGTCATCAGTGCCACGTGTCATCAGTGCCACGTATAAGTGTCATCATTGCCACGTATCAGTGCCATCTGTCATCAGTGTCACGTGTCATTGTCCTGGTGCTTAAAAAGTGTAATAAATAGTCAACAAGTTAGATGTGTAATTTATGTTCCTAGAACACATGATGGCGCTACCTGCATGTTGGGCCTCTCTATGTGGCCAGGCTGTGAAAAAGTCCCACACATGTGGTATTGTAATACTCAGGAGGAGTAGCAGAATTTTTTGGGGGGTGTCATTTGTGGTATACACATGCCACGTGAGAGAAATAACCGATTACAATGACAATTTTGTGGAGAAAAAAAATGAAAAATCTTAATTTTGCAAAGAATTGTGGGAAAAAAATGACAACATCAAAAAGCTCACTATGCCTCTTACTAAATACCTTGGAATGTCTACTTTCCAAAAAGGGGTCATTTGGGGGGTATTTGTACTTTCCTGACTTGTTCGGGTCACAAGAAGCGAGATAGGCCACCAGTACATCAGATGTGATCAATTTTGTGCGATTCGCACCACAGCTTGTAGACTCTCTAACTTTCACAAAGACCAAATAATATCCACTAATTTGTTTTTTTTTACCAAAGATATGTAGCAGTATAAATTGTGGCCAAAATTTATGAAGAAAAATTAATAATTTGCATAATTCTGTCACAGAAACAAAGAAATATGCGTTTTTTTTCAAAAAGTCTTTTTTTCATTTATAGCGCAAAAAATAAAAACCACAGAGGTGATCAAATACCACCAAAAGAAAGCTCTATTTGTGGGAAAAAAAGGACAAAAAATTCATTTGGGTACAGTGTTGCATGACTGAGTAATTATCGTTCAAATTGTGAGAGCACCAAAAGCTGAAAATTGGTCTGGGCAGGAAGGGTGTTTAAGTGCCCAGTAAGCAAGTGGTTAAAGTAAGTATAGCTACCTGCTATCATTAGGATCATCTAATTACAATGTAAGCTTCCAATGTGCTGCTATAAGGGAGATTAAAAGGGGATCAAATCAAGCAAAATGCAGATATGTATATTTGTTTACATTTAGCAAATACATTCAATTATTTGTTAATTACCATATAAATGCCTTATTTAGTGTTTTGTATATATCTATGGAGTTCAGCTTTACTTATTTAGTGGCTCCCCTTAAGACTAGGCCTTAGGGTTTAGTTAAGTGCTAAGAGAAAGTATAAAAGATAACTATACTTTTGTAAAACAATCTTTTACCTATAAGCATCTCATCTCTATTTAGTCCCATAAAGAGGCTGTTTTCTACGCATTCAAACAAAACATGGCCTCTACATAGGAATGAATGGGTTGTGGACATAGGAATGAATGGGCAAGGGCTGCGCTTTCACTTTTTGGTCTTTCGGTGAACATCCGAACAAACAGGTCGTTTGACCATTTGTCAGGCCATTCAGAACTGGACACCCACGCCATTTAAAAAAAAAAAAGTGGCACGGGGTTCCCCTTAATATCCATACCAGACCTGAAGGGCCTGGTATGGAATTTGAGGGGACCCCCACACAATTTTTTTTTTCAATTTTGGTTTGGGGTTCCCCTTAATATTTATACCACACCCAAAGGGCCTGGTAATGGACTGTGGGGAAATCCCATACTGTTTTCAATTACATTTATGTGTATTTCCGGGACCGACAATTCTTTATAGCCATGAGAACTTTTAAATTACTTTTTTTCCTTTAGAAATGTAATTTTTTGCAGGGACTGTTGTAAACACGGGTAACATGCGCCACTTTTCAGGCATATTATAGATACCTCCCAGGTACGAAATTTAAAGTGGTTGTAAACACTTACAAACCACTTTGACCTACAGGTAAGTCTAGATTAAGGCTTACCTGTAGGTCCAAGAAATATCTCCTAAACCTACATGGCTTATGCCGCGTACACACGGGCGGACTGTATGGCCTACTTAGTCCGTCATACAATCCGACGGACAGTCCGTCATACTTTCGAATGAACGGACTTGACCACACACGGATGCACAAACAGTCCGTCGAAAGCTTGCGCGATGACGTGTACAGCATGTACGACGGGACTAGAAATAGGAAGTCCAATACACAGCAATGCACCCTTCCGCCGTGTAAATCCTTTCTGAGCATGCCCCATTCTTAGTCCGTCGAACTAGCCTACTGACGAGCGGATTGTCCACTGAAACCAAAGTATGACAGACAGAATTTCGAAAAATCCCAAATACTTAGTACGCCAGACTGCACGCTGAAAAAGTCCGCTGAAGCCCACACACGAGCGGACTGTCGGCTGAAATGTGTTTCGACGGACTAAGTAGGCCATACAGTCCGCCCGTGTGTACGCGGCATCAGGAGATATTTAAAAAAGACAGGCAGCGCTGTCTACGGGGCATTTGCTGCTGCTAACGGCGATATGCCATCAGTGGCGGCCCACATGCGCATGTGCGAGAGTGACATAATCGCTGTTCCGGCGCTGTGAGTGGCTGGAGAGCGATACTCGGAAGAAGATGGATGCTCCGTGCTACAGGGGACAGCGGTGACATTGCTGGCTCCTGTGTCAGCTAAGTAACACATAATGGGCTACTATGCGATGCATATTAGCCCATTATGCTTTACCTTTGCAGGGAGACAAAGAAGAAGTAAACCCATCAAGGTTTACTTCCTCCTTAAAGGAATATTTCACTTTTATTGTTTAAGCATTATTAAAATCACTGCTACTGGAAAAACTGACGTTTTTAAAAAGTTTTTTTTGCATTGATACATGTCTCCTGGGGCAGGACCCAGGTCCTGAAACACTTTTTATGACAATAACTTGCATACACAGTAGGTGACCGTGATATTGTGTCAACCTCACTGCTTTTGTTGGCGAGATTGACACCCTGCGAGCCCCGTCACGGGAGCCAGCGCCGAGCTGGCTCACATCGGGAAAGGAAAAATGTGTTTTTTCCTGTTCCAATGAGCGACAAGCATTGCTGACATTGAGGCCAGGTTCACACTGGTGCAGGGATCCGACTTGGATTCCCAGCATGCCCCAGGACTTGACGTCATAACGTGTTTACATCGGCTGGTTGGGTGCTGCCATTGTGGGTAAAGGAGCTTCACAGCCAGGTCCCTACTGCTCATGCTTGAAACTCTCTGTGCTCTCTCACTGGCCCGGCCGAATTGGAGGGAGGAGGAGGGGGCCAAACTGTGACGTAATTCACTGTGGCCTAGTCTCCTGGAAGTGGGGATAGGGTGCCTGTAAAAAACAGATACCTATTCCTGTGGCATCAGATAAACGGAAGTTACACTTTTGGGTGGAACTCCACTTTAATATTGCTTAGCATCTTTCCCAGCTACTGTATATATTGTGCTTAGGTCTCACTACATCTCAAAGATGTATATGATATAAATAGGGTCAAGAACCCTGTCTGTCCCTATTTGATTAAATACTGGGAAAATGTACTACATGCCTTACAAACTGCCTTTAGTGTAACCATTATAACTGACTTTAATATAAGTTTTCTCTACTTTACCGCTCAAATTTTTCCCTAATAAACACACCATTTTAGCTCTTAACAAAATTCCAAGCCCCTAAACTACTTCTCACTTACTGAAACGCAACAGCTCCTTCATCCTAAATGGAATGAATTTTCCATATGAACTCTACTTTAAAACTGTAGAAAATTATTCTCACGCATGCATGAACCCTGGGGAAAAAAAAAAATATGAAAAACTGGACACACTACAGGTTTATTCTCACCAAAGGTTGCACAATTATTTTTGTTGTCAGTGCTTTTATTTGAGTACACTCCCAGCTCTGCACTTTACTTTGCATGATGAACATCCACCTAATAAATGACACCACACTTAAAGTGGAATTCTAGGTTAGATCTAACAAAGCTTAAAGTGCTCCCACACTCCTCCTAACTTATATTCAAACTACCCTGTAGAAGAAAGATGCTTATATTTACCTATTCTCATAGCACTCTGGTCCAGTCGTGTGATTTGCTCATGACCTACAACAAACAGATGCCCCATAGTAAGCTTATGGGTGACATCACATTCCAAGGCATTCCATCCATTGGTCAGTTCTCAATCCCCTAAAGCCGGCCGCTGGGGAGATCATGTGACCAGACTATAGCTCCCAGTGAATAAGTAAGCATTAGCATCTTTCTTCTACAGGGTAGTTAAATTGGAGCTTGAAGGGGAGAGATGGCTGTTTTAAGCTAACTTAGATCTAGCCTGAAATGCCACTTTAAAAATATTAAAATTGAATGGTTTAATATTACTACATGTGACAATTCTCAGATATAGAGAAAATCCTTAATATGTACTTTTAGTCTATCCTATGCATGTACCCCATTTACCAAACACAATCCCTGTATGGAAAAATAATGTTTTTCTTTTGTACTAAATAGAACTCTCAGTCTAAGTATTATTCTGCCTTTGTATTACTTCACTGTAATACATTTATGCATGTACTGCAATTTCAAATATTTCAATAAACGCTGTTATAAAATACATAGCTTAGAGCATACAGTATATATGAACAAAGGTATCCAAGAATACATAAAAAGCACCGCTCAAAGAGCAGGTGACTGTCTTAGCAACATAGAAATAAAGTAAGCAGTAAACAAAATAAAGTCATATCTTGCATTTATACTACAAGATATATAGTACATTTTAATTTTCTGTTACATGAATTCTAATGTTCAAATTATAAAGTATATACACAGTATAGACTGTATGTCTGTGTGTTTGTCTGTGTGTGTGTGTTTGTGTACATTTGTTTACTTCTTTTTTAATATTAAATCATACAGAATTACAACCAGAAACAGTAAAAGGCAATAGGGATGGCCGAACGGTTCGCCCGGCGGTCGTTTCGCGGCGAATTTCGGCTGTTCGTGGTCCACCCGACCGGCGGACTATTGCCGCTGTTCGCCCGGCGGACTTCTGTGTTTACTGTGTAAAAGAACTTTGACCTATGATGACACATCCATCATGGGGTACAAGACAGCCAATTGAGACATTACAGTACATTGACACTTGGACATTCCCCCTAACTTATAAATAGACCCGATCCGGCGGCCATTTTACATTCTGTTGTATGTCACTATAGGGAGAGGTTGCTGTGTGGAGCAGGGAGAGACTGCAGTGACCCAAATCGCTAGCTATTAAGTCCACAAAAGTTACTTTAAGGACTGGTATGGTATAGGTGTTAGGTGTAGTTCAGGATATAGGTTTGAGGCACTGCTGTGTTGTTGCAGCAGCCTGTATTTTGTCAGTGTAGAGAGAGGGACAGGACGCTGTGTGCAGCAGGGACAGTAAGTTTAATCATTAGCTGTTACTATTAGGTCCACAAAAGTCCTTTTCAGGACTGGTATGGTAAAGTAGTACAGGATATAGTTTTGAGTGCTATTCAAGTTATTGTTCCAGCAGCCTGTGTTTTGTCAGTTTAAATAGGGACAGGCAGAAAGCTGTGTGTGGCAGGGAGGGACAGTCAGTTTAATCAGTAGCTGTTACTATTAGGTCCACAAAGGTTCTTTTCAGGACTGGTATGGTAATAGGCTTGTACACGTATAATATTCTTTCTTCCAAATATAGAAAGAATATTATACTTGACTGCTGCCCTTCTGCTGCAGTAGTATAGGGACTGAGGTACAGTCTGCTAATCACAACCTACTAGTTCCACAAAGGTCCTTCTAAGGACTGGTAAGGTATAGTGTACTACAGTACATAGGGTTGAGTGAGGTACAGTCTGCTATTCCTTAAGGACTGGTATAGGTCCACAATATATAGGGTTGAGGTGCACTACTGCTGACTGCTGCCCTATACTGCAGCAGTCCTTTATCAGTATAGGGACTGAGGTACAGTCTGCGAATCATTCACAACCTACTAGTTCCACAAAGGTCCTTCTAAGGACTGGTAAGGTATAGTGTACTACAGTACATAGGGTTGAGTGAGGTACAGTATGCTATTCCGTAAGGACTGGTATAGGTCAACAATATATATGGTTGAGGTACACTACTGCTGACTGCTGCCCTATACGTCAACAGTCCTTTATCAGTATAGGGACTGAGGTACAGTCTGCTAATAATTCACAACCTACTAGTTCCACAAAGGTCCTTATAAGGACTGGTAAGGTATAGTGTACTACAGTACATAGGGTTGAGTGAGGTACAGTCTGCTTTTCCTTAAGGACTGGTATAGGTCCACAATATATAGGGTTGAGGTGCACTACTGCTGACTGCTGCCCTATACTGCAGCAGTCCTTTTTCAGTATAGGGACTGAGGTACAGTCTGCTAATCACAACCTACTAGTTCCACAAAGGTCCTTCTAAGGACTGGTAAGGTATAGTGTACTACAGTACATAGGGTTGAGTGAGGTACAGTCTGCTATTCCTTAAGGACTGGTATAGGTCCACAATATATAGGGTTGAGGTACCCTACTGCTAACTGCTGCCCTATACTGCAGCAGTCCTTTTTCAGTATAGGGACTGAGGTACAGTCTGCTAATCATTCACAACCTACTAGTTCCACAAAGGTCCTTATAAGGACTGGTAAGGCATAGTGTACTACAGTACATAGGGTTGAGTGAGGTACAGTCTGCTATTCCTTAAGGACTGGTATATGTCCACAATATATAGGGTTGAGGTGCACTACTGCTGACTGCTGTCCTATACTGCAGCAGTCCTTTATCAGTATAGGGACTGAGGTACAGTCTGCTAATCATTCACAACCTACTAGTTCCACAAAGGTCCTTATAAGGACTGGTAAGGCATAGTGTACTACAGTACATAGGGTTGAGTGAGGTACAGTATGCTATTCCTTAAGGACTGGTATAGGTCAACAATATATATGGTTGAGGTACACTACTGCTGACTGCTGCCCTATACGTCAACAGTCCTTTATCAGTATAGGGACTGAGGTACAGTCTGCTAATAATTCACAACCTACTAGTTCCACAAAGGTCCTTATAAGGACTGGTAAGGTATAGTGTACTACAGTACATAGGGTTGAGTGAGGTACAGTCTGCTTTTCCTTAAGGACTGGTATAGGTCCACAATATATAGGGTTGAGGTGCACTACTGCTGACTGCTGCCCTATACTGCAGCAGTCCTTTTTCAGTATAGGGACTGAGGTACAGTCTGCTAATCACAACCTACTAGTTCCACAAAGGTCCTTCTAAGGACTGGTAAGGTATAGTGTACTACAGTACATAGGGTTGAGTGAGGTACAGTCTGCTATTCCTTAAGGACTGGTATAGGTCCACAATATATAGGGTTGAGGTACCCTACTGCTAACTGCTGCCCTATACTGCAGCAGTCCTTTATCAGTATAGGGACTGAGGTACAGTCTGCTAATCATTCACAACCTACTAGTTCCACAAAGGTCCTTCTAAGGACTGGTAAGGTATAGTGTACTACAGTACATAGGGTTGAGTGAGGTACAGTATGCTATTCCTTAAGGACTGGTATAGGTCCACAATATATAGGTTTGAGGTACCCTACTGCTAACTGCTGCCCTATACTGCAGCAGTCCTTTATCAGTATAGGGACTGAGGTACAGTCTGCTAATTATTCACAACCTACTAGTTCCACAAAGGTCCTTATAAGGACTGGTAAGGTATAGTGTACTACAGTACATAGGTTTGAGTGAGGTACAGTCTGCTATTCTTTAAGGATTGGTATAGGTCCACAATATATAGGGTTGAGGTGCACTACTGCTGACTGCTGCCCTATACTGCAGCAGTCCTTTATCAGTATAGGGACTGAGGTACAGTCTGCTAATCACAACCTACTAGTTCCACAAAGGTCCTTCTAAGGACTGGTAAGGTATAGTGTACTACAGTACATAGGGTTGAGTGAGTTACAGTCTGCTTTTCCTTAAGGACTGGTATAGGTCCACAATATATAGGGTTGAGGTGCACTACTGCTGACTGCTGCCCTATTCTGCAGCAGTCCTTTATCAGTATAGGGACTGAGAGTTTTGTCACAGGGTCATTTAAAAAATGACAGGCAGAGGAAGAGGCGGGCCCTTCCGCAGGGGTGGTAGGGGTAGGGCAGGAGCATCAGGCTTGAGCCAAAGTGGGAAGTTGTAGAAGGTGCGTTCAATTACTTTAAAGGGCGCACCAGACTTGGTTGAGTGGCTCACTCAGCATTACTCTTCTGCACCCTCCTCATCCTCTCGATCTGCACTCTCTTCTTCACTCTCTGCTATGTGCACCCCCAAAGACACTACCACCAACAACACCACCACCACCACCACATACCTTCCGCTTGAGTCACAGGAATTATTTTCCGATCCATATCAAGACATTTCTGATGCGCAGCCACTCTTGGCATTGGAAGAGGAGGTAGCAACAACCGCCACTCAGCAGTCTGACGACAGTACCCAGATCAGCCCAAGGAGGAGGTTGGTCCCCGGTGTTGCTGCCTACTCCGAGATCTCTACTTATAGCGGTGGGGAAGGTGACGTCGATGATGACGTGTCTAGTGATGTCACGTGGGTGCCCACAAGAGAGGAAGAGGAGGGGAGTTCAGAAGGAGATATGGACCAGCAGATAGGGAGGAGAAGCAGGAATAACTTACATTGCACAGGAGGGACAAAGCAGACTGCTAATGTATCAGGAGTGAGTCATCGACCATGTACGGTCACATCTGGCGCTCCCAGGACGCCGGCACATGGCTCCACAGTGTGGGCTTTTTTTAACGTGTCCGCTGCTGACAATAGCGTTGCCATCTGCAATCTTTGCAGTCAACGCATTAGTCGCGGTAAGCCCAACACTCACCTAGGGACGACCGCCTTAAGAAGGCACATGAGCAGCCATCAACGAGCCCAGTGGGAGCAACGGATCACACAAAGCCACACTCCAGGCTCTCACCGTCCAGCCTCGTCTTCTACTTCTCCTTCTCCTCTCTCCTCACAATTGTCCTCCACTCCACCTTGCATCATGCCAAGCTCACGTTTTTCTGCAAAAAGGCAAGCTTCCGTGGGCCTAATGTTTGAGCGTAAAAAAATTATGACGCCGGATAACCCTCTTGCCCAACGGTTGACGGTTGGCTTGTCAGAACTCATAGCCCGCCAACTACTGCCATATAAACTGGTGGACTCGGAGGCCTTTCGCAAATTTGTGGCCATTGGAACACCACAATGGAAGGTCCCAGGAAGGAAGTATTTCTCACAGAAGGGCATCCCAGAGCTATATGGCCATGTTCAGCGGCAAGTGAATGTATCTCTGGCACACAGTGTCGGTGCCAAGATACATCTGACCACAGACACGTGGTCTAGCAAACACGGGCAGGGAAGGTATAACACTTTTACTGCCCACTGGGTGAACCTTCTGACGGCCGTCAAGCATGTAACCTGTGGCACCCGTGTAGATTTGGTTTTACCGCCATGGATTGCATGCAGGCCTGGCTCTTCTTCTCCTCCTCTTCCTACTCCATCCTCCTCCCTCTCCTCCTCGGCTGACTCCTCCTTTTCCGCTGCTAGCGTCTCTTCCGCTGCGCCGCCCAAGCTCCCCAGAACCTATTCGACATGCTAGGTGAGACGTTGCCATGCCGTGCTGCGTCTGTTGTGCCTGGAAGCCAAGAGCCACACTGGCCCGACACTCCTTTCAGCTTTGCGTTCACAGGCAGATCAGTGGCTAACACCGCTCAATTTGACAGTTGGTAAAGGGGTGTGTGACAACGGTGCCAATCTGCTTAACAGGGCAAAATTATGCACGTGCCATGCATGGCACACGTCTTAAACTTGGTCGTGCAGCGATTCTTTGTCAAATACCCTGGGGTCCAGGACATCTTGTGGCAGGCAAGGAAAATCTCGGCCCATTTCAGAAGATCTTACACGGCCATGGCTCGCCTTGCTGACATTCAGCGACGACACAATCTGCCGGTCAGACGTCTTATTTGCGATTGCCCGACGTGATGGAACTCAACCTTCTATATGCTTGATAGGCTGCTCCAGCAGAAACGTGCAGTTAACATCTACCTGTATGAACTCTGCGGCAGAACAGGTTCTGGGAGCTGTTTTTTTTTTCACCGCGCCAGTGGCTGCTCATGCACGACGCATGCAGACTTCTGCAGCCATTTGAGGAGATCACCAAACTGGTCAGTCGCAGCCATGGCGCCATCAGTGACACGGTACCTTATGCCTTCTTTATGGAGCGTGCATTGCGTCGTGTCATTGATCAAGCTGTGGAGGAGCAGGAGCGGGAAGATGAGGAAGTCGCAATGCTGGATGAATTCCCGGGGGGGGGGGCTACTCTATCTGAGACAAGTGAACAACAGGAGTCTGAAGAGGAGTCAGAGGAGGATGGTGCCGGGGCGGATGAGGAGGAGCAAGAAGAGCATGCTTTAAACCTTTCTGGGATCCCTGTTGTTGTGCGTGGATGGGGAGAGGAGAATGAAGAGGACGACATTATCCTGGATGATGAGCAGGAGCCAGGCCACCACACCGCTTCCAGTTTAGTGCAAATGGGGGCATTCATGCTCCAGTGTTTTAATAGGAACCCCCGTATAAAAAGCATAAGGGTCAAGGACCAGTACTGGGTGGCAACGTACTTAGACCCCCGGTACAAACACAAAATGGCGGAAATGTTACCACCGTCACAGAGGGCTGGCAGAATGGAGCACTTCCAGGCCTTGCTTCGAGAAATGCTGCATTCTGCTTTTGCGTGCGCTGGCAGAGGAGCAATTCCCACTCCCAGAGAAGGAGTTGCGGGTACCAATCCAACAGCGCCTGCAAGAAGAGGCCGGTTTGAAGATGTGTTGGTGACTTCTGATATGAGGTCATTCTTTCAGCCGACCCATCGACAGGTGTCATCCGGATCCAGCATCAGGGAACGCCTAGAACGTCATGTGTCCAACTAGATCGGGTTAACGGCCGATGTGGACGCTCTGAGGAGTAATGAACCCTTGGACTACTGGGTGGGCAGGCTTGACCTCTGGCCAGAGCTTGCCCAATTTGCAATCAAACTGTTGGCTTGCCCCTCGTCCAGTGTCCTGTCCGAAAGGACGTTCAGCGCAGCAGGGGGGATCGTGACCAATAAGCGTACTCGCCTAGCTCATGACAGTGTTAACTACCTCACATTTCTAAAAATGAATGAGGCATGGATCTCTGAGGAATTAAACACATGTGACCAGTAGACCATGTATATGTCTATAAACAATTTTTTTAATCGAGCACACAGACCTTCTTTCTTCATTTGGCTCACTTCCTTGTCCAAAAAAAGCACACCTACTATATGCCCATACCCTCCTGTTTGAAGAGGTTGAGCGGTGTCATATTTCTACTGGGGCTGCTTATTATGAGGTGCTCCCACCATCCCTGTGCTGTGCTGACTTCCTCCTTGGGCTGCTTATTATGAGGGGCTCCCACCATCCCTGTGCTGTGCTGACTTCCTCATGGGGCTGTACCTCTGCTGTGCATATTATGAGGGGCTCCCACCATCCCTGTGCTATGCTCATTATGAAGGGCTCCCACCATCCCTGTGCTGTGCAAACTTCCTCCTGGGGCTGCTTATTATGAGGGGCTCCCACCATCCCTGTGCTATGCTGACATCCTCATGGGGCTGCTTATTATGAGGGGCTCCCACCATCCATGTGCTGTGCTGACTTTCTCCTGGGGCTGTACCTCTGCTGTGCATATTATGAGGGGCTCCCACCATCCCTGTGCTATGCTCGTTATGAGGGGCTCCCAACATCCCTGTGCTATGCTGACTTCCTCCTGGGGCTGCTTACGGTGCAGGTGTCAGTGTGTATATCACGGTGCTGGTGTCAGTGCTGTATATCACGGTGCTGGTGTCAGTGCTTTATGTCACGCTGCTGATGTCAGTGCTCTCTATCATGGTGCTGGTGTCAGATCACTCTATCACGGTGCAGGTGTCATTGCTGTATGTCACGCTGCTGGTGATCATCTCCTGCACCCTTTTCTTTGCCTACCCTGACCTTCCCTCTCCACCATTGCCTTCATGCGCTCCACAGTCCTGAATTGTCACAACAATTTCACATATAAAAAAAGAATGCTTGTAGTTGTCGATCCCAGATTCACCTCATACATGTGTTATGTCATTGGCCATGTGGTGGGACTCTGTTTGCACAGCTAGTAATTCTTTTGTGGCTGCAAATTTGATCTGTAGGTTTGCAAAGTTCGACTCCCATTGAAGTCAATGGGGCCCGCCGCGAACGTTACGGTTTGCGAACTATCGGCCGCGTTCGCTGTCCGCGTTCACAAAACGTCCCGTCGGAAGTTCGCCCATCACTAAAAGGCAACATTATAGCACATGTGATAAGACACATTAAAGTGGTTGTAAACCCTTACAAACCACTTTGACCTACAGGTAAGCTTACCTGTAGGTCCAAGAAATATCTCCTAAACCTATACGATTTAGGAGATATTCACCCGAAGACAGCGGCGCGCTGGCGCACTGGGCAGGCCGCAGATCGCGGCGATATGCCGCGAGTGTCGGCTTCTGTGATTCCCAGGAGCAGCGAGACCTGGCAGTCGCTCCGGGATACATGGCAGCGGCGAAGAGGAAGACGGAGGACAGATTCGGGGGCTTTGTTCTCAGGTAAGTTATTCATAAAGAGCTAGTATGCTATGCATACTAGCTCATTATGCCTTTTCCTTACAGAGTGTGTTTTAAAAAAAAATAAAAAATGTTGCCTTTACTTCCTCTTTAATGGTATTTACCTTTAAATTAGGGGAGACCTTGCAAAATGCAAATTCTTCCATTACTGCTCTCTCTTAAAATAAAAATGCTACTTGCCTGGCTGTCATGCTGATTCTCTTCTTTCAGTGCTTTTGAGTTACTGATCCAGAAAAATTATACTTTCCCTTTGCTCAGTGAAGCTGTATTATATTTAGTAACTGAACCATATACAAAGGAAATTCCTTTCATTTTAAATTATTCTGCACCTTATTAGGCATTTGAAGTGAACACAAATTCACTAGCTGTTTGAAGGTACCTCCAAGTCATCACAAAAAACAGCTTCTCAAAGTCTCAAGTCCTCCATCTTTAATTTCCTATGTATGTTGTGTAAAAATAAACTATATATCTGTCTGTCTGCCCATCTGTCTATCTAGCAAGCTCTCCTCTGAGAAAAAAACAGTCCAAGACCATATCAGCCATATAAGGGTATATGTTTCTCTGTGCTACTATTTATACATGGATTATTAGCTAATGCCTAAGACTCAATGTTCAGTTATTTTATTTCCTAGTTATCTAAAATAAACGTAAAAATATGAAAGCCGAAAAGTAGAGAGTGGAGATTTATGTGTCAGGTTGCATACAAATACCTGTAACTAACTGTGACAACTACTCTTGTTATACTTGTCTTTTAGCATTGTATAATGGGCTCAAAAATAGTATACACTGAAATACTTTACTGCATCAGCTGGACAGGCAATAGATGTCAGTCTACTTTGTTTACCTACCATGTTGGAAAGTCTAATTTTTTATTTTTTATTTTTACATTTAATGACAAGTGACTGCATCTGACCTGTTCTGAGAGAGATCTCTAATAATATCTCAGTCCAGCACTGGGTCTCATTAAGGGAGAAGCAACTGTCATGCAACTTTGAATGTGCAGTAAGTGTAGAGGTAAAGATGGGAAAGTATGAAATATATTCTCCTTTCAAATATTGGCACAAACCTGGAATTTTGTGCCAGCAAATATAATTAAGCACACACTGAGTATGAAAACTCAAGCATCTCCCAAACCTTTCTGAATTTAAATGCTTAAAATAAATTATTATATTAGTGATGAATTCAAAAAACATGCTACTAATGGTGCATCTATTTATATTTCATTTAGTAAAATCAGAAAATAAAATGTAAACTTTTTAGTAATAAAACTATAGAAAAGGGTCAAAGTCCCATGTTGTCCTTTAGTGTTTAGTGTCTTTAGTGTGTGTGTGTGTGTAATCAAGCCTGTTTCAATTACTGCATTACTTCTAGTTACAAAGATAAGCAGCAAGATCATATTTTTAGCCTTTTAAAAAATGTGTTTGTTAACCACTTGCTTACTGGGCACTTAAACCCCCCTCAGTCCCAGACCAATTTTCAGCTTTCAGCGCTGATGCACTTTGAATGACAATTGCGCGGGCATACAACACTGTACCCAAATGAAATTTCTATCATTTTTTTCCCACAAATAGAGCTTTCTTTTGGTGGTATTTAGTTACAGCTCGGAGTTTTATTTTTTGCTAAACAAACAAAAAAAGATGCAAAAAAAAAAAAAATCATGTTTTAATAGTTTGTTATAAAATTTTGCAAACGGGTCATTTTTCTCCTTCATTGAAGTGCGCTGATAAGGCGGCACTGATAGGCTGCATTGGTGGGCACTGATGGGCTGCATTGGTGGGCACTGATAGGCTGCATTGGTGGGCACGGATAGGCTGCACTTGTGGGCACTGATAGGCATAGTTAAGGCGGCACTAATAGGCACAGATAAGGCGGCACCGATGGGCACAGATAAGGCGGCACTGATGGGCAAAGATGGGCACAGATAAGATGGCACGGATGGGTGGCACGGATAAGTGGCACGGATGGGTGGCACGGATGGGCACTGATAGGTACCACAGATAGATGGGACTGATGGGCACTGATAGGTGGCACTGATAGGTGGCTCTGATAGGTGGCACTGCTGGGCACTGATGGGCAGCACTGCTGGGCACTGATGGGCGGCACTGCTGGGCACTGATGGGCGGCACTGGGGTGCAGCACCTTTGAGGCAGATTGGGTGGCACTGTGGGTGGCACTGTGGGTGGCACTGTGGGTGGCACTGTGGGGTGGCACTGTGGGGTGGCACTGTGGGTGGCACTGTGGGGTGGCACTGTGGGCATTATGGGCACAGACGGGGGGCACTTACTTTTACTTTGTTATTTTTCAGGATGGCACTGCGGGAGGCAGGTGGGCACTGGCAGGTGGCATGTGGTGCCTTTCATTGCTGGCCGTGATCGGGACTGATGTCCCGATCACGGCCGCCGGTGATCGGCTTTTTTTTTTTCTCCTCGCGCTGTCAGCGCGAGGAGGAATAATAGCCGATTACCGGCTCCGTTCTATCACATGATCAGCTGTCATTGGCTGACAGCTGATCACGTGATAAGGGGTCGGGATCGACCCCTTACACGGATCGGTGATCAGGCGAGTCTCACGGACTCGCCGATCACAGAGCGCGCCGCGCGCGCCCCTCAGGGAGCGCGCAGGCCGCTCGTAACCAGGACGACGTCAATAGACGTAGTCCTGGAAATCTAGGTCCGCGCTAATGCCGTCATTCGGCAATAGCGCGGTACCCAAGTGGTTAAACAAATTTCATGGATTTTAGAAAAACTGTAAACTGCATTTTCCCATCTGGATTTTTTCTGAATAAAAAAACATGAATGCATATGTTGCGTGATGAATGATAAGGCTTTATGATGAATGAAATTATATTGTTGCATGATGAACTTATTACAAACATTCATGTCTGATCTTACATTCATTTAACTCTCATGTTACAGCACAGAGCTTGTCAACAGGGTAGCAGTCCAAGCAAAAATGTTTTCCTAATGATGACCAGCTAGCATAAGGATTTACCCCCTTAAAGACCAGGCCATTTTTTGCGATACGGCACTGCGTTGCTTTAACTGACAATTGCGCTGTCGTGCGTCGCTGTACCCAAACAAAATTGAGGTTACAAATAGAGCTTTCTTTTGGTGGTATTTTATTACCTCTGCATTTTTTTTTGCGCTATACACAAAAAAAGAGCGACAATTTTGTAAAAAAAATATATTTTTTACTATAATAAATATCCCAAAAAAAACAAACACATTTCTTCATCAGTTTAGGTCAATATGTACATAAAAATATATGTGGCTGTGCTACCTAGACACTCCCACCCCACTCAGTATGACCAACAGATGTTGTCAACCCCTACAGAACATCTCGTTATTATGTAAATTAAATGAAAAATAATTAAATACTTTCCCAATTAATTAACACAAGTGAAGCTTAATAAATAATTACATAAGTATTAAACAAATTCATAAAGCTCAATAAATAAATAAATAAATATCAAACAAATTCATAAACAATCTTTAATCAATGACTGTGAATAAATAAATGATTATTACACAAAAATATATAATGAATAAATAAAGTGAATAAATAAACATTGATAAATATTATACAAATTATTAAGTGTCAGTGAAAAATTAAATAAATTAATTAATAAAGTAAATAAAAAACAACTATACATATAGGATGTGTGAAGCAATAACTCACAGCCCAAAGTGAAACAGTCCAAACAGAGTCCTTGCAGTGAGAGGAATATTCCTTTAAGATGATATTAATCAAATGCGCAGTCCTCCTTCACCAAAACCAAAAGTGCTGATCACCAGTAAGAATGCATGCTTACCAAAAGGAAGCGTATAAACGCTCACTAAATTTATAGAGGGATCACATGAACCCCACCGATTCTGACTGGAACTTATCACGGAACTTATCGTAGGAAAGGCGCAGGAGATTCTCATGTAGGCAGGTAGCAATTGAGATGATAACTCATAAAACATAAATAGAGAGGCCTCCCATAGCGTAAAATAGGCGGACAACTTTATTTAAATAAAAACAGGTTATACTCACAAACAGAGATCAATATACAGCATGTATGCTGGCCGACAAGCGAGCGCCCATTCGCTCAGAGGTCACGTGACTGCGTTTTTGCTAAAACAAATTGCAATAAGCGTATATTGATTGGTTTTGCGCAAAGGTTATAGTGTCAAAGGTTTGAAGAAACCCTGAAGTCAGTGTGAAATGCACGCATCACCCCCTGGGTTCAGACACTCTGTCTTTGTTGGCTGTCATTTGCTATTTTTGGAATAAAATTGTTAGAACATTCTTGTGATGTAAAGTTCTTTTCTTCCTGTTGAACATCGGTGGCGAGCCGTGGCTTGCACCCAGCGCATCCAGACTGTAGTGACTGCTCACCTGGAGCAGCGTTTCCTTGTTTAAATCTGCAAAATAGGAGATATATTTATGAGATTTTTATTATTATTATTTTTTTTTTACTAGTAATGGCGGTGATCAGCGATTTTTAGCAGGACTGCGACATAACGGTGGGCAGATCAGACACTTTTGACACTTTTTTGGGACCAGTAACATTATTACAGTGATCAGAACTAAAAATAGCCACTGATCACTGTATAAATTACATTGGCAGGGAAGGGGTTAACACTAGGATGCAATCAAGAAGTTGTGTGTTCCCTAAGGAGGTGTTTCTAACTGTGGGGGGAGTGGACTGACTGGGAGTACAGAGAGATCACTGTTCCTGATCACTAGGAACAGACAATCTCTCTCCACTCTCCTGCCTGCCACGTGCATCGGCTCCGGCGAACACACACGTGTGTGTCCAGTGACGCACACGTGTGCTTCTGACACCACACACAGGAATAGCCTTTAAAGGGACATCTGTACCCATACAGAGATTCAAGCAGCCGAGCCAACCTGCCGCAGTATAACGGCGTGGCTGGTCGGCAAGTGGTTAAGAAAACTGTATCCAGGAAATTATGATCTTTGTTGCTTTCCAGCCAGGCAACAAGCGCTTAAAGTGAACCTGTTCTATGGCCATTTCACTGAACTTCCTGCTTCCCCAGCAGCATATTCTCAGCTTAAATATGCTCTCTCAAAATTGGGAACAAAATAAATAAAGTTTTTGTAGAATTATGCTTGACAACACCACTGGAAAATGAGGCTCATTCAGGCTGGGAAATCAGACAAAGAAATCATCATGGTATCCATAGGGACTTAAAATGGATAATGCCATCTTTGGCTCTCCTTTATAGATAACTTCTACATTATCCTATCATTACCTGTCAAATACATTATATGCATTGTATTTGGAAAGAAAAATAACAGATGCTGTTGCATCCTTTTACCTGCTTTCACTCTTTCCACAATAAATTTGCCATAAGCACTGCCACCACCTCAAAATCCTTCCCTTACATTTGTATTGTGGGAGCTGTAATGTCTTACCAGTGCCCGGTCCACAAATGGTTGGCTGCTCCCAGCAATACTTGACATTGATCGGTCAAGTATAGTAACAATTAATTTTACCTGTGTTATGAAAATTGATCAAACTAACAGAAAAAAACAGCAACATATGTGATAACACGTCCAGTTTAACCAAGCGCTAACCATTTTCTAAATCTTCATTTATTTAATTTGGTAGTAGAAATATCATATTCTACAAACATACATCACAATAAATATCTGTTGCCTTGCATCAACAAATTTGATATAAAAATATATTATAATGTTATTCACATTAAACAACAAAAGTATAAGAGTCCATTCACACAGGAGCAACTTTGGATCTGACTTGAAGTCGTCCCAAGTTGCCTCAAGTCGCGCAACATGATAAAATCAATGTAAGTGAATGAGAGCCGTCTTAATGTACACTACTGAAGTAGCTCCGACTTCAGAAAAGGTTCCTGTACTACTTCATTTCGACTTCTAGGCAACTTGTACCCATTGATTTCAATAGAAGTTGCCTCCAAGTCTGATCCCCTGTCTTAACTGAAGCAACTTTCCAGGAAGTAAAAATAGTTTTCTAGGCAAACCCCTCCCTCCCACAGAGCTGATTATTATGTGATTGGCCACTGGTAAAGTCTCCTCTCCTGGAAGCAACTTCAAGTTGCCTTGTAAGTTGCCTCAAGTCGTGCTGTGATTCATACTCAAGTCGTGTCCAAGTTGCCTCCCAAAGTCTCGCTCAAAGTCGTGTTGCCCCTGTGTGAACAGACCCTAAGGGTTCTTCCAAAAGTTTCTGCACTTTTTTTAACTCTATTATATATAACAAAGTGCGGAAACTTTGTGAAGACCCTTCATAATTTGATAATCTTCAGTGTTTGGTAAATATACACACACGGCAAGAAATTTCCCTGAATCTCCTAAGGCTGGTTATAGACAGCTTGCATTTTGTGCAATTCCTGCTGAATCAGCAAAAATTCAAAACATGAATGAACCTGCAAGTACCACCCATCTTGAAAAAGTTGATTTGAAAATTGACTAAGCTGGGTGGAAATTCAGATGCAGCTACTGTTCCACAGCGCTGCTATATCCAGACAGCCATGGGTGTCGTGGCTGCCTGATTAGAGTAGTAGGTAATGGAGATTTCTTAATCCATACCGTTTAGCATATTAGGTGGAATCAATTGATTTTTCTTTGTTCAGTCCATGACTTCTAGTTTAACTCTATTACTTACAATTTCATCATTGATCCAGATAAAGGGAAATTGAAGCACAAGATAAATAGATTGATAAAAGACAGACTGTAAAGCTGGCCACACAATAGTAGATTGTCAAACGTGCATATGAACATTCATACGCACATTTATACAAAAATTCTCACAGTATATCCAAATGTTGTTCAAAAGTACTTCAAATTTACATTTTCTTTTAACATTTGGTTTAGGAAAGAATATAATTTTTCAAACCACATTTACTGTTGGAAATTCAGTTGTTCAGGAAAATTTCCATCCTGCTCCTTCGAATGTTCTCATCACTGTGGTCAAAAATGTACATTGAATGAATGACAAGTCCTTAAAAATATCAGTTTTTGAATTAAATTCTTCTAAGGTATGTCCAGATTAACAGCGACTTTGCCTAAAATTTTCTGCATGGGGCTAATTTACTAAAGCAAAAATTGGAGCAGGGGCGTCAGGACGGGGTGGCTAGGGGGAGCTGAAGCCCAGAATGTGACCCCGAAAACCCCAGAGTCTCAGGCACGCAGCACTCCAGCGGCGAGCATCGGGACCGATCTAATCCCAACACTGCCGAGTGTGGTCGAGTGTGGCCGAGTGTGGCCGAGTGCGGCCGAGTGCCGCTGAGTGCAGCCAAGTGCCATAGCAGGTCCCGCCTTCTGGAGCCTGCAACGCCTATGATGGACGTCCTACTGGTCCAATTCTGGGACCGCGGGATGTGTGACATCCATCATAGGCGCTGCAGGCTCCAGAAGGCAAAATTACAAAGAAATTACAAAGCGGCCGCCGTGCCACACCCCCACTCGGCACTTGGGCGGGCCGCACTCCTCTCCTCTTTTCCTCCTCCTCTGACGACTGACTGACTAACTGCCTGGCTGCTGTGACACCGCACACCAAGGTAGGTCAGACAATGTATGTAAATATCAGTGTATGTGGGTCAGGCAATCAGTGTAGGTAGGTCACTACCGTCAGTTTAGGTAGGTCAGTGTAGGTAGGTCATTGTATGTAAATGTATATGTAGGTCAGGCAGGTCAGTGTAGATCAGTGTAGGTAGGGCATTGTATGTAGGTCACTACCGTCAGTGTATGTAGGTCAGTGTAAGTAGGTCAGTGTAGCTAGGTTACTACTGTCAGTGTAGGTAGGTCAGTGTATGCAGATCACTACCGTCAGTGTATGTAGGTCAGGTAGGCCAGTGTATGTAGGTCAGGTAGTGAGTGAGTGAGTGAAATATTCATATAGCGCACAACGCGAACTGAATCGCCTCAAGGCGCTGTGAAGAGCTTGGTTGTCCAACTTCTAGAAGAGGAAAGTCTTGAGTTTTTTCCTAAAGGCCAGGCCCTGGCGCTACTTAAATTATTTTCTAATATTTTTGCAGTACACGATTAGAGGTATAATTTTTTTGTTTGAGTATTATTTTCTCTAAGGTTTTTGTTTTCACTGATATTGATATTTTCATTGTAGTATTTTCAGTAATACTGTTTACTGTTAGGGGTCACTGGTTATTGATTGGCGCAGTGGGGGCAGTGCATTTTTGGAGGGGTACACCTTGCCAGCTGATTTGGATCAATAAACGCTTATTGCAATTTTTTTTCCAAAAATATGTAGAAGAATATGCATCGGCCTAAACTGAGGGAAAAAAAATAGTTTTTTTTATATATATTTTTGGGAGATATTTATTATAGTAAAATGTAAAAAATAATGCATTTTTTTCAAAATTGTCACTCTTTTTTTGTTTATAGCGCAAACAATAAAAACCACAGGGGTGATGAAATACCACCAAAAAAAAGCTCTATTTGTGGTAAAAAAAATAACCTAAATTTTGTTTGGGAGCCATGTCGCATGACCGTGCAATTGTAAGTTAAAGCGACGCAGTGCCGAATCGCAAAAAGTGCTCTGGTCAAGAAGGGGGTAAATTCTTCCGGAGCTGAAGTGATTAAGAGAGCAAAAATATGTGTAAGTGATAACCAATTCTTTCAATTAGTTATCAAATGCTTATTAAAGCTAAATTGTAATAAACATTTTTTATAAATGTCTGCTATACTGAAGACAATGGGTGAAAAGAAATAGCTTACTAGTAAGGTCTCAGCACCACTGCTATAATACACCACTAATGTGGAACTGTACTGAGCATGCTGATAAAAGGAAAACATCACTATGTGATTGTTAGTGGTGGATGTGAATAAAGCCTCTGAGTAGCATTAAGAAGATTTTGATTCTGTGTTTTCAAAAACATTAGATTTTTTTTACATTGCTATAACAAGGCTGCTATCAGAGGTTGTCAAATATGTTTATTATTATATATTTTTCTACCATGAACATTGGTTACATGTTTTCCAGTTGATCATTTCCCTCTCCTATTGGTTATAGCAATTTTGTGTGTGATTAGCTACTCTTGTTTAAAACGAGTTGGACCTACTTTTTGTGTTTTCTTGCTGTTAGTGCATTTAAATCTTTGACTCATTACAGCTGAACATTTCTTTGTGTATATTTGTTAGTCCATTTGCTACACACCCAATGGGGCTATAAATTTGTGCAATTACATGATTGGTATTTAGATTAAATATATGTTTTGTCTTTTGAGATGTATTAATGAAGACATTTTAAACTTTGAAAATTCAATATCATTTTGAATTATGTGTCATTTTTATGCTGGAGTCATAGTGAACATAATACAGCCTCATTATATCATAAATTAATATCATGGAGTTATTTCACAAGTAATTTAGCTTATTGATTCAATGACATTTATTTAACTGACGCTTCAGTGGTGATTAAAACATCAAAGCTCTATCTGAAAAAATATAAGAAATCTGTATCCTTTTTAAGCAGCGAGTAAGGTGGATAGTTCTTTATGCTTAATTCTTATATAACCTGATTATGTGTTTGCATTAAACCAAAGTTATCTTGCTGGTCTCATCTCCCTAATATATTGTTTGTTAATAATATGAGGCTTTCTTTTACTGTCTCTCTCTCCCTGCAGCCTCCTCTCAACCATTCTGTCTACTCTAGCCTAAGCTTCAGCGCTTGCTGGGCAATGGGCCCTGTATTGTCAATAATGTCCCTCTGCTCTAACTGGCCAATGATAGGAGGCATGCTCAGTGGCTCGGTGCTGCCTGTTCTACCATGTGAATATGCTACTGAGTGCCGCCTGTCCTAAACCTTGCTTCAAAAATGAACTCTGAAGTTGTCTGTCAGCCCTGATTCGTGAAAGCTTGGCCTCCGCCTAGTCACTAGTCTTGGTCTCTCCCTTTGTATACTATTTTTGGCCTTGAACCATTTTGCAAAACTAAGCCATGTGACCAGCGGCTGCCCGTCCACTAGGGGCGCACGGACGCTTCCCCCCCCATAAATGCGTCAGGCCCCCTAATCTATATACAGGGTGCCGGTTGCATGGATTCCAATGGTGGGGGTGTGTTTTTTTGAAGCACGTGATTAGAGCAAGAGGCTCTAATAGGCTTCCAAAAAGGGTGGGCTCAGGGCGCAGAGCACTGAGCTCTGATCTCACCCAGTTGTGTGACAATAGCAAATGAATATTCGCTATCACCACACTGATCCTCCTCCCGGCCAATCAGGAAGTGGGTCTTGAGACCCATCACCTGATTGGCTGAAAGGACAGGGGATCCTATTGGACGCTTAGGAGGATGAGCTAGGAGCCGCAGGACAGAAGCCACCATAATGTAGAGAGGACACAGGAACTGCTCCCCGCCACCCATAGGAGCCCACAACCTGCCTGCTGCCCATAGAAGCCTGCAACCCACCCACTGCCCACCACCCATAGGAGCCAGCGACCCAGCCTCCACCCGTAGGAACCCGCCCACTGGACTCTCACAACTGACGGGGTAAGTGTCGGGGGGGCAGGGTGCTGCCGACCGACTGACTGACCCCCCCCCCCCAAAAAAAAACACCAGCCACCACTGATTCTGACATACCAGGGCAGCCGACATCGTGGGCTCGCTGGTCAGGTAAGTGTCATTATTAAAAGTCAGCAGGTACAGTGTTTGTAGCTGTTGACTTTAAAAAAAAAAAACTGCATCTGGAACACCGCTTTAAGGGTCTTCTACAATGACCCTGACTACATACACATGGCAGAAGCAAATCTTTGTGCTTTACATCAAGGCTGGCTGCCCACCACACAATATTGTTCTGACTTTCGAAGATGAGCCCAAGACTCTGGGTAGAATAAACCAGCAGTTAATAGCCAGGTTAATGGGGCTCTCTATAGCTATTAAGGATGCTTCTCTGAAGGACTTAGCACCCAAGAGAAACTTTACACAAGGAACTTTGGCCATTTCATAAGCAGATGCTCAAAAAAACTGGGTCAGTTTCACTAGGCCACAAAAAATCATTTGTCTCAACCTGCATTTATTGCCAGGCTCTTAAGAACAATATATCTGCTTTTGTGGTCTTGTGGGCTCAACTGCATCCAGGGAGCCCAGATTTTATCCAAGCTCAGTTTCAGAGGGCATACAACTTAGTCCAGATGTGTGAGCATAATGCGTAGAAAACTTCATTCAACATCAGAGGTAAACACAATGAGTACTCGATAACGCCCTTCCATTTACAAAATGGTCTAGCTGTTTTCCAGGAAATCATTAATGACATCTTCCTTGACTACCTTAGCAAGTTGCTCTTCTATTTGAATGGCATTGTGATTCATTTCCAGTATTTGCAGAACACAGTCCTCACAAAAAGGCAGTCTTGGCCAATCTTCAAGCACATTCTCTCTAAACCAAAAGTGTATTTTTTATCCTTTTCAGGTTTCATTTCTAGGGTACATTATCTCCAACATTGGTTTAACCATAGACCCCACCAAGGTCTGGGCTATTTTACCGTGACCTCTGCCTATGGATCTTCATGCAATTCTAAACTTCTTAGCCCTTGTACACACGGTCGGAGAATCTGTTGGAATGAGTCTTATCGGACCGTGTCGTCAGATAATCCGACTGTGTGTGGTATGCATCGGACTGATTCCGTCCGAATCTCCGTCCGACCCAATTTTCCAACATGTTGGAAATATTTCCCGACCAACTGGGTCGGACGGACCTAATCCGTTCATGTGTAGAGCATTTTGATCGGACCAAGTGCCACGCATGCTCAGATCAAATTCCTACATCAAAGCTATTGGCTACTAGCCTGAATGTAGTCCTATCGTAACGAAATTACGTCATCACGTTCTGAAAGATCGGATTTTTCGCCAACTTGGCCCGACCGTGTGTATGCAACAGTTTCGGACACAATCCATCGGACTAAATCTGACAGGCAAAATCCAATGGATTTGGTTGCCAAAATCTCCGACCGTGTGTACGTGGGCTTAGGGGTTTGTCAGTAGCTATAGAACCTTACAAAAAAAGACCATAATCCTAAATTGTGGCCACAAGAAGTGATTCGAGCTTTCAAAACCCTAAGCCCTTGTACACACGGTTGGAGATTCCGACGGAATGTGTCCGATCGGAGCGTTTTGTCGGATATTCCAACTGTGTGTGGTCTGCATCAGACTGTTTCCATCAGAATATCCGTCGGACCAAATTTTCCAACTTGCCGGAAATATTTTCCGACAAAATGCTCCGATCGGACATACTCCGATCATGTGTAGAGAATTCTGATCGGACAAAGTGCCACGCATGCTCAGATCAAATTCCTACATCAAAGCTATTGGCTACTAGCCTGAACGTAGTCCCATCGTAATGAAATTACGTCATCACGTTCTGAAAGATCAGATTTTCAGACAACTTTGTCTGACCGTGTGTATGCAACAGTTTTGGACAAGATCCGTCGGACAAAATCAGATGGACAAAATGCAACGGATTTGGTTGTTGGAATCTCCGACCGTGTGTACAAGGGCTAAGGAAGCATCTGCTGCCAATCACAGTAGTATGACAGAATATAAAACACAGCATTGTACACTGTATAGTATCATGAGCAATTTTATGGAGCAACATGCTCATGATACATTACAATGTACAATGTTGTGTGTTTTATATGTTGTTATACTACTGTAATTCATTGAGCTATGGTCACTATCATCACCATCAGTTATTATATGCTGTACATACTGATTTAATAAACAACAATTTGTATACTCATCTAGGCAATCATAGGGCCGGTGAGGAGGAAGAGTCTCTGCCTCCTTTTTTCTGAACACATCTAATGCCACGTACACACGACCAAACTTTCCGGCAGACTAGGTATAACTGGCACAGATAGGCAAGCTTCAGCGTCAGAGTCCAAGCATAGCAAGGATGGAGTGTCACATGATAGCTCCTGCCAGCAGTGTTGGAGGCAGTAAGGAGAAAGGAACGTGACTTCCCCCGTGGCCCAGTTGATAAGAGGATTGTGCGCCTGTAGCCACGGCATGCCAAGGATAACAATAAACAGGGAGGATGCAATTGCATCCAGGCATAGCAGTTCGTTATGGTTATCAGCCATCACGACAGATAATGGCATAGTTTCTTGTGCAACTAGTCCAGATTTAATGGCAGACCCGTCAGCCAGATGTACTGAGAGTCCTTGGGCCCTGGGTTGCAAAGGGATTTGGTGATCCTTGATGAAAGATAAGTTCATAAAACAGCTACAGGCACCAAAGTCACTTATAGCAGGAACTGGGATACTCCTTCCTGGAAGCTGCAATACAATGGGAAGAGCCAGGTGAGTTGGCAGAGTTGGTATGCAGGCAGAAGAAATAGTTAGGAACTTGCAGATCTTGGCTGGACATGATCTCAAGTAGTGTCCTGGTTCCCCACAATACAGACAGAGAATGTTTTGACTACAGCGTTGACGCTCTTCAGTGGAAAGTGAAGGACAGAGCATGCCAAACTGCATTGGTTCAGGGATATCAGGCATAGCAGGGGCTGATGACATCAGGCTGTTTGAGTTGGAGACCCGGGGTAACATCGATGTCGGACGGGATGATTCCGTTGCTCTTTCAGATCTCCATTCCCGTAATCAGCGATTGATTTGGGTAGCCAGATTAATCAGAGTGTTCAGGGAGCGGTGAACTCCAACTCGGGCCAACTCACCTTTCAAAGGTTCAGAAATGCCCATGCGGTGGCAAAGAGCATCATCATCCCGGTTGATGACAGAACTCCAGAAATCAGAAGCATAGTCCTCGGCTGCTCTGCTACCTTGCTGGAGGGTGTGTAGTGTTGCTTCCACAGTGTCAGTTTGAGGCTCCTCATAGAGCTGAGCCATGGAGTCAAAAAAGTTGGTTCAGCTGGTCAGAGAGTCGGCTTTTTGTTCCAGCAGGAGGTGGGCCCTAGACTGGGGCTCACCCAGCAGCAGGAAGATTACGAACCCGACTTTATTGACTTCCAGGGAGAAGGTGCATGGTTGAAGGGCAAGGTAGAGATCACAAGCATTGTATATCTTTCAGGTGTAGGGACCCTGGGCTCTGGAGGTAGCATTACAACTGCAGGTAGCTCATTGCGGGGCCATAGTAGGTGAGGAGAGAGTCTGCACACGTTCCTCCATTCGGGTGTAACCCTTTTATACATTCTTAACAGCCTGGGTAAGGCCCGCCAGGTGTTGTCAAAATTCCTCCATGGGAGAGGCTCCCTGTGCAGACTCAGACATGGCTGCTGGTACTGTCATATACTTGGTGATAGAGTCTGATATGCAGAGGGAGGCCTCTCTTACACCTCTGACTCGAGGTGACCCTGGTAGAGTAAACAGGAGGTGCAGGAGTGCAGAGTCGCACAAGTGCCTGGCAGAGTTGCTAGCAGAGGAGCTGGACCGGAACTGCTGGTGGAGCTGGGATATAACCAGGAACAAAGTCAAGCTGGAGACTGGCGCTCAGGCAGATGCAGGCAGCCAGGCTGGAGGCACAGGTAAACAAGTACAAAACAGACGTGATACAGGAGCAGAATCAGTTGCAGTCAGGTTCGGCAACAGGCTGGCAGCAAAGTAGCAGAAGGAGTAGGCAGGAACGTAGTCAAGACAAGCCGAGGTCGGGTGCAGGCAGATAACAGGAATAGTCAGGGACAAGCCGGGTATGTCAACTGGAACAGATACAGGCAAATGGTTATCAGGAATCACAGGGAACCCTGTAGACCAGACAGCACTGATCCAGGGGAATGAGTCAGTTTAAATAGCCTGTTTAGCGGCAAGAACTGTCACAGGGTGCACCCTTGTGCACACACGTGCACACGGAATTCTATGCAGCATTTGCGCACATGCGTGTGCGCGTGTGCATAGACACGCGCATGGGTGCCCGCGCAGCCCTTCTCAGTGGGCCATGCAGTACAGGGGAACTTCTGTGGACACCATCTTGATTATTGGCGTGCCCTTCCTAAAAAAAACTCAAGGTCTATTTACCAGCGTCAACCAGTATGAAGAGATGGGGTGCAACTGTTTCCCCTCCCATCTATTAGCCACATATAAAAATGAGATAAATAAGAGAAAGTGAGTACACCCCTCACGTTTTTATAAATATTTTATTATATCTTTTCAGGTGACACTGAAGAAATAACACTTTGCTACAATGTAAAATAGTGAGTGTACAGCTTCTATAACAGTGTAAATTTGCTGTTCCCTCAAAATAACTCAACACACAGCCATTAATGTCTAAACCGCTGGCAACAAAAGTGAGTACACCCCTAAGTGAACATGTTTAAATTGGGCTCCCCGATGGCATGTGACTAGTTAGTGTTACAAGGTCTCAGGTGTGAATTGGGAGCAGGTGTGTTAAATTTGATGTTTTCGCTCTCACTCGCTCATACTGGTTACTGGAAGTTCAACATGCCACCTCATGGCAAAGAACTCTCTGAGGATCTAAAAAAAAAAGAATTGTTGCTCTACATAAAGATGGCCTTGGCTATAAGAAGATTGCCAAGACCCTGAAATTGAGCTGCAGAAAAGTGGCCAAGACCATACAGCGGTTTAACTGGACAGGTTCCACTCAGAACAGGCCTCACCATGTTCGACCAAAGAAATTGAGTGCACGTGCTCAGCATCATATCCAGAGGTTGTCTTTGGGAAATAGACATATGAGTGCTGCCAGCATTGCTGCAGAGGTTGAAGGGGTAGAGGGTCATCCTGTCAGTGTTCAGACCACACGCCGCACACTGAATCAAATTGGTCTGCATGGCTCTCGTCCCAGAAGGAAGCCTCTTCTAAAGATGATACATAAGAAAGTCTGCAAACAATTTGCTGAAGACAAGCAGACTAAGGACATGGGTTACTGGAACCATGTCCTGTGGTCTAATGAGACCAAGATAAACTTATTTGATTCAGATAGTGTCAACTGTGTGTGGCGGCAACCAGGTGAGGAGTACAAAGACAAGGGTGTCTTGCCTACAGTCAAGCATGGTGGTGGGAGTGTCATGGTCTGTTGACAGCACTGAAGAGCTACAATTCATTGAGGGAACCTTGAATGCCCACATGTACTGTGACCCACTGAAGCAGAGCATGATCCCCTCCCTTCGGAAACAGAGCCGCAGGACAATATTCCAACATGATAATGACCCCAAACACACCTCCAAGATGACCACTGACTTGCTAATGAAGCTGAGGGTAAAGGTGATGGACTGGCCAAACATGTCTCCAAACCTAAACCCTATTGTGCATCTGTGAGGAATCCTCGTATGGAAGGTTGAGGAGTGATAGGTCTATAACATCCACCAGCTCCATGATGTCATTATGGAGGAGTGGAAGAGGACTCTAGTGGCAAACTGTGAAGCTCTGGTGAACTCCATGCCCAAGAGGTTTAAGGCAGTGCTGGAAAATAATGATGTCCACACAAAATAATGACACTTTGGGCCCAATTTGGACATTTTCACTTAGGGGTGTACTCACTTTTGTTGCCAGCGGTTTAGATATTAATGGCTGTGTGTTGAGTTATTTTGAGGGGACAGCTAATTTACACTGTTATACAAGCTGTACACTCACTACTATTGTAGCAAAGTGTAATTTCTTCAGTGTTGTCACATGAAAAGATATAATAAAATATTTACAAAAATGTGAGGGGTGTACTCACTTTTGTGAGATACTGTACGTCATCCAGCCTGTTCCGGGTTAGGGGTGCACAGTGCACTGCTCCCGGTGCCGCTATGTCCATTCATAACAGCTGTGATTTCTATAGTAATGCTGTGCTTGGCTCAGAGCTATCAAATGGTAACTGGGCCAATCATAGCACCCTGTACTATGTAATAGCTGTGGGCCAATCATAGCATCATAGCATAGCATACAATAGTAAATCACAGCAGTCTGAATCCAGGATATTTTGCCTGCCCCAGTGCCTCTACTTGGCTGGACACTGTGTAAAAACACCTAGGTGGTGGTGCTGGCCTAGGCCTTCCACTGCTGGCTGGTGGTACAGTAACAGTACTGTGGAGTAGATGTGACCCCCCCTGCCAGGAGCAACATCATCACCCACCCCCCAGGACTGGGGAAGCTGGGCAGAAGGAGGAAGAGAGGACCTGTCCTGCTGCTGCTGAGCACTGAGTCTGCCAAGCAAGCTGAGGTGAGAGACCCTGACACCCCCACAGGATCTATCATCCCATCGATCTGCCCCCCATACACCTCATTTACCTTGCCCATGGCCTGTGAATCCTGCTGGGAGCTGCCCACAGCCTATAGGCCAGCAGGACCCACATGCCATGGTTGTCTCCCAGCAAGACCCACAGTCCATGGTCA
Organism: Lithobates pipiens; assembly: GCF_037356315.1. Lineage (NCBI taxonomy): Eukaryota > Metazoa > Chordata > Amphibia > Anura > Ranidae > Lithobates > Lithobates pipiens. Next base: position 211,788,218 of record NW_027507903.1, read on the forward strand.
TCAGGACATATAGGCTATTGTTCTCGCCCAGCAGGACCCACAGGTCAGTGGCCAGCTCCCAGCAGGACCCACAGGTCCTCAGCCAGCTCCCAGCAGGACCCAAAGGCCAGTGGTCAACAGGACCCATAGGTCCGCAGCTTGTGGGTCCTGCTGGGATCTGGCCACTGACCTGTGGGTCCTGCTGGCCACTAGCCTATGGTGACCAGAAATCCCCAGCACTGCCACATCACAAATATCTCCCGCTTACACGCTTACACATAATTAGTGCTTTTGTACTGTCCCTTTTCAATCTCAAATTTCTTGTTTTTTAATTTCTTGCTTTTCAAGCTCATGTTATATTGTCCAAATGTTGTGTTAATGTTTAAACACTGATTTTGTTGGAAGTACCAATAAATATAGCCTTATTGATAATTTGCATTTTTATTCTCGTGCGTGATTGTGTAGATAGGTTCCCAGTGCACTGTATTGCACGGGGGCCTATAATGCTCTTAAGATGGCACTGCCCCCAGACTAGGACAGTGACACCATAGTGACACTGAACTACTCTGATGGAACTAGTGATGAAGCCAGGGCTCAAAAAAGGCTTTTTGTCCAGTCATATAGCCAGTCTGGTTATATTTTATTGACCGTTTTATGATTATTATTATTATACAGGATTTATATAAGCGCCAAAAGTTTATGCAGTGCTTTACATACTACGATACAATTTAATACAGTTAGAGCTTACAATCTAAGAGGAAGGGTCAAGAGATAATATATAGAAGAGGTAATAACTACGGGGGTGGGCTGATGGAGAAAATAAATGTGCAGTTGTTAGGTGGGACCAGATAGGCTTCTATGAAGAGATGGACTTTTAGGGATCGCCTGAAAGTGGACAGAGGAGGATATGGTCAGACAGATTGGGGTAGAGAGTTCCAGAGGATGGGAGAGGCTCTGGAGAAGTCCTGAAGGTGAGCATAAGAGGAGATGACAAGGGAGCTAGAGAGCAGGAGCTCTTGGAGGAACGAAGAGAAAGATGTGGTTGTTATTTTGAGACTGATGTAGCCAGCGGTTGAGTTGTGGATCGCTTTGTAAAGTATTGTTAGTAACTAGAATTTAATTTGTTGGGCGAGCGTAAGCCAGTGGAGGGATTGGCAGAGAGGGGTAGCATAAAGTGAGCGGTTTGTAAGGTGGATGAGCCTGGCAGCATTAATGATGGTTTGAAAGGGAAGCAAAAAAATCTAATAGTCCTTCAAGCTTCAGCAGTACTAGAGCATTTAAATTATACTAAAATGGTAGTAATCTGTGCGTCCAAGTGGGATAAAGTTCAAGAAATCAGTGTGACAGTTCATGTTATGGAGGTTGTCGTGGCAAGCTAAGCACAGTGATTGGATGTGGGGCAAAAAGGATAGCTCAGAGTTCAGGGTTACACCTTGTCATTGGGGGGACGGGGACGGGTTGATAGTTGAGCCATTGAATTTGACAGAGAAATCAGGGAAGAGGCACAAGGGGGGGGGGGGGGGATATTATGAGCTCCTTTTTGGATAGATTGAGTTTGAGGCAGTGGTGTGACATCCAGGCTCATATGTCTGTTAGTAAGTTGATGATGCATGAGGAGACAGATGAAGTGAGCTGAGAGGTAGCGAGAGATTTGGGTCTCATCGGTGTAGAAGCGGTATCAAATGCCATGGGAGGCAATCAACTGACCCTGGGAGGAGGTGTAAATTGAGAATAGGAGAGGTCCAAGAACAGAACCTTGGGGGACCCTGATAAAGAAGGGAAGAGGAGAAGAGGAAGTAGAGCTGTAATAATAACGTGGGATAAGATGAGAACCAGGAAAGTTTACAGGCACGGAGACCAAAGGAGTGGAGGTATTTGTGGAGGAGGGGGTGGTCCACTGTGTCAAAGGTAGCAGAGCGATTCAGGAGGAGTAGTGCAGAATAGTTTCCATTGGTTTTAGCCATTAGTACTGTAGGTCCTTTGTTAGTTTAAGAAGATTAGACATGTGCAGAGTAAAATATTTCGTTTCGGAATTTCGTTTTCGTCCGAAAACTTAATTTATTTAGTTACTCCCGAAATTCGTTTTTATTTATTTCGTTTTTCGTTCAAAAATTGCATTCGTCCGAAAATCCACATGAATTACGGTCAAATCTGTCTTTGAACGCTTATGTTGTCTGTCGAATGTATAAAGAAGATTCGACTGAGCTAGTATATAGCATACTTTAGAACCCTATTAACCACTTAAGGACCAGGCCTCTTTTTCGGACTTGGTGTTTCCATGTTTAAAACAGTTTTTTTTGCTAGAAAATTACTTAGAACCCCCAAACATTTTATATTGTTTTTTTTCTAACACCCTAGAGAATAAAATGGCGGTCATTGAAATACTTTTTTTCACACCGTATTTGCGCAGCGGTCTTAGAAGCACACTTTTTTTGGAAAAAATTCACTTTTTTGAATAAAAAAATAAGACAACAGTAAAATTAGCCCAATTTTTTTTATACTGTGAAAGATAATGGTATGCCGAGTAAATTGATACCCAACATGTCACGCTTCAAAATTGCGCCCGCTCGTGGAATGGCGTCAAACTTTTAGCCTCAAAAATCTCCATAAGCGACATTTAAAAAATTCTACAGGTTGCATTTTTTGTGTTACAGAGGAGGTCTAGGGCTAGAATTATTGCTCTCGCTCTACCGATCGCGGCGATACCTCACATATGTGGTTTGACCACCGTTTTCATATGCGGGCGCTACTCACGTATGCGCTCGCTTCTGTGCGCAAGCTCGTCGTAACGGGGTGTTTTTAAAAAAAAATTTTTTTTTCTTATTTATTTTAATTTATTTTATTTATTTTTACACTTTTTAAAAAAATAAAAATAAAATGGATCACTTTTATTCCTATTACAAGGAATGTAAACATCCCTTGTAATAGAAAAAAGCATGACAGGTCCTCTTAAATATGAGATCTGGGGTCAAAAGGTCCTCAGATCTCATATTTGGGCTAAAATGCAACAAAAAAAAAAAAATAAATAAAAAGAAAATCTGACATTTAAAAAAAAATATATACCTTTAAGAGGTATGGGCGGAAGTGACGTTTTGACGTCGCTTCCGCCCTCCTATGGTATAGAGACGAGTGGGGGCCATCTTAGCCTCACTCGTCTCCATACCCAGCAGACTGAAGGACCCGATCGCCTCCGCCGCTACCGACGGCTCCGGTAAGCGGCGGAAGGTGCGGGAGGGCGGCGGGAGGGGGGGTGGCACCTCTCCCGCCGCCAATAGCGGTGATCTCGCGGTGAATCCGCCGCGGAGACCACCGTTATCGTACAGCCGACCGCCGCCTGAAGAGATGAATATCTCGGTTGTGGCAGCAGCTGCTGCCGTTACCGAGATATCCCTCTTCAAAAAATGGACGTACATCGTCGTGCGGCGGTCGGCAAGTGGTTAAAGTCTATGGGACTCCAACGTTCAAAATCTAAAGACTAATTTGCAAGTTACTGTCCTAAAAAGTGTTTGGGGACCTGGGTCTTGCCCCAGGGGACATGTATCAATGCAAAAAAAAGTTTTAAAAACGGCCGTTTTTTCAGGAGCAGTGATTTTAATAATGATTAAAGTGAAACAACAAAAGTGTAATATTCCTTTAAATTTCGTAGGGGGGGTGTCTATAGTATGCCTGTGAAGGGGCTCATGTTTCTGGTGCTTAGAACTGTCCCTGCACAAAGTGTCATTTATGCAGGAAAAAAAGTCCTTTAAAATCACTAGCAGCTATTATGAATTGTCGGCTCCGTAATACAGAGAACACTCATTGAAAGTCATTGATAAAAAAAATAAATAATAATAAAATAAAAAAGCGTGGGGGTCCCCCAAATTCAATTACCAGGCCCTTCAGGTCTGGTATGGATATTAAGGGGAACCCTGCCTTGGTTCTTGGATAGCAAGAGTGGATTAGCACCGCTGGAATCTTTTTTTAATTTTTTTTTATTTTTAATAAAGGAATTTTTCAAAAGTGTGTTTGTCTTATTTAACTATTTTTTACACTTTCTTTGTGAAATGGTAGGGGTACTTTTGTACCCCCTTACCATTTCAAACAGGGGGGGGGGCGGGATCTGGGGGTCCCCTTGTTAAAGGGGGCTTCCAGATTCTGATAAGCCACCCGCCCGCAGACCCCCACAACCACCGGCCAGGGTTGTGGGGATGAGGCCCTTGTCCTCACCAACATGGGGACAAGGTGCTTTGAGGGGCCACAGACCCCCAAAGCATCCTCCCAATGTTGAGGGCATGTGGCCTGGTACGGTTCAGGAGGGAGGGGGGGCCGCTCTCTCGTCCCCCCTCTTTTCCTGCGGCCTGCCTGGTTGCGTGCTCGGATAAAGGGTCTGGTATGGATTTTTAGGGGGACCCCCACGTAATTTTTTTTTTAATTTGACGCGGGGTTCCCCTTAATATCCATACCAGACCTGAAGGGTCTGGTTATGGATTTTTAGGGGGACCCCCACGTAATTTTTTTTTTAAATTTGACGTGGGGTTCCCCTTAATATCCATACCAGACCTGAAGGGCCTGGTAATTGAATTTTTTATTTTTTTATTTTTTTATTTTTTTATCAATGACTTTTTCTCTGTATTACGGAGCCGACAATTCATAATAGCTGCGAGTGATTTTAAAGTACTTTTTTTCCTGCATAAATGACACTTTGTGCAGGGACAGTTCTAAGCACCAGAAACATGAGCCCCTTCACAGGCATACTATAGACACCCCCCCCTACGAAATTTAAAGGAATATTACACTTTTTCCCTGACAGACTCCATGGCAGCCTACGTGTGGGTTGACCCCGCCTCCACTCCAATGCTATAGGACCCCATTCAAATAAAACAGCACTCACCACTCCACACGGTGTTCCTTTTTTGTCCTCCTCCATTTGGACCTACACTTGCTGTTCGGTTGGATTTTGGATTTCTCTCTTTGCATACCTATGCGATGCAAGCTCAGTACCCAGCCATGGGCAGGCGAGTAGATTTGAGGCTGGACACTCCCCTGTATGAGGGTGGTTGCCTCGGTATGCCCCGGACGAACGTTCAGGAGGAATCACTACGGCTGGCAAGGTCTGAAGAGTTTTTTCTTTCTCCATGGCAGTCATATATTTGTATATGTTTGTGGCTATTCCCTGGCATTTGTTTATTCCCCCTGTATGGCGGCTGGAGCGCTTTGCGTTCCAGGTCGCCGCATTGTCTTCCGCGTTCTGGACGCGCCTGCGCAGTAGCCTCTTTCGATATTGAGGCTTGGTGTGCGTGTGCGCAGTTCGACCGAGCTAAAGCGGCCGCACAGGCGCAGTTTGCCCATCCCTCTACTATGCAAGTGCAAGGTGAGGGGGCGGTGACATCATGGGCAGGGATTTTAAAAACCAGACTGCTGCCTCAGTCTCACTGGGTATGTCAGTGCATCGGAAGCAGCAAGCCTGTTTTCTCCAGCCCCAGTCTGCAAAGGTGAGCATCGTTACTATGGATAATTAGATGCAGTGTGTGTGCATGTTGTAATACATGTATTTAAAAAAAAAAAAGAGAGAGTTTTAATTTGGTAATCTTGTTTAAAAAAAAAAAAAAAAAATATATATATATATATATATATATATATATATATATATATATATATATATATATATATATATATTTAATGAATTCTTTCTAAATATTATTAAGTGAGATATATTTATGTGCTTTCCCTTGGGACCTCATCTTTTCTTTGCAGACTATCTTGTATCGTGACGCTCGTCGTCCTAACATTATGGACAAATCACCGCCTTTAAGTGGCCAGCCCTTACGCACTAGGTATGTGCTGATAAGGAGAGGGGTGGAATTAACAGTCACATTTGTTTGCGTTTTCTTTTTGATGCCATTTTATCCCCCTTTCCTGTCTTGTGTTAGCCCTTTCAGGTTGGATCCTCAGGATAAAGACCTTGCCAGGCCACATCGCCATTCGTCTAGATCCAGAAGGGAATTACCGCATGGATCTCATCATCAGAGGAGAAGTTCACATTCCTCCTCCAGACACCGCTCTCACCGCCATGATAGTCGCTCTGATCACAGAGCCTGCTGGGGATTTGGGACTCGAGTCCCGGAGGGCAAATCGCTGTGTAATCAATGCTATGCCCAGGCGGTTGGAGAAAAAGAATCAGAAAGCCAGCGTATGGAATCCCTGGTGAAACGTGTGGTGCAGCAGTCTCTGAGAGACATGAACACCTCTCACACGCTGATTCAATCTACTTCCTTGTCTGGCCCTCAGGCTGATGAGGCCCGTGATGATCCAGGCACTTCCCAGCTCTATGCAGCATCTAATGCGACTTCGGAAGATGAGTTCCTAGGTGAGGAAGATATCGGGGGTTTCGACTTTGCTATGGTCTCCCCTCTGATTAAGGCAGTTAAGGAAGCCCTTAAGTGGGAAGACTCATCTACTCCTCCAGCCAAGCAGAAGAAATTCTTCAAACAGCTGGGGAACGAACGTCCAAACTTTCCTTTTCTTACTGAACTCAAAGATATTTTTGAGGAAGAGTGGAGTAAAGTGGACAGGAAGTCCTCTATGACTAATTAAACTTCCAGGTTGTATCCCTTCAAATTAGAAGATATAAAGCATCTGGAAAATGCCCCCTTGTGGATGCGGCTTTGATGCGTTTGGCCAAACACGTTACCCTCCCATTGGAGGATTCAGTGTCCTTTAAGGACGGCCTGGAGAGGAAAATTGACCAAGACCTTAAGAAGGTTTATGGTCTGGCTGGGATGGCCTGCAAACCTGCCCTGGCACTAGCAGCTATGTCTAAGGCCATGGAAGCTTGGTCTGAAAATGTGGAATCCTTCCTTAAGGGCGTTTCCGAGGATCTGGCTAAGAATTCAGCTGCAGCAGAACTGAAGCTGGCGGCAGTCTTTCTGGGGGAGGCGTCCATTGATCTAATCCGTCTGTTGGCACGTGTGATGCTGTCGTCAGTTATGGCTAAGCGGGCCTTGTGGTTATGTCCCTGGCTAGTGGACCCGGTTTCTAAGCAGGCGTGGTGTAAGATCCCCTTCGAGGGCTCTACGTTATTTGGTAACAAGTTAGATTACACGTGCTACAGGTGGCAAGTCTGGCTTCCTTCCCCAGGACAGAAGACTTTTAGGTCGGAAGAGACCACAGTATAAAAAACGCAGCCCAGAGCGGACAAGGGACACACGTTCCTACAAACCGGGTCGGGACTTCAGAAGGAATTGGTACAGAGGTCAGACTTCCTTTCGCAAGCCCAGCAAGAACCAGTCATCCAGTGGCCGCGAGCAGGATAAGTCTTTCTGAGGTTGCGCCCGCCCAGACAGGTCGGGTGGGGGCTCGGCTATCCCTCTTTCGGCACGTTTGGGTGGCCTCGATCTCAGATTACTGGGTAGTCAGAACGGTCTCGGTGGGCCACAGATGGACCTTCTCCAGCTCCCCTCCTCCCAGATTCGTGCCCACCCTCCTCCCTCGCTCGGAGGAACAAAGTCAAGTACTGTCTTCTTATGTGGATCTGCTGAAGGCTCAAGGAGCGGTAATTCAGGTGCCAAAGGAAAAGTGGTTTCAAGGAGTCTATTCTCCTCTTTTCCTGGTTCAAAAGAAAAGCGGTTCCTGGCACCCAGTGATAGATCTCACCTATCTAAACAAATACATAGAGTATGGGAAATTCAAGATGGAAACTCTTTCGACCATTCAACAAGCCATACAGACGGGAGACTGATTGATTTCGATCAACTTAAAGGACGCCTATTTCCATGTCCCGGTAGAAAAGGATTTTCAAAAATTCCTAAGATTTCACGTAGGTCAAGACCATCTCCAATTTATTTGCCTCCCCTTCGGGATGACGACCTCTCCCCGAGTTTTTTCAAAGGTCCTCCTGGCTGTAGTGGCCTTTATCAGGTTAAGAGGTATTCGACTGTACCATTACCTGGACGACCTGCTGGTTCTGTCCCAAAGCAGAGAACAACTGCTGAAGCACCGGGAACAAGTAATCTCTTCTCTGTCCAGCTTCGGGTGGCTTCTAAATCTGGCAAAAAGTCATCTAGAGCTGGTCCAACGGCTAATATATCTAGGAGCCCAATTCAACACTCTGCAGAGTACTATTTCTCTCCCGGACGAAAAAATACCAACAATACGAGAGAGTCTCTCAGGCTCTATACACTCAGCACCTAAAAGCTTCTCAGTGTCTCAAGATCATTGGTAAGATGGTCTCGACAGCCCCGATGGTGAAATGGGCTTTGTGGAGGCTTCGCCCCTTCCAAGCAGGTTTTCTCAAGCAGTGGAAGTCAGGGGACAAAAATCAGAGTATTCGTATAACCTCAACCATGAGAGAGAGCCTCTTTTGGTGACTACAGCGCAAGAATCTGCTGAACTGTCATTCCATCATCCCCATCTCCTGGGTCACGGTCACGACCGAAGCAGTGGGACAGGTTGGGGGGCTCTCTACGGTTCAAATCTTGCACAAGGCAAGTGGGACGCTCATCTCCCCTTACCAGGGTCGATTGTCCTGGAACTTCGGGCAGCCTGGTGTGCTCTCCAGCAATTCTCTCACCTTCTGAAGGGGAAGTCAGTGTTATTACGGATGGACAACACCACGGCAGTGTCCTACGTGAAAAGGCAGGGGGGTACTCGGAGCTCTACTCTTCTACGGGAGGTCGAACCCATCCTATCATGGGCACAGAAAAACCTGATGAACATCTCAGCGGTCTTTGTGCCAGGAGTTCAGAACTCTCAGGCGGATTTTCTATCCCGGTCTCAACTGGACAACAACGAATGGTCTCTTCATGTTCAAACCTTCAAGTGGATCCTGTCATTAGGGGTCAGTCCATAAGTGGATCTTTTCGCCTCTCCTTGCAATTTCAAAATAAAGAAATTTTACACGCGAAGTCGTTGCAGTCAGGCCTGCGGGACGGACGCTCTGACGGACCAGTGGAGGTTCAGGAGGGCATATGCTTTCCCTCCACTTCCCATGATCCTCAGATTCCTTCAGGGGCTCCGAGTGGAAGCAGTAGAAGTTGTGATGATAGCTCCCTATTGGCCCAACAGGCCTTGGTTTCCCCTCCTGGTCCAACTCAGTGTTCGAGATCCCATACCTCTCCCTCTCAGGCCGGACCTTCTTTCGCAGGGTACAGTTCTGCGCCCTTGCCCAGCAGTTCTGAGACTGATGGTCTGGTTCTTGAGAGGAAGAGGCTGGAATCCATTCATTGTGCATCAAGTGTGATTTCCACTCTGATGAGTGCAAGGAGATCAAGTACAAACAAAGTGTATGGCAGAATCTGGGACAAATTTGTTAAGTTCTGCTCTTCTTCGAATAGACCTTTTGAACATCCAGGAGTACAGGACATTCTTAGCTTCTTGCAGTCCAGTCTCGATCTTCCTTTATCGGTAAGCTCCCTCAGGGTGCAGGTGTCGGCTCTATCGGCTTTCTCAGGTACATCTTGGGCAGTGCATCCACTGATTCGTCAGTTCTTCCGGGGAGCTTCAAGACTCAAACCCCAAAGAAAGCTTAGATTCCCCAAGTAGGATCTTCCTCTGGTCCTGGACTCAATCTCCGGTCTAAGTATGACGGGGCCATCCCCGCTCTCTATTAAGGATTTCTCAGTAAAAGTTGTTTTCTTAGTTGCAGTCACCTCAGCCAAAAGGGTTTCGGAAATTGGATCCTTGGGATTCAAAGAGCCTTTTTTGACGTTCTTTCCGGACCGAGTAGTCCTTATTCCCATGTTGGGATCTAATCCAAAGGTTACTTTGGTGTTTCACCAGAACCAGGAAATTGTCTTGCCTACTTTTAGGACTTCAGATTCTAATGACGTTCACCCTTTGGATGTTGGAGAAGCCTTGAAAGAATATCTTCTTATCACTTCCCCCTTCAGACGCTCGGAGCATCTCTTTATCCTACCTTCAGGTAGCAACAAGGGCAAGAAAGCTTCAACTAGGATGCTGGCCAGCTGGATTGTAAGAACTATACAACGGGCATATAGGGCAAAGGGCTTGGCTCCTCCAGAGGCGGTGACGGCTCACTCTACCAGGGGAATGGGAGCCTCATGGGCAGCGGCTCGGCATGTGGCTCCTGACACAATCTGCAAGGCGGCCTCTTGGTCTTCTATTAATACGTTCATGTCACATTACTTTGTTGAGCCTGCTTCTCTATCCTCTGTAAATTTTGGTTTAAAGATTTTATCGGTTGATAAAGCAATTTAAATGTTTTTTGTTTAAAGCATACCCACCCGTGTGGTCGGCTAGTTATTTCCCACACGTAGGCTGCCATGGAGTCTGTCAGGGAAAAAGGAAAATTTATTGTCAAATACTTACCGTAATTTTCCTTTCCTGATGGACTCCATGGCAGACGGAGTTCCCACCCATAAGTCTTATGAGTAGGCTAGTTACGGAACACAGTGTGGAGTGGTGAGTGCTCTTTTATTTGAATGGGGTCCTATAGCATTGTAGTGGAGGCGGGGTCAACCCACACGTAGGCTGCCATGGAGTCCATCAGGAAAGGAAGATTACCGTAAGTATTTGACAATAAATTTTCCTTTTTATTGTTTCACTTTAATCATTATTAAAATCACTGCTCCCGAAAAAACGGCTGTTTTTAAAACTTTTTTTTTGCATTGATAAATGTCCCCTGGGGCAGGACCCGGGTCCCCAAACACTTTTTAGGACAGTAACTTGCAGAATCTTTTCTCTCTGTCAAATCTTTTTTCTCTGTCGAATATTTTTTTTCTATATAATCTTGGACTAACAGAGGTAAGGTTAGGCACATTCGACCACAGGTTCTATAGACAGATTGTTATTGTCAGAGTCACGTCGAATCTCCTATTCTATATCGAACTGTTGTAACAATGAAAACGAAAATAAAGCATTTATTTATGTCGGATCTTTCGTTTTTTGGATTCTGTGCTTTCGTTATCGTTTGTCAAAATGAAAACGAAAATAGCTGAAATTCGGACGAAAATGCATTCGGACGAAAACGAATGCACATGTCTAAAGAAGATCAGTTTCTGTGGAGTGTGGACCTTTCTGAGGATGAAATCTGCACTGAAGTTGATCAAAAAGTTTGTTCTTGGTCAGATTTTCGCTCAGTCAGTTGTAAACCAGATGTTCAAGGTTTGGAAGAAAAGGGGAGTAAGAAGATGGGGCATAGTTTGTTAAGATGGGGGGGGGGGGGGGGGGTCCAGCGAAGACTTTTTAAGGATAGGAGTGACTAGTGCATGTTTTAGAGAGTTGAAGAAGGTGCCAGAAGAGATGCTGGTCGAGAGAGTAGAATAGAGCCAGAGGGTGAGCATTCGCAAGGGAGTAGGATCCAGGGGGCAGGTGGTAAGGTGGGCATTGGAAATCCTGATTGGATCCTAATCTTAGAGCTTAATGGTCCAGCATTGGCAGCTCCCTGTTTTCTCCCTCTAACATCTGAACATTTAAGGCCCACCCTTCCTATTTTAACCCCCATGATTAATGGGATGGAATGATATGATGTTAGTGTTCCAAACTGGGAAGCTTACATAGACACATTTATATTTTCCCTTTTCTTTTTATATTGTTTATAAATTTAGGAGAAATTGCTCTCCATCCACTTTGGTGAACCCAGCAGTTGTGCTGTGGCAGCTTTTTCGACCCCTGGCTTCAAGTTGGAGGAAATAAGGGGGTGCCAACAGTAAAGTTTTCAGTTTTTAATATGGCAGTCTCTCTTTCTTATATATCTCTTACAGATGGGTTAGCATTGATTCCTTTAAAATGTGACACTCTTTAACATAGTGAATGTCTGTTTCCAACATGCACTTGTATACTTATTAATATGCTTGGATTGTAGGCCTTATTGTATTCAGTTTCAGGCACCTCTGAAAAAGAGACACAAACTTCAAAATGTGTCATTTGCCTTTTTTCATCTGTTTCTGTACATTGTATCCTCATCTGTGCTTCATATTATGAGATTTTGTAGCACTGAAAAGGCAGCCGCTTTTTGAAGATTTTATATGAATACAAGTTGCCCTGTACACACGACCAGTTTTCCCATCAGAATAAATTCTGAAGGCTTTTCCGACAGAGTTCCGATGGAACTCAGCTGAAACTGTCTTGTGTACACACGATTACACCACAGTCCGATCATCAAGAATGCAATGGCATACAACACTTACAAAGGGACTAGAAAAAGGAAGTTCAATAGCCAGTAGCCAATAGCTTCCATCTTGTACTTGTTTCAGAGCATGCGTCATTTTTGGTCCATTGGAGCAGCATACAGATGTGCGGTTTTCCCTATAGGAATTGGTTCCATCGGAAATATTTAGAACATGTTCTATTTCTAGGTCCGTCAGAATTTTTGAAAGAAAAAGTCAGATGAGGCATACACACAATCGGAATATATGGTGAAAAGCTTCCGTCTGACTTTTTCTGTCGAACATTCCGCTCGTGTGTATGCGGCATAAATCTTTTTTGTTGTTTCAGACTTTGCCTTTATAATCCCATACAAAGCGGGTTTTCTAAATATGGTTTGTCATTGGCATGATGGCATACTTAAACACTTTACCATTATTTATCATTAGACTTTTTGATACCGCATTCGCTTTTTGCCAATCTGCTGGTAACATTTCAGTCAATAAACTGACCTTAAAAGAGTATGGTTGTCAAGAAATTGGTGGCCATTTGCACATGGCCTAGCTGACTACCCGATCTGGTTACTGGACTCTGGCTATGCTTGAATATGCTTTTTCTATTTACCTTTTTATTTTTATTAATAAACAAGTGTGATTTAATTGTACTTCTGTCTCAGTCTGATTCATGGTTTCTGACAGTAGGCGAAGGCCATGAATTCAGAAGATACAATCAATCCACTTGTTGGTAATATATTTCCAGATTGGATGAGCAAGTTCACCGCATGGATCAGTTTGCCATAGCATTACAAACGCTCCTGAATCGCACGGCTCACCTGGAATCCCCCACGGTGGCTGCTCCGGTACAACCTGAGTCGCAGGCCATCCCTGCTGCTGCGTCAGTCTCTGTGCAGGCACCTGCCTCGAGTATTACCTCGATAAGAGGTATGTCTGGTTCTGCTCCGCTTCCCCAGCGATTTGGGAGTTCAATTCAGAGGGTTTCTCAATCAGGTTGAGATATACTTTGAGATGCTGCCCCAGGCGTTTCCCATAGACAGAAGCAAAGTAGGTTTTGTGATATCTTTGCTTTCTGAGAGAGCCTTGGCCTGGGCTAACCCTCTATGGGAGGCGCAAAAACCTGTTGTCTTGAGTTACCCTCAGTTTGTGGCCTCCTTTAAAAGGGTATTTGACATTCCCGCGTGCTCCGCTTCTGCTGCCAAGTGCCTCATGTCCATCAAACAGAGTACAAGAACTGTTGCCGACTACGCCATTGAATTCCGTACTCTGGCAGCAGAGGTTGCTTGGAACAATGTGGCCCTCGTGGCTGCTTTTTCTCATGGTCTCTCGGATTCCATCAAGGATGAGATAGCAGCCCGAGATATACCCACTGAGCTGGAGAGCTTGATCTCGTTTGCCATCCTCATTGACTCCAGACTCAGAGAAATACTTTCTCTTAAGGAGCACTTGCAGAAGCCTCCTGTACGTTTGCCTCCGAGCTTTGTAGTCCCGCCCATGCCTCCCTCACCTCCCATGCCTCCTGGTACCGAGTTGGTCAGTGAAGATTAACCCATGCACCTGGGCTTCACGCTTCTCTCTGCTGATGAGAGAGCCTTTAGGAGGAGGGAGAGATTGTGCCTTTATTGTGGCCAGGCAGGTCACTTTTTGAAGTCTTGTCCTACCCGTCCAGGGAATGCCCGAACCTTGAGGTCCTGTCATGAACAGACCTTAGGTGGCATTGTTTCGTTATCCAGAAGGATAAGCCCCTGGTTTTGGTCACCCTTTCTTGAGCTGAGTCGTCCATCGAGATACAGGCTCTAATCAACTCTGGGGCTGAAGGCCTGTTCATTGATGCTGCATTTGTTTCACAGCACTCAAATCCACTGCAGCTGTGTGACACTCCACTTGCCATTGAGGCTCATGATGGGAGACCTTTACAGCCTGCCCATGTGACTCATGAGACGGTTCCATTGTCCATGGCCATAGGGGCTCTTCACCATGAGATAATCCAATTCCAAGTTATTTCCTCACCCAGGTTTCCGCTGTCGGCTAATTGCCAGCTCTCTTCTCTCTCCACAGTTACCAGCTGTTCCTGATGATGCTCGTCGTATGACCTGCTTACTTAAAGCCTTCCAGCTAACTTCACCTCTGTCTTCGCCTTGGTCACATCACTAGAAACCATCTCCTGCTGTTTGTTTAAAGGCTGGCTTGCTGACATCCCTTCTGGCTCCTTATCCTGCTTGCTGTTGCTCTACTTGGATCCCTGACTTCTGGCCTGGCTGACTACCCGATCTGGTTACTGGACTCTGGCTATGCTTGACTACGCTTTTTCTATTTACCTTTTTATTTTTATTAATAAACAAGTATGATTTAATTGTACTTCTGTCTCGGTCTGATTCATGGTTTCTGACAACTATAAACACAATTTTATTAGTGCAATTGTGTTATTTGCATTATAGGATTATATATGCCATTGTCTTTATCTTGTTGGGGCTTACTTAAAATAAATTAATGTTCATTTTTTCACTTAGAGAAACAGTACCTGTTAGGGAAACTGCCAGACCACATTCTTAACCTACTGGGATAAAGATACAGAACAACAATAGTCTCTATTTTTTTAAAGAAAATTCCCTTTATTCTAGGAAGAAGGTAAACTGTTTTCTATGTTTTTTAAAAAAAATAGGTCTATGATACTGAATTAAAGGGTAATCCATGTAATATGTGGAAGTTGTTCATAAGAAAATTAAGAAAATAGGGCTATATTGGAGGTTGGAGGAGGAGGGGAGGGGGCAGGGCGGATATGATATAATTACTAAAGGCTTGTCATTCCAATTAGATAGCATTTACAGAAAGTCTGTAATGATAGCTCCTGTGTAGAGGACCTTGTCTGAGAAATGCGCTGAGCTGTAAAGACTACTGTAAATCACTGCAGTGTTTGAGATTGAATGGTTTTATAAATGTATTTTATTGTACTATTGTTTTAACTTCTTTGGTCGACTATGTCGAGGCCGAGTTCTGATTGGAACCTGTCCTGTTAAACCGCTGTATGGTCTTGGCCACCATGCTGCAGCTCAGTTTCAGGGTCTTGACAATCTTCTTATAGCCTAGGTCATCTTTATTTAGAGTAACAATAATTTTTTTCAGATCCCCAGAAAGTTCCTTGCCATGAGGTGTTGAACCTCCAGTGACCAGTATGAGAGAGTGAGAGCGATAACACCAAATTTAAGACACCTGCTCCCCATTCACGCCTGAGACCTTGTAACACTAACGTGTCACATGGCATCAAGGAGGGAAAATGGCTAATTGGGCCCAATTTGGACATTTTTCACTTAGGGGTGTACTCACTTTTGTTGCCAGCGGTTTAGACATTAAAGGCTGTGTGTTGAGTTATTTTGAGGGGGCAGCAAATTTACACTGTTATACCATCTGTACACTCACTCCTTTAAATTTTAGTAAAGTGTAATTTCTTCAGTGTTGTCACATGAAAATATAGAATAAAATATGAATGTATTTAGTATAGTTGTCTTCTCTTTTACTTATGCCTGATGTTTAATGAGACCAATATTTTCTGACCTACTAGTTTTACTAATAACATGTTTTCATTTTTTTTTTTTTTACTCTCTTCAGCAATGTGACTCTTAAAATAATCTAGCTGCCTGATCATGCTTTTGCATTCTACTTTATGCTACTATATTTGGAATGCTAATGGTGCCCTTTTGGACTTATTTTTACAACTTTTTGTCATAAATGTACCTTATTTTTTAACAAGGTTTAATTTTTGTTCATTTATATTTATTGCCCAGCGGAATGCACTGAAAAATGCTGTTGTTTAATATGTCCCTTTGATTCCATTTAGTATTATGTAGTATTGAGTACGGCTTAGTAAAGTTGGTTCTTTTGAAATTTAGCGTACTTATCCTTCCCTCGTGTCTCCCTTTCCTATAATTTATGGCAAATGTAATTACTTGATGATCAAGACTTTCTAAGCTATCCTAAGGAATGCATATGTGCAGGATATACACTGGGTCACATCACCACTTCAGTAGGACGTGTTACCTGCTAATATAATGGGCATAATAAAATATTTTTATTTAAAAAAAAATATTCTTTTATTTCCCTTATTAGATAATTTTCTGAGCCCTATTTTTTTGTACTAAAATGTTTGAGAATGCAACAGTAATACCGCGTACAAACGTTCTGACTATCCGGCGAACAATCCGCCAGACTTTCCAGCGGAGGTCCGCCGGACTTTCCGAACGAGCGGACTTGCCCACACATGCCTACACACGACCGGACTTTTGGCGGAGGTCCAACAGACTTTTCAAATGAACGGACCTGTCCACTTGCCCATTCATTTTGAATGTGACTCCGGGTAGACGGGACTAGTGAAGGAAGTCAATGTCGCCCCTTTCATCGGCGAGCTTGACACCTTGCTAGCCCCGTCGCCTGGTATAGATTTAAAGGGTAACCCTACGCCGAACAAAAAGGCGTGGGGCACCCCAAAGTCCATACCAGACCCTTATCCGAGCACGCAGCCCGGCCGGTCAGGAAAGGGGGTGGGGACGAGCGAGGGGCCCCCTCCTGAGCCGTACCAGGCCGCGGCCCCCCCACCCCAAAGCACCTTGTCCCCATGTTGATGAGGACAAGGGCCTTTTCCCAACAACCCTGGCCGTTGGTTGTCTGGGTCTGCAGGCGGGGGGCTTATCAGAATTTGGAAGCTTCCTTTAATAAGGGGGCCCCCAGATCCATGCTCCCCACCCTATGTGAATGAGTATGGGGTACATGGTACCCCTACCCATTCACCTGAGGGAAAAAGTGTTAATAAAAAAAACCACAACACAAGTTTGCCCTCAGTACTCACAGTGCTCCTCAATACTCACAGAAACCTCAGCAATCACAGTACTCTTCAGTACTTACAGTGCATTCAGTACTTATAGTGCTCCTCAATACGCACATTGCCCTCAGTGCTTACAGCACTTCTTAATACTTACAAGTCCCTCAGTACTCACAGTTCCATCAATACTCATAGTGCTCCTCAATGCTCACAGTGCCCATCAGTACTAAAGGTGTCCTTCAGTATTCATAATGCCCTCAGTACTCACAGTGTCCAGCAGTCTTTCTCAGCAGATCCCCACATAGTACTTCCACTGTAGTCTTTACATCCTCACATGCTTCTACAGTAGTTGCTGCAGTGTCTGTCATGGCAGCCTGGCAGCCCAGGTCTAGTAAACCTAACAGATGGTGTACTTTCACCAGGCACCTGCCACCCCTGAATCCTGACGCCCCTTAGATTCCCCTATGCCTCTCTAGTTACTAAGATTGCCACTTCATTGTACTCCAGCAATTGTCTTGATACAGCTCTCTTCTGCTTCCAGAGGAAATGTCAATGGACTTGTTGTTCATTGACACTTCCTCCAGCTCTTCAACTGAAGGAAGTGTCTGCAATTGCAGGGTCAATGCTTATCAATAATAATAATATTAATAATAATAATAATAAAAAATACAAAATAAGTAACAAAAAAAAAAGAAATGCACACTTTTGTTGCAAAAATGTGTGCATTTCAATTTTTTGTAAACGTGAACTTAGCCTTTAAGCTTCCTGGCTTTTGTATCAAGTGCCTTGCCTTTGCTGACCCCATCTGGATAACAGATATGCTTCTTATTGCCATATGCCATGACCCTTGCTTGGATATTGGATATGCTACTGATTGTTTACCTCCCTGATCTTTGTCTGGATAATGGATATGATTTTGACTGCAGCCTACCCTGACCCCTGCTGTATTGGTAGGCAGAGTAGCGTTAAGTGAAAGGTGAATGCTATTTTTGAAGAACAGAACATGATCCAGTAAACCATATACACACACCTATATATCATCAATCTAATAAATTTTTCATTAATAGAGGATATTGGATTCAGCAAATTGGTAAACCACAGTAAACAGAATTGAAAACACACAAAATTCACATATTTTAATTGCCTTTATTAAAAACTTGAGGGAGGCCATCATAGGACATCCTCCCCTTTGCGCGCTCCCCGTGTGCTCCCTGAATGCGCTGTGATCACAGAGTCATCGAGACTCGGGTCATCACCGATCTGAGTAAGGGGCCGATCCTGGACCCTTACCACGTGATCAGCTGTCAGCCAATGAAAGCTGATCACATGTATAAACAAAAGCTCTTTAATGAGCTTTTCTTTCTCCTCAAGCTGACAGGGTGAGGAGAAAAAAAAGTTGATGATCGGCTTATGCTCAAGGGACATCAGTCCCGAAAAGGAAGGAGGCACATCTGCCTCCTCCTCTGTGCCTCCAAGTGCCACCTGCCATTGCCCACAGTGCCCACCACTGCCACCTATCAATGCCCATGAGTGCCACCTAGCAATACCCACAAGTGCTACCTATCAATGCTCATCAGTGCCACCTAACAGTGCTGCCTTTCAGTTTAACCTATCAGTGCCCATCACTGCCAGCTATCAGTGCCACCTATCAATGCCCTTCAGTTCCACCCATCAGTGCCACCTATCAGTGCCCACCAGTGCCACCTCTCAGTGCCCACCAGTGCCACCTGATGAAGTCACGTGTAGGGACGGGAAGGACGCTCAGCATTGAGGTACACAAACACGAGCTCGCCGCTCGTCTGGAGAAGGATTTATTTTAACTGTTTACTGTGTGAGTACTCTGTATACTATTTAATTAAAGCATTACATCTGATATAAATTACTACACTATGGTACTCCCCTATCATAAATTTATCGGGGTCCCCTCGGAGTATTAAAGAAAACTAAAGGAGGAGTCAGTGTGTGGACCAAGTGTGAAGAGTGATAAAGAGACCCAGGAACACACATATATATATATATATATATATATATATATATATATGAGTTTTTCCCCTTGCCATAAGGTAAGGGGCCATTGTCCACAAAACTGTGCGGACACAGAGTGAAAAAACATTGGGAAACTGTCACTTCATTGGAATTGCACTGTTTGCACAGAAAAAGCACTTGCACTTAAAGGAGTTGGGTTCTGCATATTACTTCTGAATTGGAATTTTTTTCATAGCAAAAATAAGATAAGATAAAATAAGTTATAAGTTATACGGACTATATTTTTGACATTTTATGCGACGCATGCTGCAAACGTCTCTGCAGTACATTTACTAACCTTCTCTTTAACCTTTTTTTCACTTCTAATTTATTTTGAAGTTATAAGTCATATGGACAATATTTTTTATGATTTTGTATTTCCAGTTTCGATTGTGATTTTTTTTCTGCACCCCTGTAGTGTGTTTACTATTGACTTTTTTTTTGAGCACTCAGCACTTTATAGATATTGGTTCATTATTTATTTTAGATTAATCTGCACTATATAGTGCTTAAAGTATACTGATGCACGTTTAGTTACTTTATTATTTGGCACCACCCCTGCGAGTGGGTTTACTATTAAGCACCCACTAGACACATTTTTTTCAGATATTGAGCACTTGGCACTTTCATAGATATTGTTTTATTATTCGTTTATGATTCTATATTGATCTTGGATGAATTTATACTGCACACGGTGACTACAATATATTTACGTGGAGTTATTAATTTTCAGCTACACTAGTTTACATTTTAGTGATCAATTGATCTATTACTCATTTATTATTTTATCGTTAGAGACTATTTTATTGGATATTGGCCTAGTCAATTACCTATATAGACCTTTAGAATTGGGAATAAGACACACTCCCCACATTGATAATAGAGTGCGGGATCAGCGCGACACCAACATACCCCTTAATTGCCGCCTATCAGTGCCCACCAGTGCCACCCTATCGGTGCCCATCAATGCAGCCCATCAGTGCCCATCAGTGCAGTCCATCGGTGCCCATCAGTGCAGCCTCATCAGCGTACATCAATGAAGGAGAAAAATTACCTGTTTGCAAAATTTTCTAACAAAATATAAAAAAAATATATATTTTTTTTAATTCAGGGTTTTTAATTTTTTTGAACAAAAAATAAAAACCGCAGAAGTGATCAAATACCACCAAAAGAAAGCTCTATTTGTGGGGAAAGGGGGATAAAAAATGTTTTGGGTGCAGTGTTGTATGCCCGTGCATTTGTCATTCAAAGTGCGACAGCGCTGAAAGCTGAAAATTGGTCTGGACAGGAGGGTGGTTTAAGTGCTCAGTAAGCAAGTGGTTACATAGTATTAACCACTTGCCGACCGCCGCACGCCGATGTACGTCGGCAGAATGGCACGGGCAGGCATAAGCACGTACATGTACGTGATTTGCCTCCCGCGGGTCGGGGGCCCGATCGGGCCCCCGCCCGGTGCCTGCGGCGGTCGGTTTTCGTTCGGGAGCGATCCCGGACGAGGGGACGGCCATTCATTCATGGCCACCCCCTCGCGATCGCTCCCGACGAATGGAAATCCCCGGTGACATCACTTCCTCTCCTGTAATGTAAACACAGGAGAGGAAGTGATGTATTCTCTCCTCCGTGTCGGTATTTTTCGTTCCGACACGGAGGAGAGCGGATCAGTGAGTTGCACCAACACATCCCACACACAGTAGAACATGCCAGGCACACTCACACCCCCCCTTTACCCCCCGATCACCCCCCCAATTACCCCTGCCCCCCCAGTCACAGTGACACCAATGTCATTTTTTTTTTTTTTTTTTTTTTTTTTGCATTGGTGTCATTTGTGACTGTAATAACTGTTAGGGCAGTTAGGGTTAGCCCCCTTTAGTTCTAATGTACCCCCCTAACCCCCCCAATAAAGGTTTAACCCCGTGATCACCCCCCGTCGCCAGTGTCACTAAGGCTGGGTTCACATTGCAGCGGTTTATGAGAACGAATGTGATTCGCACCGCACTGCAGTGCAAATCACATCCGATCTCTGTGCGATTCGAGTTCAGCCATTCGCCGCACCCGCCGCACCCGCCACACCCGCCGCACCCGCCGCAAATTCGCACGGGACCCTTTTTTTGGCCCGCAGCAGAATCGGATCGCATGGGTGTTCACACCATGCGATCCGAGTTTGCAGATCGCACTGCGATATGCGAACTGATCTGGGGGTGTCAGTAACATTTCACTGACACTCCCAGCAGTTCGCATAGGGCAGTGTGAACTGCCGCCGGGAGGCATGCGATGCGGGAACCCGCCGCGGATTCGCGGCGTTTCCGCATCGCTCCAGTGTGAACCCAGCCTAATAAGCGATCATTTTTCTGATCGCCGTATTAGTGTCACAGGTGACGCTAGTTAGGCAGGTAGGTATTTAGGTTCGCCGCAGCTTTTTATAGCGCTAGGGACCCCCATATACTACCGCATAAAGCCCCCTGATTGCCCCCTAGTTAACCCTTTCACCAGTGATCACCATATAACTGTTACAGGTGACGCTGGTTGGTTAGTTATTTTTTTATAGTTTCAGGGCACCCGCCATTTATTACCTAATAAAGGTTTAACCCCCTGATCACCCGGCAGGTGTCATTTGTGACTAATAACTGTTAGGGCAGTTAGGGTTAGCCCCCTTTAGTTCTAAGGTACCCCCCTAACCCCCCCAATAAAGGTTTAACCCCGTGATCACCCCCCGTCGCCAGTGTCACTAAGGCTGGGTTCACATTGCAGCGGTTTATGAGAACGGATGTGATTCGCACCGCACTGCAGTGCAAATCACATCCGATCTCTGTGCGATTCGAGTTCAGCTATACAGATAGTATGGCTGAATTCGTGTCGCACCCGCCGCACCCGCCGCAAACTCGCACGGGACCCTTTTTTTGGTCCGCAGCAGAATCGGATCGCATGGGTGTTCACACCATGCGATCCAAGTTTGCAGATCGCACTGCGATATGCGAACTGATCTGGGGGTGTCATTAACATTTCACTGACACTCCCAGCAGTTCGCATAGGGCAGTGTGAACTGCCGCCGGGAGGCATGCGATGCGGGAACCCGCCGCGCATTCGTGGCGTTCCCGCATCGCTCCAGTGTGAACCCAGCCTAATAAGCGATCGTTTTTCTGATCGCTGTATTAGTGTCACAGGTGACGCTAGTTAGGCAGGTAGGTATTTAGGTTCGCCGCAGCTTTTTATAGCGCCAGGGACCCCCATATACTACCGCATAAAGCCCCCTGATTGCCCCCTAGTTAACCCTTTCACCAGTGATCACCATATAACTGTTACAGGTGACGCTGGTTGGTTAGTTATTTTTTTATAGTTTCAGGGCACCCGCCATTTATTACCTAGTCTCACTAGTGTACCCCTAAATTTAGGGGTGTCTACTTTCTAAAATGGGGTCATTTGGGGGGGGGGGGTTTGTGCCATCTTGGCATTTTATGGCCTTCAAAACTGTAACGCCCTTAGAAAGCCTGAAGGCGGTGCTTGGTTTTTGGGGCCCCGTACGCGGCTAGGCTCCCAAAAAGTCCCACATATGTGGTATCCCCGTACTCAGGAGAAGCAGCAGAATTTATTTTGGGGTGTCATTTCACATATGCCCATGGCATGCGTGAGCAATATATCATTTAGTGACAACTTTGTGAAAAAAAAAAAAAGTTTGTAATTTTCCCGCAACTTGTGGCAAAATATAAAATATTCCATGGACTCAACATGCCTCTCAGCAAATAGCTTGGGGTGTCTACTTTCTAAAATGGGGTCATTTGTGGGGGTTTTGTGCCATCTTGGCATTTTATGGCCTTCAAAACTGTAATAGGTAGTGAGAAGTGAACTCAAAAAATTACGCCCTTAGAAAGCCTGAAGGCGGTGCTTGGTTTTCGGGGCCCCGTACGCGGCTAGGCTCCCAAAAAGTCCCACATATGTGGTATCCCCGTACTCAGGAGAAGCAGCAGAATTTATTTTGGGGTGTCATTTCACATATGCCCATGGCATGCATGAGCAATATATCATTTAGTGACAACTTTGTGAAAAAAAAAAAAAAAAGTTTGTAATTTTCCCGCAACTTGTGGCAAAATATAAAATATTCCATGGACTCAACATGCCTCTCAGCAAATAGCTTGGGGTGTCTACTTTCTAAAATGGGGTCATTTGTGGGGGTTTTGTGCCATCTTGGCATTTTATGGCCTTCAAAACTGTAATAGGTAGTGAGGCGTGAAATCAAAAATTTACGCCCTTAGAAAGCCTGAAGGCGGTGCTTGGTTTTCGGGGCCCTGTACGCGGCTAGGCTCCCAAAAAGTCCCACATATGTGGTATCCCCGTACTCAGGAGAAGCAGCAGAATTTATTTTGGGGTGTCATTTCACATACGCCCATAGCATGTGTGAGCAATATATCATTTAGTGACAACTTTGTGTAAAAAAAAAAAAAAAAATTTTTTTTTGTCATTATTCAATCGCTTGAGGCAAAAAAATAAAATATTCAATGGGCTCAACATGCCTCTTATCAATTTCCTTAGGGGGTCTACTTTCCAAAATGGGGTCATTTGGGGGGGTTTTGTACTGCCCTGTCATTTTAGCACCTCAAGAAATGAGATAGGCAGTCGTAAACTAAAAGCTGCGTAAATTCCAGAAAACGTACCTTAGTTTGTAGATGTGACAACTTTTGCGCAAACCAATAAATATACAATTATTGACTTTTTTTTTACCAAAGACATGTGGCTGAATACATTTTGGCCTAAATGTATGACTAAAATTGAGTTTATTGGATTTTTCTAATAACAAAAAGTAGAAAATATCATTTTTTTTCAAAATTTGCGGTCTTTTTACGTTTATATCGCAAAAAATAAAAATCGCAGAGGCAATCAAATACCATCAAAAGAAAGCTCTATTTGTGGGAAGAAAAGGACGCAAATTTTGTTTGGGTACAACATTGCATGACCGCGCAATTACCAGTTAAAGCAGCGCAGTGCCAAAGTGTAAAAAGACCTCTGGTCATTTACCAGCAAAATGGTCCGGTCTGAAAGTGGTTAATGTTATAAATGTATTACCTGTAATATCATTGTAATATTAATAGCAGACTTTGAAGGTATACAATAACTTTTTTGTTATCATAGTCAATGGCCCATTGTAATCTTTACTATACTTCATAATCAATGTTTGACCCCTTGCCAGAAAATAGAAATTCCCTGCATTAAAAAGGATCAAGAGTATTCCCATGTGTTGTTACGCTTAATGGCTAGGCTTTGCAATTGTTCTGTGAGGTTGCTTTGAAGTCTGGAGAATCAGGTTAAATTATATTATAAGGTTTATTTTATGTATGTATTTTACAGCTTTATAGACCAAATTTTAAAGAAAGCCATGCAGAGGTAAAGGAAAGCTAACTTTTGTTGAAAAGCAAAGCATTAAAATCATTAAGTTATGCTTATAATTATTGTAATTAACAAAACATTTTTTCCAGAGATTAAAATACATCCCATCCCATGTGGTCTTATTCATTAAAAAGCCTTTTCTTCCTTTAACCTGCATTCATATGTGTGGTAACATATAACAACTTATCAGAATTCATTTTGAATGCACTATCTGTATCTGGGATCACTCATCCCTACATGTCTGCCACAAAGAGCTGTGTCCATATAGACTCTGCATCCCAATAGAGAAATATATAGATGGCCTACATGAAGCACCAGCAGGGCCGGTGCTACCACTTGGCTAACTAGGCCTAGGGTGCACTGCCACTTGGGGCGCAGTCACAGCCACTGGTTTTGCTACTCCCGTCCCCTGCATAATACTGGTTTCCTGTAGACCCATCACAAGTCCCAACATAGGGTGCAAGAATACAAGTTCCAGAATCCAATGTCCATAACGGAACTCTCGGCTACCACTCCTCTGAGCCACTTCCCCACCATCATGGATCTCCAATCACTGGTAAATTATGACAAAATGATCATCCACCCTCGTGTGTCACTTTCTAAGCTACCCTTCCATTGGTTGAACTGGATGGACTTTTTTCAACCAGACTAACTATGTAACTATGTAACCTCTTCAATTGTCACTAGTCACCTGCTTCATGAACTTTCTGTTGCCTATCACCAGATCCAGAGTGTGTGCAGGAAGGGGGTGTGGGGTTAAATGGGAGCAGCTCTTCATAAAAAAAAGTGTATAAAATGCATTAAGATAAATATGTTATGCAAGTGCATGCATTTATAAAACACATGAAAAATACATTGTATATAATATTCCTCTTCAAAGAAAATGATTCCAATGGTGAATAAAAAATATTGTGACATCCATCCATGTACAGACATCTATGTGTAAAAGAACCATCACCCGGCCACTTTGGGTGAAATACCCGCTCACCTGACTTTATGACCCGTCATAGGTCATATTGCGCCTTTTAAATCCTGTATTGAAGACTTAGTGTGCCTCCGAATATATCACCTTCTCTTATGCTCTGCCCTTTGGTTAAGGGAACTTCTGCTAGGAATCAAGTACACAAACATCCAGGTCTCAGAGACACACTGAAAATGATGCCACTGGCTCCGCCCGACGTGCTGCACTGTGAAAGTGCTGAGACCTCATCAATGCTTAGGAAGGAGAAAGTAGTAAGGAACAAGCCAGCTTCTTTATTTATTCATAATATTGTGAACTGGTGTAGTTATTCACATCTGCTGCTCCACAACAATGCAAGCATGTTTCTTTCTGTTATATGTAGTATGTCATAGGTATATACCTCAGTTAGCCCTTGTACACACGGTCAGACATTCTGACAACCAAATCCGTCGGATTCTGTCCGTCGGATTTTGTCCGACGGATCTTGTCCGAAACTGTTGCATACACACGGTCGGACGAAGTTGTCGCAAAATCCGATTGCTCAGAACGTGATGACGTTATTTCGTTACAACGGGACTATGTTCAGGCTAGTAGTCAATAGCTTTGATGTAGGAATTTGATCTGAGCATGCGTGGCACTTTGTCCGATTGGCATTCTCTACACATGATCGGAGTATCTCCAATCGGAGCATTTTGTCGGAAAAGTCCGATGCAGACCACACACAGTTGGAATATCCGAGAAAATGCTCCGATCGGACACATTCCGTCGGAATCTCCGATCGTGTGTACAAGGGCTAAGTCTACAAGACAGGATCTAAAAAGCACAATATGACCTGTCATAAAGTTAGGAGAGCAGGCATTTCACCTAAAGTGACCAGGGGTGGTTCTTTGACAGATTGCTCTCTGTACATGAATGGATGTCACAATTTTTTTTTTCACCATTGGAATCATTTTCTTTATACTGCACTTTTATATACAATATATTTTTCATGTGTTCTATATATGCATGCACTAGCATAAAATATTTGTCTTCATGCATTTGTTAGAGGTATTCATAGGTGTTTTATACACGTTTTATTATTTATTTATGATGAACAGAACATTATTGTCTTTTACATATACATGCATTTTTGAGTGCTAGGGATTTCACTGTTTAATGATGCAGCAGTTCCCCTTTATTTTCTTTATAGCACATTTATGCATTCTAACATAGCAGTGCATAAGTGTGTGTGTGTGGGGGGGGGGGGGGGCAGTGTGTGCAGGAAAGGTGTGTAGTGTTAAAAGGGAGGCAGTGTGTGCAGGAAGGAGATGTAGAGTTAAAGAAGGGCAGTATGTGCAGGGGAATAAGGGCAGTGTGTGCAGGAAGGGTGTGTATGGTTAAAGGGGGGTATTATGTGCAGGAAGGAGGGCGATGTGTGCAGGTTTATTTTTTATTTTCTGTAACATGGCATATGCATACTTGCAACTAAACCCAAAACAGCTAATGGAATTGTCCAGGCAGGAATATTGTCCATAGTCAGTACATGCAGCAGGCAGGGATACTGTCCATATTCAGTCCAGGGTCAGTGCAGGCGGAGATATTGTCAGCACAGCCAAAATATTGGTCCTGGTAGTAGGCAGGAACATGGTCCATAGTATAGGTAGCAGGAAAGAATGGGGACAGGGGTAGAGGCTGCTACCACCCAATTCTCTTTGAAGCCTCTGGTCTCAAGACCCTAATCGGGAGTGAGAAAAAAAAAATAGTTTTCTCCATCCGGAAAAACAATTCTGAAGCACCTCACATATGTGAAACCCCTGTGTTATCATGAATCCCACTACAATAGTAGCAGAGTAAAAGATCAGTTCAAATGGCAGGCAAAAAACATGGTCAATAAACAGGGGTCCTGGGTCAGCTCCAGAGCAGGCAGAGATATGTACAGTTTATACAGCAGGCAGTGGCGTGGTCGAATAACAAGTCACTGTCAGTTTAGAAGCAGGCAGTAGCATAAGGGGTGTGAAGCAAATGGGAGGAAATCAAAATGATGTTTACCATATTTCACTAATGTAGATAAGTATGTTAATGGTGGAAACAGTCACCTGTGCAGAGGCCTGGTTGGAAAGGAAACGTTGGTTGGGGATTAACTCCTTCTGGAGCACACCCGACATTCTTTTTTACATCTTTGGCCGCGTACACACGGGCGGACTGTATGGCGTACTTAGTCCGTCGAAACACATTTCAGCGGACAGTCCGCTCGTGTGTGGGCTTCAGCGGACTTTTTCAGCGTGCAGTCTGGCGTACTAAGTATTTCGGATTTTTCGAAATTCTGTCCGTCGTACTTTGGTTTCAGCGGACAATCCGCTCGTCAGTAGGCTAGTTCGACGGACTAAGAATGGCGCATGCTCAGAAAGGATTTACACGGCGGAAGGGTGCTTTGCTGTGTATTGGACTTCCTATTTCTAGTCCCGTCGTACGTGCTGTACACGTCATCGCGCAAGCTTTCGACGGACTGTTTGTGCATCCGTGTGTGGTCAAGTCCGTTCAGTCGAAAGTATGACGGACTGTCCGTCGGATTGTATGACGGACTAAGTACGCCATACAGTCCGCTCGTGTGTACGCGGCATTAGGCCTCTTTTTCTGGGAGGGACGATTTTGGGAAAATGGCGTTCATGGATTTCGCTCATTGCATCTGAGTAAATTATTTCTGGTGGGCCTTCATGGTACAAAAGGGCAGTGACAATTTCCTCTTGATTGTGAAGAAAGGATACAGGGGTCTCGGTGGATGTACAATAAATCCCATACTGTATGTATTATAAATGGCCAAATTTCAAAATTAAATGGAGACTTTTTCATACCAATGGTGGGCCCTTCTTAAAGCATAGTAGGGCTGGATCATTTGATCATACAAGTTAAATCTCACACATGTATCATCCCTTATACCTTGGAGCAGTTCAACATTGTCTTATACAAAAAAGAACAGATTATCCAGATGGCTTACTTTTTTTTGGAAATGTATTAATAATAGGAAGGGCAGTGAGATGTTTTCTGAAAGCTGTGTACTACATCCAGCTGGGCCTCCACACCAGTTAAGGTGTTTATGTATTGATTAAGCAAGTACAGAGGCTCAGTAATGATGTCACTGGATCTAGAATAATGCAGTTTAATAATGCCCACTCTGGAATGTCAAAAACGAATTTCAAGTATTTCTAAAGCCATTTTTTCCCCTTGTAGAGGCCTAACAGGAAGTGGGAGCATATTTGTGCAGTTCAAAAATGAAACCATGCTAGGAACCCAAAAATGTGATATTACAAAGCAACTGGCACAATACTTTAACGCATGGTATATATAAATCGGAATAGGGCAGGGCATATAAACATTTCATAAACATAACATGCAAATGTTCAACATATAAGATCAAATTTAATCACATTTAAGTGTATACATATAAACTGAGAAAAAAATCCCATTGAGAAACCAAAAAGTGCTTGAGTGCATAGAGAAATAGAAGATTGTGAATCCCAATGAACCTCCACGTTTTTCCAGCATTTGAGCCACTACGCAGACCACCACTGTATGTGACAAGTGGGGGATTACCAGATTATGATGATGCTTGCAAAGGAAATGTCAAAAAAGCTGGGAAATATTAAACCTCCACTAGTAACTTATGTGTATATACAATAGTCATCTGAAGATTAGTTTGCTGCTGTTACTAAGGCATAAACCTCAAACTACTGAAAACACTACTCACAGTGACCTTCCTGTTGATGATATCCTGCTCGTCAGTCCTGCCTACTTAAGCCATGCAGTCCAGATCATCTCTGCCTTTGCCTGGGTCACATCTCTAGAGATGCGCTCCTGTGTTCCTGTTAAAGACTTGCTTGGCTGACATTGCTTCTGGCTCTAGATCCCGCTTGCTGTTCTACTACGCTCATCTCTGGCTCTGTGATGTTTAGACTTCCGTCTGACTATCCATATAGATGTAGTGACATATATGGTCCACAGTATTGTCAGGCAGTTCTCATAGTCCTTCCTTCAGAAGACACTCTGTGGGAGGGGCGAAAGGCATACCGTCACTACATCTATATGATATATATTTAAAAAAAAACACACAGAAGACAGACCCCTCCAAAGTTCTCCCACAATACATAATGTATTGTATTGTAATGTATTTTGGGGAACATGTGGGGTCTGTGTGCTATTTTTTTTTTAAAAGCTACAAAGGGGTAATTTGACAACATTTTAAAACTTGTTTTTTCTTTGTAAATTTTAGTGCTAAAAAATTACTGCTCCCAATTGTGTGGATTTTGTTTCTATTTCTTACTATTTTTTAAACACACACACACCTATTATTCCAGAAGATTTGGGATTTGACAAATTTGGCCTCCATTGATTTTAATAGGGTTAGAGTTTGGCATCTGAACTTCTTTGAAGTTCAGAAAACTTCTGACAATCTGAACCCAGGACAGTTCAGATCATCACTAGTGTCACTCAAGCCAGCCACTCAATTTTCAAGCTTTCCCTTATATCTAAATTTTGTATTTAACCTAACTTCTATCCCTGGTGACTTTGGTGATTAGGACAATTAGAGAGTGATTCACCCTAAAGAGGACAAAAAAGCAATTCTAATCTTATTACTCCATCCAAGTAGAAAAGGTAAAAAAATAAAAATAATTTGGTTCTATAGTTTTATAATTATAACTCTTAGTACATAAGTCCTAAAGTCTATGGTTTGATGGTCCACATCATATTAATTACAAAACATGACAATAAAAAAGCAGGATATGAACAGAGCAAAGAAATAAAGACCATCAGATTACCATCCATCCACGAGGTGATTTCACTTCACCTGCGTGCATGCATCCAGTATGCTTTGTGACCACTGTATCCAATCACATCGGCCCTTTTCCATGTGATCAGCTGTGTCCAATCACAGCTGATCACATATAATGACTTGCCAGTTCTTGGCTTTCCTTTCCTTACACTCTGTCTCTGTGTGAGGAAAGGAGAGCCGATAAGTGCCGATAAGTGGCAAGTCCGAAAGGGCAGAGTGAGTACATTGTTTACATTGTAGTCTGGTTTGAGTAAATTTCTAGCAGGGAGCAAGGTAAAATTCTAAAGCAAATCGCTGTGCTTTAGGCTGTTATATTTTTCAAATTTTCTGTTTACATTTAATATATTTTTGGAAACTTTTTTCAGTAGTAAAGTCACAATTGTTTCCTAGGAAGGAAGTGGCCACATAGGGTAATTGGTTACCAGGACACTAGCAATCACCTGCATCCTAGCAATGAAAGACACATGTGAACTAGAGATGGGCTGAACACCCCCCCCCCCTCCCCGGTTTGGCTCATGCCAGAACTCTCGAACATCGAACTTTAAAGTTCCCATTTTGAAGGCTTATATGCAGGTTATTACCCATAAAAAGCATGATGGCCCGGGTACTGCCCCGGGAGAAATGTAACAATGCAAAAAACTTTTTTTAAAAAGCAGTGATTTTATTGATGCTTAAAGTGAAACAATAAAATGAAAAATTACTGATGCTTGAAGTGAAACACTAAAATATAGACATGTGCAGAGTAAAATATTTCGTTTCGGAATTTCGTTTTCGTCCGAAAACTTAATTTATTTAGTTACTCCCGAAATTCGTTTTTATTTATTTCGTTTTCGTTCAAAAATTGCATTCGTCCGAAAATCCACATGAATTACGTTCGAATCTGTCTTGGAAGGCTTATGGTGTCTGTCAATGTATAAAGAAGATTTGACGGATGCTAACTATATAGCATACTTTAGAACCCTATTAAAGTCTATGGGACTCCAACGTTCAAAATCTAAAGTGCTAATTTTAAAGGCTAATTTGCAAGTTACTGTCCTAAAAAGTGTTTGGGGACCCGGGTCCTGCCCCAGGGGACATGTATCAATGCAAAAAAAAGTTTTAAAAACGGCCGTTTTTTTCGGGAGCAGTGATTTTAATAATGATTAAAGTGAAACAATAAAAGTGTAATATTCCTTTAAATTTCGTAGGGGGGGTTGTCTATAGTATGCCTGTGAAGGGGCACATGTTTCCCGTGCTTAGAATTGTCCCTGCACAAAGTGTCATTTATGCAGGAAAAAAAGTCTTTTAAAATCACTCGCAGCTATAATGAATTGTCGGCTCCGTAATACAGAGAACACTCATTGAAAGTCATTGATAAAAAAATAAATAAATAAATTAAAAAAAAAGCGTGGGGGTCCCCCAAATTCAATTACCAGGCCCTTCAGGTCTGGTATGGATATTAAGGGGAACCCTGCCTCAAATTTAAGAAAAAATTTGACGTGGGGTTCCCCCTAAATATCCATAACCAGACCCTTCAGGTCTGGTATGGATATTAAGGGGAACCCCGCGTCAAATTTAAAAAAAAATTGACGTGGGGTTCCCCCTAAAAATCCATACCAGACCCTTTATCCGAGCACGCAACCTGGCAGGCCGCAGGAAAAGAGGGGGGGACGAGAGAGCGGCCCCCCCTCCCTCCTGAACTGTACCAGGCCACATGCCCTCAACATTGGGAGGATGCTTTGGGGGTCTGTGACCCCTCAAAGCACCTTGTCCCCATGTTGATGAGGACAAGGGCCTCATCCCCACAACCCTGGCCGGTGGTTGTGGAGGTCCGCGGGCGGGGGGCTTATCAGAATCTGGAAGCCCCCTTTAACAGGGGGACCCCCAGATCCCGGCCCCCCCCCTGTTTGAAATGGTAAGGGGGTACAAAAGTACCCATACCATTTCACAAAGAAAGTGTAAAAAATGGTTAAATAAAACAAACACACTTTTGAAAAATTCCTTTATTAAAAATAAAAAAATAAAAAAAAGATTCCAGCGGCGGTAATCCACTCTTGCTATCCAGCGACGGACGGTCATCTCTCCAGCGATGTCTCATCTCATCCAGCGCAGCGATCCATCCTTCTTCTGTCTCCTCCACGGAGACACTACAGGCATTCCGGCGGCTGACGTTTCTTATATACGGAGGGCGGGGCCACCCGTCACCTGACCCCGCCCCCCTCTGACGCAAGGGGAAACCCGGGGTTCCCTGTGACGTAGGGGTGACCCGCACCCCTCTTATGTAACACAGGCAGGTTTCCGTTACATCAGAGGGGGGGCGGGGTCACCCATACGTCAAATTTTTTCTTAAATTTGAGGCAGGGTTCCCCTTAATATCCATACCAGACCTGAAGGGCCTGGTAATTGAATTTGGGGGACCCCCACGCTTTTTTTAAAATTTATTTATTTATTTTTTTATCAATGACTTTCAATGAGTGTTCTCTGTATTACGGAGCCGACAATTCATTTTAGCTGCGAGTGATTTTAAAGGACTTTTTTTCCTGCATAAATGACACTTTGTGCAGGGACAATTCTAAGCACGGGAAACATGCGCCCCTTCACAGGCATACTATAGACAACCCCCCCCCCTACGAAATTTAAAGGAATATTACACTTTTATTGTTTCACTTTAATCATTATTAAAATCACTGCTCCCGAAAAAATGTCCGTTTTTAAAACTTTTTTTTGCATTGATACATGTCCCCTGGGGCAGGACCCAATCTCCTATTCTATATCGAACTGTTGTAACAACGAAAACGAACAAAAATAAAGCATTTATTTATGTCGGATTTTCGTTTTTCGGATTTTGTGCTTTCGTTATCGTTTGTCAAAACGAAAACGAAAATAGCTGAAATTCGGACGAAAATGCGTTCGGACGAAAACGAATGCACATGTCTACTAAAATATAGTGTTAGGGGTCCCCTTATGCCGCGTACACACATATCAGACTATCCGGCGGACTTAGTCTGGCGGACAAACCGCCGGACAAACCGCCGGACTTTCCGAACGAGCTACCTGCTCACACACGATACTTTTGCGGCAGACTAGGTCCGGCGGACTAAGTCCATTGGACTATCCGCCGTACTTTTGAAATGAACGGACTCGCCCACACACATGGAGGAAAGTCCATTCATTTTGAGCGCGGCTCCAGGTAGCCGGGACCAGCAAAGGAAGCGTCTCTGACCCCGTCCCCTGGTATGGAGTTAAAGGGGAATCCCTATGCCAAAAAAACGGTGTGGGGGTCCCCCCTAGGTCCATATGAGACCCTTATCCGAGCACGCTACCCAGCCGGCCAGGAAAGGGGGTGGGGACAAGCGAGCGTCCCCCCTCCTGAGCCGTACCAGGCCACGTGCCTTCAACATGGGGGGGTGCTTTGGGGAAGGGAGGGGCTGCGCACCCCCCCACCCCAAAGCACCTTGTCCCCCTGTTGATGAGGACAAGGGCCTTTTCCCGACAACCTTCCACACGAGCTTCTCTGATACAAGAATTTCTGAGCTCATATAGCCCCTAAGCCTTGTTGGCCACTGATTCCCAGGCCCTAGAGGCACCATTGTCATCAGAGGAATTTCTGGAGGCATTGATGGTCCAATATTATGAGAGCTTCTCGGACCTACTAGCACCAAGATTCCTTAATGCGTTCAACTCGCTCTCCACTGATTCCTGTGGATGGTTGCTAGAAGCTTATATTTTTGTAAACCCCAAAGATGGGAAAGACCCCCAAATGTTGCTAGCTACTGCCGATCTCACGTCTTAACGTGGACGTTAAGCTCTTTGCCAAATGTGGAGAAGGCGTTCGACAGAGTGGCATGGGAATATATGGGCGTGGTTCTGGGCTTCCTAGAAACTTTCTGGCTGAGCTGCAAAATATATATGTCAGGATCTCCAGAGATGGGATAGGTCCACCACCACCTAGTTTTGGCACTCGTCTATCATTAAGATGACAATCCTCCCACGCTTGCTGTATACAAGCCAAACATTATCGATCCCTCTACTACTTGCATTCTTTGCGCTGTACAAGTATATCTGTATGAGGAGATGCTGGCCAAACATTTTTTCCCGCAGAGGCCGTTTTATGCGTCAAACAGAATTTGCAGAGATTTCCAACACGGGTGCCTTTCCATTTTGGTCCTATATGCAACTCAAACATTTCCTTAATGCCCCGACCCATAGAGAGAGTTTCACCAAATCTGCTACGAAACTGGAATCACTTTGCTCCCTTTGCTCCTGCACTTCTCCTCAGAGTCATGTCATATCGACTGTCTATGCCTCCCTGTTTGGAAAGCCCTCTGCATGTCTACACTTGGACCACTGCATGTCTAAACTCAATAAACCGTTTATGCAAAAAAAAAAAACACATTTAAATTGATTTTCCCTGCAAGTTTTCTTTATTTGGACAAGCTGGAATTTATACGCCGGGCATTTGGGTGACAGAGAGTGTATTTTTTTTTCAATGCAGCAGTGTGTAGCTTTCAGATGCTCTTGCCAATGAGCTGAGTGGTGAGGGGGTTAAATGCCTGGTTCAGCATGTGGTACTCAAATGGCTGGTGTTTTTGCAATGCTTGATGTGCTTATGACAGAGATTGCAAAGTGCAACAGTGCAATCTGCTGCACATATGCTAAAAAAGGCCCACACAGCTGAGCTGTGGGAAGTGGGCTGGGAGATAACAGCTCCACAATCTGATGGATTAGGGTGGCTGTTCTCTACACTTTCATGATGACTGCCTCTGGAGGACATCTTGTTTCTCCCCCTCACTTTCCTCCTCTGTTTATAATCATCCCCACCATCCTCATCATCACTAGAGCCAATTTGGCAATGCGCTGTGGCTGAGGGAACGTGACTGCCAATTTATTGTTTATTAGTGTTCTTCCCTATCTGTAAGCTCATGTTGTCTCTTCCTCTACCTCAGAAACAACATCAGAATCAAGTAATGTCAGTGCATCCTCAAAAAGCAAGTAGCTGATGCTGTTTTCAAATAATTTAGCTGACTCCTCCTTGCATGATGCCGGGCCTGTGTCAGGAATAGCTGTGGACAAGGAGGCAGAATAAGCCACTCTGGCAGCTGAGGTGGACTGTGCACTAGTGTTAGCTTGGGTCATAGAGAATGAGGATGGCTTAGTAACCCAGTCCACCACCTTCTTTACGTGCTGTGGCTGGATCGCATGGGAAACATCACTAAACAGGGACAAATGTACCCTGCCTGAAGATGGACCACATCCACCTTTTCCTGTGGACACAAATGCTGCTAGCCTCCTCATAGTGGCATGGGGATATCTGCCTCTCCTTGCTGGCCTCCCAGACATAATGAAGGGCTTTTTACCCAAATTTAATAATAACTGGTAAATGTGTGATTGGATGAAAAGTGATATTTGGTGCGCTTTAGATTGAGGGCTGAGACTGACAGAAATGTAAAATCTCTAAAAAATAATTAAATACAGGTAACACCAACGTCGGAGTCAGAAAAGCTGTGGCTGGCAATTTAAAATAAAGGGGCAGGCAGGGGACAAAAAACAAAACAAAAAAAAGACAAAAAAAAACCCACGCAGCAACAAACAAAATAAAGAAAGGTATACAGCACTAAATTTTATGTGATGCTGTGTTAAACACTGCACTACACTAACACACTACACTGACACTACACACTACTGACACACTATACTCACACTACACTATATTGACACACTATACTAACACTACACCTTCACTCTATACTGAGAGTCAAAATAATGCCGCGCACACAAGATCAGACTATCTGGCGGACTTGGTCCGACAGACCAGAGTCCGCCGGACAATCCGCCTGTGTGTGGGCTCCGGCGGACTTTTTCTTTCCAAAAGTCCAGCAGACTTAGAAAGAATTTTTGACTCAAAATTGTCCGCCGGACTTGGCAGTCCG
The DNA here is from genome assembly GCF_037356315.1 of Lithobates pipiens. Taxonomy (NCBI): domain Eukaryota; kingdom Metazoa; phylum Chordata; class Amphibia; order Anura; family Ranidae; genus Lithobates; species Lithobates pipiens. Next base: position 211,824,183 of record NW_027507903.1, read on the forward strand.
GCCATCTGTGTGCTAGTCCGCCGGACTTTTGAAATAAACGGACTTGCCCACACATGGAGAAAAGTAAATTCATTTTCAACGCAGCTCCAGGTAGACAGACTAGCGAAGGAGGTCAATTTTGCCGCCTCCATCTGAAAGATTGATACGTCGCTAGCCCCGTCACCTGGTATGGACTTAAAGGGGAAGCCCTATGCCAAAAAAAAAGGCGTGGGGGTCCCCCCAAAGTCCATATCAGACCCTTATCCGAGTACACACAGCCCGGCCGGTCAGGAAAGGGGGTGGGGATGAGCGAGTGCCCCCCCTCCTGAGCTGTACCAGACTGTGTGCCCTCAACATGGGGGGTGCTTTGGGGAAGGGTGGGCCCTGTGGCCCCCACCGGAAGCACCTTGTCCCCATGTTGATGAGGACAAGGGCCTCTTCCCAACAACCCTGGCCATTGGTTGTTGGGGTCTGCAGGCGGGGGGCTTATCAGAATCCGGGAGCCCCCTTTAATAAGAGGCCTCCAGATGCCGGCCCCCCACCCTATGTGAATGAGTATTGGGGTACCATGTACCCCTACCTATTCACCTGGTGAAAAAAAGTGTAAAGAAAAAAACACAACACGTTTTTAAAATAATTTATTGCACAGCTCCGGTGGTCTTCCGTCTTCTCGCTGGACTCCTCTGCTATCTTCTGCTAGCTCTTTTACTAGCGGAGGAGCCCGGCTTTCTTCTTCATCGTCACCATCCGGGGGTCTTCTTCCAACTTCGGGGGTCTTGTCCCCCTCTTCGGTTCTTCTTGCCGGGCCTCCGCTTTCTTCTTCCAGCTCTTTTACTAGCGGTGGCCCGGTCTTCTGTTGCCGTCGCCTCTTCTTCCGACTTCAGGGATCTTGTCCCCCTCTTCGGGTCTTCTTGCTGGGCCTTCGCTTTCTGCTTCCAACTGTTTCACTAGTGGTGGCCCGGTTTTCTGACGCCGCTTCCGCCTTCTCTTCTTTTTTTCTTCCTTGAGATGTTGACTCGATGCTCTCTCTGGCCGCAATCACAGGGACGCGTTGTGTGGCAACTTATATAGGGACAATGGGTGGGGTCACCGGGTTATGTCACATGGTGACTCCGCCCCTAATGATGTCACAGCCCCAGCAGTCTCCGGGATTGTCATATCATAAGGGGGCGGGGTCACCATGTGACATCACCCAGTGATGTCACAAAAACACACTGCAAAAGCTTCCTACGGGAAGGAACCTTTTGTAGTATGGGGTGGGACTATGAGCACTGAACCATGATTGGACAAAGTCATCATCACTTCAGCCCCGAAATAATTTACCCCCTTCTTGACCAGAGCATTTTTTGTGATATGGCACTGTGTTGCTTTAACTGACAATTGCGCGGTCATTCGATGTTGCACCCAGACAAAATCTGCATACTTTTTTTTCCCACAAATAGAGATTTCTTTTGGGGGTATTTGATCACCTCTGTGGTTTTTATTTTTTGCATTATAAACAAAAAAACAGCAACAATTTTGAAAAAAAAGCAATATTTTTTCTTTTCACTATAATAAATATCCCCCAAAAATATATAAAAAAAGGATTTCTTTCTCAGTTTAGGCCGATATATATTCTACTAAATATTTTTGGTAAAAAAAAAAAAAAAGCGCATATTAATTGGTTTGCGCAAAAGTTATAGCTTCTACAAAATAGGGGATAGATTTATGGCTATTTTATTATTATCATTTTTTTATTAGTAATGGTGGTGATCTGAAATTTTTATTGTGACGTTGACATTTCGGCGGACACTTTTGACAGTATTTTGGGACCAGTGACATTTATACAGCGATCAATGCTATAAAAATGCACTGATTACGGTGTAAATGACACTGGCAGGGAAGGGGTTAAAAAAAGTGTGTCCTGTGGATGCAGATGCATGCGCCCACTTAGCCACATTTTAAAGGGGACATATAGGTACACCGATTCGCCCAACCGTGCCATTGTGTCGACATATATATCATCATGCACTGGTCGGCAAGGGGTTAAATACAACTTAAATTTGAAATACACTCATACCTAGCAATCAGAAAATATCTTTCCTTGACCTTGAGATAATGATTGCACCAGAAGTATACATAACTACCAACCTTTAACGTAAACCCAATGCCGGTAACACTCTTCTTTATGCCTAGATAGAAGTATCCCATTTGCATAGTATCTGCAATTGCCCAGAAATTGTTCATCTGATATTGACTTTAAGGAATAGGCAGACCTTTTGCAGCAACATTTGATCGCTCAATGATATTCACAATCCCTACTTAGAAAGGTTCATAATAAAGCAAAAGCTTGATTTAAACCTGTTGTAAGGAAACACTCCTAAACAAAATCCAGAAGCTTTGAAATTGATCACACATTATCACCAGTGATGTAAGTAACTCAGTTAAAATAAACTGAGTTACTTAACCACTTCAGCCCCGGACCATTTTGCTGGCCAAAGACCAGACCACTTTTTGCGATTCGGCACTGTGTCGCTTTAACTGACAATTGCACGGTCATGCGACATGGTTCCCAAACAAAATTAACGTCCTTTTTTTCCCACAAATAGAGCTTTCTTTTGGTGGTATTTGATCACCCCTGCGGTTTTTATTTTTTGCGCTATAAACAAAAATAGAGCGACAATTTTGAAAAAAACACATTATTTTTAACTTTTTCTTATAATAAATATCCCCCAAATATATATAAAAACATTTTCTCCCTCAGTTTAGGCCTATACGTATTCTTCTACATATTTTTGGTAAAAAAAAACGCAATAAGCAATTATTGATTGGTTTGCGCAAAAGTTATAGCGTTTACAAAATAGGGGATCGTTTTATGCCATTTTTATTAATAATTTTTTTTTTTACTAGTAATGGCGGCGATCAGCGATTTTTATTGTGACTGCGACATTATGGCGGACACATCGGACATTTTTGGGACCATTGTCATTTATACACTGGCAGTGAAGGAGTTAACCAGTGGGTGACAGTGTAGGGGTTAAGTGTTCCTAGGGGTGTGTTACTAACTGTTGGGGGCTGGGCATTAATTTAGTGAACACTGATCTCTGCTCCAATCACATGGAGCAGAGATCAGCGTCACTAGTTGCTAGGCAGAACAGGGAGATGCTGTTTACAACGGCATCTCTCTGTTCAGCCGCCCCATGAGACGATCGTGGGTATGCCCGTGGCGATCGAGTCCGCGGGACCCGCGACCGGACTCACGGGGGTCCTGACCAGCATGCAGGGTGGCAAATTTAAAGGTACGTACAGGTACGCCCATTTGCCTGCCCGTGCCATTCTGCCGATGTACATCGGTGTGCACTGGTCGGGAACCGGTTAAGCAGTTACTTTAGAGGGTAACAAGTAATCTACCTGATTACTCTTCCCCTCATGGTAACGCCGTTCCCATTACTTGTGCAGTGTTACCGCAATTACATCTACCGCCCGGGACCAGGTAGACGGGACTAGCAAAGGACCCCCGGAGCTGTCTAATAAAGTACTTTAAAAACCTGTGTTTTTTTATTAACACTTTTTTCCCCAGGTGAATGGGTAGGGGTACATCATACCCCATACTCATTCACATAGGGTAGGGGGCCGGAATCTGGGGGCCCCCTTATTAAATGGGGCTCCGGGGTTCTGATAAGCCCCCCGCCCGCAGACCCCAACAACCAAAGGCCAGGGTTGTTGGGAAGAGGCCCTTGTCCTCATCAACATAGGGGCAAGGTGCTTTGGGATGGGGGGCTGCAGGGCCCCCCTCCCCCAAAGCACCCCCCCATGTTGAGGGCACTCGGCTTGGTATGGTAAAGGAGTTGGGCACTCACTCATCCCCACCCCTTTTCCTGTCCGGCCGGGCTGCTTGCTCGGATAAGGGTCCGCTATGGACTTTGGGGGGACCCCCACGCTGTTTTTTGCCGTAGGGGTTCCCCTTTAAATCCATACCAGGCGACGGGGCTCGTGAGGTGTCAATATCGCCGATGGCGGCGGCAACATTTACTTCCTTCGCTAGTCCCATCTATAGAATATTTAAAAAAAGTCACAGTTACTTTGCTGAGTAACTAATTACTTTTCCAATGTAGTAATCGAGTTACTAATGCAATTACTTTTTGGGAGAAGTAATTTGTAACTTAACTAATTACTTTTTTAAAGTAAGATGACCAATCACACATTATCACACATTATTCTGCACATGAACAGACACTACGATCTATTATGTCCAGACATTGGCACCTTTTGACTGAAGATTATAGCCTATCCAAATACATGCGGTCCTCCCCAGAACTGGTATTTAGACAGGCTACATCCTTTTGACCAATTGATATCTAGTCATTACTGTTATCATGAGGACAATCCCCCATTACCAAGTGGCATTTACTGGTGTGGCAAATGCCAATGGTGTCCATGGGTGATTGAAGGTCATGTTATCCATTTACCAAATTACATAGATCTTGACAATTTGTGAACTGTAAGACACAAGGTGTCCTATATCCTATGCTTTGCTGTTGTAAGGCAATTTATATTGGTAAAACAATATGCTAATTTGGACAAAGAGTTGGAGATCACATTTACTACTCGGGTAACACTGTCACTCCAGTTACCAGATTGATTGGTCTACACCACAAATTTGATAATAAAATTGTATCATTCTTTAAATTAGAGATGGTTCCATCAGACCCTCAAAGACTGGGATAAACGCATTTTACAACTTGAAACGCTTTGGATAGAACATCTAGTAGCTACTATTCCCCTGGAATTAATGAAATGAATACATGCAAAACAATTTTTAAACAACTTTGGTTAGTTTGCGACATGTAAAGGTGTCAAATACATATGTAGAATAATATTGAGGACTGTCAGTAAGAAATCTATAATGTCTCAGAAATTTAGAAATTTATGTATACCATCTTTGAATGTGTAATACTGTTTGACAGGTATTCTGCCTAGTTCCACATCTGAGGTTCTTTATTGTTGTATTGCATTGTATTGAAAACATTTTCATGTGATTGTAAAATTAGATATAATTGGTTGTACTGTTTGCTGTGTTGGGGGGCTCTGTGGGTGGTGGGGTGCCACACTGCTCATTGCATTCTGGGGTGATTTTTTTTTTTGGCTTGTCTGCTTCGGCGGGGGTGTGGTTCCTTAATGCGATCTCAACCCGTAGTACCATCTTATTCACTGGGTGGCTTCCACCCTAGGTCCTGCTCCGCGTTGCTTGTGAGCTACCAGCTGGACAGATTAAGTCTGGCTTCTATGGTGACCTCTTTTGGTACTGTGGTTTTGGCAGGACGTTGCCAGCCAGAGGTTAGTATTATACAAGAGCTGGACTCCCCTTCAGCTGTTGTAGGCTGACTGGCGGTGACATGCCACCCTGCTGATTCCCTGGTGAGTTTTTCTCCTATATTGTGCTGCTTGGAAACTTAACTGGCATGATCTTTATATATCTATTGTTACCATCTCATCTTTTGCTTTACGAGTTTTGGAACTTTTTTTCTTTTACATCCTCTGTGTCTAGTATTGAACAGGGTTTATACCAATACAGAAGTATTCAGTTGCCATTGTTCTCAGTATGTCCAGGGAAACCTTGTGCAACTATAATTATTGCTTCAGTGGATAACATTTATATGGCTGCGGAATGAGTATACTATGCAGCTACAAGCTAATCACAGAGGTGAGTAATGCTGTTTACCTATGGGCTTTGAGAAGGCAATGAATTTGAGTAGCTTTTTATACCACAATATTTATAATATATTTTTATAGGTCAATAGTGATGGTCATATGATTTGGGGAGTTATTGCCTCGTTGTATTCATTCACACTCACCGCCAACCTATGATGTTTCAATATCTCAAATATGCCAGTGCTTAAATGCAACATTTCTGTGGCTGGTGTGTATATGTGGATGTTTACACAGGAGACATGTGTGTTACAATAATCTGTTACCTTTATTATACAGAGCCCTTCCCTTGTATTCCACTGCCACACTCACTGCCCTGTGGTGCTTCACCTGTGTTTGAGTCGGATTGAACTGCTGGGTAAGTTTGCTCCCCTATAATGGGCACTTGATCCCTCTATACAGCGTTTAGAAAAAAAAAAAAACTTCCTATGATGTAAAATAAACTCTTATATATATATATATATATATATATATATATATATATATCTTTATTTCTATGTTATATTACTTGTTCTTTTTATTCTTTTCAGATTATTGCTCTTTCAAATACTCATAAGGAAGGAGAAACTCCATGAAACATGTTAAGGAATAATTAATAAATCCATCATAATACCTCATGTTATTGGGGAGCTATTTAGTAAACATCCAGTTTAAATAAGTTATATTCCTATGATATTTTAGACTGTTTTGTTGTCAAGTATGACTATCTTTTTAGAGTTTATGTAGTACAATGTTTCATGTTTAACTATATTTGTTCATTATGTCTGTGGTGGTACCATTAAAGTCCACAGTGCTTCTAAACTCCACAATCTTCTACATTTAGCAAAAATTAAAAATCAAAGTGGTGATTAAATACTATGAAAAGAAAGCTCTATCTGTCTCAAAAAAAATAATAAGCACAGTACAGTGTTGCATGACCGCACAATTGTCATTCAAAGTGTGACAGCGGTAAAATCTGAAAATTGGTCTGGGCAGGAAGGAGATGAACGTGCGCGGTATTAAAGTGGCTAAAGGAGCTGTTGAATTTTAATGTTTAATTTTAAGCTTTATTCAAAGAGCTTCTCCCTGCTAAAGTGTGTTTTTTAAACTTTTTTTTTGCATTGTTATATATCAGTGAACTGCTTCCTTTGCCCGTGCTGTTCTAAACACGGGAAACATCCGCAACTTTACAGGCATACTATAGACACCCCCTGGGTACAAAATTTAAAGGAATATTACACTTTTATTGTTTCACTTGAAGCATTATTAAAATCACTGCTCCCGAAAAAACTGCAATTTTTAAAACTTTTTTTGCATTGAGACGTGTCCCCTGGGGCATGTTCCCAAACACTTTTTATGACAATACCATGCACATAAGCGTTTAAAACTTGCACTCTCGATTTTTCATGTTCGTGTCCCATAGACTTTAATGGTGTTCGCGTGTTCGAACAACATTTTTGCCTGTTCGCATGTTCTGGATTGCGAACCGAATGGGGGGGGGGGGCTCATCCCTACCCACAAATCAAACTCAAGTAAATTCACCGATCGCTACAAGATACACTTAAACCCCAGTAAGCTTGTTCTCTCCCAGTCATGATGAAACTTTTCTCCTCAAAGAATTTCTGCTTTATATTAGATGTAATTCTGGCCTTGGACCATCAAGCAATAAGTTACACAAAACTTCACCAGAGGAAGGGAATGCAAAAAGTCTGACCAGCATTCCTTGGGCAATGCTTCCCACTCAGCAAACTGATCAAAGCAAGATAAAAAGTTGTCAACATTATCTGTAGGGTACAAAGGTCTGCTGCACTGATTTCACCCATGTTGCTACAGGGAGCAACACTTTCCATTCACTTCTGGTCAGCCCCTCACTCTTGCATCTGGCGTTTACTGCTGCCAACATACCTTCACTCTGTTCCCCGGCAGACGACTAAACCTATACTACTTGTTCAGGCACCCATGGGACTTACATCCCTTCCAACCAGCACACTCTCTCAATCACCTTTGAAAAAAACATTTTTGAGCATCCCATATTGCAGTTGCAACACTAACAATGTCCACAGCCATTTTCATGGTTCCTGAAAACTGGTGCACTGTCACTTTGAGAACTGCTTTTTCTTTTAACATTCACAGATATTGCCTTTCAATGGTCCCTTTTAGCATAAAACCATGAGTTCATCACATGAGAACTCACATTTTCCAGTGAGTATAAGAAAAGACTCCTCTTTTCATATCCACATCCAAAACCCAATTATGAGAATTCAGCTCATGTGTAGCACTTGTCATGAGCTTTAGTTCAGACACTTTAGTACATTTCAGAGCTTATTTTGCTCACTTTTAATTAAAATAAAAAAACATTACAGCAGGATTTCCACACATGTTCGGCATCATACAGGTAAAAAAAAGTGAAACACTGGCTCCTGATAGAATGCAATCTCCCAGTCCAGAACATGACAATGTTCACATGCTGCTCCTGCAGCAACTGTAACTGTAATAGCAGGTATTGGCTTGGTCAATGCAGGCAGACAAACATTCCTAGTGTGTCAATGCACATTCTGCTCCCTGGCAGCACAATGATCTTCTCGGGACTATAGTCTGCCCATTTCTAAAAAGGCTCCGCACACTTGCACACTTGAACACCAAGTTCACTATATGGATCACTTATGTATTTATACGTATTGAACACATCCCCAGTCAATCTCCTCTTCTCAAGAGAGAATACATTTAGTTCCACTACTCTTTACTCATAGCTGAGTTTCCCCATGCCTTTTATCAGTTTGGTTGCCCTTCTCTGCACTTTCTCCAGTTCCCCAATATCCTTTTTGTGAATTGCTGCCCAAAACTGAACAGCATATTCCAGATGAGGTCTTGCTAATGATTTGTACAGGGGTAAAATTATATCTCTATCTCTGGAGTCTATACCTCTCTTAATACAAGAAAGGATTTTGCTTACTGTGGAAATCGCAGCTTGGGATTGCATACTATTATTGAGCTTATGATCTACCAGGATACCTAGAACCTTCCCCAAAACTGCCTCCCCCCACCCCCACAGTTGTACTCTCCCTAGTATTTATAATGCATGCATATTCTTAGCCCTCAAGTGCATAACTTTATTCTTATTATTTATCAACATTTAACCTCATTGCCACATAGTTGCACAATTTAACAGTGCATTAAGATCAGCCTGTAAGTTGGAGGCATCCTGTAAGAATGTTATTCCACTGCATAAATTGGTGTCATCTGCAAAGGCTGAAATGGTACTTTTAATCCCAAACCCTATATCATTTATAAATGTATTAAAAAGTGAGTGTCGCAACACTGAACCTTGGGGTACACCACCAACAACCCTAGATTATTCAGAGAAAGAATCAATAACCACTACTCCCTGAATACAGTCTTTTAGCTAGTTCTCTAGAGAAAAAAGGACAGTAACACCCCAATACAGGGTCAGAGGGCGCTGATCACCCCTGGTATATGGAAAACAAAAAAAGAGAATATCCCCTAGGTGGGGTTTTTTTACCAGCATATATTACCTGTAAAGGCTAATAAGTGTATGTAGTAAAAATAACTACTGACATATTGCAGATGGTTTGTAGTACAAATATTTATTATATTAATAAAAAAGAGGATTGAACAGGTGACACAGTGGTCAGGGACTGAACTCTACTATATGAATAAAATGTATACTAATACATGTACGGCCAAAGCTTGATTGTAACACATAGACCCTTGTATATCTGTATACACAATAAAAAATAGATAATATATAATATAAGCCCTTTACACGTTTCGACCCTCTCAGGGGTCTTCTTCAGAAGGTTTTTATCTATTATGAAAGAGAAAACAAACATGAATATATATCCATACATTGTACATTGTAATATACTAGAGAAGGTCTGCTGTAAGCAGAGTATATATCCAAAATTATACAATAACATAATTAACTATCATTTAGTATACATCACAGGTAAATACCTATATAATCCACATGGGAGATCCTCTTTAGAAGACAACAGTGAACTCCACCACTTCTCACATGTCCTTCATAGATGTGCCCAAATTTTTATAGCTGGAATTAGTCGCTATGCTCTCCCAACAAAGGAGGGCAGGGGAACGGAGTCCAAAAACCTGGATGGCTTGCAAGGGATCACATCCCTAATATCACCTCCAATATACAATAATGGAGGGGAGTGTAGGCAGCCAGAGGTCAAAGCGGGGACACCCTACAATGGGATAAAAATATGAAAGAGTATAAAATATATGTATATAGAGAAAGCCCTGTTTAAGGGCTACCCCCTCTATATAAAGAGACGGGAAATTCACCCGGATAAAGTGAGAAGGAAAAGAAAACTGGAACATTTATATATGTGTAAGTGCTCATCACATGTACAGTGATGCATAGAATTAAAGAATAAACACATAGTGAGAAAACCTAGTGAGTGTGGATACACAAGAAAAGATTTCTCTTTTCTTGTGTATCCACACTCACTAGGTTTTCTCACTATGTGTTTATTCTTTAATTCTATGCATCACTGTACATGTGATGAGCACTTACACATATATAAATGTTCCAGTTTTCTTTTCCTTCTCACTTTATCCGGTTGAATTTCCCGTTTCTTTATATAGAGGGGGTAGCCCTTAAACAGGGCTTTCTCTATATACATATATTTTATACTCTTTCATATTTTTATCCCATTGTAGGGTGTCCCCACTTTGACCTCTGGCTGCCTACACTCCCCTCCATTATTGTATATTGGAGGTGATATTAGGGATGTGATCCCTTGCAAGCCATCCAGGTTTTTGGACTCCGTTCCCCTGCCCTCCTTTGTTGGGAGAGCATAGTGACTAATTCCAGCTATACAAGTTTGGGCACATCTATATAGGACATGTGAGAAGTGGTGGAGTTCACTGTTGTCTTCTAAAGAGGATCTCCCATGTGGATTATATAGGTATTTACCTGTGATGTATACTAAATGATAGTTAATTATGTTATTGTATAATTTTGGATATATACTCTGCTTACAGCAGACCTTCTCTAGTATATTACAATGTACAATGTATGGATATATATTCATGTTTGTTTTCTCTTTCATAATAGATAAAAACCTTCTGAAGAAGACCCCTGAGAGGGTCGAAATGCGTAAAGGGCTTATATTATATATTATATATTTTTTATTGTGTATACAGATATACAAGGGTCTATGTGTTACAATCAAGCTTTGGCCGTACATGTAGTAGTATACATTTTATTCATATAGTAGAGTTCAGTCCCTGACCACTGTGTCACCTGTTCAATCCTCTTTTTTATTAATATAATAAATATTTGTACTACAAACCATCTGCAATATGTCAGTAGTTATTTTTATTACATACACTTATTAGCCTTTACAGGTAATATATGCTGGTAAAAAACCCCACCTAGGGGATATTCTCTTTTTTTGTTTTAGCTAGTTCTCTATCCATTTACAAAGTGATTTTTCTAAGCCAATAGACTTTACCTTACACATTAGCTATGTCAAACGCTTTTGCAAAATCCAAGTATACTATATCTACAGCCTCTCCTTTGTCTAAGGTTTTACCTCCTCATAAAAAGAAATCAGATTTGTTTGACAACTTCTGTTTTTCATGAATCCAGGCTGTCTGTTGCTTGAAATATTTTTTTCCAACAAGAACCCATCTATGTGGTCTTTTATTAAACTCCCCAGTATCTTCCCAACTATAGAAGTTAAACTAACAGGTCTATAGTTACTTGGTAAAGGCTTTAACCCCTTTCTAAATATAGGCAGCGCATTGGCCTTATGCCAATCCAGTGGTACCAATCCAATCAATAAAGAATCCCTGAAAATTAGAAACAATAGCTTTGAAATGACAGAGCTCCATGTGTGGATGGCATCTGGTTCAGGTGCTTTATTCACCTTTATTCTGTCTAAATATTTCTGGACCAGATCAAATCTGAGCCATAGCAGTGGAGCTGTGTCAATATCATTCCCATTATGGACATGAGCTTCCCCTAGCTCCATTGTATACACAGAGCTGAAGACGTTATTTAACCACTTGCTTACTGGGCACTTAAACCCCCTTCCTGCCCAGACCAATTTTCAGCTTTCAGCGCTGATGCACTTTGAATGACAATTGCGCGGGCATACAACACTGTACCCAAATGACATTTTTATCATTTTTTTCCCACAAATAGAGCTTTCTTTTGGTGGTATTTAATTACAGTTGGGAGTTTTATTTTTTGCTAAACAAACAAAAAAAGATGCAAAAAAAAAAATCATGTTTAATAGTTTGTTATAACATTTTGCAAACAGGTCATTTTTCTCCTTCATTGAAGTGCGCTGATGAGGCGGCACTGATAGGCTGCACTGATAGGCTGTATTGGTGGGCACTGATAGGCTGCACTGGTGGGCACTGATAGGCATAGTTAAGGCGGCACTAATAGGCACAGATAAGGCGGCACCAATGGGCACAGATAAGGCGGCACTGATGGGCAAAGATGGGCACAGATAAGATGGCACGGATGGGTGGCACGGATGGGTGGCACTAAGGGGCACTGATAGGTACCACTGATAAATGGGACTGATGGGCACTGATAGGTGGCACTGATAGGTGGCTCTGATAGGTGGCACTGCTGGGCACTGATGGGCACTGGTAGATGACACTGATGGGCACGGATATGTGGCACTGGGGTGCAGCACCTTTGTTGAGGCAGATTGTGTGCACTGCTGGGTGGCACTGTGGGCACTGCTGGGTGGCACTGCTGGGTGGCACTGTGGGCACTGCTGGGTGGCACTGACGGGGGGCACTTATTTTTTAACGAGGTGGCACTGGCAGGGGGCAGGTGGGCACTGGCAGGGCTGGCCGTGATCGGGACTGATGTCCCAATCACGGCCGCCGGTGATCGGCTTTTTTTTTTCTCCTCGCGCTGTCAGCGCAAGGAGGAATAATAGCCGATTACCAGCTCCGTTGTATTACGTGATCAGCTGTCATTGGCTGACAGCTGATCACGTGATAAGGGGTCGGGATCGACCCCTTGCTTGGATCAGTGATCAGGCGAGTCTCATAGACTCGCCGATCACAGAGCGCGCCGCGCGCGCCCCTCAGGGGGCACGCAGGCCGCTCGTGCACGGGACGACGTCAATAGACGTAGTCCCGGCAAAGGAGGTCATTTGGCTATAGCGCGGGTCTCAAGTGGTTAATACATTTTCCTTCTCTTTGTCACCCACTCAAGATTATTTAGTAACTGCCCTACATGTCAGACCTGACCTTTTTACTATTAATATATTTGAAGAATTTTGGGGGGTTAAGTTCTGGATCACCCTGCGGGTCAGGTGAAGGGTAAGGTTTGGGGGAGTGGTCTTCGTTTTATTTATACACCTGTTTTTTGCTTTAAAAATGCTGCACATAAAGTAACATATTGTGAGCCCCATAAATGAGTATGACCTGTTTTTACTGATGTATATTTTTTTCTTTTTTTACATCATGTCTACTTCACCTATCCACTGACAGCTCTACTTTTAACAACCTTTATTTTATTTCTGCTTTAAGTTTCCTGCCTGTTAATGGATATCTGGTTTATATCTGCTGTCTGTTGTATTGTTCCCATAACCACCTTACTTGAGACCAGATATCTAGTATTTCACTTCATTCCACCTAACTATAGACACTGATTGTGCTCTACTTAAAACAACGTCCCTCATACAATTCTAAAGATCAGTTCCTGCAACAGAAGCCACTAAATACTTACCTCACTAGTGGGTGGTTGAGTCAGAATGCTGGTGTCTTCTATTACTAAAGCCTTTAATCTTCCAATCCAACACACTTGTGGGTATATCAGTTGGTTGGTTCAGTGCTGCATTTAGGAGCCATTGGCAATGAGAGCCAGTGAGGAGGGGAGGGGGGTCCTAATTCCTCCGGGTGTGACTTATGGACACACAAAGCAGGCTTCGAGAGAGAGTATGCACGAGTGCCCCCATAGTTGTACTGCGGCAGGTTGGCTACCCTGGGCGAAACAACATTACCTTACGTCACTTCGGCTTTTGACCACAACGGGGTGCACATGCCGCCGGAGGCATGTGCCCACGGCTCACTGCCGGAGCCAGCGGGCTCGATAACTGCCGAGCACCCGCGATCGCTCATGACAGAGTGAGATCCAGGATCTGTCTTCTCTCCTCTGAGAGAACACAGATCCCGGTTCTCTCAGAGGAGAGGAGACAGATTGTGTGTTCATACTAATTAAAAACACTGATCTCTCTCTCTCCTCCTAGCCAGTCCCACCCCCCCCCCACAGTTGGGACACACATTAGGGAACACAGTTAACCCCTTGATCACCCCCTGGTGTTAACCCCTTCCCTGCCAGTGACATTTATACAGTAATCAGTGCATGTGCCAACCCAATATATTGCAGTCCCGATAAAAATCGATGATCACCGCCATTACTAGTAAAAAAATAATAATAAAAATGTCATAAATCTATCCCCTATTTTGTAGACACTATAACTTTTGCGCAAAACCAATCAATATACGCTTATGGCGATTTTTTTTTTTTTTTTACCAAAAATATGTAGAAGAATACATATGGGCCTAAACTGAGGAATTATTTTTTTTTTTTTATTGGGATATATAGCAAAAAGTTAAATATATTGGGGGTTATTTACGAAAGGCAAATCCACTTTGCTCTGCAAGTGCACTTCAAAGTGGAAGTGCAGTTGCCCTAAATCTAAGGGGTAGATCTGAAATGAGTGGAAGCTCTGTGATTTTATCATCCAATCATGTGCAAGCTAAAATGCTGTTTTTTATTTTCCTTGCATGTCCCCCTCAGATCTACAGCGACTTTACTTTCAAGTGCACTTGCAGTGCAAAGTGGATTTTCCTTTACTACATAACCCCCGTTGTGTTTTTTCCTAAAATGTCGCCATTCTTTTGTTTATAGTGCAAAAAATAAATAATGCAGAAGTGATCAAATATCACCAAAAGAAAGCTCTATTTGTGGGGAAAAAAAAGGACGTCAATTTTGTTTGGGTACAGAGTCACCGGTCCGAGCAATTGTCAGTTAAAGCGATGCAGTGCCGTATCGCAAAAAAAAAAAAAAGGGCCTGGCCATTGAGCAGCCAAATCTTCCAGAGCTTAAGTGGTTAAACTTTAAAAAATGGAAGCTAGAAGCTAATTAGTTGCCATGCATGGCTGCTTCAAATTCTGGCATCTTCGGTCTTAGTAAATTCCTCTCACTCTGTATGCTCTGCAAATGCAAGTCAAAGAATTATATAATCTTATGGGGCTTATTTTGACAAGTAATATAAATTGTGTGTGACAAAACATAATGGTGAACCAAAATCTGATTTAATTAGCGTGGCAACAATAACCTATGAAAATCTAACCAGTTCTCCTGAGTTAGTCTACACTCTCTCAAAAAAAATGTAAATAAGAAAAAAATGTATAATTGGTGTGCATATGATGTGCGTATATGCATATGTGCATATCTTTAGCACTACTTGACTAGTAGGGAAAATACTGCATGTACTGTGTTATTAAATGCTTCACTTTATTTGGGAAAAATCATTTAAAAGTATGAATTTACCTCTTAAGATTTCATGTGTTTTACAATGCCTTTATGCTGTACTTGACCGCAATATCAGTCTTAGCATAAAAATGACTCTTTAGAATGTCATAGCAACTGTATAAGAGATTATTTTATCCATTTAATTTTATTCATTCTTCAATTTGAATAAAAGTTTAAACAGGGGTTGTAAAACTATTCAAATACACTACGAGAAGATATAAGTATTAGCACTGAACCCACTGTATAAGGAGGCTATTACAGTTACTTTGAAGATAACGTTTGAGTAAACTTTGTTGCAGTTTTCCAGTTTCCTGAAACATGAAGCCATAGCAAGAAATTAATCGACATAAACTTAAGAGAATCACAGTACTTAAGGGTATGAATTGGAAACATCCAGGAATTCCCAGGATACTCTTTGAGAAGAAGATTAAATACATCTGGAATCATTTTCCTTATGCTTCATTCTATCAGCCACACCATATGGCCAGGAGTATTTTTTTAGGATTTTTAATTCAAAGTAAGCAAGTGTTTTGACTTTCAGGCATGAATCATAATGAAATGAAAGGGGTAAACTACAAGCATTTGTAGAACATCAGCAGACATCTTTTGAAATGAAATGTCTGTTTAATAGTAAGGGAAAGTTAAAAGATAATAAGGAAGACATTTTATTTCGATACAATCGAGAATAATGAAGCTGTGATATCTTCCACTGTTCCGTTAAAAGGAACATGCCTGATGAAGCCCAGTTTATGCCAGTTTTCTGAGAATGATCTTTGGAAATATAATTAGGAGAACCATATCTAAAGTCATAAGATGCCTACAGGGAATCTGAACTTTCAAGCACAGACATTGATAAAGTACAAATCACTGTAGATAATAAAGCACATTTCCTTTTTCTAAATAACTATCATAGTATGAACTTATTTGGAGAAAAAAAATTAAATATAAAATAAAAGTTGTCAATGTTATTCTCTGGATTTAAAGGGCACATTTAAAAGATAATGAAAGAATAAGGTAGTTTATAAAACTTTTTTTGCCTTGATAGTATAGATGAATATATTTGTCCTTTTGCCATGATAGTATAGATGAATATGTTTGTCCTTTTGCCAAGATGGTATATACAGTCTGAATACATGTGTCAGGGTTGAATGATGCAATTAATCAGTTGCTACTTCCTATATAATATGTTTGCTTTAGCAAGCAAAGAGGAGCAGAACACTGTGGCTTGGTACAAGGAACAAATCCTTTATATTGCAGTGAATATCCAAAAGTGCTGCAAAAAAATGTATATGGTTAAGGCATGTGGTCCATGTTGGGTGCCCCTGAAAAAAACTAGTTTTGAATATTGCAATATTGGTGTGGACTATAGTAACTCAGCTTATTTAATGAGGCGATGCAAGGACAATGTGGGTGTATAAAGTGTAGGAACACATAACGACAGGTCAATTTAATCTAAAATCTGGTTGGTAATTGCTATTGAACCCATAAAACATTTCATTTGTAAAAGGTAACTTTCAACTTACTTTTCATAAAAACAGCATTTTTTAAACATTGTACTTAAGTGCTGTCCATATCCGTACAAATCATACAACATATGACAAAAATAATTTTGATCGAAGAAAATAAAAGGTGTGACTGTAATACATAATTATTTGTCGGTTGTTTACAAATAGATCATTACCTATAGGTTGCTAGCCTGAGATATAATTAGCATTGTACTTAAGTTGATGGTAAATCTAAAGGAAATCTAACAACAAAAGTTGTATAGTGTGTATCAAGCTTTAATGTTAATAAAAAAGGAGACTTCAGATCAGATATTCTTATCAACAACTGAAAAACTGTATTCTTTGTGTTTTTATGTCCGTTTTGTGTTAGTCTCATCCAGGCCTAGGTTGGGGGGGGGGCATGGATATGGACAGGATACAGAAGTCTATGCAACAGCCTAACATAATTAGAATATTGCACTCAGCTGACTCCAAAGGGAAAGCATATAGACAAAGAGGAAGAATAGCAGATGTTTAATCTGAGGTCTACTTTTTTTACTAACACGTGTTGTGAAGGGAGTGGACGCTTTTGCTGAATTTTTTTGGCTTAAAAATAACAAACATGTTATACTTACCTGCTTTGTGCAGTGGTTTTGCACAGGGCAGCCCAGATTCTCCTCTTGTCAGGTCCCTTGCTGGCTCTCCTGGCCCCTCCCTCCTTCCGAGTGCCCCCATAGCAAGCAGCTTGTTATGGGGCCACTTGAGCGGAGATGCTGCTCTGTGTGTTTATTCAGACACGGAGCTGCGGCTAAGGGGTGCTGCTGCACACAGAAGGTTTTTTTATCTTAATGCATAGAATGCATTAGGATAAAAAACCTTCTGCCTATGGAAACACTTTGAGGCACAATTGAAGTAATTTTGTTTTTTAATTTAGGTACAATCTGAGTAGAAATGCCTGATCCCTGACAGCAAGCTGCTAAGTGGGGCCGTTTCATTCTATAGAGAAGCAGGGATCTCCTTATAGAGGTCTAACACACTCCTTGCTGCATCAGAGCCAAAACTCTTTAATCAGCTGAGAGCAAGAGCTTTGGAAACTGCAGCGCTATAGCAATGCCAAATGTGCATCAGACCAAATGAGCTCCTACCTCTGACACAATGCACTTGTAATGACCTAATTCATAGACAACTATGAATAGGCTCGTTATGAGTGTAACACTTTATAAGGAGGAACTCGGGTGGTCTTCTGTGCATTGAATCTATCAACAAACACAGCTTGTGTTATTTTTTACTCTGGAGTGCGACTACTTTCTTTTTTACAAGATTCAGTAGGAGTGTGTTGGACCACTGCAAAGAAAACATAACTTCCACATGAAGCTCAAGAGTCCCAGATCAAGAGCTGCTTGCAATGGACAGGCATTTTTTACTCAAACTTTCGGTACTTTAGAAAGAAAATGACTTGTGAGGGTTTGACCACCTTTTGTTTTGATGTAGGGCAGCGTTCACTTGTTACTGACTATCTGTTGCTGTTTGTTCACAACAAATGTTTTCTGTAGCCAGCTCTCAGGCTTTCTATTCTTGCTTTAGGATTTTTCTCCCACAATGTTAAGTATTTGCAGGTTTTCCACCAACAAATCTGTGTTGTCGGATTCTCAAATTGTGTGTACACAAGTCCATCGGACAAGAGTCCAAAGTACAAACACGCATGCTTGGAAGCGTGGACGAGCCGAAAGCACTCTGTCTTGTAAAACTAGCATTTGTAATGGAGACATCACATTTGTGACGTGGAAAATTATGAAATCTCTCAATGTAGTGCATTCTCTTCTTCTTTATAATGGTATAATAATGAAGCCGCTTTGCTGGGGATATTCACAGTGTTCTGACAAACGTATTTCTTTTTTTTTTTTCTAGTGATCTCCGGAATAATATATATATATATTTTACTAGTGATCTCCAGATTAATATTTTTTTTCTAGTGATCACCAGAAAAAAAAAAATATATATATATATATATATATATATATATATATATATATATATATATATATATTGTGTGTCAAGTTACCACAACACCATTATTATCTCATATGGTGGGTGGGGTGGCTGTGTTGCTGGAGAAGGTGGAGGAGGATGGTCAAATTCGCAGAGGTGCATTTTAGGGGTGATGAAAGCCCGGAGCAAGAAACGTCCACATGCAGGAGGAGATATAAGGCCTCAAATATGTCTTTTGAAGAAATAGGGGAGATGGTTGGCATCTTAAAGAGGACAGACTATAACGGGAAGCATGGACCTTACAGAAACCCAAATGTCAGAAAGGCCCAGATCATGGCTAAAGTTGTGTGAAGTCTGCACAGGAATTTTGGGGTGCGACAATCCAAGGATCAATAAGAAAACTCTGGTCAGACCCTAAATTGAGAGAGCAAGATCAGTATAGAAAGATCAGGAAAGTGCTGCAAAAAAGCAAGTATTTGTTGTGTGTTCCTATTATTATTATTATTACTTTTGTGCTGATCCATGTGCTTTTCTTTACTGTTGTACAGTTTAAAATGGCAAGTTTGAGGTTCCTGAACACAGGAATCATTCATGGAACATTAAACATTGTTGGTTTGACCACTAATACTCATTTTTGGGAGATGCAGGTTAACTAGATTTGTTCAGGACTATTTTGATTAAAATAGGTTTATTACATTGTTGTCTAGATGTGTCTGAAACTATAATTAAATGTCAACTTTATTCAGTGTCAGGAGAAGACTCTCAGCAGCTGTTTATGCATCTGGATGCAGGAGCACTAGTGTGGGGCACCATAAAATCCTTGTTATGGTGTCCAGTGCAGGTGCTCCAGTGGATACTAGGGGTCTCTCAATGTGTGAAACTTGCACAAAACTGGTAAGTATTCCAGCCTTTTAAAGGGAACAAAATCATGTATTCAGCTTGGAACTCTGCCAAAACAGACAATTGGAAGACACTTCCAAGCAATGTTTCATTACTATTTCTAGCATAACATATCTGTCTGATACTTTTTTGTATTCACATAGAGGAGAAAAGAAGATGGACATCTGGGGACACCATTAACCCAGTACTTACTGAACATCCTTAAGAAATGGAAATCACCATATACCCTAAAGATGTGGATGCTAATGTGAAGGAAGTACTGGGTTAAGTTGTAGAAATGGTGTCAACCACAGGTCAGTGTCTGAGACCACAGCTTCAGGTAATAGATGGATGCCTGCAGATTTTTAATACATGGTGCGTTTTTTTATTTTTAGGTGATGTGGATGTTGTGGCAGAAGAAACTCACTTCAGCAGTGCAAGTGCACAAATCCTGATTAGTGAGATCATGGTTTGTAATCGCGATTTGTAAGAAATGAAACAAAATATCCATGATGTTCAAAAAAGACGAGCAACATCATAGATATTTTAGGCAAAATCTAAACAAAAATAACATTTTATTGTTGTCGTTATGTTGTATGTGTTCTTACAGTTTTAAATGAATCGCAAAGCCAAATTTTGAAGATGCAGTGTGTCAACATGTGCTATCTTCCATCATGGGATATCAATGTATGTGTTTTGTGGGTGCAACCACTTCCTCCAAACTATAGTAGGTGAGAGGTAGATGTTGCACCCTCAAAACACGTCCACTGATCCCCCATGTTGGGAGCTAGCACATATTGACACACTGGGGCTTATTTCTAAAAGGCAAAACCACTTTGCAATACAAGTGCAATGCAAGTGCACTTGAAAGAGCACTTGTAGGGCAAAGTGGATTGGCCTTTCTGAAATAAGCCCCAGTGTGTCAACATGTGCTAGCTCCCATCATGGGGTATCAATGGACATTTTTCGGGGGTAAAAACCCTTCCTCTCACCTACTTCAGTTTGGAGGAAGGGGTTGCACCCACAAAATGCATACATTGATATCCCATGATGGGAGATAGCACATGTTGACACACTGTGCGTTTTGGGGCTTTGGCAAAATAGATCTAGGGAAGATACACACATTTTAAGCAAGGGATCATGAGGGAAATCCAAATTTTGAGTCCCAATTTGTGTGCATCTTCAAAATTTGGCTTGTAGAGGGGTGAGATCACCCCGTCCGATGAAGGTAAGATCAACACAGTTTTGACATACTAATGTCTCATATGGCCTTCACTTTAGCAAAGTCGAACTTTGTAAGTTCCTGAGTTGGGGATGTGTATGTAATGTTTTTAAACATGCCTGTTTAGCCCCCCCAAAAAAGGAAAATTAATGCCAAACATAAATATTATACACCAAGATATTGGTTTGTTCAAAACACGTTTATAACACACATGTGAATGTGCTTGGAGTGAAATGTTTTATACTTAACAATGTGTGGCTTCTTATTTCAATTCTCAATGCCAGTGCATTTATTAAATTGGTGTAGTTACAGTGACAATGTGCTATAAAATGTGCCAAAATCAGGCCAGTTTAGGGACTCCAAGTAATTAATTAAAGGAGTTGAAAAGGATAAATATGTTTCTCATTAATGCATTACTGTCATGGTTATGCAGTGATCTTCCTCTGTTTGCCTACCTCTCCTCATGTGTTCAGACCACTTCCACCTGGTGGTTTTTATAACCTCTCCTCTGATGCCGCGTACACACAATCAATTGGGTGGAAAAGTCCGGCAAACTCAAGTCCGCCGGACAATCCCCCCGTGTGTAGCCTCCGGCGTACTTTTTTGACCCGAAAGTACGGCGGACTTATAAAGTAGTTTTGCACTCCAATCTTCCCGCCGGACTTGCATTTCGGCGCACAATCCAGCCGTGCGTATGCCAGTCCGCCGTACTTTTGAAATGAACAGACTTTTGCCGCCCGGAGAAAAGTCCGCTTATTTTGAGTGGGTCTCCAGGTAGGCGGGGCCCGCGAAGGAGACGTCGCTGACCCCGCCACCTGGTATGGACTTATATGGGAACCCCAACGCCGAAAAAAATTTGCGTATGTTCCCCCCAGGTCCACATCAGACCCTTGTCCGAGCACGCTACCCGGCCGGCCAGGAAAGGGGGGGACGAGCGAGCGCCCCCCCTCCTGAGCTGTACCAGGCCACGTGCTTCAACATGGGGGGTGCCTTTGGGAAGGGGGGGGCCGCGCCCCCCCCCACCCCAAAGCACCTTGTGCCCATGTTGATGAGGACAAGGGCCTCTTCCCGACAACCCTGGCCATTGGTTGTTGGGGTCTGCGGGCAGGGGGCTTATCGGAACCCGTGAGCCCCTTTAATAAGGGGGGCCCCCGGATACTGGCCCCCCACCCTATGTGAATGAGTATGGGGTACAATGTACCCCTACCCATTCATTTGTAAAATAAAGTTAAAAAAAAACACAACACACAAGATAAAATAGTTTATTGCACAGCTCCGGGGTCTTCCGTCTTCGGGGGTCTTCTCGCCGGACTCCTCCGCTATCTTCTGCTAGCTCTTTTACTAGCGGAGGAGCCCAGCTTTCTTCCTCGCCGCTGGCCTCTTCTTCCGACTTCCGACTTCGGGGGCCTTGTCCCCCACTTCGGTTCTTCTACCGGGCCACCGCACCTCCTTATAGCTCTTTTACAGGCGGTGGCCCGGTCTTCTGTCGCCGCTGTCGCCGTCGTCTTCTACCGGGCCACCGCGCCTCCTTATAGCTCTTTTACAGGTGGTGGCCCGGTCTTCTGTCGCCGCTGTCGCCGTCGTCGTCGCCGCCGCCTTCTGTTCTTCTCTTCTCTTCAGATGTTGACTCATCGCTCCTTCCGCTCACAATGACGGGGACCGGACGCGCGGCGACTTATATAGGGACATCACCGGATGATGTCCCCACCCATTATGGTGTCACAGTCCCAGAAGATGCTGGGACTGTGACATCATAATAGGCGGGACATCATCCGGTGATGTCCCTATATAAGTCGCCGCGCGCCCGGTCCCCGTCATTGTGAGCGGAGGGAGCGACGAGTCAACATCTGAAGAGAAGAGAAGAACAGAAGGCGGCGGCGGCGGCGGCGTCGACGACGACGGCGACAGCGGCGACAGAAGACCGGGCCACCGCCTGTAAAAGAGCTATAAGGAGGCGCGGTGGCCCGGCAGAAGAACCGAAGAGGGAGACAAGACCCCCAAAGTCGGAAGAAGAGGTCGGCGGCGAGGAAGAAATCCGGGCTCCACCGCTACTAAAAGAGCTAGCAGAAGATAGCGGAGGAGTCCGGCGAGAAGACCCCCGAAGACGGAAGACCCCTGGAGCTGTGCAATAAACTATTTTATCGTGTGTGTTGTGTTTTTTTTTACTTTATTTTACAGGTGAATGGGTAGGGGTACATTGTACCCCATACTCATAGGGTGGGGGGCCAGTATCCGGGGGCCCCCTTATTAAAGGGGGCTCCCGGATTCCGATAAGCCCCCACCCGCAGACCCCGACAACCAACGGCCAGGGTTGGCGAGAAGAGGCCCTTGTCCTCATCAACATGGGGACAAGGTGCTTTGGGGTGGGGGGGCTCCGCCTACCTGGAGACGTGCTCGACATGAGCGGACTTTCCTCCGCGTGTGTGGGCGAGTCCGTTCATTTCAAAATTACGGCGGACTTAGTACGCCGTATTAGTCTGCTGAAAAAGTGCCGTGTGTGGGCAAGTAGCCCATTCCGCCGGGAAGTCCGCCAGACTAAGTCCGTCGGATAGTCGGCTACGTGTGTACGTGGCATAAGCATGGCTCCACCCCAGGCCCTATCAGGGAACCCTATATTAATCTGTGCACTGCAAACCAGCGGTGCTGATCAATCATTGTGCATCCATTGTGTGTTTAGATACCTGTTTCCTGCTTGCCGTGCGCTCTACGTTTGTCTCTGTTACCGACCTTGGCGTGTTCTCAGTGATTCCTGTCTGCTTGTGACCTTGACCTTTTGGCATGTCCCCAACCATCCCTGTGTGCCTGTAATCCTGAACCTTTGGTGTGTACTATGTTGCTCCTGTCTGCTAGTTGGCCTGACCTCTGCCTTATCCCCTTACTATCCTTGTCGTCCCAGCCTTCTGCTTCTTTCTCCTGTAGTCTACTGTGAGCGTGAGCTGTGAGACCCAATGGGCCGTGACCTGGAGCCAGACTGCAGCGAAGTCCATCCTCACCACTAGAGGCTCTGGCGAACACCTGCTGGCTCTTAGATTCCACGTCCTGGGGAATCTATGCTCCAGCTCCCATTGGGATCTGTGTTAGCGATCCTGTAGACCTGTGTCCTGAATCTCCCTGGGTACAATCCGCAGCAGTCAGTCCTAAGGTCCACTACCTAGCGGTGCACTTCCGACTCCTACGTTGTGCGTCTGTCACCTGGTCTCAGGTGACCTGACAGTTTGATCAGCCATGGACCTAGCTGATGTGCCACCAGCCGCAGATGATCCATTGCAGGGCTTAGTTCGCAGACTCGAGACCCAAGAATTGCATCAGACCCAGATGATGTGATTCCTTCAGGATTTGGCATCCCGTTTTGAACAGGTTCAGGCATCATTAGGACCGCCGGTTCAACAACCTCCACCGCTACCTGCTGCTGCTGCACCTATCGCATCAGTCGCAGCCATACATTCATTACAACTCACCATTCGTTACACATTCATTACAACTGCCCGTTTCTCTGGGGACTCCAAGGCTTGCAAGGGGTTCCTTAGCCAGTGCACAATTCATTTTGAACTTCAGCCCCAAAACTTCCTGTCTGATTGGGCGAAAGTAGCATATATTATATCCCTTCTGTCTGGAGAGGCGCTAGCTTGGGCTGCCCCTCTGTGGGAACTGAATAATCCAGTGATTTCTTGAAACTTTTTCAGAATATCTTGAAGGAACCGGGTCGTGTCTCCTCAGCGGCTAGCAATCTTTTAAGTTTCCGTCAAGAGTCTACTTCTGTGGGACAGTATGCTCTTCAGTTCCGTATCCTGACAGCTGAATTGAGCTGGAATAATGAGGCCCTAGTTGCAACCTTTTTACATGGCCTCTCTGATAGAGTGAAGGATGAATTAGCAGGAAGATCCCTTCCTGCTGATCTGGACAGTGTCATCACCTTGTGTAACCAGATCGATATTCGCTTTCAGGAGAGGGCCCTGGAAAAAAGGCACCAGCACTCCCCTGTTTTTTAGGCAGCCTGAGCTCCCAGTCCCTTCTCTTCGATCTGAGGAGCACCCCCTGCCTGCTGAGGAAAATATGCAGCTGGGCTGGACCAAGTTATCTCCCCAAGAATGCGCTAGTGTCAGGGCTGGCTTAGCCATTCCTTCTCTGGGCTGGCCGCTCAGCTGTCGGCTAATTGCCAGCTCTCTTCTCTCTCCACAGTTACTAGCTTTTCCATATGATGCTTGTCTGACCTGCCTACTTAAAGCTTTCCAGCTCACTTCACCTCTGCCTTCGCCTTGGTCACATCACTAGAAACCATCTCCTGCGGTTTGTTTAAAGACTGGCTTGCTGACATCCCTTCTGACTCCTTATCCTGTTTGCTGTTGCTCTACGTGGATTCCTGACTTCTGGCCTGGCTGACTACCCGATCTGGTTACTAAACTCTGGCTATGCTTGACTACGCTTTTTATTTTTATTAATAAACAAGTGTGATTTAATTGTACTTCTGTCTCAGTCTGATTCATGGTTTCTGACAGCTAGGCGCAGAACTCTGGGCCTATGCCTTTATTGTGGGGCCAAAGGTCATTTCCGTGACACGTGTTCTCTTCTTCCGGAAAAACGCTCAGGGCTAATACATATGGAAGGTGGAGTATTAGACCCTGAAATATCACCTTCACCTTCTTGTCTTTTCCTTTCTGTGTTGCTTCATGTAGGCGCTTCCTCTCGTTCGGTCTCAGCACATCTGGATTCCGGAGCCGCCACCAATTTCATGGATTGGGAAACTGCATCCTCCATGAGACTTACCCTTTTGCCCCTTACAACGCCATTGGTGGTCTTGGCGATTGATGGCACTGTTCTCCCAGGGGGCCCTATTCGCTTCCAGACCTTTCCTGTTAAGATGTCAGTAGGAACACTCCACCAGGAGTGGATATCCTTCCTTGTCTTACCTAAGGCTTCATCTCCTATCATATTAGGTCTTCCTTGGTTACGGCTCCATTCTCCACACGTTGACTGGACTGCTGGACAGATCTTGGCTTGGGGTTCCTCCTGTTCTTACCCAAATATAGTCCTTCTGCAGGACCTGGATGATGGTAGAACAGGTCTCTGAAATAATGATTCCCAGAGCCTGGGGGAAGATCCCAGTCATGAACTTCAGATTCTGGAGACTTCTCCTCGTCACCAAGTACTGCTAGGTGGCAACAAGCCTTTGCTCGGGAGTGATGGCTTGCCGCATGAATGTGTTCTGCATACTAATATAGAGGGACAGCAAAGCCAATAGATGGTGAAAAGAGGGGTCCGTCACCCAGGGATAATTCCTGAAATCATCAAGATTATTCTCCTGGAGCTCCAGCAACAAAGGAATATGAGAGAATTGGTCACGATTAAGCAACCAATTCTTGGTTCAAGAACTCCTCCTCCCCCTGTTCCTGAAAAACAGAAACAAACTGACAAGCACGAGGCTGAAAAGCACGAATCGACTCTCACCAAACTTCTATTAACACGAGATTAGCAGAAGGAGTCCAAAGGGTGGCGCATGACTATTGAAGTTCCTTTTTATCACCTCGTAGTACGTCACTATGTTTGTAATTGTTGGCCAAACTTTGTGTGGCCATGTCTATGCAAGACAAGGTTGGGCAAATGCCCTTAAGACAAAATTCCACGTTTTTTTTTTGGGCAAAAAGTCTGATCGTGTGTACGAGGCATTACAGTTATCTACAAATTTCCAGTAATTGATAATGATTCAGTTTGACAAATAGTAATTTTCCTAGCATATTGAACAAATATTTTATGTTTAGAACCAACCCTAATCTTCCTGATCCGGCTAGCACCCGACCCTTCACCTCATCACCATCAACGCAACACTACTTATTCTCAATGTCAGCACCCAGCCCCCTTCCTTACCACCAGCACCTAAACACTCCTCCTAAATGCTACTTAAACCCTCCTCCTCATTGCCAGCACCCAACCCTTCTCCTTATAGCCCTCCTCTGCCTCTTGTTGCCTTATAGAATTCCACATGTTCGTGAATAACAAGTGTAGTCTATTGTGCAAAATATTGGCAGCTGCCACATGGCCTTCTAGGGAAAATAATGACAGCTAAGTACTTGACACCATGATGTAGCAAAAGTGACAAACCTGAGTAAAGGGGAGAATGGCAAAACTAGCATGAAGACGCTGGGGATTGGGGTAATTTTGGAGACATGTTTTCCTTCTGTTTCAAAGGTCCTAAGAAAAGAAGGTCTGCAGATGTCTGTGGACCAACCCTGAGGACAGCATTGATAAAATAAATCAGCCAACTACTCATAGCCAGTTGGTTGGGTCATGGTGGGATAATTTTAAGAAGAGGAGGAAAAGAATGCCTGAACAGCACAAAAAAAGGAAAGTATGTGCTTTTTAACCTTGTGTAAGAGGAGGAGGAAAATAATGCATGAGCATTAGAGAGTGGCTGTTCGTGTCACGTATCTGGTGTGACCAGAGCTGTGTGGACAGCAACAGAGGAACAAATGCAGATAAGGTGAAAATATATAATTTATTAAGATAAGCGAATAAACACAACCGCCTCCAATATACTACAATGTGCAACCAAACAATCACCAATAGAAACCCACAAATAGTAACAGACAAATATAAACAAGTAAAGGGGAATACCGGAATCATAAACAGGGCCAGGCCAGGGTCGACAATGGGGGTTCAGCAGCTGGGGATGGAAGACAAACAGGACAAAGAGAGGATGGATGGGTCACAGGAGGGACAGATCAGGTACAAGGCTCAGAGTCCAGGGTTCAGGAAACGAACAGGTTCACAGCGCAAGGAAGATACCAAGGCAAGGCATCAGTGTGTCTGCCGGGTACTTATACACACCTCCTGCAATTACTCAGGTGACACCTAATAGCAGGAGATGATGCCGGCCCCACACTGGCAGGAACCACCCGCTGGTGGACACCAGTACTGTGGCCCAAGGATCATATGATACTATCAACAGGGGAAGGCTCCCCAGGCAGTTCCAGACTGCCAGGAGACACCTGCTGGTGGACCACAGTACTGCACGCCAAGTGTCAGATAGTATCATCAGCGGGTGGAACCTTTCCTGACAGTACCCCCTCTCAAAGGAGCGGCCTCCGGACACTCCAACTAGCCGTTGCCGAGGAAAGTCCATGATATCAAGCCGGACAGCAGGCACATAAAGATGGGCAACAGGCAGTGGCAAGTCAGGCTCAGACTGGGAAGCAGACAGGAACACATTGGACTGGAAGGCATCAGACTGGAAGGCGTCAGGCTGGAAGGCCGGGACATCAGACTGGAAGGCGTCAGGCTGGAAGGCCGGGACATCAGACTGGAAGGCGTCAGGCTGGAAGGCCAGGACATCAGACTGGAAGGCATCGGGCTGGAAGGCCGGGACATCAGGCTGGAAGGTCGGGACATCAGGCTGGAGGGCGTCGGGCTGGAAGGCCGGGACATCAGGCTGGAGGGCGTCGGGCTAGAAGGCCGGGACATCAGGCTGGAGGGCGTTGGGCTGGAAGGCCAGGACATCAGGCTAGAGGGTGTCGGGCTGCAAGGCCAGGACATCAGGCTGGAAGGCGTTGGACTGGAAGGCCGGGACATCAGGCTGGAAGGTATCGGACTGGAAGGCATCGGGCTGGAAGGCTGGGACATCAGGCTGGGACATCAGGCTGGAAGGCGTCGGACTGGAAGGCTGGGACATCAGGCTGGAAGGCGTCGGACTGGAAGGCCGGGACATCAGGCTGGAAGGCGTCGGACTGGAAGGCCGGGACATCAGGCTGGAAGGCGTTGGGCTGGAAGGCTGGGACATCTGGCTGGAAGGCGTCAGGCTGGAAGGCCGGGATACATCTGGCTGGAAGGCGTCGGGCTGGAAGGCCGGGACATCAGACTGGAAGGTGTCGGGCTGGAAGGCATCGGGCTGAAAGGCCGGGACATCAGGCTGGAAGGGTCGGGCTGGAAGGCCGGGACATCAGACTGGAAGGCGTCGGGCTGGAAGGCCGGGACATCAGGCTGGAAGGCGTTGGGCTGGAAGGCTGGGACATCTGGCTGGAAGGCGTCGGGCTGGAAGGCTGGGACATCTGGCTGGAAGGCGTCAGGCTGGAAGGCCGGGATACATCTGGCTGGAAGGCGTCGGGCTGGAAGGCCGGGACATCAGACTGGAAGGTGTCGGGCTGGAAGGCATCGGGCTGAAAGGCCGGGACATCAGGCTGGAAGGGTCGGGCTGGAAGGCCGGGACATCAGACTGGAAGGCGTCGGGCTGGAAGACCGGGACATCAGGCTGGAAGGCGTTGGGCTGGAAGGCTGGGACATCTGGCTGGAAGGCGTCAGGCTGGAAGGCCGGGATACATCTGACTGGAAGGCGTCGGGCTGGAAGGCCGGGACATCAGGCTGGAAGGTGTCGGGCTGGAAGGCATCGGGCTGAAAGGCCGGGACATCAGGCTGGAAGGGTCGGGCTGGAAGGCCGGGACATCAGACTGGAAGGCGTCGGGCTGGAAGGCCGGGACATCAGGCTGGAAGGCGTCGGGCTGGAAGGCCGGGACATCAGGCTGGAAGGCGTCAGACTGGAACAAAGGGCTGAGATATGGCAAGGAAGGGGCAACAGCGGCCAGAGGAAGTTTTTCTGGGGAAGTTGCAGGTAGTAGAGAAGAGGCAGGTGGGTTTTTAGTAGCAGGTCTGGGTTGTGGAGAGCTGACAGAAGCTGGGCATAACAGGTCTGACCATGCCTGAAGTACAGGTAGCACAAAAGTGGGCTCACATACCCTCTGTCTGACCAGGGACTGCACTTCATCTATACAATCTTTCAACAACTGTTTGGGACAAACTGAATAGTGCTCCAAAAAGGATGCAGAGTCATCCACCAACAGCCATACTAAGGACACAACCTGGTTAATGGTGAAGGGGGGAGAAAAGTCATCATGGCCCTTTGGGATACAGGGCAAAGCCAGCTCTGTACACATTCCAATCAAAGGCTGAACATCCTCAAACAGTAGGCTGGAAGGCGTCGGGCTGGAAGGCCGAGACATCAGGCTGGAAGGCGTCGGGCTGGAAGGCCCGGGACATCAGGCTGGAAGGTGTCGGGCTGGAAGGCCGGGACATCAGGCTGGAAGGCGTCGGGCTGGAAGGCCGGGATATCAGGCTGGAAGGCGTCGGGCTGGAAGGCCGGGATATCAGGCTGGAAGGCGTCGGGCTGGAAGGCCAGGACATCAGGCTGGAAGGCGTCGGGCTGGAAGGCCGGGACATCAGGCTGGAAGGCGTCGGGCTGGAAGGAATCGGGCTGGAAGGCCGGGACATCAGACTGGAAGGCATCGGGCTGTAACATCAGACTGGAAGGCGTCGGACTGGAAGGCCGGGACATCAGGCTGGAAGGTGTCGGACTGGAAGGCTGGGACATCAGGCTGGAAGTCGGACTGGAAGGCGTCGGGCTGGAAGGCCGGGACATCAGGCTGGAAGGCGTCGGGCTGGAAGGCCGGGACATCAGACTGGAAGGCGTCGGGCTGGAAGGCCGGGACATCAGGCTGGAAGGCGTCGGGCTGGAAGGCCGGGACATCAGGCTGGAAGGCGTCGGACTGAAACAAAGGCGCTGGGATATGGCAAGGAAGGGGCAACAGCGGCCAGAGGAAGTTTTTCTGGGGAAGTTGCAGGTAGTAGAGAAGAGGCAGGTGGGTTTTTAGTAGCAGGTCTGGGTTGTGGAGAGCTGACAGAAGCTGGGCATAACAGGTCTGACCATGCCTGAAGTACAGGTAGCACAAAAGTGGGCTCACATACCCTCTGTCTGACCAGGGACTGCACTTCATCTATACAATCTTTCAACAACTGTTTGGGACAAACTGAATAGTGCTCCAAAAAGGATGCAGAGTCATCCACCAACAGCCATACTAAGGACACAACCTGGTTAATGGTGAAGGGGGGAGAAAAGTCATCATGGCCCTTTGGGATACAGGGCAGAGCCAGCTCTGTACACATTCCAATCAAAGGCTGAACATCCTCAAACAGTACACTGCCCTGATCAACCACAGAGTGAGCTAAACGAATAATCTCCAGCAGCTGATCACTGGACCACCCCTTCAATATCTGGCGGAGATATTCAGAACTCTCTTTTGCCAGCAGAACATAATAAACAATTATATCTGAATCCATCTCAGCAGTGTGAAACAGAACCAAAATGGTTCCTCTGTGCAGCCACTTCTGGTCAGGAATGGCCTTGGTATACTGTCACGTATCTGGTGTGACCAGAGCTGTGTGGACAGCAACAGAGGAACAAATGCAGATAAGGTGAAAATATATAATTTATTAAGATAAGTGAAAAAACACAACCGCCTCCAATATACTACAATGTGCAACCAAACAATCACCAACAGAAACCCACAAATAGTAACAGACAAATATATACAAGTAAAGGGGAACACCGGAATCATAAACATGGCCAGGCCAGGGTCGACAATGGGGGTTCAGCAGCTGGGGATGGAAGACAAACAGGACAAAGAGAGGATGGATGGGTCACAGGAGGGACGGATCAGGTACAAGGCTCAGAGTCCAGGGTCCAGGAAACAAACAGGTTCACAGCGCAAGGAAGATACCAAGGCAAGGCATCAGCGTGTCTGCCGGGTACTTATACACACCTCCTGCAATTGCTCAGGTGACACCTAATTGCAGAAGATTATGTCGGCCCCACACTGCCAGGAACCACCCGCTGGTGGACACCAGTACTGCGGCCCAAGGATCATATGATACTATCAACAGGGGAAGGCTCCCCAGGCAGTTCCAGACTGCAAGGAGACACCTGCTGGTGGACCACAGTACTGCACACCAAGTGCCAGACAGTATCATCAGCAGGTGGAACCTTTCCTGACAGTTCGTCTGTCCAATGAACACCAAATTATCGGGGCGTTCAACTGTTTGTTTGACCTGTTGAATGACCACAATGCACTGTGCTGCTGCACAGTGCATTGGGATCCCTGAATGGCTGAAGCAATGAAAGCTTTGCCCAATCAGGGTACAGAGCACTGTCAGAGCCATGATTGGAGCTGTCATGATGACTCTATCCAATCATGGCTCATTGCTCTTAGTACCACCCCACACTACAAAAGTATTCTTTCAATAGCACAGGTCACGCTAACAGGAAGACAGAGGCAGGAGACTGGAATGATCAGCAGAGGGGGACTAATAATTCCAGCTAAAACGAAGCCTTGCAGAATAAATCACAACAATTTCTAGACAAGATATGCCATCAGCATTTCATATTTAAAATACTATTTTTGCCTGGAAAATACAAAAAAGTTATGCTTACTCCCTGGATCTGCTGCATCTGGCTGTTGCTCACCATCTTCCGCATCCCCAGCAGCCTCTACAGGGCAGGTCTCCCCCACCTCCTTCTCAGTCTCAGCAGCTGTTGATTAATATAGAAAAGAATGTTACAATCTGCAGTGTTAAACAATCTCACACATTAGTACAAGAACATTGAAACATTTATGATCAGCAGATACAAGCAAGATTATAGTTACTTACATGTGGGAGTTTCTGCCTCAGCCACCTCTTCCTGAGTCTCCCCCTCTACCTGGATGACACCTATTTAATATAAAGGAGAAATGATGTTGAACGTTACAATGTTCAAGCTTCAAATTACTGTAAATAAATACTGTATATACAGTATCTCACAGAGGTAAGTACACCCCTCACATTGTTGTAAATATTGCATTATACATTTTCATGTGAGAACATTGAATAAATGACACCTTACTATGATGTAAAGTAGTGAGTGTACAGCTTGTATAACCATATACATTTGCTGTCTCCTCAAAAAAACTCAACACCCAGTCATTAATGTCTAAACCACTGTCAACAAAAGCGAGCACACCCAAGTGAAAATGTCCAAATTGGGCCCAATTAGCCATTTTCCCTCCCCAGTGTCATGTGACTCATTAGTGTTACATGGTCTCACTTGTGAATGCAGAGCAGGTGTGTTCAATTTGGTGTTATCACTCTCACTCTCTCATACTGGTCACTGGAAGTTCAACATGGCACCTCATGGCAAAGAACTCTCTGAGGATCTGAAAAAAAGTATTGTTCTACATAAAGATGGCCTAGGCTATAAGAAGATTGCCAAGACCCTGAAACTGAGCTTCAGCATGGTGGCCAAGACCATACAGCGGTTTAGCAGGACAGGTTCCACTCAGAACAGGCCTCACTATGGTCGACCAAAGAAGTTAAATGCACATGCTCAGCTTCATAACCAGAGGTTATCTTTGGGAAATAGACTTTGAACGCTGCCAGCATTGCTGCAGAGGTTGAAGGGTTGAGAGGTCAGCCTATCAGTGCTCACAACTTTAGTCATGATCTTGGCCTTTCTCATATTTGGGTTTAGGTACGGTCCATACTTCCCATCATAGTCGGCCCTCAAGATGTCCACCATCTCCACCATCTCAACAAAGGACATATTTGACATTTCTTGCTCCGGGCTTTCCTCCTCGTTACTGCGATTAAGCACCTGTTGTGTCTCTGCCATGTTCCTCTCCCACTATGAGGAAAGAGAAGGGGCAGGGAATATTCTATAAAGAACGTCAGGGGCGGACAACGCGGGCAGAGTTTCACACATGCGCATTGTATATAAAGTTAACACGCATGCGTTGTACATATGTTCTGTGTGTGGAGAAAAGAGGACAAACGTTCTAACGAAGGTAACATTTTAACATAGGACATCAGTGGCCTATACTGATTATAGATTGAGGCCTATATTGGGATAAGATTAGGAGAGTTTAGTCTGATATTAGTGTTTTGGTCTTGTGTTTTGTCTTTCAGCAAATATGAAATAATTCAAAGACCCTGAATTCATGGGCCAGTTCATCGACAAATACAGGGGTATGCGAAATTTGCAGGAGGTTAAAAACCCCTTATATTGCAATAAACCACCTAGGAAGGCATCGCCGGAGAAACTGCTGGAATTTGTGAAGACTCAGATCCTCGACACAGACATTGAGTTTGTGGAGAAGTAAATTGGTAGCTTGAGAAGCACGTATAGGAAAGGGCTTAATAAGGTCCAGGCTTCCATGAGATCAGGAGCAGCATCAGAGGATGTGTATGTACCCAGTCTGTGGTATTATAACAGGATGTGGTTTCTGGAAGACCAGATTGAAGGCAGGGAATCACTTTCAACACTTCCATCCACCCTTCCCTTAACCCCAGCTGAGGCTTTCAGGACCAACCTGGGCCTTCCATCCTGGAAGAAGTTGAAGAGCCCAGCTGGAGCCAGGTATAGTATTCTCTAACATATTTACTGTCCAAAAATTATTGTTGTTAACTAGATGTTATTATTGCGAACAAATTAATGATTTAACAAAAAATATTTGACATATCAATAGACAGTAGGGGCCAGAAATGAGTGTGACAAGAATGAAAAATGCTAGTGTTAGAATGATAGTCTTTTCTATTTATTAACATTCAATTTGCAAAAGTCATGAGCTGAAAATTGTGTGTGATTGATGAAGCAAAAACTAAAACTATGTCCCTTTTTCATACACAGGAAGACCTCGGCCAAGAGGCTCTGGAATGTGGCAGACAGGAGGAGGTGGGGGTAAGTGTCAGCCAGGAGTTGGCAGGGCCCTGTAGCCTTACCCAATCCCAGGTGCCTCCCCTCCACCTTACAACAGAAAGGGCCAGGAAGGGGAGTAATGTGGAGGAGACAGCACTGGGCCTCATTAAGGAGGTTAATGCGACCCTGAACCCCCCCCCCCCCCATGCTGAAGAGGCCTATGGCTGCTATATAGCTGCAAAATTGCAGAAAATGGAGGAGGGACAATGCTTCATGTGTGAGAAAATTATTTTTGAGGCCATTCATAAGGGGTTGAGTGGCCGAATGAGTGATAACACGCACTTATGTGCGCTCGCCCATCCTCCTCCTCCTGCCACAAGTCCACCTCCAGAGCCAAGGAAGGCTGCAGGGAAGGCTGCAGGGAAGACTGTAGGGAAGCTTGGAGGAAAGACTGCAGGGAAGACAAGAAAGT
Source organism: Lithobates pipiens (assembly GCF_037356315.1). Taxonomy (NCBI): domain Eukaryota; kingdom Metazoa; phylum Chordata; class Amphibia; order Anura; family Ranidae; genus Lithobates; species Lithobates pipiens. The sequence continues at coordinate 211,858,920 of NW_027507903.1, forward strand.
GATGGCCTGGGTTCAGTCTGGTCTGACAGAAGACGCAGGCTGTTGTAGTACCACAGCCTGGGGTCATATATGTCATCTGTTGCTGTTCCTGATCTCTGGGAGTCCTGGATCAGATGGTGCTCCCTATTCTATGGACTTCTCAAGCTACAAATTTTTATTTCCAGAGTTGATGTGTGCCCTGGGGTAGAAAGGCCTTGCAAATGCCAGCAGTTTCTCCAGCGTTGCCTTCCTCTTTTTTTTGTTATGAGCCAGAATAAATGGAGATTTTTTTATATGAAAATACTTGGCTATGTGTTTTTCTACAAATAGTATAGTTTGTTTATGAGTAGGCAGGTACATTTCAAAAAAACAATGTCTAATTAACAAGGGACACCAACCAACTTCCTTGAGATTAAAAAAAAAACAAGATAATAGTGTTGTTGTGGAAACTTGACACACAAAAATGTGGAGATCACTAGAAAATATGTTAAAGATAATCCAAAAAAAAAGCAGTTCTTGATTAAAAAAAAAAAAGATGACAATAAAAAATTATTCTAAACATTATTACGGAGATCTGGCTTTAAAAACAAAAAAGATCATTCAGGAGATTACGAGAAATAATAAAGAAAGAAGTTTGTGAGAACTCTGTGAATATGAGCAGCAAAACAATTTCATTCTTCTAGCATTATAAAGAAGCATGATGAATGTGCTATGTCCATTATGAAAGTGGTCAGCCTTCGCGCCGCTAAGTGGTAATAAGTGACTAGAGTGGAACAAAATCCAAAATCAGATATAATGAAACACAGATGCTGTGAAAAAGAGCCTGAGTGATATAAAGTGCAAATGCTAACTAAAAAATGCAGCAGGACAAAATAGTGAACACAAACTATCAAATAATGAATATAAAGGGGTGGGTCCTGCGCAAATCGTGCCACTCAAATAAAATACACAAATTCAAAATAATCTAAATATGTGCATACATACAATGCCGTGAAAAAAATATAGTCCAACAAACAGCACGCATAAAAATATATAAAAAATGGAAAAAGGTTTAATGATAGAACAATAATAAAATGTCCGCTACTTAAGGCTCCCAGAACTCTCACCTTTAAACGAAGTGAATAAGCAAATCAAACAAACTCCAGGATTCTCTTATTTCATTCATAAATGATAAATAATAGCCATCAGGAAATCCAAAGGAGGGATGTAATGATACAATTCCGCCACTAGAGGGCCAGTCCCAGCTTACAGAATAGGTGATAAATAGATCTTCACTTCTATTCCCCAGTGTATGGCTCAAAATAAGAGAGAAGAGGGGGAGAGAGAGAAACAGGAGACTTCCATAGTGTAGTAGTTTAAAAAACGGCAGGTAAATTTATTAAAAAGCAGTAAAGACTCTCACATTTTAATTGCAAAAACAAGCACAATCAGGAAGAGGGTATAATGACAACTTCCTCCCGTCTTACTATACTTCCGGTTCGTCCTCTGGCCAATCCCTACGCGTTACGTCATGTGACTTCTTCATGGGGATTTTTTTCACGGCATTGTATGTATGCACATATTTATATTATTTTGAATTTGTGTATTTTATTTGAGTGGCACGATTTGCACAGGACCCACCCCTTTATGTCCATTATGAACTGTAGTTTTACCAGACCGAGCACTTCCCTCTCGTACTTGATTCTGAGCATGCGTGATTTTTTGCGCATCCGAATTGCATACAAACTAACGCATTTTCAGATAGGAAATTTTAACGACCAAAAAATAGAGAACCTGCTCTTAATCTTTTGCTGATGGGAATTCCGCCAGCAAAAGTCCGATGGAGCATACACAGTCACATTTTCGACCAAAACCTCACATCGGACTTTTACTGGCAGGATTTCTGATCATGTGTACGCGGCATTAGGAAGCTAGTTTTTAGGTCATTTGGACAGGGTATATTCCCCAATCCTCATAAAATTTTTAGGTACGATGTCTGGCGGGTGTGGACATGCGACTCATTGTACATCTTGTGGCGTGTATGCATTCCTTGGACATCTGATTGAGGGTGAATACTGCTGTGCAAAATTTAAGCACATTGTTTCCCTGGAAATCCAGGTTCTGAATCTGGGGATGCAACCATCAGCACTGAGAAGACCATCCATACTAAAGGAGAGCCGGGAACATACCCGGCAGGTGCCAGCACAAAGGCAGGTGGAGACAAAGAGGTGCAGGCACTAGAAAAGAGTAGATGAGTGAAAGTCAGGAAGTGTAGAGGGGGAAGGGCCAGGGAGGCCAATCCAGGGCTGGAGCATCCCAATAAGTACACTCCATTAAGTGACATTAGTGAAACCAGTCAGGGGCCAGCACTGCTGGAGCTGAGGGACTCCCCTAGCTGCCGGGGAAGAACTCCTCCAGTGAGAGGGGGGGGGCGAATGGAAAGGAAAGACAGATTCTGGTGGTAGGGAACTCAATTCTTAGAAGGACAGAGAGGGTAATCTGTAACAAAGACCTGAAGCGCCAAACTGTATGTTATCTACTGGGCGCTTGGGTTCGGCACAACACGGATCTGGTGGACAGATTACTGGGAGGGGTTAGGAAAGACTCGGCTGTCATGGTACACGTTGGCACCAATGACAAAGTCAGAGGCAGATGGAGTGTCCTAAAGAACGATTTTAGGCACTTAGAAGCTAAATTGAGGAAAAGGACCTCCACAGTAGTATTCTCAGGAATACTACCGCCACATCAAGCCCCACCAGAAAGGCCGAGGGAGATTAGGAAAGTAAACAAGTGGCTGAGGAGCTGGTGTAGTAAGGAGGGGTTTGGGTTCCTGGAGAACTAGGCCAACAACTTTTCAGTCGGTCACCAGTACTATAGAAGGGACAGACTGCACCTAAACGAGGAGGGTGCAGATCAGCTGGGAGTAAAGATGGCCAAAAAAGTTAGAGGGGTTTTTAAACTAGTCAATGGAGGGGAGGGCCCAGAGGTAGAGATCGTCAGCGCGGAACATATTCCAGAGGGCAGTATTGGGGGCATTAGTGGTAGGTTGACTAAAGCACACAAACTCAAGGTAAGTATAGTAACAAGTCCTAGTAGCAATCTTGGAATACCCAATAAGAGGATATTATGCGACCGGTCTTAACTATGTGGCATGTTTACCAATGCCAGAAGCCTGGCGGACAAGATGGGTGAACTAGAGATTAAATGAAAATAAAAGTATCCCTGCGCTATCATAAATACAATCTACCTAAAATTTAAGAGTGGATTGCAGCAGAACACCGACAGAGGTATAGACCCTACCACTGAAAAGTATAACACAAAATCAAATAAATGGTGCTGCGCTCCCTTAACCAATAAAATACGTGAATAAATTAATCTGTATCAAGTGCTAACAGTTAATTATACATAAAGTACCAGTGAATAAAAGCTAATTATCGTGACCAATCGTGATCAGTGATTAAGGTGTCTTGTGCTAACATATAATGAACATATAATATATATGTGCAAAATTAGAATATCTAATAATATATGCAAAATCGCATAAAACCACATACAAAATCGCATAAAAAACACACAGTGGAGGTGATAAATACAAGCGAAACAATACCTCACAGAGTGTAATTAAAATGCCAAGCTAAATTAACATAGATGTGAATCACACGGTGCAATTCAAACAAAATAAATAAGTCTCTTAGAATGCGGCATAATATAAAGTGACATGTGATCCGTAAAGTGCTTCTCAAAGTAGCAGGTGCCAGCAAAACCACACACGGTGTACACACTCTGGTGTCTCTTCAGTGTCCCACACGTATCGAATAAGGTGGCCCCTTACCTTACTGCTGTAAGGCAAACATCATATAGAGGACAAGGTCTCAGATGGTTTAAGTGGTGTACCCCTAACTCCAAGTAAAAGGTCTTATCCCCACATCAGTATGTCACAATGGCAGGATCTCACAAAGAAGGGAAAAGGAGGGCTCCAATAGTGAAGTACATATATACTCTTTAATAATTAAAATCAGAAAAGTGGAGAGGTACTCACAAACAGTAAGTCAATAATTCGTAAAATACACAGCCGAGCGTTCTGTTCGTGTCTCGGAATAGGAAGAGTTTTTCGGATACCGGAAGTCACGTCCGAGACACGAACGGAACGCTTGGCTGTATATTTCACGAATTATTGACTTACTGTTTGTGAGTACCTCTCCACTTTGCTGATTTTAATTATTAAAGAGTATATATGTACTTCACTATTGGAGCCCTCCTTTTCCCTTCTTTGTGAGATCCTGCCATTGTGACATACTGATGTGGGGATAAGACCTTTTACTTGGAGTTAGGGGTACACCGCTTGAACTAGAGATACTGTGGTTCGAGGAGGATTTGGATTTTGTGGGAATTTCAGAGTCCTCTTTCAACAGCTCTCATGATTGGTTGGCAACCATTCAAGGGTGAGGGGAGAGGGGTATGCCTATATATCAAGAATAATGTACAAGTGAATGTGAGCGATGACATCACTAAGGGAGCTGGGGAAGAGGTGGAATCCTTAAGGGTAAAGCTCCAAAGGGATAAACCTGGGGGGGGGGGGGGGTGGACCTATCATAATTTGGATTAGCAGCAAAGGATGGATGGGAAGTGTTATCATAATGGGGGATTTTAATTATCCAGACATAGACTGGGTGGAGGGAACCACACATTCATCTAAGGCTGGCCAGTTCATAAATGTCTTGCAGGACCATTTCATGGGTCAGATGGTATATGCAACTAGAAATAAAGTGTTACTGGACTTACTGATTACTAACAATACAGACCTGATCACGAATGTGGAAATAGGGGCAATTTATGAAACAGCGATCACAGGTCAATTGGTTTCAGTATAAATCACACAAATAGGAAACAAAAGGGGAATACAAAGACACTGAATTTCAAAAGAGCCAACTTCCGTAAACGACAAACCTTGGTAGAAGGCATAAATTGGGATAAAATCTTAAGAACAAAGAGCATGGAGGAGAGATGGGTTTGCTTTAAAAGCATATTAAATAAGGGCATTAGCCAATGCATCCCATTGGGTAATAAATTTAAAAGAGCTAGCAAAAGTCCTGGATGGCTTAACTCCAATTTTAATAATGCAAAGAAAAGCAATGAGAACACCTTCAAAAAATACAAGTGTAGCACTGATATTTTTAATACTGCCGCTAGTATTTTTGTAAATTTAAGTTTGTCCGAAGCTGCAGTTTGGCTCAGACTAATTATGCTAAAAGTTCTGGCTTCTGTACCAGTTTGGCTGTGTTGTACTCATTTCCACTTGACTGTGGGTGTCGCTGGAACCACCGGTAAGTGTTGTAAATGCAACAGGCTAAATGTATTGGGTTCCCCTTTTACTCAGAAACAGCCCGAGGGAGTGGTTTACCTGCTGTGCATTCTGGGTAAGGGTACTTAAGGTACAGACCTCATATTTTTGGGGTTCATTATCCCGGCCTTGTGGCCCTCCAGGCCTGAAGTGGGTGCTGCCTTGTTCAATGCCTCAGGGCCGGCTGGCCTGAGGCTTTGCAACTGAAAAGTAGGCCCAGAGGTTCTGGAACCTACAGATCCAGAGATGATCCTGTGCTGTCTTGCCTGAGGGGAAAAGCCACGCAACTGAAGGATCCAGGGGAGGACTTTTCGGAGGAGGACCAAACAACAAGGCTGGTGCCTCATGGAAAAGCTTGGAGACTCAGTTGGAGGATGCATCCTGGGTTGTCTACCACACAGTATTGCTGGGTCAGCTGAAAGAATCAGGCACTGTGGGGAAATTCTTTAACTTTGCAACCAGAAGCTTAGTGTGTCTTCCTGTGACAGAGGATTGCATAACAAGATCGCTAAACCTATCAAGTCTGTGGTAGAGACTTTGTTCGAGCATTGCATCGGCTGCTAGGTCAGTTAGAGAGGCCTATCCGAGATCCAGCCTTTGGAAATTGTTTGTCCTCTGAATCAAGGAAATACCTCTAAACCGCAAAGCTACAAAGGTACCTGAATCCCCCCTTAGCCTCTACCCCTCTATTGCAAAAGTGTGTGTTTTTTGTTGAATAAACATCCAGAAAAAGGACTAAGTGTCGGAGCTAACATTCTTTAATTCACTCTGCAACGGGACGCCTGTAACGGACACAGTGAGCAGGTGAGGTAAACGGTAAGCCCAACAGAAACCAGCAGCTCCTTCGGGGGTCAGCGTTTATCCTCATGACACATCACAGGAAGCATCTCCATGGTTAACAGAGGACAGAATTAAAATTAGACTTGGGAAATGTAACATTAATAAATCAAGAGGACCAGATAGCTTGCACCCAAGGGTACTTAGGGAACTCAGTCAAGTAATTGCCAGACCATTGTTCCTAATTTTTACTGACAGCCTACTGACTGAAATGGTACCAGCGGATTGGAGAAAAGCCAATGTAGCACTGATATTTAAAAAGGGCCCAAATACATCCCTGGGAATTACAGGCGAGTTAGCCTAACATCCATAGTATGTAAGCTCTTGGAAGGGATGATAAGGGACTATATACAAGATTTTGGTGATGAGAACAGTATCATTAGCAGTAAACAGCATGGATTCATGAAGAATTGTTCTTGCCAAACCAATCTATTAATCTTCTATGAGGAGGTGAGTTGCCGTCTAGATAAAGAAAGGCCCATAGATGTGGTGTATCTGGATTTTGCAAAAGCATTTGACACAGTTCCCCATAAACATTTACTGTACAAAATAAGGTCCCTTGGCATGGACCATAGGGTGAGTACATGGATTGAAAACGGGCTACAAGGGCGAGTTTAGAGGGTGGTGATAAATGGGGAGTACTCAGAATTGTCAGGAGTGGGTAGTGGGGTCCCCCAGGGCTCTTTACTGGGATCAATCCTATTTCATTTGTTCATAAATGACCTGGAGGATGGGTTAAACAGTTCAATCTCTGTATTTGCAGACAATACTAAACTAAGCAGGGCAATAACTTCTCCACAAGATGTGGAAACCTTGCAAAAAGATCTGAACAAATTAATGGGGTGGGCAACTACATGGCAAATGAGGTTTAATGTAGAAAAATGTAAAATAATGTATTTGGGTGGCAAAAATATGAATGCAATCTATACACTGGGGGGAGAACCTCTGGGGGAATCTAGGATGGAAAAGGATCTGGGGGTCCTAGTAGATGATAGGCTCAGCAATGGCATGCAATGACAAGCTGATGCTTACAAAGCAAACAGAATATTGGCATGCATTAAAAAAGAATCAACTGCAGAGATAAAACAATAATTCTCCAGCTCTACATTGTTTCTGGTCTGGCCGCACCTAGAGTATGCTGTCCAGTTCTGGGCACCAGTCCTCAGGAAGGATGTACTGGAAATGGAGCGAGTACAAAGAAGGCCAACAAAGCTAATAAAGGGTCTGGAGGATGTTAGTTATGAGGAAAGGTTACGAGCACTGAACTTATTCTCTCTGGAGAAAAGACACTTGAGAGGGGATATGATTTAAATTTACAAATAACATACCGGTGACCCCACAATAGGGATAAAACCTTTTTGCAAAGGGAGTTTAATAAGACACGTTGCCACTAATTAAAATTAGAACAAAAGAGGTTTAACCTTAAACTATTTAGAGGGTTCTTTACTGTAAGAGTGGCAAGGATGTGGAATTCCCTTCCACAGGAGGTGGTATCAGCGGGGGGCATTGATAGTTTTCAAAAACTATTAGCTAAGCACCTGGACAACCACAACATTCAGGGATAGACAATGTAATACTGACATATAATCACATACATAGGCTGGACTTGATGGACTTGTGTCTTTTTTCAACCTCGCCTACTATGTAGCTATGTAGCTATGTTTGGATCGTTTACACTCTGATCAGAGTTACAAGAAAAGCAAGAACTGAATTTGAAAAGGATACTAATGTTTCTATGAGAATGTTTGAGCCTGACAGTGCTGACTTTGACAGAAACTATGCTGCTGGGCCTTGTTGGATACCCCAAAGGTGCTTGTGGCTACAGGAATTTTGTCATACAAAGTAAAAATGACTGATGATAGAATATTACGAAGGAATGTTGATCAGATCCGAGCAAGACGTGGGGAAATTGTACCTGCTGCTGGTTTTAGTGGTACTGGGATTCCAGTGATGCCAGATCATGGTGAACCATTGTTTGATACAGGTGCTATTCCTCCAGGAAATATTGTTGCAGAGCCAGTTTCTCTCATTCCTTCTGACACAGCACAAGAAGAAGAATTGCACCCAACTGAGGGTCCCAGGGAACTGTCTCAAACAGTGGTCCTTAGGTGTCCAAGGAGAAATATTCACTCTCCCAGTTATCTCAAAGACTTTGAGGTCTAGGGGGAAGGAATGTTATGTATTAGTGTGTTATACTGCTCTCTATCCAGTAGGGGGAAACATTGTAAATATGTTCACTTCTTTATTGTTCTGGTATAGCTATGTATTTTTTGCATCTATGGTTCTTGTATGTCTATGTGGGATTAAGTAAAGAAGTCCTTTGAATGCCTGTCCATGTCTATGGCTCAAATGCGTTTTAAATACACAAAAGACACAGTTCTTCCAAATCCAGGAACTCTACATTAATAGGAGGACAACATTGGCCAGAGTGGATTTTAGATTTCATCCGCCCTATCACGGAAGATCCCTCCAAGGATAAAAATATGTATGCTTTCATCCCTGGTAGCTAAAAATTTCATTCCTATATACCTCTCATTCCCTCTTCTCCGACCCTTATCCTCTCCTATACTCAAGATGTTCTACAAACTTTTAAGTTTTCAATAGCCATTTTTGTGATATGTTGTTAAAAATGTCCTAAGTTAAATACCTTCATTCTGCAGCCCTGATTTTTAACCTCAAGTTTCAACATTATATATTTACAAATACGCAAATCAAATGCAATGTTTGGTGTTATAAGCTGACACACAAAAGGACTGACTGCCTATTGATCTAGCGTTCATCTGTCACAAAAGTCTTTGAATTTGATATGTTTGTAACGTTCACTATGTATGAGCTGTTTACCCATATACAAAATAAAATTTGTTTGGAGTAAAAAAAAAAAAAAAAGGCAGAAGTTAGAAAGAAAAAAATTCAAGGTTTTCCTGTAGCTTTAAAAAGTAATAGTGCAGCGCTAAGAACAACTAGGCTTGTGCAATTCATTTCGTAACGAATCGTAATTCGGCCGAATTTTGCATCTTTCGGACATTCAGATGCATTCGAATGTCCGAATAAAAAAATAACGAATAACAACGAATACGAAAGAAATATAACAAATGGATTCGAATGAATTCGACATGATTTGGTAATTCTTTAACCACTTGCTTACTGGGCACTTAAACCCCCCTCAGTCCCAGACCAATTTTCAGCTTTCAGCGCTGATGCACTTTGAGTGACAATTGCGCGGTCATACAACACTGTACCCAAATGAAATTTTTATCATTTTTTTTCCCACAAATAGAGCTTTCTTTTGGTGGTATTTAGTTACAGCTCGGAGTTTTATTTTTTGCTAAACAAACAAAAAAAGATGCAAAAAAAAAAAAAAAAAAAATCATGTTTTAATAGTTTGTTATAAAATTTTGCAAACGGGTCATTTTTCTCCTTCATTGAAGTGCGCTGATTAGGCGGCACTGATAGGCTGCATTGGTGGGCACTGATGGGCTGCATTGGTGGGCACTGATGGGCTGCATTGGTGGGCACTGATAGGCTGCACTGGTGGGCACTGATAGGCATAGTTAAGGCGGCACTAATAGGCACAGATAAGGCGGCACCGATGGGCACAGATAAGGCGGCACTGATGGGCAAAGATGGGCACAGATAAGATGGCACGGATGGGTGGCACGGATAAGTGGCACGGATGGGTGGCATGGATGGGCACTGATAGGTACCACAGATAGATGGGACTGATGGGCACTGATAGGTGGCACTGATAGGTGGCTCTGATAGGTGGCACTGCTGGGCACTGATGGGCGGCACTGCTGGGCACTGATGGGCGGCACTGCTGGGCACTGATGGGCGGCACTGGGGTGCAGCACCTTTGAGGCAGATTTTGGGTGGCACTGTGGGTGGCACTGCTGGGTGGCACTGTGGGTGGCACTGTGGGCACTGCTGGGTGGCACTGTGGGCACTGCTGGGTGGCACTGTGGGCACTATGGGCACTGCTGGGTGGCACTGACAGGGGGGCACTTACTTTATTTCAGGATGGCACTGCGGGTGGCAGGTGGGCACTGGCAGGGGGCAGGTGTCCGCTGGAATTGCTGGCCGTGATCGGGACTGATGTCCCGAACACGGCCGCCGACGATCGGGACTGATGTCCCGAACACGGCCGCCGACGATCGGCTTTTTTTTTTTCTCCTCGCGCTGTCAGCGCGAGGAGGAATACTAGCCGATTACCGGCTCCGTTTTATCACATGATCAGCTGTCATTGGCTGACAGCTGATCACGTGATAAGGGGTCGGGATCGACCCCTTACACGGATCGGTGATCAGGCGAGTCTCACGGACTCGCCGATCACAGAGCGCGCCGCGCGCGCCCCTCAGGGGGCGCGCAGGCCGCTCGTAACCGGGACGACGTCAATAGACGTAGTCCCGGCAATCTAGGTCCGCGCTAATGCCGTCATTCGGCAATAGCGCGGTACCCAAGTGGTTAAAGATCTAATGAAACAAAAGGTCAGCTCAAAGTAAATCTTATAGTCCAATAAGCTAATTAATTTTTTGCCAGAGGATGGATTACTGGCAAAGTGCATTCCTGAGAACTGAGTGAGAAGGGTTTTCTATTGTATTTGAGCCGAGGAGAAAAGACGTTGTAATTGTGTGTGTTAAACGATTCAATAAACAAACGACTTTCCAAACTACGAATCATTATCACGAATGTCTATACATACATAAATAGCGAATTTCAACCAATACGAACGAATGAATTCGACACTCTACGAATAATAACGAATTATCCCAAAACGTATTAAGGTAACATAACGAATATAACAGAACGAAATGATGCATTTTACGAATGACAACGAACCGAAACTAAACAAAATTTTCCATTGTGCACAAGTCTAAGAACAACAATAAATTGCACACAATGAAAAATGAAAGTTCATATGGAACAGGGCACACAAATTCCCAAAGGGTGTCCGCTTGTGCTTCTACATATATTCATGCAGGTGAAACTGTGCACAGCCTCCATCAAAATAACGCTATCAGCTCACCTTATTACATGTACCCCTGATTTAACAGATGGGTCATATGTACTTTCCCATATAGGGTAAAAACACTTGAGATCCTCACCAATGGCATCAGTACATCTGGGAGCAGACAACCAACAAGGGCCCCAGGGACATGTATAGATCTGATGATCTGATGATCCTCAATAAGTACACCAAAGCTCCAATAAGCATGGTACATACAATAAAAAAAGATATATAGTGTTCTCCGCATAGAACTATTTTATTTAAAAAAACAGAAGTAAAAACTTACAAACATGGCACTGTAACCAGTGCCTGGTATACGAGCGTTCATTTATGACAAATCAGTGATGGCCGCGGGTGACGTCATGTGATTCCTTCCATATGCGTTATTTCGCAAAGGGGCGGGACTTTTTCAGTGGAGTACTGACTTGTAGCTTTAGCTATCTATATCTCTGAAACTGTTGGTCACTTTAAAAGAAAAGTGTCGGTTTTTCCCTGTACACCAAGAACTGAGTAATCAAAGACCACTGATCGCTCATTTTGTGGTCTTCAGCGAGCAGAGAGCCAGTGACAGTCGCAGGCTCTGTGCTCTGCCCCTCCAGTGCTCACTGGAACACTGGGTTGTGGAGGGGGCAGGCATGGATGGCTCAGACTCTCAACTACATGCTTAGAGGGTGAGCCACCTGCTGGTCAGGCATCTGGGTGGAGCCCAACATTAAAGTCTAGATCTCTCCAGAGTCTGGACCGGCTGAGTGACGTCAGCCAACAGTGGGCTTTACTCAGCTTGGCTGAATAAAGGTTGCAGGAGTGCAGAACAAAGTTCAGTCCTGTGACCTACAGGAGAAGTAAACCCAAAAGAGCTTTGGCCCTACTTCTCTTTTAACATTTGATTTGTGGCAATTGTAACTAAAATGTGTTGTAAATTGTAATTGTATATTGCATTTATAATGTTAAAACACATCTATTCAATAGTTCATATAAGTTTATATATTCATATAACTGTTGAAGTTCTTAGTGCCCCTGAGCTAGACAAAATTATATTCTGTTTGCTACAAAATCTCCAAACTAGGCATCACTTACTCTTTTTTTAGTTCAATTTCTTGTAAGAAACAGGAATATCTTTTTCTTTTTAGTTGGTTAATTTTTAAAAATAGAAATCATAGGGTGTGACAGCTCTAGCATGGATGTTTGAATTCATTCATTAATCTTCCAGACTTCACTGGACTTATTCAAAATAGCTATTTTAAAATCAAGAGAATAGAAGTGAATTGCAATAATTTATCTATTTTTCCCTGCATCAAAATTTAAATGTCCAGTGTAAAAAAGCTAAATTGCAAAAACTAATAATTTTAACTCTGCTCAAGTCTGGGGTCATTGTCACTTACATTTACAATACAGTTACATCTTAATCAACACCCGAACAACAGCTTTTTAAAGAAACGACTTTAGTTTTTTAGTCAAGTTTCACATGAAATTGAGGGACACACTATCTGTCTATGTAAGATGTCCTAAAAGGAATAAAAAACATTTTTTTCTTGACTGCAGTTAAATCCGGACATATGTGGTTTTAACGGGGATCAGCCAAATTTCGATCTACCCTGGCGGACTTTCCCTGCTCAATCAGCTCTACAAGCTGAAATGCTGATCAGTATATTCTGACAACAATAGTTTAGCGGGGAGGATTCACCCATCCACATTAAGTGTGTGGATGGGTTTTTTGGCAGTTGTTTTGTACAACCCACTGGTTTAATGAAAATGCTGATTGAATGAAGAAAAAGAGTAATCTATGAGGCTAAGAAATACGACTGGAGCCTAACATAAAAACATTGAGTCTGTCCACTTTTTTTTTTTGTTAACTTTGTTGTCTGCCTATAGATCTATGTTTATCCCAAGCATGCTTGAAGCCATTTACTGTTAATTGTCTCACTACCTCTGCTGGTAGTTTATTTCCAGCATCAACTAACCTTTCAGTAAAATAATACTGTGCCTGCCCCCAGCCCATCACTGGGTAGTGGCAGAGAACCAGAAATTTGAAATGCTCAATTTTCTGAGACTCTCTTAAAGTCTAAGCTCTGCTCTACATAGGATTACACATTTGCATACAGTAGTTAGTCAGATTAAGCATTGAGACCAACCAAGACACAAATAAATATGTGAAAATCACCATTCTCAAATCCCTAGGCATTGAAGCAGGGAAAACACCTTATAAAGCCAATTGATCTAATTTTCCTCAACAGGGAATATAGCTGTTATGAATATTAATGGTCAGTTAGATTTTGTACATTTAGAAACATGTCCATCCTTTTTGAAGCAAACTACAAGGTAGCTAGAAGTAGCTCCTGGTGAAGCCTATTCAACATTTCCTCAGCTTTTACTGTAAAAGAAGCACTTCCATATGCAGAGAAAAAAAAAAGATTAGTAGTTTTTACCACTACTATTCCTTTATACTGGATTTTGAAGTTTAAATGTAGCAATTTTTAGAAATTGGACGAAAGGTTTAGCGCTGGGAAACCCTTTTTGAAAGTGAAATAGTGCATTTTATATATATAGATATATAGATCAGACCAAGGTGAGGGACAAATGAGGAGAAAAGAGGGACAGAGGACAGGGGCTCATAATCAGGGACAGTTGGACCCAATCCAGGAGTCTTCTTCACTCATAAATGATATTCTTGAGTTCCCCAAAACTGTAGCTTTGAGAACCCTATGTGCTATTTACCTATTCTAACACAGTGATAGGGCCTAGTATGGTCACAGTTGCCTATACACTTCTAACACTGTTACACCACACGTTGTTTCACCTAGTTTCTGTTAGTAAGGTGTTGTGGTACCTGTAAGTGTAATTTAGTTTCAGTTTAGTTTTTTGATGCTACTTGTCATTGCTATGGTTACCCTTGAGTTACTGTTAATCATCAGCGAAGCTCAATCTTGTCATCACCGCTAGAGATTACAGTAAAGGCTCAGACTTGCCTTTCACACCACCTACTACCTGCTTGGGATATAAGTTCCTTCTTTTGTCTATGCCTCCTTCTCTGGCCTAGTTTCCTTTTTATTGTTTTTCTTCTCTCTAACTGATCTCTCAAATTTGATTTCTGCTCCGTTTGGCTTCTAGCTAACCATGCTTTGCCCACAGTGACCCTTGTCCACATCCTAGGGGTTTCAAAAGCCACTGTAGATTGTGACTAGGGATGAGCCGAACACCCCCCAGTTCGGTTCGCACCAGAAACTTCGAACGGACCAAAAATTTGTACGAACTTTAGAACCCTATTAAAGTTTATGGGACTCGAACGTTCGTAATCAAAAGTGCTAATATTAAAGGCTAATATGCAAGATATGCAACAGACAACACCAGCAATAAGGGGTATCTTCAGTTGTATACTGTGCTGGAGCCACACAACACCCACTTTAACTCCTTCGGATGCCTGTATTAGAGAACACCAGCAATAAAGGGTAGATACAGGTGTATACTGTGCTGTGCTGGAGGCACACAACACGCACTAACTCCTGCAGATGCCTGTATTAGAGAACACCAGCAAAAAAGTTTAGATATAGGTGTATACTGTGCTGGAGGCACACAACACCCACTAACTCCTGCAGATGCCTGTATTAGAGAACACCAGCAAAAAAGGGTAGATGCAGGTGTATACTGTGCTGGAGGCACACAAAACCCACATTAACTCCTGCAGATGCCTGAGAAAAGAACACTGTCCCTGCCTATCTTGCTCTTTTCCCTGCACGCAGGAACACACTACATACTACCTTATATAGTGTGGGGCGTCTACTAAACCCCCTGAGCTATAATTGGCCACAGCCAACCGCCCTGTGGCCAATTATGTCTCTCCTCGCTGCAGGCGCTGTGATTGGTCAAGCATGCGGGGTCACATTGCATGCTTGGCCAATCATGAGTCAGCAATGCACTGCAATGGCGTAGTGCATTGTGGGCCATTCGTGCCACACAAATTTTGTGTGAACGGTCCACAAAGTTCTGAATTTGCCAAACAGACAAACGCCCGATGTTCGAGTCGAACACCGAGCTCATCCCTAATTGTGACATAGAAATACATTGACAAAGTTTTCATGTATTGGATGTTGTATGTTGTGACTAGGGATGAGTTCAATGTTCAGTCTGAACTCAAGTTTGGCTGTTTGGGCATTTGGGAGACAAATGTCATACTTTTTTGTTGTTGTTTGCATGGGGTTCCCTTTGACATCCATAACAGACACTCATTGTGCATTTAAGGGAGTACCCCATGCAATTTTTGTGTGGGTGTCACGTACCTGGTTGGAGAGCCCAGAATGCAGGGAGCGGCTCCTCGTAAGCTTCTGGCTCGAGAGTCCCTGGAAGTTGAGACAGGGATTCAAGAGTTCGGAGGGCACAAGTGCCAAGCCGGGGTATGCAGCAGCAGAGATCCACGAAGGCCCCGATGGCAGGCGGGGATGCGGTCACAACGTAGGCACAGGTGGATGACTGGAACAGCCGGCAGAGGTCCGTGAGAACAGCAGGCACTGGCTGGAGCAGCGGGTAGCAGTCAGCGGGTACAGCAGGCACTGGCAATCAGGCAGGAACAGCGGGTACAGCAGGCACTGGTGGTCAGGCAGGAACAGCGGGTACAGCAGGCACTGGCAATCAGGCAGGAACAGCGGGTACAGCAGGCACTGGTGGTCAGGCAGGAACAGCGGGTGGCAGCAGACGAGGTCGGGAACAAGCCGGGTCGGTATCAGGCGGGCAGCAGAAGTACACAAGAGAAGGCAGAGACGTAGTCAGGCAGGCAGGAGGTCGGTGGCAGGCAGCAATCAAACGAAGTCAGGAACAGGCCGGGTACAGTAATCAGGAACAAGCAGGAACAGATAGCAGAAGTCACAGGAAACGCTGTAGACAGGACAGCAAGAAGGAACAGAAGCTGATTCCTTAAGTAGCCCTTTGGGCGCCAAGAACGGTCGCACGACGAGTCTGCGTGCCCCCGCGGGTAACCGTGCTCCCGTTCGTGACCCCGCGCACTCGCGTACGCCCGTTCACTTCGTCGCGCACCCGCGTGCGCTCGTTCGTGCCGATGCGCACCCGCGTGCGCCTGTTAGAATCTACATGCACTCGCGTGCGTTCGTTCGCGCTAACGCGCGTCTGAGGATACCGATGAGCTCTCCGTAAAGGAAACCTGCGGGCATCTTTTGAGATCTTTTGAAGGCAAGGATTAGCCTCTTTGCATGTAAGTTAGATTCCGGTTCCCAGGAGTTTTCCTCAGGGCCATACCCCTTCCATTTAACTAGAAACTGAGTCTGATTCTGTCTTCTCCTGCAATCCAGAATGGATTCGACCTCGTATTCAATTTCTCCGTCGATCACCACATGTTCCGGAGGGCTGGCATTCCGATTGGCAAAAGAGTCCGGGACTGTAGGTTTAAGTAGAGAAGCGTGAACGACCGGGTGGATCCGGAATGACTCCGGAAGCTTCAATTCAAATGCCACGTCGTTCAGCTTCCTCACAATAGGGAATGGACCCACAAACTTTGGACCCAGCTTCCTGGATGGACAGGCCAACTTCAGGTTTAGGGTGGACAGCCAGACCTGATCCCCGACCTTGAGATCTTCTCTTCTTATCAAAGACCTCCTTGTTGTATTCCTGTGTCTTAGTCAAAGTCTCTTGTAGGAGTTTATTATTGGTTTCGAAGAAGTTGAGATCTTCCTGTACCGCCGGTACTGAACATTCAGGTAGGTTACTGGATAGAAAAAGCGTGTGAAAGCCAAAATTTGCGAAAAACGGAGATTGCTTGGTGGCGGAATGGATAGAGTTGTTATATGCAAATTCCGCTAGTGGCAAGAGCGATGCCCAGTCATCTTGGGAAAAGGAAGAAAAGCAACGTAGATATTGCTCCAGTGTTTGATTGGTTCTCTCAGTCTGGCCGTTGGTCTGGGGGTGGTAGGCCGAGGAAAATCGAAGCTCAATTTTCAGGGCCCCACAGAGTGCTCTCCAGAACCTAGACGTAAACTGCACCCCCCTATCTGAAGTAATATTAACGGGGATGCCGTGAAGCCTCACAACTTCCCTAATGAAAGTCTTAGCTGTCTCTGCGGCTGAAGGGGTGCCCTTCATAGGCAAAAAGTGGGCCATTTTGGTGAACCTATCAACCACCACAAAGATTGTGGAGTAATCCTCAGAAGGTGGCAACTCCACGATAAAGTCAATGGAGATCATCCTCCATGGTCTATCCGGGACGGGCAGCGGTTTCAGCAGACCCCAAGCCTTTGTTTTACTGCCTTTATTCCGAATAAGACATTCTTCACATGTTCCCGGTGCTCGGCTAAGGAAGAAGAAAAAATCAAGATATCGTCTAGATAAATTATCACAAACAAATCAAGGTAATCTCTGAAGATATCGTTTACGAAGTGTTGGAATGTGGCAGGGGCATTGCACAAACCAAAAGGGCATAACTAAATATTCGAAGTGCCCAAAACGAGTACGGAAGGCAGTCTTCCATTCATCGCCCCTACGTATGCGGACAAGGTTGTAGGCACCCCGAAGGTCCAGTTTAGAGAATACTTCGGCTGACCCCAGTCTCTGAAATAGTTCGGGCACTAATGGTAGGGGATAGCGATTCTTTATTGTGACCTTGTTAAGTGCCCGGTAGTCCACACATGGGCGTAAGGAGTGATCCTTTTTCTCGACGAAGAAGATCCCCGCGCCTACCGGGGAGGTGGAAGGTCGGATGAAACCCTTCTCCAAGTTATCGTCCAAATAGGTTTTCAGGGTCCCCAATTCAGTCTCAGATAAGGGGAAAATTCTTCCGAAGGGAATCTCTGCCCCAGGGAGCAACTCGATAGGGCAGTCATAAGGCCTATGTGGGGGTAGGGTCTCAACGCCCTTCTTGCTAAATACGTCCAAAAAGTTATGGTAGTCCTTGGGCACAGCCTGTCGGACCTCAGCGTCCGTTTCTAAACAAAGCAGCGAAGAAAAGTCCTTGTTGTCAACTGGGAAACAGTGCTGAAGACAGTAGGCAGAAGGGAACTCTATTCCTCCGGTGGACCAATTGATGTGTGGATTGTGGGCCTTCAACCAGGGCATGCCGAGTATAACGGGGAAGAGAGGAGACTTAATGATATCCAGACACAGAAGCTCCTGGTGAGTTCCAGCAACGATGGCAAGCAGTGGGGACGTCTCCTGGGTCACTGGACCTGACTTAAGGATGGAACCATCGGCCAGATATATCGAAAGTCCTTTTACCCTAGGCCGAAGAGGGATGTCATTACTTAAGGCAAAGGACAAATCCATGAAGCCACTGCAAGCCCCAGAATCAATAATTGCGCTGGTTTTGACAGTCCTTCCTGAGAGCTGCAAAAGAAGAGGCACAGCCAGATGAGAGGTGTTACTAAGCAAGGCAGGGGAGGAAACAGGAGGAAGGAGAAGGCACTTACGCAATTTGGCAGGGCAAGTGCGAACATAATGTCCCGGTTCTCCGCAGTAAAGACAAAGATTGCCGGTCCGGCGGCGTTGGCGTTCCTCAGGCGTCAAAGATGGACGAAGTAGCCCCAGCTGCATGGGCTCAGAAGAATCTGGAGTAACAGGAGCAGAAGGAACCGGAGGGTTGGAACTTGGGACACGTGGCAACATCCAGACAGGGCGAGAAGTTGTGGAAGAACGCTCCAGGCGGCGTTCTCTTAGGCGTCTATCTATCTGGACAGAGAGGTCTATGAGTGCTTCTAGAGTTTCAGGGATGCCCACTCGAGCCAGTTCGTCTTTTAACGATTCAGAGAGGCCCATGCAAAACTGGTAGCGGAGGGCTGAGTTATTCCAGTCCATGTCGGAGCTCCAGCGTCTGAACTCAGACACATAATCTTCCACGGGCTTGCGGCCTTGTTGGAGCGCATGCAGGGCTGCTTCTGCGGTGGCAGCAAGCTGAGGGTCCTCGTATAGCCGAGACATCGCTTGGAAGAAGGCATTCAGAGTATCCAGAGAGGGGTCCTTCCGCTCCAGGAGACGATGCGCCCAGGCCTGGGGTTCGTCTGTCAGTAGAGAAATGACGAACCCCACTTTGGTTGCCTCGAGAGAGAAAGTTCGGGTTGTAGAGCAAAAAAGAGTTCGCAGGAGTTGCGAAAGGCCCTGAATTTATTCCGGTTGCCGGAGAACCGTTCTGGAGTGGGGACCCTAGGTTCAGGCGGCATCATTACCACTGAAGGTGGAGCAGAGGGTCCGGAGACAGCTGGTGCTGAAGCAGATAGGGCCTGGACCTGTTCCTCCAGTCGGCCGTAACCTTCCTGCAAGTTCTTCAGGGCTTGGGTAAGGCCGGCTAAGTGGCGGCACAGCTCGTCCATAGGGGAGGCTCCCTGCGTGGGCTCGGTCATGGCTGTCCTGTACTGTCACGTACCTGGTTGGAGAGCCCATAATGCAGGGAGCGGCTCCTCGTAAGCCTCCGGCTCGAGAGTCCCTGGAAGTGGAGACAGGGATTCAAGAGTTCGGAGGGCACAAGTGCCAAGCCGGGGTATGCAGCAGCAGAGATCCACGAAGGCCCCGATGGCAGGCGGGGATGCGGTCACAACGTAGGCACAGGTGAATGACTGGAACAGCCGGCAGAGGTCCGTGAGAACAGCAGGCACTGGCTGGAGCAGCGGGTAGCAGTCAGCGGGTACAGCAGGCACTGGCAATCAGGCAGGAACAGCGGGTACAGCAGGCACTGGTGGTCAGGCAGGAACAGCGGGTACAGCAGGCACTGGCAATCAGGCAGGAACAGCGGGTGGCAGCAGACGAGGTCGGGAACAAGCTGGGTCGGTATCAGGCGGGCAGCAGAAGTACACAAGAGAAGGCAGAGACGTAGTCAGGCAGGCAGGAGGTCGGTGGCAGGCAGCAATCAAACAAAGTCAGGAACAGGCCGGGTACGGTAATCAGGAACAAGCAGGAACAGATAGCAGAAGTCACAGGAAACGCTGTAGACAGGACAGCAAGAAGGAACAGAAGCTGATTCCTTAAGTAGCCCTTTGGGCGCCAAGAACGGTCACACGACGAGTCTGCGTGCCCCCGCGGGTAACCGTGCTCCCGTTCGTGACCCCGCGCACCCGCGTACGCCCGTTCACTTCGTCGCGCACCCGCGTGCGCTCGTTCGTGCCGACGCGCACCCGCGTGCGCCTGTTAGAATCTACATGCACTCGCGTGCGTTCGTTCGCGCTAACGCGCGTCTGAGGATACCGACGAGCTCTCCGTAAAGGAAACCTGTGGGCAGGTTTCCTATGTACGACTGGAACGACAGATCGACCGTGACAGTGGGTCCCCTAGTAACATCTATACCAAATCTCCATTTAGGATAAAAGTCTGGTTTAGATTTAAGAAATCCCCAGTTGCTTTGTTTACAAAAGGTGGTAAGCGGAATTTGTAATTTACTGGTAGTTTAACACTGTTAGATAGGATTGATAATGTATAGTAAGAACTGAGACAGGGCTAGGTTTTGTTTTGTTGACGTTTCATTTGTTTTTTTCTTTGAAGCACTGTAAGGCACCTGTACCTAACCTGTACACTATTATGCCTTGTACACACGGTGGGACATTCCGACCACAAAATCCATCAGATTTTTTCCGATGGATTTTGTCCGAAATTGGTGTTGCATACACATGGTCAGACAAAGTTGTCGGAAAATCCAATAGTTCGGGACGTGGTGATGTTTGTTGCATATGACGGGATTATGTAGAGGCTAGTAGGTCCTTTGGTCTCGTAATTTGATCAGAGGATGCGTGGCACTTTGTCCATCGGAATTCTCTACAAATGATTGGAAAAATTTCAATCGGATTTTTTTGTCGGAAAATTTTAGATCCTGCTCTCAAATTTTTTCCGTCTGAATTTCCGACAGAAAAATTCAGATAGAGCCCACACACGATCTGATTTTCTGACAATATAATTCGATCGGACCTTTTCCATCTGAATTTCCGGCCGTGTGTACAGGGCATAAGACTGGTATATGTAAAACAAAGGTTGCTCACCCCAGGGAACATTACACCCACTACTTACCCCCAGCCCACAGGATGTACTTACTTTTTCACATGACAATATTGTGGGAGATTAGCATAAATGCATTGCTGAACAGGTGTAGATCATAACATCCCAGGTGTATTTGTTTTTTATCTGCAAAGCAAAATCCACCCACACTAAGGTACATAAGGTGAACTAGACAGGGATCTGCTCTCCTGTGTTTCCCATATTCTGTCTACTTCTGCAAACGTTTTACTGAGTACCAGAACCTGGGAATCTGATCTACACATTTTCCTATGATTTTCTTAGTTAACAATGATGCAAGTACAAAAAAATACCTATTGCTCCTGCCAGAAATTCAGCAAGCGTGTACCTTCCTTTGTACTCGGCCCCTGCTGCACTAAATTTAAACTGTGGTATCAGCTCTACCCTGTTCACTTCTTTGGACTACAGACTGCCTCCTTCTATGTTATGGAGCAGAGGGGTAACTGTAGGAGCTGCAATTGCAACACAACCCTATGCTTCGGGGGGGGGGGGGGGGATTGAAGCTCCCCCCTGTCATATTTGGTTCAACACCTGGATAGGAGGGTTAGCAGTGGCAGCATGTAGAGTAACCACTGCCCTCCATTTTCCTCCTGCAGCCTCTGAAAGACAGCCTCTCCTCTGCTCTCTCCCACTGGCAGACAGCAGCTGCAGGAGGAAAATGGAGGGGATTGGTTACTCTATATGAGGGGTAGGCAGCCTTTGAGAGATGGAGATCTATTTGAACAACACTGGTGAAGTCAAAATCCCCGGGCACACTGTCCTATTGTTAGGGCAGGTTAACACCAGAAAGTAGTACCAGAAAGGCATGTTCCATCTGTGTTTCCTGCACAGAGTTCGAAACACACTGTCTTTGTGAGTTACTGCAGGTGATAATACATTTTAACCCCAAACATAGATCGCCAACGCAATGTTACCTGACACAAGATCGCTGGGTACAGCAGTATCATGCAATTTGGCATAGTGCATTTTTGAAAGTAGGGCATGCACTACTTTTTGTACAGTTTGATGCAATATGCAGCCAGGGCCAGGTTTACATCTCAGGAGAATTTAAAAAAAGACAGTAAGTCTGACCTTTTTTTCTTCATAACATATTTTTACTCAGAACAAAAGTAAAATAAGTATTACAAGAGAGTGTAAAGTTTAAGAGTGAGTTATAAAGACAATGCAAGGTTCACCAATGCATTCCTGAACTATTCTGCTTCCTGTTCTCCTCTGTTCACTGATGATGATGACAGCAACAGCAGAGGAGGTGGGGGGGAGACTGGGACATAGAAGGCATGGCTGAGGAGGTTGGAGGCTGAATGGAAAGTGAAGGACCGACAACTAGAAGGCAGAGGTCATCGGCACAGGAAAATTTTTGCGGTCTACCAGTCACCTGCCCGCTGTCAACAGGTAGATCGCAATAGATGTATTGCAGACACCCACTCTATATGATGCTGCCACCACTCCTCCTATCCAGATTTCTTGTTTCCTACTGCCCCTGGGCTCCTGTGTGCTTCCGTGGTCCCTCCTCCCCCCGCAGCACTTCCGGCTTCCACCTCCTCTCTCCTCTCTCCCACCGGCTGCTGTGGGGAAAGCTTTCGGGATGGAGAGCAGGGGAAAGTGCCAGAAAATATGTCATTCACTGGCCTTTTCCTTTTCTGAATCCACACAGTGAGGGATCGGTACCAATCACTCCTTTGTCCATTCATAACTGAGGCATAGTAAACTGGGTTTTCAATGCTTAAGTTTGTGAATGAACAGGAAGTCCTGTACAGAGCTATTCCTGTCCATTCCATCTGTGCAGGTCAATCTCCTTTCTCTATCTCAAAAGCGAAACATCAGAGGTCTGTTTAGACCCCTGCTAATTCACCAAAGCCCCCCAGGGGGCTCCTACATTTTTTAAAGAAAATAAACATGGAAAAAATAATAAAATAACATTTTAAAAAAATAATCAAAAAAAGAAAATAACAAAACGAAAAAAATCTACTGAACTACATCCACTGCCCTACTGACCAGTACCATTGACATACTGACACCGTCCACTGCTTTACTGACTGACATCATTCCCAGTTCTACTGACACCAGTGGTGGAACCACCAGGGTCCCAAAGGTCACTCTTGTGACTATGCTCTGATATCCTGCAATGGTGGGGGGGTCCAAGACTGCAGAACATGTGAAAGGATCTCGCCATTGGACCATAATAAAGGGCCCAGCAATTAGAGTAAAGGGCCCCAGGCTGGGTGGGAAGGATTTTCATGATTTCTTGCACTGGGGCCCTGAAGGTTCCAGTTACATCTCCGTTATGGAAATGAAGAAAGGGGGGTGGCTCCAAGAAGCCATAAAACATTTTCTATCATAGTGTGACAACACCCCTTTTCTATAGGTAAAGTACTGTGAGTGAACACAGTGTTTTATTGGAAGTATCACCAAATGAAAAAAATAAAAAAAATAAAAGCCTAACAACTAAATAGAAAGCAAATGCAGCCATTAAAGCCAATGATTGGTAAGCTGCTATACATTTGATTTTTGTTATTGAGTTTTGCTACACTTTAACTCAGTATTTTTTTTATTTTTTGGGGGTTTAGCTCGGTACGAGAATGTCTCTTATAAAGAGAGCTCAATTAGCCTTTCCTTTAAACTGAGGTCCACTGTTTTTCTTAGTAATGAAATAACTCTTGTCTGAACTCTTTCAGGCTTCCTCCTTTTTGTGAACAGATACCCAGAATTAAACTGCATATTCAAGATGGGGCAGTGCTACCATTTTTTTTCATCAGAGCAGAATTATACCAATGTCTCTTGATACACAAGAAGTCCTCAATTCTTTTCCATCAGCAGTTAACCCTATTTACCCCCATTGTATGTTACATTTCTATTTGTAGTCCCCAAATATAGAACATTATATTTATCCACAAAGAAGGTAATTTACCATGCAGTCTCCATATTACCTAATGTATCTAGGTCACCTTATAAATTGCAGATATCTTCCACGGATTGTATTACACTATATAGCTTTGTGTTAGCTAGCTGACCTAAGCAACATTTTCATGTCAAATTTTGTGGTAAAAGGTTATAATAAGAAAATACTTAAAAAGATCAAAATTGAAAGAAGTCAGGAAAATGTTGGTTAGATCTGCTAGAACTAAAAAGAACTAACAGCACATTCCTGCAGAATAAGGTGTATGACCAATTATTCAAAGAAAAGTACTTTTCTCCTATCAAACAGACAGGATGATTCAAGATCCAATTCGTAATAATGACATGAGCATAAAAAATATTCAGACATTTTCACAAGTGTGGTATCTTTCTATGCCTTTTATTCATTGCTGTAATGCAATAAAAACAAAAAACATGATTCCATTTCTTATCTACATTTGGGAATGTATATTGCATTACTGATTATTACCCTTGTAACAAAAAATGTTTGTATGGAAAACATTTTTGGGAATGCTTAGATTCACATCAACCAAAATAAATTTGTGCACATTTTTACACATGCAATATAATGACCCAAACCTATGCAACACAATGTGTAAATGTGACAAAATTAAAAGTTTTTTTTTTATATGTGTTTTTAATTGGATTGAGCAGAGCAGCATGTTGGACTGTTGTATATAACTGGACATGTGACCCCTGATGACGTAAGATGTTGCTGATGAAACGCATTGGGTATTCCTTTTGAGAGCAATTTTATATATTTGTTTCATTAAAATGTGAATTACTACACCATGAGAGGTTCCTTCACCTTTTCCCTTTACAAGTGAGATATATGCAGTCTCTTAAAGGCGCAGGAACATTATTTAATATATGGTGGTGTCCAGTTGTCCACATGCATGGAAAGTTAGAGTGGATGGAGCAGTAAGCTGACAGAGAAATCCTGGCAGTGAGCATGGGAGGAGGTATCAAGGGAGCTAGTGAGCAGGAGGACTTGGGAGAAGCAGAGAGGATGATTTAGGTGTTATCTGCAGATGAGGTTGGTGATGTAGCTGGGGGCGATATTGTGGATGGCCTTGTATGTTGTGGTTAGTATTTTTAATTTTATACGGTGGGGTAGGGGAAGCAAGTGAGGGGATTGGCAAAGAGGAGCAGTCATTAATCGGTTAGTAAGGTGTAGTAGTTTAGCAGCAGCAGCAATCATAATAGACTGAAGGGGGGTAGCCTGTGTAAGGATAGGCCAGTGAGGAGAGAGTTGCAGTATTCGAGGTGGGAAATAACCAAGGAGTGAATAAGTTGTTTTGTAGTGTCCTTAGTCAGGAAGGGGCGAATTCTGGAAATGTTGCAGAGGGTAAGGTGGCAGGATGTAGCCAGTGATTGGATATGGGGGCTAAGGAAGAGGTCAGAGACCAGGATTGCGCCTTGGAGGCTGGGGAGGGACCAATAGTTGTGCAGTTGATCTTAATGGTAAAGTCATGGGTAGGGGATTGGGGAAATATTACAAGCTCAGTTTTAGAAAGATTGAGCTTGAGGAAGTGGTATGACATCCATACTGATATGTCACTCATTAAGTTTGTGATATGTGAGGAGATTATGGGGGTAAATTGAGGAGTGTAGCAATAGAACTGGGTGTCATCAGCATGAAGGTGGTATTAGAAGCCATGGGAGGTTGTAAACTGGCCCAGGGGAGAGGTATATAGAACGAACAGAAGGAGCCCAAGGACTAAGCCTTGGGGTACACCAACAGAAAGAGGAGCAGAGGAAATGGTGTTGTGTGTGACACTGAAAGTGTGAAAATGTGAAAAATCAAAAGTGCTAATTTTAAGGGTTAATATGCAAGTTATTTTCATAAAAAGTGTTTGGGGACCTGGGTCCTGCTCCAGGGGACATGTATCAATGAAAAAAAAAAGTTTTAAAAACTGACATTTTTTCGAAAGCAGTGATCTTAAAATGCTTAGGGGGACACCCACGCAATTTTTTTGGGGGGGTTTAGAGGGGGAGTTGGGAGATTTCCAATTTTTGGCAATAGCCAAGCCTGTTGCGATAAATACATGGGAGATGATTGCGCGTGAAGAACGTGGCCATAGTTCCATGTCTAGGCCTAATAGTACCATTTGCGGTGTTAGGAGTACAGGATCCAGTAGAGCATAGTCCACAATGTGGTGAGGATTGAGCAGTCCCATCATATGTGGAGTGGGGTTCCTGGGGATCCACAGTTTCTCCAGCAGAGATTAGTTGAATTTGGGTAGATCCGTGAAAGTTTAGATGGTGTGAGGTACCAGTTGTGAAATAACTTTTGGACAGTTTCCCAGTGGAGGAGAATGTAATGAGCGATGTCACTGTTGGGAAGTGTAGGAACATTGTAGTTTTTGCTCCCATTGTAGCATCGTTGTTGACTTAGAAGTGTGGCTGGTGCCCGTAAGAATTTTATACCAAAAGGAGATTCCACGTTGTCCAGGTGTTTTGAGGTTGAAGAATGCGATTATATGCCATGGTAGTAGGTTATAAGTCCATTGTACCTTAGAGAGGATAGATCGCGTCCTGAGGTATTTGAAAAAATGTTTGTGTTCAATGTGGTAATTGGTTTGTAGTTTTTGGAAGGACATGAGAATGGGGCCTTGATATAGGATTCCAAGGTTGGAGATGCCTTTGCTGATCCAGTCAGAGATGTTGATGTCAGAAGTGAGAATGTGGAGGGCTTAAAATAGTATTCGGTTGAGTAGACATAGTGGTGTACCTTGAAAGGATTTTATGGTGGATTTTCATATCCTGATGGTAGCGTTAATAGTGTCATGGTATGAGTGACTTCCTGGATATTGCAGAAGAAGGGCGCAGAGAGTTAGTTTGGGACATTGGATGGGACATTAGTGCTGCTTTTTCTGTTTGAGGCCAGGTGGTTTGTTGCATAGGGTTCTACCAGATTCTGGCTTGATCAAGTATGGTTGCTTTGTAATAGGTTATTAAATCCGGTGCTTCCATCCCTCCTGATGTGACTGGATTGCACAGAGTGCTGCCCTTGAGACGGGATCGTTTTTCACCCCATATGAAGGTTGTGATGATAGATTGTAGCTGCAGCAGCTGTTGTTTGAGAAAGGGTATCAGCAGAGTCTGGAATGTATATAAGGCATGGGGTAGAAGATACATTTTACCGGGAGCAATTCTTCCTGCCTAGTGGTGTGTCGGAGGTCTTGCACAGTTTTCTTGAGCTTGGTTACAAGATTATGAAAGTTGGTGGAGCGTAAGTGGGTTGAGGGTACAGTTCATTGTATGCCCAGGTAGTGAGTATGGAATTGGGGGCCCATGAGAAAGATTGTGGTTGGTAATATCAGTTTCAGTGCATTGGTCTAGTCCTATACCGAGCATGCTGGATTTGGAAAAGTTGATTTTATATAGTGAGGGCTTGCTGAATGTGTCTAAATTGTGATAAAGAGCAGGGAGTGAATTGGTGGAGTCAGTCAGGGAAATTATGACATCGTCAGCGTACAGGCCTATCTTGTGATTTTCATCTATATCCCAGAAATAAGTGGATTGTGTCTAATTGCTTGGGCCAGGGGTTCCATGACAAGGGTGAAAATCAAGGGTGAGAGTGAGCACCCTTGACATGTCCCATTAGAGATGTGAAAGGGGTCAGAAAGTAGTCTGGAGGTCATTACTCTAGGGCTGGGTGAGGACTAGAGGGAGAGCATAGCTTGTTGAATGGTCCCTGAGAAGCCAAATTTCTGAAGGACTGCCTGTAGGTAGGACCAGTCTAATCTATCGAACGTCTTCTCTGCATCAAGAGAGATGAGCAGAGAAGGCGTTCGATGGTGTTGCACCCATTGTATCAGGTCTATGAACCTATGGGTACCGTCTGATGCTTGTCTGCCAGCCACAAAGCCCACTTGGTCAATATGCACAAGTTGTGGGATGATGTGTGAAAGACGCATGGCCAAGATTTTGGCATATAGCTTGGTGTCTGTGTTTAGCAGGGATATAAGAATGTTTTGTAGTACTCATTGCAGGGCCTACTCATCAGGGCCTGGGGCTTTATTAAGTGGTAAGGTGACAATGGCTGACTCCACTTTCATGAGGGAGAACAGGGTGGATAGTTGGTGTAGTTGGTCTTGTGAAAGTGAGGGTAGACGCATGTCTTTAAGGAAGTAAGTAATGTCGGTAGAGGAGGATGGTGGAGCAAGGTTGGAGCTGGTAAGGTTGTATAATTTAGAGTAGTAAAGACTAAATTGGTCCGCAATGTCCTTAGGGTTGGTGTGTTTTATGCCGCGGTGGTCCGTAAGGTACGGTATTTTAGCTTGTATGATTTTGCGTTTAAGTTATCTAGCTAGGTATGCCCCAGGTTTGTTGTGTTTGGAGTAGGATTGCAGTCGAAGACATTTAAGGTGGAAATCAAGGTTTGCATGTAGGTGGTCACTGAGGGCCTGTCTAGCTGTGTGCAGTTCAGAGCTGAGTAGAGGGGAAGGTTGAGGTTTGTTTTATGAGTTTTTTTTTTTCACATGGGCTCCCAACTTAATCAGGAGGCCTCTTATGCAAGCCATATGGGCGTTCCATAGTGTGGTGGGGCTGTCTACTGATCCGGGGTTGGTTGTAAAGTACTGTTGCAGCTCGGATAAGATCTGTTTTTGATATAAGGGACTTGTGATAGGTGTTGAGCCTCCAAGTGGTGAAGTTTTTGTTAGTAGGTGGGGGAAATAGTCTAATTGATATGGGTCCGTGGTCAGACCACGTAATAAGTCCAATTTTAGAGTCCTGTACCATTTGCAGGGTATATTTGTCAGTAAAAATGAGATCTATCTGAGAGTAAGTGTCTTGTGTGTGTGAGAACAAGGTGTAATCTCTTTCAGTACTGTGGAGGCATCTCCAGGGGTCGTATAAATCTTCAGAGTGGAGTAGGGATGAGAGTGAGGTAGAACGTTTACGAGCAGGATTAGAAGTGTCTAGTGAGGCATCAACAATTTGGTTGAAGTCACCGCAGATAACTAAGGGGCCCTGTAAAGGTTCCAGCTTCTTTAGTATTGGCTTGTAGAAGCGGTGTTGTTTGGTGTTAGGGGTGTAAATGTTAGGCCGCGTACACACGGGCGGACTGTATGGCCTACTTAGTCCGTTGAAACACATTTCAGCGGACAGTCCGCTCGTGTGTGGGCTTCAGCAGACTTTTTCAGCGTGCAGTCTGGCGTACTAAGTATTTCGGATTTTTCGAAATTCTGTCCGTCGTACTTTGGTTTCAGCGGACAATCCGCTCGTCAGTAGGCTAGTTCGACGGACTAAGAATGGCGCATGCTCAGAAAGGATTTACACGGCGGAAGGTTGCATTGCTGTGTATTGGACTTCCTATTTCTAGTCCCGTCGTACGTGCTGTAGACGTCATCGCGCAAGCTTTCGACGGACTGTTTGTGCATCCGTGTGGTGATGTCCGTTCATTCGAAAGTATAACGGACTGTCCGTCGGATTGTATGACGGACTAAGTAGGCCATACAGTCCGCCCGTGTGTACGCGGCCTTAGTGATGGTGACGATATGATTATTGATAGTGGCTTTCAAGATTATGAATCTACTTTCAGGGTCTATGTCAGTGTGAAGCGGCTGGAGTGAGACTGCGGAGCATATAGCAATCATAACTCCTGCTTTTTTTTTTTTTTTGCGGAGTTGGCAAAGTAATAGGATACTGTTTATGGGAGCAGGAGGGGGGTTTGCTGGAGGCAAAGTGAGTTTCCTGTACACACAGTATTTCAAGTGAGGGCTAAAGCCTCGTACCATAGTACATTTCTTTTGTAAGGGGAGTTTAAGCCTTTGGAAAGTGACTAGTGGGGGGGGGGGGGTATAGGATTACCTCTGTTAATATTGCACAGCAGTATTTATAGGTGGGGGTAGACCAGTGATGGTGTTCTACAATAGGCAAAATGTAGCCAATGATTTAAGGCAACCAAGTGAACATTGTTGTAATAAGAACGAGCTATGAAAAACAAAGGTAGAATTATCAACGTAAAGGATATAAACAAGAAACAACAGAAGAGTTTCAAAGTGCGTGGCACTTTCCTTTCACTGGGGGAAGAGTGAAGAGCATAACAGGTGGTGCTATTGGGGACTTCGTTAAAGTGTGCGATTGCAGAATCTGAATATTTCCATTGGAATGTTTCCAATGTGCACCCGGTGATCGGTGCTAGAGGGGATGGAGGAAGTCTTTACTTGCAAGTGGTATTAGGAGCATAACGCTTGGGATCCTGGGTGAAGTTTGAGAGCATTTGGAGTAGGGGGTCAGGTGGAGGTGAGGAGATTAGGCCTGTCAGGAAAGGTTTGCTGGGATCAACAGTTCCACGCGGGTGTGTGTGTGCGTGCCTGTGAGTGTGCACGCGTGTGTGTGCACACGGGGCGCATGGTTGCTGGCACCAGAAGTGCTACTTGATCTACAGCCTTCCCTGAGAGATTCCTTTGTTCCTGATCTGTTCCTGAAATTACCGGCTTACCTTGTGACTAGGGATGAGCTTCGTGTTCGAGTCGAACGTACGTTCGACTCGAACATTGGCTGTTCGGCCGTTCGGCGAATTCCGAACGTTTGGGCCGTTCGCGTCAAAATTCGAGTGACGCGCGCGCGGACCACAATGCACTGCGGTGGCGCAGTGCATTGCTGCCCCATGATTGGCCAAGCATGCACTGTGACCCCGCATGCTTGGCCAATCGCAGCGCCGGCAGCGAGGAGAGCCATGATTGGCCACAGGCATCCTGCCTGTGGCCAATCATAGCTCAGGCTGTGTAGTGCACGCCCCACACTATATAAGGCCGCCTTTGAGGCGGCCTCGTGTAGTGTGTTAGTTAGCATCTGAAGCAGTGGGTGTTCTGTGTACCTTCAACACAGTTACACACCAATCGTTTTTGGCTGATTTCCTATCTTGCTGCTGTGTAGTGGTTGTTGTCTGTGCCCTGACTGCAGTATACACCACTATATTCACCTCACCTATATAGCTAATGATCTAGCTTTAACCACTTAACAACTGCCCATTGCCGATTAACGGCTTCAGGGCGGTTGTTTAACTCTGAGAGGCTGTTAATTAACGGCCTCCCAGAATTCTGCTCTCGCGCGCCCCCTGGGGCGCGCACTCGAGAGCATCCGTGACCGCCGGGTCCACAGGACCCGGCGCATCACGGATCACGGTAAACGGCCGCTCATAGCGGCCGTTTAACACGTGATCGCTCCGTCAAATGACGGAGTGATCACTTGTAAACAAACCGGCGTCAGGTTATGACGTTGGTTCCTCCCTCCCCTCTCTGTACCGATCGGTACAGCGGAGGGGAAAGAGATCGGTGTCAGCAGCGATGTGGGCTGCATCTGCAGTGCCCACATCGCTGCTCACCGAATTTAACCCCTCAATTCCCTGCCAATACTCTGCAATACCAGTGCATACTCTGCAGTACCCTGCCATTACTCTGCAGTACCCCGCCATTACTCTGCAGTACCCCGCCATTACTCTGCAGTGCAGTACCCTGCCATTACTCTGCAGTACCCTGCCATTACTCTGCAGTACCCCCCATTACTCTGCAGTACCCTGCCATTACTCTGCAGTACCCTCCATTACTCTGCAGTAACCCCCATTACTCTGCAGTAACCCCCATTACTCTGCAGTACCCCCAATACTCTGCAGTACTCGCCATTACTCTGCAGTACCCGCCATTACTCTGCAGTACCCCCAATACTCTGCAGTACCCTGCCATTACTCTGTAGTACCCCCCAATACTCTGCAATACCCTGCTATTACTCTGTAGTACCCCGCCAATACCTCGCCAATACTCTGTAATACCCTGCCATAAATTGCCATACCCAGCCATACTCGGAGATACCCAGCCATACTCGGTGATACCCTGAAATACCCAGCCATAGACGCCCCCACCCCTCACCACCCTCCGGTGCTTCTACCAACTCGCCAGTACGATCAAAGCCAGAATATTTTTTTTATTTTTTATTTCAGGCTTCCCAGCCTAGAGGTGAGATGTGGGGTCATATTGACCCCCCAGATTTCACTGTAAAGAGGACCTGTCACCCCATATTCCTATTACAAGGGATGTTTACATTTCTTGTAATAGGAATAAAAGTGATCAAAAATATATTTTTGGGGAAAAAAATGTCAAACTAAAATAAATAAAGTAAAATGAACAATAAAAAAATAAAATAAAAATTAAAGCGCCCATGTCCCCATGTGCTCGCATGTGCCACACATGTGAGGTATCGCCGAGAATGTTAGAGCGAGAGCAATAATTCTAGTCCTAGACCTCCTCTGCAACTCAAAACATGTAACCAGTAAAAAAAAATTTAAAGCGTCGCCTATGGGGATTTTTTAAGTAGCGACGTTTGGCGCCATTCCAGGGGCATGTGCAATTTTGAAGAGTGACATGTTTGATATCTATTTACTCAGCATAACTTCATCTTTCACTTTATGCAAACATTGGGCTAACTTTACTGGGTTTTTTTTTTGTTTGTTTTTTAAGCACAAAACTGTTTTTTCCCCCAAAAAAACGCAAAAATTTGCAACGACCACCATTGTATTCTCCAGGGTCTTTGCTAAAAAAAAAATATATATATATATATATAATGTTTTGGGGTTCTCTGTAATTTTCTAGCAAATAAATGATGATTTTTACATGTAGGAGAGAAATGTCAGAATTGGCCTGGGTGCTCCAGAACGCCTGATGGCGCTCCCTGCATGTTGGGCCTCTGTATGTGGCCACGCTGTGTAAAAGTCTCACACATGTGGTATCGCCGTACTCGGGAGTAATAGCAGAATGTGTTTTGGGGTGTAATTTGTGGTATGCATATGCTGTGTGTGTGAAATAACCTGATAATATGACAATTTTGTGAAAAAAAAAAAAAGGAAATAGGCCGTCAGTACTTCAGGTGTGATCAATTTTCAGATATTGGCACCATAGCTTGTGGACTCTATAACTTTCACAAAGACCAAATAATATCCACCAATTTGTACTTATTTTTACCAAAGATATGTAGTAGTATGAATTTTGGCCAAAATTTATGAAGAAAAAATGACTAATCTGCTAAATTTTATAACAGAAACGAAGAAAAATTCATTTTTTCGCAGAATTTTCGGTCTTTTTTCTTTTATAGCACAAAAAATAAAAAACTGAGAGGTGATTAAATACCACCTAAAGAAAGCTCTATTTGTGTGAAAAAAGGACAAACATTTCCTATAGGTCCAGTGTTGCATGACTGAGTAATTGTCATTCAAAATGTGAGGGCACCGAAAGCTGAAAATTGGTCTGGTTATTAAGGGTGTTTAAGTGCCCAGTGGTCAAGTGGTTAATAATAGAGCTTGCAGTCAGTAGTGTTAGGAGATAGTGCGTGCTGTCTGCGTGCTCTGTACCCAGTACATACCGCTATAATATAGGGCAGGCCCCTACTTTCAAACATCCAACTTACAAACATCTCCTACTTGCAAACGCAAGGAGACAGCAGCAAGTGAGATGAAAAAAGATGGACGACAAAACAAATTATACAGGGGTGATAACCCTTCCCTATGTTTTCCAAAAAGCTTAAAAATAGTTTGTTTGACTGGAGCTACACTTTAAAAATCCGCTGATGAAGTCCCGCCTACTCTCTGGGACGCAACGCGTACGGACCACGTGACCTGCGTCGTGACGTCATCCGCCAGCTGACACACTGATCCATGCATGGTACTTTTTATCTGAGCACTCAGCACTGGAGATCAGTGCTTCTAAATGTGAGTGGTATTTGTTTTTATTTATTTGTTTAATAAATTTACATCAACGGAGAGCACTAGATTTGCCTGTTCTTTTTTATATGATATCACATTGATCTGATGATACGGAGGAGAACCTTACCTGGAAATGCTTCCGCTTGGTCTGCTGTAATCTTATGATCTACCCTTGATGGGAACATGCGTTTTTGACCTATCTGATTTATCAGAGGTCCACTTGTTGAGGTGAGAGTTCAACTTGCTCAATGGTGAAGGGATCACTTCGTCACTTGATTTATTGATTGAAGATTTATTACACAAGTGGACTCTTTCTGAATATTTCTTTCACTATATGGACTTCTTATTTATATTTTTTTCATTTTATGATATTTTTTGTATTACTTTGTATTTGCGCTGTACTGATATATTTTTTGAATTTTGAAATGTGGGATTTGGTAATTTGACCTACAGTATTCTAGCTGCACTTTTATATTTCTTTTCACTGTATTTGTTGTGTTTTTTAGCGCTGGTTGATTTTTCACTTTATTACACTTTAAAAATGTACCGGTTGAAAATTACAAACAGATTCAACTTAACACAACAAACCTACACAGTCCCTGTCTTGTTTGCACCGCCTGTATACTGCTGTTCTGAGTATATAGGGCCTGGGGGCCACACGCATTTCCTTTTTTAATATGGGTACGGGGTTCCCCTTAATATGCGTACAAGACCCAAATAGGCTGGTAATGGGCAGGGAGGGCTACCCATGCCATGTTTCTCAATGATTTTCAACCATATTGCAGGAACCAGATATAACATTAAAACCGCAAGCAGTTTTAAATGGTGTTATTTCTGTTTAATGTCATTTTGTGCAGGGACTGTTCTAAACACAGGAAACACGTGGCACTTCACAGGCATACTACAGACACCCCCCAGGCACCATATTTAAAGGAATATTTCACCTTTTTTTTTTTCACTTTAATCATCATTAAAATCAGTGCTCCCGCCAAAACGGCAGTTTTTAAAACTTTTTTTTGCAGTGACCCATGTCCCCTGAGGCAGGAGGCAGGTCCCCAAACCCTTTTTAGGACACTATCTTGCATATTAGCCGTTAAAATTAGCACTTTCCATTTCGAACGTTCGAGTCCCATAGACTTCAATGGGGTTCTAACGTTCGTTTCGAACGCGGGGGTCGTTCGCAAGTTCTGGTGCGAACCGAACCGGGGGGTGTTCGGCTCATCCCTACTTGTGACTATCCGCTGCCATCCGCCTGCACCTGACCTCAGGCTGTCCACGACCTTGCTCCTGTCTAATCCTTTGGCTTACCTGCACCAGTCTGTTACCGACCCAGCTTGTCCAGTGAACTTCTGCATCTGTTCCAGTACTGCTCTCCTGTGCATGACTCAGTCTGCCTGAACTTCCTGCGTCTCATCCCTGGGACCATCCACCTGCATTCTGTGAAGTGCCTGCCTTCTAGCTTCAGCTTCCAGTCTGCTGCATCCCACCTGCTGTTCCAGTGTCTCAGCCGTGTCCGAAGCATCAGTCCTGCCTATCAGCTGTTGATACTGCCAGGCACTCATGCTGTCCTGTACTCCTGTGCCTCCTGCCAGCTCTCCCAGGGGCCACGAGTCAGGATCATAAGGGAGGCCTCCTTCTGAATATCGGGCTCAATAACCAGGTATATGACAGTATCAGGCAGCCATGTCTGAGCCCGAGCGGGGAGCCTCACTATTGCTGGCCTGACTCAGGCTGTAAAGACTCTTCAAGAAGGCTTTAATCATCAGGGAGAGCATGCAAAGGTGCTCTCGCCCCCTGCTGCTCCTCAAGGGACTTCTCAAGCCTCAGCCAGCTCCTCTGCTTCCCCTATGGTGGTGATGTTAACCCCGGAGCCTCATGTACCCACACCTGAGAGATTTTATGGATATAGCCACAAGTTCAGAGCCTTCTGTAACTCCTGTAAGCTCTTCTTCGCTCTTCAGTCACGCACATTCTTACTGGAGACCACCAAAGTGGGTTTTGTGATTTCTCTGCTGCAGGATGAACCCCAATCTTGGGCACATCATCTGGTAGAACAGAAGGCTGCAACCCTGACTAAACTGACCACATTTTTGGATGCCACGGCACAACTTTATGAGGACCCACAGCTGTCTGCAACTACAGAAACAGCACTCCACTCTTTACAGCAGGGTCCCAGAGCCATGGAAGACTATGTTGCCGAATTCAGGCGTTGGACTGCTGACATCAATTGAAACGCCGCGGCCCTCCACTATCGGTTTCGTATGGGACTGTCAGATCCTCTCAAGGATGAATTGGCTAGGGTAGGGGTACGACAGACCCTGGATGCACTTATTGTCTTGTCCATACAAATCGACCGACGTCTGCAAGAACGCAGGTCTGAAAGAACTATGGGTCAATCCCGTCTTACCTGGATGCTACCAAAGGTTCCCAGTCCTTCCTACCCTTTTCCTTCTGGGCCGCCTGCTCCAACTCCAGACACTTCCAAACCCATGCAACTGGGCACTCTCTGTCCTTCTCTCACGGGAGAGGAACATCAACATAGACGCATGAACAATCTATGCATGTACTGTGGGGAATCAGGATATTATGTAAGAGCCCGCCAGGCTAAGTCCAGTAAGTGCCTCCTAAGTTCTACTAACCAAGTCCCTGCTGCGATTAATGTTTCTTCTCACGAGGGGCGGAGCCAGCAGCCGGAGCGCATGGTGGTGTGAGAGGAGAGCTCCGTCACAGCAGACTTTACACAGCGGCTCACAGCGAACCTGCATGCCCACATTTGGTATCCTTTGGTAGGGGAATACCTCAGGCACACACCGGTAGCCATGAATAAGCAAAAGGAGCGGGAGGGGCCACGTAGGCTGACCGACTTCTTCCCGCCGGCGACGAGCAGAGAGGCCCAAGATGGAGCCCACGAAGCACACAGTGCAGCGGCCTCCCCGGGACATGCTGCCCACGCAGACCGACCGGATCTGGGTGAGTCTCATCCCTCGCTCTCCCCGATGCCCCTCTCCCCATCCATAAGCCCAGTTAAGCAAAAACGAAGGCTAGGGGAGAAGGGGGACACCCAGGCAGACACAGAAGTTGAAGGGGAAGATATGGAGGAATCATCTCTAGCTACACAGCAGTTAGATGCCTTCCCCACATCAGGGCAGCCCATCTTGGACACTACTATGAAAGAAATGTTACAGATACTAAGGAGAGCCCTGCAACATGATATGGCTACGTTTGTACACTCCACTAAGACAGAACTGTCAGCAGTCAAAGAGAGAGTAACATATGTGGAAACTAAAATGGAGGAATTCACATTAGCACACAACGAACTGGTTGATGCTCACTTTGATGTTGAGAATGAAATTAAAGCTATGCATCTCAAAATGGCGGATATTGAAGATAGGGCACGCAGAAACAACGTGAAATTCAGAGGAGTCCCAGAGACTGTTAAACCATCTGACTTTTACTACTATCTTCTGCCTATCTTCAAAAGCTTTTGGTTGCCGCCCTGCCAGAGTTGGGGCCGGCTGATCTTATTGTCGACTCCACTTCTTCCATGTAAAGGATCAACTAATGCGATTCGCTAGGCAACACCCGTCTCTCCCGGACCCCTTCACAGGGATTGCTCTCTATGCAGATCTATCGCAAGCTACACTCGCGGCTAGGCACAACCTAGTCCCCATCACCAAGATTTTGGTGGGGCTTCCCAGCTAAACTTATTTTGGAAATGCATAATGAAACACATGTGATTGCTTCCATAGAGAAAGGTATGGATCTCCTCAGAAAATGGCGCCTCCTCCCTACCAATGGAGAAGCGGCGGACCCGGATCCCCTTCATGACAGAAGGAACTATCATCGACTCAATAGAAGAAACAGATAAGTACAAGTTTGGCATCATAGTGATATACTGTTGAGTCTCCCTCTCGCGCCACTCTCTTGCCCCTCATACAGGCTATCGCCCAAGTGCCTAAGCTGATGCAGTTACCTAGCCAGGCATCGGTTCATTTAAGCACCCGCTGAACGGCTACTATGGTTTGTTTCTTTCCCCCCTTATATTATTGCAGGAAGAATCCTGTACACATGTCACGTACCTTCTAGTAGCGAGCCCGGATTGCGGAGAGAGGCCTCCCTTACGACTCCCACTACCGGTTTCCTGGCAATGTAACAGGGAACACAGGAGTAAGGAGGGGTACAGGTGCCTGGCAGGATCAACAGATGGGTAGGATGGGTAGGCAAGGTTCAGTGGAGCAGGTAATCACAGTGAAGGGATCAGCAGGTAGTTTATAGCAGACACACAGTTCAAGGAGCAGGTAACTTGGCAATAAGCAGGTCAGTATAAGCAGGTGACTTGCAGCAGATAGGTAGTTCAATATGAGCAGGCACTTATAGCAGATGAACAGTTCAATACTAACAGATCACTTGTAGCAGATGACACAGTTCAGTATAAGCAGGTGACTTGCAGCAGATAGGTAGTTCAATATGAACAGGCACTTATAGCAGATGAACAGTTCAATACTAACAGATCACTTGTAGCAGATGACACAGTTCAGTATAAGCAGGTGACTTGCAGCAGATAGGTAGTTCAATATGAACAAGCACTTATAGCAGATGAACAGTTCAATACTAACAGATCACTTGTAGCAGATGACACAGTTCAGTATAAGCAGGTTACCCTTTAGCAGACGGATGGTCAGAGCAAGCCGGATCGGATACCAGACAGGAATGAAGTACAAGGGAACAGGCAGGAGAATAGTCACAACAAGCCGAGGTCGGGTGCAGGCGGATAGCAGATAGGTCACAGGCAGGCCGGGTCAAACAGGAACAAACAATACGGATCAGGTCTCACAGATATAACTCTGTAGAGCAGACAGCAAAGACTGTTGGCAAGAAGCTGGTTTAAATAGGCCGTTTGGCGCCAATACGGACACACGCACGCGACCGTGCGCGTGCCCGCGCACGGGCACCTGTGTACGAACGTAAGGGCGTTCGTACGATCGTGCGTACCCGCGACGATCGTACATCAGAAGACCTGGAGGACAATCTCTTCGTGAGATTTTCATGACATTGCCCCCTCCCAAGGGGCAGCCTCCGGATGCCCTTTCGGGCAAACTTTTCCGGATGGGCCCTTTTAAAGGATCGAATCAAGTTTTTCGCATGAATGTTGTCCTCAGGCTCCCAGGAGTTCTCTTCAGGACCATATCCTTTCCATTTGATTAAGAACTGGTTCTGGTTTCCTCTTCTTCTGGATTTTAGGATGGCTTCAATTTCAAATTCTTCTTCACCATCAACCAAGATCGGATCAGGAGGAGTGGTTTTTCGGTTAGGAAATGGATTGGGAGTGAAAGGTTTCAATAAGGATACATGGAATACCGGATGAACCTTTAGTGAGTCTGGAAGTTCTAGTTCAAAAGCAACTTCGTTAATCTTCCTTTTGACTGAGAAAGGTCCTAAAAACTTGGGACCTAGTTTCCTTGAAGGACACGCCATTTTCAAGTTTACCGTGGATAGCCACACCAAATCACCAGGTACCAGTACTAACTCTCCTCGTCTCTTCCTGTCAAAGGTTGCCTTGTTGTGCTCTTGAGTTTTAGTCATTGTTTCTTGTAGAAGTTTGTTGTTGGTTGAAAAAAAGTTCATCTTTTCCTGGACCGCAGGTACTGAACATTCAGGAAGGGAGTTGGGTAAAAATGAAGGGTGGAAGCCATAATTGGCAAAAAAGGGTGTCTGTTTGATGGCGGAATGGAGAGAATTATTATACGCAAATTCAGCTACTGGAAGTAGGGACATCCAATCATCTTGTGCAAAAGAGGAAAAACAGCGTAAATATTGTTCGAGAGTTTGGTTTGTCCTCTCAGTCTGCCCATTGGACTGAGGATGATAAGCGGATGAGAAAGATAGCTCAATATTCAAGGCCTTGCAGAGGGACTTCCAGAATCGAGAGGTGAACTGTACTCCTCGATCCGAAACTATATTGGCTGGTACCCCATGGAGCCTAATTATTTCTTTGATAAACACTTGTGCAGTTTCAGAGGCTGAAGGGGTACCCTTCATGGGAATAAAATGTGCCATCTTTGACAGACGATCGACCACCACCAAGATAGTGGTATGATCGTCTGCTGGAGGCAATTCAACAATGAAGTCTAGAGACAGCATTTTCCATGGCCTGTCCGGAACAGACAACGGTTTAAGGAGGCCCCAGGCCTTGGTTTTACAGTTCTTACTCCTAATGCACGTAGTGCAGGTGTTCACGTATTTCCTGCAATCCTCCCGTAACTGAGGCCACCAAAAAGTACGCTGTACCAAATCAATGGTTCTAGTGATACCAAAATGTCCGGCGAGTGCGTGGTCATGACACAGCTCTAGAACAGATACCCGCAGAGTTTCGGGGATGTAGATCTTGTCTTTATACCACAGTAACCCACCTCTGGTTTGTAGTTCTGGTTCTGAGAAGGGTCTTTGTCCCATGGAGGCTTGTCTAAGCCGAGAGAGAAGATCTTCCTGAAGCAGAAGGAAATTCCCAGGAGCGAGAATGGTATCCGGAGGAGAATTCTCCTGGGACTTGTGGAACATCCGTGACAAGGCATCTGGTTTTATATTCTTAGACCCTGGGCGATACGTCACATGGAAAGAGAACCGGGAGAAGAAGAGTGCCCACCTGGCTTGTCTTGGTTTTAGTCTTTTTGCAGATCTTAAGTACTCCAGGTTTTTGTGATCTGTAAATATTAGAATTGGATGAGAAGCTCCTTCCAACAAATAACGCCACTCTTCTAATGCGGATTTAATGGCTAACAGCTCCCGGTCTCCGACATCGTAATTTTTCTCGGCTGCAGATAACTTACGTAAAAAGAAAGCCACAGGATGAAGCAGGGCCTTAGTTCCTTGTCTTTGGGATAATATAGCTCCTACGGCGATTTCGGATGCATCCACTTCTAAAACAAATGGCAGGGAGGAATCTGGATGTCTTAAAATAGGAGCGGAGGTGAAAAGTCCCTTGAGAGTCTCAAATGCTTTTTGAGCTTCAGAGG
Source organism: Lithobates pipiens (assembly GCF_037356315.1). Classification (NCBI taxonomy): domain Eukaryota; kingdom Metazoa; phylum Chordata; class Amphibia; order Anura; family Ranidae; genus Lithobates; species Lithobates pipiens. The sequence continues at coordinate 211,899,683 of NW_027507903.1, forward strand.
TCCAATGAAAACGGGTTCCTTGTCTAGTTAGTTGTGTGATGGGTGCAACAATAGCTGAGAAACCTTTAATAAATTTGCGGTAGAAGTTGGCGAATCCAATAAAACGTTGGATTCCTTTCCTGTCTACAGGAGTCGGCCAGTCCAAAATCGCAGCAATCTTCTGGGGGTCCATTTTTATACCCTTACTAGAGATGATCAACCCCAGGAATGGTATACTTTCCTGTTCAAACAAACACTTGTCTGCTTTTGCATATAGTCCGTGTTGGCGGAGCCGACCCAACACGCTTTTGACATGCTTGCGATGGGCTTCAAGGGAGGAAGAAAAAATCAAAATATCATCTAAATAAACGACAGCAAATAAGTCCAGAAAGTCCCGGAGCACATCATTGATAAAGTATTGGAAAGTGGCGGGGGCATTACACAAACCGAAGGGCATCACCAAATACTCGAAGTGTCCGAATCGGGTACGGAAAGCAGTCTTCCACTCATCTCCGGCCTTGATACGGATCAAGTTGTAAGCCCCACGGAGATCGAGTTTAGTGAACACCGTAGCAATTCCCAGTCTTTGGAATAACTCTGGAAAAAGAGGGAGAGGGTACCGGTTCTTTATAGTGATGTTGTTTAATTCACGGTAGTCTACGCAGGGTCGGAGAGTGTGGTCCTTTTTCTCAACAAAGAAAATACCTGAACCTGCTGGGGACGTAGACGGGCGAATTAACCCCTTCTTTAAATTTTCTTCGAGGTATTCTTTGAGTTTCTCCTGCTCTACCTCTGTTAAGGGAAAAACCCTTCCAAACGGAATCTTGGCTCCAGGAAGTAACTCAATGGGGCAGTCATAAGCCCGGTGGGGCGGGAGCACCTCTGCCTTTTGTTTACTGAACACGTCCAAAAATTCATGGTAGACTTCGGGAATGGCTTGACGTAAATCGATCTCTGAGTCAATAGATAATAAAGTTGCTGGTCTCAGAGAACCGGATGAACCACAGAACTTCTGGCAATACGGTGAAGAAAAGGTAATTTCTCCTGTAGTCCAATTTATGGTTGGATTGTGAGCCTGTAGCCAGGGCATCCCAAGGATTACAGGAAAAAGAGGGGAGGTGATAATGTCCATCCGGAGAAGTTCTCGATGAGAACCAGAGATAACAGTAGGTAGAGGTGCAGTTTCTCGAGTTACAGGACCAGATTTAATAGCGGAGCCATCGGCCAAATGAATAGAGAGTCCACGGGTCTTAGGTAGGAGAGGAATCTGATGTTGGGCAGCAAAGGATGAATCCATAAAACAGCTGCATGCCCCGGAATCAATAATGGCGGGTGTCTGTAAAGTCTTTCCTGGGAACTGAAAGGAGACAGAAATGATAAGGTGAGATGGAAACTTTATTAAAGAGTCTGGGAGGTCAGGAGGCATGGATGGACACTTACGAAGTTTTATTGGACAGTTCCTGACGTAATGTCCAGATTCCCCGCAATAGAGACATAAGTTATTATTCCGCCGACGTTGACATTCTTCGGAGGTAAGAGATGGCCGCAAGACTCCAAGTTGCATTGGCTCAGGTGTGTCAGACGTGGATCGGGTGGCAGGTGCTGGATGTAAATGGCTTGGGGCCTTTGGAAGCATCCAGGTTGGACGAGAGAAACCAGTGGCCCTCTCAGCTCTCCTCTCTCTCAGACGACGATCGATCTGTATCGCCAAGTCAATTAGTGCGTTTAATGTCTGTGGAACACCGACTCTAGCAAGCTCATCCTTCAAAGAATCAGAGAGTCCCATGCGGAACTGATGGCGAAGGGCAGCATCATTCCAGTTCGTACCCGCACCCCAATGCCTGAACTCGGCCACATAATCTTCCACCGCCCTTCGTCCCTGCTGGAGGGTCCGCAAAGCGGTTTCTGCAGTTGCTGAAAGTTGAGGATCTTCATACAATTGAGCCATAGCATCAAAAAAGGTAGAAAGATTAGTCAACGCTGCGTCCTTGTTTTCTAACAGGCGGTGGGCCCAGGTCTGGGGGTCTCCAGAGAGTAGAGACACCACAAAACCCACCTTGGTAGCCTCTAAAGAGAAGGTCCGTGGTTGGAGGGCAAAATATAATTCGCAGGAGTTGCGGAAGGCCCTGAAGCCACTGCGATTCCCAGAAAATCGCTCGGGTGTGGGAACTTTAGGTTCTGGTGGTAACATCACAACTGTAGGTGTTGGACCTGCTTCAGCTGAAGAAACTGATGGTTGAGGGGCTCCCAAGGATCCGGAGGGGTTGGAAAGAGCAATTGCCCGTTCCTCCAGCCGAGTGTAGCCTTGTTGAAGGCCCTTAACTGCCTCAGACAGTCCTGCCAGGTGTTGACAAAGTTCTTCCATGGCGGAGGCTCCCCGCTCGGGCTCAGACATTGGCTGTCTGCTACTGTCACGTACCTTCTAGTAGCGAGCCCGGATTGCGGAGAGAGGCCTCCCTTACGACTCCCACTACCGGTTTCCTGGCAATGTAACAGGGAACACAGGAGTAAGGAGGGGTACAGGTGCCTGGCAGGATCAACAGATGGGTAGGATGGGTAGGCAAGGTTCAGTGGAGCAGGTAATCACAGTGAAGGGATCAGCAGGTAGTTTATAGCAGACACACAGTTCAAGGAGCAGGTAACTTGGCAATAAGCAGTGCAGGAAAGCAGGCCACTTGTAGCAGGTGAACAGTGTAATATACACAAGTGCTTGCAGCAGATAAACAGTCAATATAAGCAGGCACTAGGAGCAGATGGACAGTGCAATACTAGCAGGTTACTTATAGCAGATGACACGGTTCAGTATAAGCAGGTGACTTGCAGCAGATAGGTAGTTCAATATGAGCAGGCACTTATAGCAGATGAACAGTTCAATACTAACAGATCACTTGTAGCAGATGACACAGTTCAGTATAAGCAGGTGACTTGCAGCAGATAGGTAGTTCAATATGAACAGGCACTTATAGCAGATGAACAGTTCAATACTAACAGATCACTTGTAGCAGATGACACAGTTCAGTATAAGCAGGTGACTTGCAGCAGATAGGTAGTTCAATATGAACAAGCACTTATAGCAGATGAACAGTTCAATACTAACAGATCACTTGTAGCAGATGACACAGTTCAGTATAAGCAGGTTACCCTTTAGCAGACGGATGGTCAGAGCAAGCCGGATCGGATACCAGACAGGAACGAAGTACAAGGGAACAGGCAGGAGAATAGTCACAACAAGCCGAGGTCGGGTGCAGGCAGATAGCAGATAGGTCACAGGCAGGCCGGGTCAAACAGGAACAAACAATACGGATCAGGTCTCACAGATATAACGCTGTAGAGCAGACAGCAAAGACTGTTGGCAAGAAGCTAGTTTAAATAGGCCGTTTGGCGCCAATACGGACGCACGCACGCGACCGCGCGCGTGCCCGCGCACCTGTGTACGAACGTAAGGGCGTTCGTACGATCGTGCATACCCGCGACGATCGTACATCAGAAGACCTGGAGGACAATCTATTCGTGAGATTTTCATGACAACACAGTTCACTGGACCTTCCTATGTTTGTTCTCCCCAAGTTAATTGTTGACCGCTTGAGGTCCGACTCCCTGTTTCAAACTCCCCAACCATGTCTATCAGTGACATTGACACGTACTACTCTACCAACGTTACTACCAAATCTTTGGATCTACTCCTACCATTTACACTTGGATGGCAACGAATAGCCCTACTACTTTGGAATGAACATTAAAATTATGTCTCACAATGTGAGAGGCCTTAACAGCCCCCATAAGCGTAGAACACTCTGGAAATCTGCTATCGACATGCACTGCGATATTCTTTGCATAAAAGAAACTCACTTCCCCAGTGTTAACCCACCTAGATGCACACATGGCAAATTCCCCCATGTATTTACTGCTAATGACCTGAAGAAAAAAAATGGTGTATTAATCGCTGTGAAGGACACTGTCACTTTTTCTTTGTTGCAAGAATACATTGACCCCCGTGGTCGGTATATTATATTGATTGCTGAAATTAATCACTCTGTATATACGCTGGTAAATCTATATGCTCCAAATGTCAGATCTGCGCGCTTTGTTCGCATAGTCGTGCAAAAGGCGAAATCTCTGCAAAAGGGTAACCTAATATTATGTGATGATTTTAATATAGTACTGAATGCTGATCTTGACTCCTCCTCTGTGGCCCTCAGGCAGCGTCCCTGTCTAGACAGCTTTTGCCATGAAGAAAGACTTTTTGACCCTTGGCGCTGCACCAGGGCCACGGAGAGGGACTACACGTATTACTCTGCAATGCATAACAGCTACTCGAGGATTGATTATTTTCTCACGGATATGCATGTATTACAAAATGTGGTTAGATCGGATGTCCACAACATCACCTGGTCAGACCATGCACCTGTGACACTTGAGGTTGTGGATTTTAACAAGACTACTAGTAGACCACTCTGGCGTAACAATACCTTTCTCCTGTCTCGCCCCAATATTAGGGATGAGATAGAAGTAAAGGTCAAGGAGTTCTTCCAATTAAATGATACTAAGGAGTCCTCCCCAGCCATGGTATGGTGTGCTCACAAGGCCTTCACCCGAGGTGTCCTCATACACATAGCTTTGAGGGAACGCAAAAAGAAAACCCACCGCATAACGCAGCTCCATAACAAAATTGCTGAATTGGAGAGTCTACATAAAAACCAGACTCTCACTTCCCCCACCCTACTCCAACAGCTCACTCAATGTCGTGAAGAACTACGACGAGAGATTAAAGTTGACCATGACTTATACTTTAAAAGACTGAAACTATCCTATTATTCACAAAATAATAAGGCATGTAAGCTACTGGCTTCTCAACTTAAAAAAAGACAGGCTAAAACTAATCTACCATTCATCAAGCACCATAACTCACAACAGGTTTTTCGCAATCCTAAAGACATAGCGAACGCCTTTAAAGATTACTACCACTCATTGTATAATCTTGACCAGGACCCTGACACTCACCAGCCCTCTGACACAGAAATTGAGCATTTCCTTCGCAATCTGACATTGCCAAAAATAGATACCCCCACACTGATTGCTTTAAACTCCCCCATTACCTGTGAGGAAGTGACCGCAGTAATCAAAACGTTGCCCATGCATAAATCCCCAGGGGCGGACAGCTTCTTGGCCGAATACTATAAAGCACTTACGACTACTCTGACCCCCAAACTAGCGACTGTCTTCAACTCTGCTATGTCCACAGGCTCCTTTCCCAAGGAAATGCTACAAGCTATCATAGTTACGATCCCGAAACCAGGCAAAGACAACTCCCTCCCCCAGAACTTTAGGCCAATCTCACTCTTAAACTCCGATTTGAAAATATATGCTAAAGTACTAGCAAATAGACTGATGAATGTTACCCCTACCCTCTTAGGTTTAGATCAAGTGGGCTTTGTTAAAGGCAGACAAGCACCAGATGGAACAAGACGTATGATCGACCTCCTATGATACACTGAAGTTAACAATCTCCCTAGCGTATTTCTAGCCTTAGACGCAGAAAAGGCCTTTGATAGGGTACACTGCCCATATCTATCTAAGACCCTACAGAAATTCGGGCTATCAGGCCAAATTCACACAGCTATCATGTCCTTGTACTCCCATCCATCAGCAAGAGTTTATAACTCAGGCCTTCTCTCTGACCCCTTTAATCTCACTAATGGCACAAGACAAGGGTGCCCACTGTCCCCCATAATTTTCTCGCTTGTCATAGAACCATTAGCGGAGAGTATCAGGAGCGCTGCAACTGTAAAAGGAATTAAGATAGGTGCAGAAACCCATAAAATAGGACTATTTGCTGATGACGTCATTCTCACTGTCACTGACCCTGTCACATCCCTTACTGCAGTTCAAAATCTGATAAGTAACTTTGGGAAAGTATCCTTTTATAAGGTTAATACTAATAAATGCTATGCACTGGGTCTGCACTTAGCGTCGGATACCCAACACAATCTAAAAAATATTTTCCCGTGTAACTGGAACCCTCCCTCAATCACATACTTAGGTGTACAGCTTTCCCCCTCCGCTTCTGACACATACCTTCACAACTACCCCCCCCCCCCCCCCTGCTGAATAAACTAGCTGACGAAATGAACCACATAGCTAAATTACATCTCTCCTGGGTGGGAAGAATAGCGGCCTATCAAATGCAAATATTGCCTAAACTACTATACCATTTCAGGACATTGCCAATCCCTATACCCTACAAGTTCTTTGCTCAACTAGCCAAACATTTAAACAAATTTATATGGGCAGGTAAAAAATCTAGAATAGCCTTAGCAAAACTTTACAAGCCTAAGTACCTTGGTGGAATGGGACTCCCTAACGCACATGATTACTATCATGCAGCTATACTGGACCAAATGAAATACTGGTTCTCCTGTCAATCCGACAATAAATGGTCGGACATAGAACGTACTATCACCCCTGGGCACGACCTTCCAGCTCAAGCTATGGCGGCTAGTATTCACCACAAACCAGCTACCCCCAACTACCCCACTGTACAAGCCACGCTTAAGGCATGGTCGGGCCTGACTCAAAGAAAAATCACTGACATACCGCTGAGCAAACTACAAATTCCCTTAGCAAGCTACCAATACCTCATACCCAATTTCTCAACGCATCACTGGAAACAATCAGGCAATCACTTTCTTGCACCCCTTGACGGGCATAGAGATTTAGCAGACCTATATAGACTATACCAAATTAAGCATCATAATGTGTCCAATGCTACTAATCCTGTAGAAATTCCGCAAGCACTATGGAACTTCCTCCTAAACAAACGCACTAACTGCAGAAAGGGGATTTCACTTTTTTATAGACTAGCAAACCCTCTGTACCTGAACTCCAAATTGCCCTGCATGTTGCATTGGGAAAGAGAACTGGGGAAGGAATACTCATTCTCGCAATGGCATATGGCACTAAAATATAGTGGGAAATCCTCTGCATGTATAGATCATTGGGATAATGCCCAGAAAATACTCCACCGATGGTATCTAACTCCACTACGCATCCATAAAATGCACACAGACACAACCCCTCTGTGCTGGAGGAATTTCCAGCACACTGGGAATCTTCTCCATACATTATGGAGCTGTGAAATTATCACCCCATATTGGAAGAAAGTAGAATCCCTGATCAGAGACATCACACAATCCAGGTGTAATCTCGACCCAGGTTTGGCACTCCTCAGCCTTTCAATAGAACAATTCCCCCCACTGCTGCGAAAAATAGTGATTAATATCCTTTATGCTGCCAGAATTTCGCTGACAAGACAATGGAAGTCCCTCACACCCCCTTCCTTAGAGGAGGTAATAACCAGAGTAAACAATATATACCTCATGGAAAAACTGTTAGCATACAAAGAAGGAAGAACTCCGGGTTTCCATAAATACTGGGAGACCTGGGATTCTTCCAAATACGCCTCTCCGCATTTGTGATTTAGGTCAAAGATATACATGTTGAACCATATCTTGGAACTAAGTTGCCATAATTCGGAACACGTTACATCCAGTTGCAGTATAAGTAGAGGTAATCTCACCCATTCTAACCCAGAGGTAGTACCCGAAGATTAAACTATATCTTTGTTGTATTGAAGTTTCTTGTTTACTGTTTTCCCTATGCGTTATGAACAAGTTTTGCCGTAATAAGTAATAAATCTAATGAGATGCATACTTACCTGAGCCATCGCCCTTGACCCTTGGTAAGGTCAAAGGGAACTACTTTTCAGCTAATCCTACTCCAGTGCTAAGCCTGCTCACAGTGTGTACCCATGTGGGGTGACAGGCTGGGCCTCCTAGTAGGCCATTTGAGGTTTTAATCCTATAATAGCTCTAATAGGATACTGCAGTTTCATTTCTTGTGAGTATGCGGAACATTGTTTTAATTGTGTACAATAATGCTACATTTCTCCATGTCTAATGTTTCATACTTGTACCATGCAAACTCTAATAAAAATTTTTGGTTAAAAAAAAATGTTTTTTCTCACGTCTCTGTTCCTGTTTTGTTGCAGCTGTCCGGAAGGTGCCTTCAAGTAACCGCTATTATTGACCCTGGGGCATGCCATTGATTCATGGACTCCACTTTCTCAGCCAGACACTCTATTCCTCTGTTACCCAAGACTCAAGGACTTCTTGTTTACCTTGCTGATGGGTCAGCCATCAAATCAGGACCTGTCACACAGGAAAGAACCCCTCTGTTGCCCACCATTGCTAGTTGCCATCAGGAGCTATTATGCCTTGACATCATCACTTCACCTCTGTTCCCCATCATCTTGGGTATGCCTTGGTTGCAGGCTCACAACCCCCACATCAACTGAGCCACCAGAGAAGTTACCTTTTCATCTCCTTACTGCCACCAATACTGCCTTCCAGAAGTTCCCAACTATGGCTGGACATTACCACCACACCGAGTGTACGACTGCCCTATTGAACTCCTCCCCGGGGCCAAGATCCCCTTTGGGAGAATCTTCCCTCTCACTGAACAAGAGCTAGTTACTCTCAGTTACTCTCAAGGAGTACATCGATGACAACCTGAGAAAGGGATTCATCTGCCTGTCCACCTCCCCGGCAGGAGCCAGCATCTTTTTCGTAAAGAAAAAAGATCATTCTCTTTGACACTGCATAGATTACTGTGAACTCAAGATTACCATCAAAAATTGCTATCCTCTTCCCTTTGTGCCAGATCTCTTCCAGAGGTTAGGGATTGAAACCATTTTTACCAAACTTGACCTTTGAGGAGCCTATAACCTGGTCTACATCAGAAATGGTGAAGAGTGGAAAACAGCCTTCCACACTCGATTCGGACATTTTGAGTATTTGGTGATGCCGTTCGGGTTGTGCAATGCTCCTGCCACCTTTCAGCACTTTGTTGACGATATTTTCCGGGACTACTTAGATCTGTTTGTTATCATTTATCTGGATGACATTCTGATTTTCTCCTCCTCCATTGATAGTCATCATAAGCACGTTAAGTGCATGCTGAGTCGCCTTTGTCAACAAGCCCTATATGCCAAGGCTGGAAAGTGCGAATTCAAAAAACAAAGTATACAATTCCTAGGACTGATTATATCCATCGAGGGCATCAAGATGGACCCTTAAAAGATCTCAGCTATTTTGGAATGGCCGCCCCCCACTGACAAGAAAGGGTTCCAGTGGTTCGTTGGATTTGCAAACTTTTACCGTAAATTCATTAAGGGGTTTTCCACCATTATCGCACCTATCACTCAGCTCACCAAACAAGGAAACCGTTTTCACTGGACCCCTGAAGCCCAAGCAGCCTTTGATCCTCTCAAAAGTCTGTTCACCTCAGCCTCAGTTTTGAAACATCCCGATCCTGCTTTGCCATTTGTCTTGCAGGTGGACGCTTCTGAAATTGCCATCGGTGCCGTGCTCTCACAACGCCAGGGTCCTAAGTCCCTTTTGTTTCCTATTGCCCTTTTTCCCCGTAAGTTGGGAAAGGGGACCGAGAACTTTTGGCAATCAAAGCTGCGCTAGAAAAGTGGTGCTATCTGCTGAAGGGGGCAGCTCACCCGATTCTAGTGTACACAGATCACAACTATCTAGAGTATCTGAGAACTGCAAAATGTTTGAAACCTCATCAAGCCAGGTGGGCACTATTCTTCTCTAGATTCTTCTCTAGATTCTCCTTTCATGTTACATTGTCCCGCATGTTCGGCTCAAGCTGTCTTGCCTACACACGGTCACACCAAATTCCGAGCGTTTATAACGCGGTGACGTACAACACGTACAATGAGACTAGAAAAAAGAAGTCCAATAGCCAGTAGCCAATATCTTCTGTCTCGTAGTTCAATCTGAGCATGCGTGATTTTTGGCGTGTTGGAATTGCATACACACGATCGGAATTTCCGATAGAAAGTTTTTCCGTCGGGAAAATTGAGAACATGCTATCAATTTTTGGTTGGCGGAAATTCGGACAGCTAAATTCCGATGGAGCATACACACGATCGCATTTTCCAATGAAGAGCTCTCATCTGTCTTTTTCTGGCCGGAATTCTGATCGTGTGTACGCATTCATTAGAATATTTTAATAGTGAAAACATGCAGTCATTTAATGCTTGGCGGGGGTCGTCTGCGGGATGCAAAATAAACAATTGCCAGCAAAGAAACATGCAGACTAAAAAGGGTGTAGAGTCAACCCCAATCCATTCCAGGTCCTTGTCAAAAACTGCCTCCTGTCTTATTTTTTACAGTACACTTTTTTGTGGTGAATGAGTAGGAGTACTGAGTACCCCTACTCATTAACATGGGGGGCTCAGATTTGGGGGCCCCCTTCTTAAAAGGGATTTCCAGATTCTGAAAAGCCCCCACCCACAGATGCCCACAACCACCACCCAGGAATGTGGGGAGAAGGCCATTGTTCCCATCAACATGGGAACATGGTGCTTTGGGGAGGCAGAGCCCCCCTGCCTCAAAGCACCCCCCATGTTGAGGGCATGTGGCCTGGTATGGTTCAGGAGGGGTGGGGGCGCTCGCTCAGTCCCCCTTTTCCTGACCTGCCAGGCTGCATGCTCAGATAAGAGTATAGATTTTGGGGGGCCCCACAACCTTTTTAAAACAAATTTGACATGGGGGTTCCCCTCAAAATCCATACCAAACCTGAAGGGCCTTGTATGGATTGAGGGGGAACCCACACTATTTATTTTCTTAATCTTTCACAGCCAGTAATTCTTTTTTTTACATTCAGCTGTCAGTAGGGAACCCCCATATCGTTCCTAATTTAAATCTAACTCAAAATCCCTATTCAAACCAAATGGATTTTTTTAAGCCAGAAGACTGTCCTCTTTTTAAGAAGCAAATCTCTATCCCCTCAACCTTTTAGGCACCGAATCAATAAAAGTATATTTCAGTTGGAACACTAAGAGTCTCTGTTCAAAATATTTGTGTATTGCAATGCTTTCTTTACCTTGCTAAGTTGTCTTACCTACATAGCAAAGTCCACACAGGCACTAAATTACATAGATAACAAAAGAACTCAAGCAAGCAAAATAATCCTTTATTTTCATAGGATAACCTTGATGTGGGTGAAGAAAAAAAACTCCTTTTATTCATATTTGAACAATGAATGCATGATAAATAATGATAACTATCCATGTTTCTGGCGCCTACTGTAGAAAAGGAATAGTAGATACAATGGCCAGCACTTAGCAGCATGAACCATTTGATTATAAACTGTTGTCTTCTTGCATATGATTGCAGGGGAAAATGACAAAATCCTCTAATGTGTGTGTAGTTACTTGTCAATATGTGCCAATGTCATTTAATGTAGGAGGACTGCAGAAAAGTTTGTGTTTTGCATTTAAGTTAGCATTATAAGTATATTTTTACCCTATTATTTAAAGAGACACAATGAAGTATTCAATGTTTATTTTAGGCATTTTATGCATACGAAGATTTACAATTTGTGTCACTGAAGGTTTTAATTGATCCACACTATAAAGGGGGAGGTGCAGAAATATTTTAATGTATTTAGTTAATATGTACCATAAGGCACAATGCAAGATTTTTCCTGCAGTTAACATTGGAAGTTTGGAACCTGTAGTCCAGTTGCAGAAAAACTGTGTGGCACCTTTACATTGGAAATGGCCACAAACTTCCAAAACCTGCATTGGAAATTTTGGCAGTTGGGGTCAAGCTGCAAAAACATTGTGTGGCACCTTTTCAGTGCTGGAGCATGGAAATAAGCGGCAAACCTGCAAACACAAAGCAAGATTTATCGCATTGCAAACAATAGAAATTTGCAGTTGGAGTCCAGCTGCAGAAACTTTTGTACTTTTACAATACCAAAGCACCAGAACAGGCCAGGAGAGTTAGCAGGAGTTGGTAATGGTATAAATATTTTTAGGTCAACTGATAGCTTTCCATGGCTTTCAATATAATTTCTATGCTGAAAACACCCAAATCTATCTCTCTATCCCTCATGTCACAACATCAGTCTCCTCACGCATTACTAATTTAACAATCAGTCTGAATGCTGCTGCCAGACTCATCCACCTTACCAACCATTCAGTGTCTCCCAGCCCTCTCTACCAATCTATCCATTGGCTGGGGCAGTAGAGCAGATATTTTACCCTTGTACTCTGGTGCATTGGTATTGATAAAGTATACAACCACATTAGGTATAATCATAATAAGGTAATATACGACACCCTTATTAGGGAACAAATCATACCAAGATACCAAAGACTTCACTTTTTGGGAGCTTAGTAAACACGCAGGAATCAAGGAGTGAACTGGTACATGGTCCTTCATTTTACCAGTTCAGTTGAGAGAATGGTGTTTGCTAGAGTTTTGACTTATGTAAATCAATTCACTCATATGTAATCATATGCCTTTGTTAGTAGCATGTGCCCAGTTACCATGTTATTCTCTTTTCAGCATATAGAAGTCAATCTGTAATATACATGTAACACAGGGGTTTACCAAAGTTAGCATACTGAACAATGTGTTGCTCTTTAAGTAAGGAGATGGCTCCCTCTAGTGGCCACTACAACTTTGGCCTAAACCGCTTTCTATTAAGCAACAAACAACTTGCATTATGGACTGTGTAGTTTAATAAGGAAGTGACTCATATGTTTACACCAGTAAAAGAACAACCTACCCACAATGCCTCACTTACAGAATTGCCTGCTGGGTAGACAAATAAAAGGAGGAGCGTGGCCATGCTCTCGCTCTCTTCTTCCTGGGACACCATTGAAGACCTGCCTGAAGGGAGCTGTGGGTGTGTGATTGGAAGCCTGTGGCCTGTGAGGTGCAGAGCGGAGTCGTGTGTTTTATGAGGAGTTCTGGAGCACAGTGTGCTGGATCATTGTGTGGATAGACCGGAGAGCCCAAGACTTCTTAACCTTTCCTGCATCGCAGTGACTGGACATCTGAAAGAGCAGTGGGGGTTTCAGCTCTAGCCAGGAACGGGACTGAGATGTCCCAAGCAGAACAGTACAAGCATCTGGGCCTTGTGTGGTGAGCGGGCACTTGCCCAGATTGATATAATACCTTGTTGCTGTATAAACTAGTTCCATAAGGCTGGTGGAACCTGTAGTCCCACAGTAGCGCTCCCACTTGTTCATAGACTTGGCGCAGTGAAGCCTCAGAGCTTGGTTTCACTGTACTACCGAGTTAATGTTGTGTTACATTCTCCAGTAAGGAAGAAGTTCTACAGGTGCCTTATATAACCAAGCACACAGTTACCTGCATATTTTTTCCACTATAACGTGTCATTTACTTGTTCCCTAGATTACAAATAATGCAGTCAAATAATCTATCTGAAGAAAGAAGAGGATAAGAGACTGTTACAATTTCTACAAATCATCATACATTCTTAGAACTACATTACAACCTAGGGGGAGCCCTTGAGTATATGACATAGATATTGGTAATGTATTACCCTGGTGCATTGTATCTGATATTGCATAGCGATCTACTATGCATGTGCTCTGAGGTAGTGGTTGGAATATATTCAATATAAGTGATTTATCGTAATGAGCATAAGCCACCCTCTGCCTGTCTGCATATGCTTCTCAAGTGACTATTGAGTTCTGGGTTTTCACCTACACTTTTATTGTTATTATTTCCTCCGTTATATTGAGTTTACCGCTGTGTTTAATGTATTAAACAAATTTCTCTCAGTAAACCATTTATGTGGTTAAATTACAATTGGTGTGAGACTCTATCTATCCTTACTGCTAGTGGAGTGACAACTACAAAGATAATGGTAAATATCCATTATAGTGTGTTATTACTGTGTGTTCCTCTACCATTGGGTCTTGCATTAACATTATACAGTTGTGCCAAGAGGGTCGAGCCGCTTTCTGAGGCAGAGTGCAGGCCCAATCAATTATTAACAGCTCCTTAGGAGGTCAGTGCTACATACATATACACACAGAATTTCCAGCTAGTTACAAAACTTCTGCTTGCAGTAGTGATTGTTTTATTTCCTCTAGAAAAGTCCTACATGGCTCAATGCTTGCCTGATATTTGCAGGTGATACTCTAATCTGGATTGATTTGGGCCATATAACCACCCTTCCTGATTTACATGTTGCCCTTTCACATCATATTGCTCTGTTTGAGTCCAATTTACTACAAGGTAAATTTCACACTCATCTTTGTTCAGCCTAAAGTTAAATTCATGGATATTCAAAAATAAATCCACTAATCCTAAATATATTAAATGAGCACAGTTTTATAAAAAACAAAACAAAAAAAACACCCCTTTCATAAGCCTGTTTCAATCAGCCAATGTGGTAAAGCTCGACCTAGGCTTATTTATTTACTAAATTCTTTCAGTGGAAAAAAGAAACAAATATAGCCTAAAATGTAAGATTATGCACACCATATCATGTAATTTAGCATTGCTACGTTTAGACAACTAATAAAGCTATATTTTTTGTTAATGTTTGCTTTTTGATCTTTAAAAAATGACATTGCGAATGAAATAAATGTAATACTTTTATCTAATTGATTCAAAGGTACTGCATCAATTAAGTGAACAGGGACAAACATGCATCTTTAGAATTTGCAGGGCCTAGGGGTGAAAACGTGTTGAGGTCTCAATGTGTTAAAGGTCATTAAAGCCTTGCATTGTACATTTAGCTGATCATTGGTCTGACATGCAGGCGATTGTTCAAAACTTGATTTGCATTGTAATGTATTTGCTTTGTCAAATAGTATGTATATGGACAATACATCCTTTAATAAAAACATGTAGGTTTATTGAGTATTTAAAATATGTTTCTTGTAAAAAATTTAATTGTACACATTTTTTTTAAGAGATTAATTAAAAGGAGAACCGTTTTTATGTAAACTGATGTTCTTAGTGTGGTAATATTGTAAGATAAAACAACTACAACACATAAACCTAAAAGAATGCCAAAATTAGGGAATGCAAAGTTCTAAGTCAACTGACAGACAGACCAGAAAAAAAGTTGAAAGCAAAAAAGAGGTTGCCTCTCCCACCTATGAAATGTCATATTCCTTAACGCAATAAGCTGGTGTGTATACTTAATCACATTTTAGTCTCATTAAATATACTACTAGTATGGTAATGATGATTAATATTTTTTTTTTTTAAAAAGGTACTACAAGAACCCAAGAATCTAGTGAAACAAGACAAATAAAATAAAGCTTGTTAGCGAAACATCTGTGAAAAGTAAAAATCTTGCTTTCCACAGTAAAATACAGTAATTTTGAACAGTGAAGTTGCCATGGCATAGTTAGCTGGATCTCCACATAGGAGCTTGAGATACACAGACCACATGGGCCACAGACTAATCTGACTAATCAGTCACCAGCACACCAAGGATTTCCAGAATAAGTCCAAAACTGTATTCAGCAATCACATTATTGTTACAAAAGCAAAGTTTCAGAGCCGCGCAAGCCTGATGAAGGGGCTCTGCAAGGCTCCAAAACATTGCTTTTGTAACTTTAATGTGTTTGCTTTATAAAACTTTGTACCTGTTCTGGAGATCCTTGCTGTGCTGGTAACACATTTCTTGCGTGGAATGTCTTTGGTTTCTAGCCAATTGTCACTGCAGCACCCACTTACATTTACAGCCCTTTTCAGGAACATGCGCATTGGGAATATTGTACTTTGACTAAGCAATGAGGTGCAACATATACAGCTGTCTAACTTCTGTCCTCACATTCAACACAATCTAATGGTTTGCTCGTTAACACAGCTCTTTCACTAAAGTTCCTAAAATACATACTGTACATTAAAGTTAGGAGAATATGTTTTCAATCTGGTGAAAAAAAATGTTTTCTCAAGTTTCTCTGCATATGACTCGGTATATAAAGTAAACACAGGTTCACTTCAACCTACTTCCAACTTTAGTAAAACCCATTTAGTAAGACCTACTTTGAATTAATGAGATTTCTTTTCATCTATATAAAAAAATAAGGCCTGTTATTACTGCAGTAAAGGCCTTTTAGCTACCTGGACAATGCAGGGTGTTTAACTCTGTCTAATGCCCCTTACTCACACTCTCGGATTTTCTAAAAACACATGTTCGATGGGAGCTTGTTGTCGAAAATTCCGACCATGTTTAGGCTCCATCTGACATTTTTTGTCGGAATTTCCGACAACAAAAATTTGAGAGCTGGTTCTCAAATTTTCCAACAACAAAATCCGTTGTCGGGAAATTGTGAGCACATGTACACAATTCTGACGCACAAAATTCAACACATGCTCTGAATCAAGTACGAGACAAAAACCCTCGGTCTGGTAAAACTAGCGCTCGTAATGGAGATAGCACATTCGTCACGCTGCACATTTTTAAATCTTTTAATGCAGTGCATTCTCTTCTTCTTTATAATGCTAGAATAATGAAGTTATTTTGCTGCTGATATTCTCACAAACTGATTTCTTTATTATTTCTTGTGATCTCATGAATAATATTATTTTTTTATTCATCAGATTTCCATAATAACATTTAGAATTTCTTTTAATAGTTTTTTTTTTTTTATGAAGATCTCATTTTTTTTACAGTGATCTACTTTTTTCATCAAGATCTCCTGTTTTATTTTTTATTTTTTTATTTTTTTTCTACTGATCTCCATAATATCCATAATATGTTTTGTTGTTTCATGTGTTACCACAACACCATTCTTAACTTGTATTTTTTAACCTCAAGGAGGTTGTTTGGTGTTGGTGTCCCTTGTTAATTTGACATTGTCTTTTTGAAATGTACCTGCCTACTCACAAACAAACTGTCCTTTTTGAAGTTAAACACATAGGCAAGTATTTGTGAACAAAAAATAGCCATTTATTATGGGTCATAACCAAATAAAGAGGAAGGAAACACTGGATAAACTGGTGAAATTGGCAAAGCCTTTGTACCCCAGGGCTCACATCAACTATTTTACAGCCAAAATTGGTAGCATGAGGAGTCCATAAAATAGTGAGCACAATCCAGTCCAGGACTTCCAGGCTGTGGCTCTGTTGTTGGAGTTGTGGCAGGAGGTGGAGGAGGACGATGGTCAAACTGATAAACCTGACTTTGGCTTATGAGTTCGCCCCTCAAACCCTTATTTAGGGCTTGTAAGATAACTTCCTTACAGAAGAGGCGTTGGCCCTCCTCCATTTCTTGCATTTTGCAGGCTGCCATGCATGCATAGTCCTCTTGAATATTGGGGGGGTTCTGAGGGCCACAGTAACCTTCCAAAATAGCCCAAGTGCTGCTTCCTCCAGGTTACTCCTCTTTCTGAGCCTTTCTTTTGAAGGCAGAGGGGAGGGATTCTGGCAGGCTACTGGGCCCAGCCACCTCCTGGCTGACACTTTCCTGTGTATGAAAAAGGGACATAGTTTTAGTTTTTGGTTCATCAATCACACACAATTTTCAGCTCATGACTGTTGCAAATTGAATGCTAACAAATAGACTATCATTCTGACCCCAGCATTTTTCATTCTTGTCCCAATCATTTGTGACCACTACTGTCTATTGATATGTAAAAATAGTTGTTAAATCAGAAATTAGTGATCAATAATAACATTTAGTTAACATATTATTTTTTTGCCAATAAATATGTTGAACAATGCTATACCTGGCTCAAGCTGGGCTCCTCCACATCTTCCTGGCTGGAAGGCCCAGATTGGACTTCGGAAGCCTCATCTGGGGTGGAAGGAAGCATTGAAGGAAGACTGGAGAGTGCTGGCCCTTGCTCCCTCTGGTCTGCCAAAAAATGCAGTCTGTCATAGTACCACAGCCTGTGGGCATAAATACCATCTGCTGCCGCTCCTGATCTCTGGGAAATCATTTGTAGTAAACATCGTTCATTCACCCACTAATATGATGTTTTTGCAGATTTAGGTTAACTACATTTGGGCATGCCTATTTGTATTAAAAGAAATTTAGTACCGTATATACTCGAGTATAGGCCGACCCGAATATAAGCCGAGGCACCTACTTTTACCACAAAAAACTGGAAAAAGTTATTGACTCGAGTATAATCCTAGGGTGGGAAATGCAGCAGCTACCGGTAAATTTCAAAAATAAAAATAGATACCAATAATGTTTTTGAATATTTATTTCAAAGAAAAACAGTAAACTATCTCTGTAAAAAAATATAAAAGTGTAAAGAGGGTCAATAAAACAATATGGTATCAACAATAACTTTAAAAGTACAAAAACCTTAGCTCATTCAGCAACCAAGCTAAAACACAAGAGTTAAAATCCTTCAAAACTGGATTCCTCATCATCTGTATGTCCAAACAGAGCTTCAGCATTAGCTGGTGTGAGATTATCAGCGTAGACATTGTCATCATCACTGAGTTCGCAGTCATCACTATCACTGCTGTCGTTCTCATACAAAGCGCTGTCTTCACTGCCATCCATAGCATTACTAATGCCACATTTCTTGAAGGCGCGTTGCACCATGTCCTCCGGAATCTCTTCCCATGCATCACGAACCCACTTTGCTATCAATTCTATGTCGGGCTTCATCAGATTTCCACCTTTTGTCAGTCGGGCTTGACCAGATGACATCCATTCATGCCACATCTTTCTCACACGGTCTTTAAAAGGTTTATTTAAACACACATCTAGCGGTTGCAATACAGATGTAAGCCCACCTGGAATAACGGCCAAAGTAACTTGAGAAGATTTTGCCATTTCTTTTATGCCATCAGATGTGTGGGCTCTGAACATATCCCAAACTAGCAATGATGGTTTTTTCTTTAAGGCTGCTCCTGGTCGTTCTTTCCAAATTTCTTCCAGCCATTTTTTTGTTCCGTCTTCATCCATCCAGCCTTTCACATGTGCGCGCACTGTAATTCGTGGTGGGAATTTGACCTTTTTAGGCAAGGTCTTTCTTTTAAAAATAATGACAGGCCGCAGCTTTGTTCCATTAGCCAAACATGACAGAACAACTGTGAAATGATTTTTTTCATTTCCTGTGGTTCTGAGAAAAATAGTTTTGTCTCCCAAACTTGCCACAGTTCTGTTGCTTGGAAGATCAAAGGTCATCGGTGTTTCATCCATATTTCCAATATCTCCCAGGTCATAGTTATGGATCCTTCTTTGTTTTATGATGAATGAATGGAATGACATCACTTTTTCATCAAGGTCTTTTGGCAACTTCTGTGAAATCTTTGTTCTTTGCCGCAAACATAGGGCAAACCTATTCATGAAGCGGGTACACCATCCTGCTGACGCAACAAATTTTTCAATGCCTGGTGCTTTTAATTTGTCATCTTTAGCCATCTGAAGGGCACGTAAGCGAATTCCCATGCGTGTTACGCAGTAACCATTTTGACGACACTCCATAACCCATTTATGCAATTCAGTCTCTAGAGCCCCATATGAAGTTGTTAAACCACGTTGAGCTTTTTTTGCCTTTGGAATCTTTTCCAAGTCAGCTTTCTTTTTCCGCCATTCCCTCACTTGTTTTTCATCAACACAAAATTCCCTACTTGCAATACTGTTATTGCTTTCTTCTGCTCTTGACACAACCTTAAGTTTGAAACCAGCTTCGAATGACCTGCGTTTTTCTTTTGGTCCAGGATTACCGGTAGAAGTGTTGGGATCCATTTCTAACAGGATAAAAAAAAAAAAGACTTGTTTGGGTACCTTTTGAGGCCTAATGCAGGCTGATATTACAGAAAGTGATGACATGACTGTTTGCATAGAGCAGCCTGTGTTAGGGCTCATAATATACGGTACCGTACATTCTACCAGTGTCCTGCCTGTGCCCATTAAATATACAGCCTGCCTGTGTCCATTAAATATACCGTCCAGCCTGCCTGTGTCCATTAAATATACCGTCCAGCCTGCCTGTGTCCATTAAATATACCGTCCAGCCTGCCTGTGTCCATTAAATATACAGTAGCCATTGTAATAATGCTCTGGATAACACATTAGACACATACCGGTATACAGCCTGCCCAATAAATATACAGTAGCCATTGTAATAATGCTCTGGATAACACATTAGACACATACCGGTATACAGCCTGCCCAATAAATATACAGTAGCCATTGTAATAATGCTCTGGATAACACATTAGACACATACCGGTATACAGCCTGCCCAATAAATATACAGTAGCCATTGTAATAATGCTCTGGATAACACATTAGACACATACCGGTATACAGCCTGCCCAATAAATATACAGTAGCCATTGTAATAATGCTCTGGATAACACATTAGACACATACCGGTATACAGCCTGCCCAATAAATATACAGTAGCCATTGTAATAATGCTCTGGATAACACATTAGACACATACCGGTATACAGCCTGCCCAATAAATATACAGTAGCCATTGTAATAATGCTCTGGATAACACATTAGACACATACCGGTATACAGCCTGCCCAATAAATATACAGTAGCCATTGTAATAATGCTCTGGATAACACATTAGACACATACCGGTATACAGCCTGCCCAATAAATATACAGTAGCCATTGTAATAATGCTCTGGATAACACATTAGACACATTTTTTTTGCGGCGCCTCGCCACGATTTCTTCAGATGTGGTCCACTGCAGTGCAAATCACATGCGGTCTCTGTGCGATGCGAGTTCATCCATACAGATAGTATGGCTGAATTGGCATCGCACGTGGCCCAAACTCACACAGGACCCTTTTTTGGTCCGCAGCAGAATCGGATCGCATGGGTGTTCACACCATGCGATCCGATTCCTGTCCGAGTTTGCAGATCGCACTGCGATATGCGAACTGATCTGGGGGTGTCATTAACATTTCATTGACACTCCCAGCAGTTCGCATAGTGCAGTGTGAAGTGCCGCTGGGAGGTATGCGATGCGGGAAAACACTGCGGATTCACGGCGTTCCCGCTGCAGTGTGAACCCAGCCTAAAGTGCAATTATTAAAATTATGTTTAAAAAGGCTGGGTTCACACTGCAGCGATGCGGGAACACCGCAAATCCGCGGCGGGTTCCCGCATCGCATACCTCCCAGCGGCACTTCACACTGCCCTATGCGAACTGCTGGGAGTGTCAATGAAATGTTAATGACACCCCCAGATCAGTTCGCATATCGCAGTGCGATCTGCAAACTCGGACAGGAATCGGATCGCATGGTGTGAACACCCATGCGATCCGATTCTGCTGCGGACCAAAAAAAGGGTCCTGTGTGAGTTTGGGCCACGTGCGATGCCAATTCAGCCATACTATCTGTATGGCTGAACTCGCATCGCACAGAGACCGCATGTGATTTGCACTGCAGTGCAGTGCGAATCACATCCGGTTCTCGTAACCTCTGCAGTGTGAACCCAGCCTTTAAGTACCGTACAAAATTGCTTAAGATTTAAAAATTTTTTTTAAAGATTTTAAAAAAACAATTACGGTACAAAAAAATTACAGGATTCTAATCTACAGTATCTACAGTATGACAGTATGACACAGTATGAGACAAAAGCAGGTTTTTTTTTTTCCATTATTTATCGTATGCCTCGTGAATTCACCTCACCTTTACTTCCTTTACTTCCTAATCTACAGTATCTACAGTATGACAGTATGACACAGTATGAGACAAAAGCAGGTTTTTTTTTTTCCATTATTTATCGTATGCCTCGTGAATTCACCTCACCTTTACTTCCTTACACTGGATTGCCCGGCCCCTGCTCTCTCTGCTTCTTTCTATGGTAGTCCTGTGTAGAGAGAGAGAGAGGGGATTGGGCATATCACTCCGCAGCACACAGTATCCTATGCTAATACTGTGTGGTGTGCGGAGCGCGTGCAGAGATTCCTCCGCGCCCGAAATAAAAGAAAGAGTCCCCCCACTGCAGTAACGATGTGCGGTCTGCGGAGCGGGTGCAGAGGCTGTATTCCTCCGCGCCCGAAACAGAGGAAAGAGTCCCCTCCCCGCTGCAGACATAGAGCACATCGAAGGAAAAAAAAAAAATATAACGAAGGGAATCGAAAGATGAGGGGATTGTGCTGACCGGCAAACTGACAGGCCATTCACCAGCGTCAGCCAGCGACATGGCCCCGCCCCTTTTTCTCCTCCAGCTCGGGCAAATTTTCAGTGACTCGAGTATAAGCCGAGGCGGCTTTTTTCAGCCCAAAAAGTGGACTGAAAAACTCGGCTTATACTCGAGTATATACGGTACATTGTTGTCTAGATGGGTTTGTAACTAGAATGAAATGCAAACTTGACTCAGTGTAAGGAGAGGGCACTCAGCAGCATATACATTACACATGTGAACGCAAGAGCACTAGTGTGGGACACCAGAACAAACTTTTTAGGGTGTCCCACACAGGTGCTCCAGTGGATACTAGGGGTGTCTCCATGTGTGATACTTTAACAAAAAAGGTAATTATTCCAGATTTGGAAAGGGAAAAAAATCATGTCTTCAGCTTTGAACTCTACCAAAACAGACAATTGTACTTACAAGCCATGTTTCATATTCCTATTTCTTGCCTCAAATATCTGTGTGCTAAGTATACCTTTATTTTATCACATAAGGGAGAAAAGACTCAGGATGTCTGAGCTCACCAGTAGGGATGGCCTTGCGGGTCGCCCAGCGGTCGGTTTGCGGCGAATTTTGCGTGTTCACGATTTGCCAAACCGGCGGACTTCTGGTGCTGTTCGCGTGGCGGACATATGCGTTTACATTGTGAAAGAACTTTGACCCATGATGACACATCCATCATGGGGTACAGGACAGCCAATTGAGACATTTCAGCACATGGACAATTGGACATTCCCCCTACCTTATAAATAGACCTGATCTGGCGGCCATTTTACATTCTCTCTTTTGTCAGTGTAGGGAGAGGTTGCTGTGTGGAGCAGGGACAGACTGTAGTGACACATATCACTAGCTATTAGGTCCATTTTAAGGACTGGTATAGGTGTACAGTATATAGGGTTCTGGTGCACTGCTGCTGACTGCTGTGCTGCTGATTGCTGAGTGCACCGCAGACCGATTCTGTAGCTGTCTTTTGTCAGTGTAGGGACAGGACGCTGTGTGGAGCAGGAACAGTCAGTTTAATCAATAGCTATTACTATTAGGTCCACAAAGGTCCTTTTAAGGACTGGGATAGGTGTACAGTATATAGGGTTGTACACGTATAATATACTTTCTTTCAAATATAGAAAGCCTATTATACTTGACTGCTGAGCTGAGTGCTGACTGATTCTGCAGCTGTCTTTTATCAGTGTAGGGACTGAGGGACAGTCTGCAAATCACTAGCTACTAGGTCCACAAAGGTCCTTTTAAGGACTGGTATAGGTGTACAGTATATAGGGTTGTACACGTATAATATACCTTCTTTCAAATATAGAAAGCATATTATACTTGACTGCTGTGCTGAGTGCTGACATATTCTACAGCTGTCTTTTATCAGTGTAGGGACTGAGGGACAGTCTGCAAATCATTAGCTACTAGGTCCACAAAGGTAATTTTGAAGACTGGTATAGGTGTACAGTATATAGGGTTCTGGTGCACTGCTACTGACTGCTGTGCTGCTAATTGCTGAGGGCACTGCTGACCGATTCTGCAGCTGTCTTTTGTCAGCATTGTACAACATTCATAAAATTGTGACCCCGACTGGAGAGTTAATTGTTGATTCTGACGCTATAGCGCAACAATTTGTGACATACTTTCACTCACTTCACAATTTACCGCACAGACCGCACATGGACGCCGCACGATCCAGAATAGACCTCATAAATGATTTCCTCTCCAAATACTCGCCGCCTCCCATAGACCCCATTGACAGGACCACTCTAGATGCCCCCCATCACTAACTGAAGCCACTTAAACAATTGAAAGCGGGCAAAAGCCCGGGTCTGGATGGTCTTTCGGCAGCCTACTATAAATCTTTTTCCGACATACTACTTCCACAATTCTTGAAACATTTAATAACATTTTTACGTCCACCCGACCAAACACAGATCTCCTCAAAGCACACATTACGCTAATCCCCAAACCAGGCAAAGACACCACATTGAT
Source organism: Lithobates pipiens (assembly GCF_037356315.1). NCBI lineage: Eukaryota > Metazoa > Chordata > Amphibia > Anura > Ranidae > Lithobates > Lithobates pipiens. The sequence continues at coordinate 211,923,640 of NW_027507903.1, forward strand.
CCCCAATTACCGCCCAATCTCATTACTTAACGTGGACATCAAATTGTACGCCAAGATACTAGCAAACAGAATATCACCCTTGCTCTCTAATGTGATATCTACTGATCAAGTAGGCTTTGTCCCTGGTAGAGAGGCCAGGGACAATACCATAAAAGCTCTGAACCTCCATCACTGGTTGACTACCACGAAAACGAAGGGCTTCTTCCTCTCGTTGGATGTGGAGAAGGCATTCGACAGGGTAGCCTGGTATTATATGGTTCCTGTGCTATTACATCTTGGATTCCCTCCACGATTGCTACAAATGATTAGGCTTCTATATTCTACCCCAAAGCAAGAATACGAGTTAACAGACAACTGTCGAATGCCTTCTCGATCACTAACGTAACCCGTCAGGGTTGCCCTCTCTCCCCACTCATCTATGTGCTAACACTTGAACCCCTTCTCCGCATGTTGAGAGAAAACCCCAACATAAAAGGGGTAGATGTCAAGGGTAAATCCTATAAAATTGATGCTTATGCGGACGATATAATACTTTTTATATCAGGCCCGGTAGTCACAATTCCAAACTTATTAAAAGACCTGGACTACTTCCAAACCATCTCTAATTTAAAATTAAATTTTGAAAAATCGAAAGCCTTAAACATCACCCTATCAAATCAAGATGTAACCCAAGATGTAACCCCATAACTTTCCTTTTTGTTGGGAACACCTCGCTTTAACATATCTAGGCATAAGCATCCCCTCCGATCTGTCCAAATTATATGATCACAATTTCAGGACAACGCTTCTTAGAATTCAAGAAGACCTTCTGACTTGGCACAAAGGCCCATTTTCTTGGTTTGGTAGGAAAGCAATCCTAAAAATTAATATTCTTCCTCGATTGCTCTACCTATTACAAACTATCCCCATAGCAGTCCCTAACTCATTTTTCCGAACATACAAAAATATATGCAGGAAATTCCTATGGGCCCACCGTCCCCGAGGCTGAGCTGGGCCAAGCTTATCTTACCCAAAAATGTTGGCGGTCTGGGTTTACCAGATATTCACACATACTATCATGCCAGTATGCTTACCAGAATAGTTGACTGGCATGTACACCACAGAAATAAAGCGTGGATTCAACTAGAACAAGATATGGCTCCACTCCCACTGATCAATCTCCCGTGGATCTCTAAACAAGCAATCCCCACAACGTGTCGGAATCACCCCATTATAGGCCCAACTATACACGCTCTTCATTGTACAGGTCGAACTCTTCACCTTGATGGGCCACATGGTCCTATGACTCCCCTATCCTCGAACCCAGATTTCCCCCCCAACATCACAGGACGGGGACTTCCCCCGACCGAGATCAACATACAGAGCACTCCAGTTCATTGAACACAGGGCTATACTGTCATATCCAAATATGGTTACTAAATTCCCAGAACTTCACTTACCATTTTTCAAGTTTCTCCAAATCAGACATTTTCTTAATTCTAAACCACTTTCGCACTGGCACAGGGAGCTAACCCCCTTTGAAACACTATGTAACAGTTCAGAACCTCAAAAACATTTGATCTCAATCATAGCCACAATGAATGAATTCAGATGCTAAGGCACATGCTCGTACAAAACTGTTATGGGATAATGAAATGTCAACTTCCATGAACACTGAGGATTGGAAAAGGATATACGAACACACACATAAAGGATCTTTAAATGTATCGGCACAAGAAAACAGATATAAGATATACTCTAGATGGTACAGCACCCCAGAGAAAGTACACAGACTATTTCCTGATGTCCCGCCAACTTGCTGGAGATGCAACACGGATGTGGGTTCCTTCTTAAATGTTTGGTGGGACTGCCCACTACTTCAGCCATTTTGGAAAGCAGTCCACGACAATATTGCAAAGATCACGACTTACGTCCCAGAATACTCTCCAGCCCAATATCTGCTACACCATACACTGATTCCACAACGCTGCTATAGGAAGTCACTCACCTTACATATGATTAATGCTGCTACACAATGCATCTCCAGACATTGGAGAACCACAAGAGCTCCAACTGTGAGTGAATGGTACCGACAGATTGATAACACTGAAGAAATGGAAAGACTTATACATCAAGCTCATGACAAACACTCCCGATTTACTCACACCTGGGCATGTTGGATACAATTTAGATCCTCCACAAAACATACCACCACTCACTTGATGCCCTCGCCATCCACCTAATCTGATAATGAGATAAATAGCTATGCTTATATCTCTAAGGGCCGTCTCCCCCATTCCCCCACTCATCCTTTCCCCATCCTTATTCTCTCCTTCACCTTACAAAAAGCTTACAGCTGACCTTCCCTTTTATCTCCTATCTATCTTCTCATACACCATTTATATGCCTTAGTTTTTGTCGACAATCACCCCCCCCCCCTCCCAATATCTCCCTACCTCCCTACCTCCCCTCCATGTTGAACAACGTAATAGTTTCATACTAGCATTGATACACAGACTAATATTCAATAACAATAGACACTCGATACAGTTATACTAGAACTTGTCCAGTCTCCTCATAAACCCCTCGGTTTCTTAACCGGAAGTTTTTCCCCCGTCCACAGTTAGCTCCCATTAGGGGTGGATGGATGTGAAAGGGACTTGATGCAACACTGAATGATTTACGTTAAATAAACCTTGGATCCCAACTGGTTTCCGACATTACCTGTGACCGGGGTTCTCATAAACATAAATCCTGCACTTATAACTTTTAATACTCCCGTTGAGAGTATATCACAGCAGAATAGGATGTAAGCCCTAGGGAATCTTTATTATCCTTCTTAACGTTTAGATTGATGTTCTATTCTACAGTTGCAACTAATGCTCGACCAGAGATAAACTTTGTACACCTCGATTTTACCTCGGAACAGCAATTGAACGTTTGTGTTTATAAGATCATTTGTTGCTGTATCTTATTTTACTGTATGTACATTTTGTTTGTTGTACTACAAAACTTTCAATAAACTTTTGAAACAAAAAAAATAATGAAATAAACAAGAAAATACCACGCTAAAAATAAAAAAAAATTGAAATAAAAATGAAAATAAAGATAAAAAAGAAGAAAAAACAAACCAAACACAATAACCCCTAACAGCAGCAGCTCTAAATTGTGAGATATGCACAAGTGTAATTGTAGTAATGGAAAAAAGATGCACTAACTTATATATACGTGATGTATATATATATATATATATATATATATATATATATATATACCCCTATTAGTGTATTTGAATAAAAAACAATCCAATATTAATAGTAAAAATAAAGTCCAATAAAGTCCAAAAAAATAAAGGTGAATGAAAACGAATTAAACAGACACCACCAACGCGTGATCCACCACCACATTGACTGCACGCTTACCAGAGGCAAGCTTAAATGAAGCCTATATATATCCCAACATCAACCTGGTAATGGATGGCACTTCCACAGACCACCTGGATAGTATTCATACAGTGGGAGACGTTTTCGGATTCAAATCGCTGGCCTCACCCTTCCTTGATTAAACGTCAATGATAGACCAGGGACAGCAGCGACCATACGGAGCACACCTCCGTCATAAATTCATAAGAGTGAAAAAAAGACTGGCCATAGTTTGAATCCGTAAAGTAATATTTAATAATATTTAATAAAAGATAAAATTGCACTTACATATGTAGCATAAAAATAAGCAGATAAAAAACTCTGTTCGCCGGCCGGCAGCATACACCTGTTCACATACAGGTTGCAATGACGTCAGTGCGTCAACCTCCCTACGCACGTTTCGCCTAGAGCTGACCAGTTGACGTCGTGGATTTTCCTTTAGTAAATAACACCCACAGTGCTTGAGAATTTGCATCAATCAGGCCATTTTTGTAACTCCAAAAAATAAATTCATGGTGTGGAAAATAATAAATATTTAAAGCATTAATGCATTACATACATTAACAACAAAATCAAGGTATGTGTGTAGCAGACCCACAACATAATAGTTAGCTGAAAAAAGAGATTGTCACCTCATGTATCAAAGAAATTACGTTTGCACTATTGAAGAAAATGGGCAAAAAAAGCAGATTGGATAACCTAGGAGACAGTTAAAAGAAACACAAGCAGTAAAGCAAAGGAAATAGTATTTCATTTTAAAATGCAAATTAATTTAAAAAAGGTTTTGTAGACATTTTTTGGCATATCAATGGCCCCCCTACTCGCAAAGTACTCCATATATTTTTGATGGACCTCGCAGGCACTTTTGGGGGGCAAGCCAGGAGGGGAAGCTTCAAGCGCCATCAGGTTCTGGTCTTGAAATCCGGCCTCAGGCCCAACTTAGGCCACATAGTTCATAGAATTTCTCCTTAAAAATTTGTGGGGAATGCAACATGCAAGGATTATATGGTTAAGCTTATATTCCGCCATGTTAATTCTCCACCACTCTTGTAGCTCTGGCCAGCCGGTATCTGGCCCGGGTGAGGGTCCTCATCAGGAATGGCTGCATCAGGTGATCACACAGCCCAAGCGCTTCATCATTAGGGTTGAGCAAACCCAAACTGTATATTCGGGTTCGAGTTCGGTGTTCGGCAATGTAATGGCGCATTTTAATAAGCTGCAGGGCAGCCAATCAACATTCGTTTAACTCGTGTGCCATTAGAAGCCATCACAGCATCCTCTGGGACTGTGACATCATAAGAGGGCCTGGTCACCATGTGACATCACCCGGTGACCCCGCCCATTGTCCCTTTATAAGTCGCCGCATTGCTGCCAGAGAGAGCGTTGAGTCTACATCTCAACATCTCAAGGAAGACGAAGAGAAGAAGAGAAGGTGGAGACAGCAGCGACAGAAGACTGGGCCCTTGTCCTCATCAACATGGGGACAAGGTGCTTTGGGGTGGGCAGGCTGCAGGGCCCCCCTTCCCCAAGGCACCCTCCATGTTGAGGGCACGCTGCCTGGTACGGCTCAGGAGGGGTGCACTTGCTCATCCTACCCCCTTTCCTGACCGGCCGGGCTGCGTGCTCGGATAAGGGTCTGATATGGACTGTAGGGGGGACCCCACGGCATTTTTTTGGCATAAGGCTTCCCCTTTAAGTCCATACCAGGTGAGGGGGCTAGCGACGTGTCAATCTCGCCGATGGAGGTGGCGACATTGACCTCCTTTGCTAGTCCCGTCTACCTGGAGCCGCGTTCAAAATTAACTGACTTTTCTCCATGTGTGGGCAAGTCTGTTCATTTCAAGAGTCCAGCAGACTAGCACACAGACGGCCGGATTGTCCGTCGGACTGCAGAGTCCGGCTGACAATTTTGAGTCAAAACTTCTTTCTAAGTCCACCGGACTTTTGGAAAGAAAAAGTCAGCTGGAGCCCACACACGGGCCAAGGACCAAGTCCGCCGGATAGTCTGATCGTGTGTACGTGGCATGAGTGTTAAGCCAGTATGGAAAAATGCACCTCTCATATCAGGAAATCCAGAGAACAGCCATTCACAACTGGATCCGCACTCTTATTGGACAGTCCTTCTCTCACTAGGTCTAGCAGCCAACAAGGTGTTTAAGCCAGATACAAGTCTCTGCCACAGACTTGGTGTAGAACACTTTAGAAAAAAAACTGAAAGGTTGTAAACAACTTGTAGAACCCTATGGTACCAGTATCTTGCAGCCGGTCCAGCGATACCACACAAGATTGGATTCACTTGGGGTGTTCCAACTGGTCCAGGCTCTTGTTGAGAAGCCAACTCTTGTGTGGCCTTCTTCCGAAGAGTCCTCCCCTGGAAACCTTCACAGTTGCTGGGCTCCAGGGGCGGACTGACCATATGTCTACTCGGCCATTGCCCGAGGGCCACGGGCCACTAGGGGGTCCCATCAGGGTTGCCAGCCTCAGTAAAATCAGGGACAGTATGTAAAAATCTGTGTTTTATTTACATTTGTCTCTGAAATGTTCCTTACCGACATCCTTTTGGCCTAAAAATCCTGAGATTATAGCTGCCCACCTCTCAAGTACCTTCTCAGCCAATAGAAACATGTCTGTGTATACTGTGTGATTGTATACTGATTATGTGTGTTTGTGTATATTGTGTGGCCCCATAATCTCTGATTACCTGGGGGCCCCGTAATCTCCTATTGCCCGGGGGCCCCATAAGTTGTTAGCCCACCCCTGCTGGGCTCTCCACTAACCGAGACGGCCCCAGACCACCTCCAAATCCTTCCTTTAGTTTCTTTACCTCGGGCTAGCCAGCCCTGAGGTTTGAAGTTGGGTGGATCGGCAACCCAGGCCATGGCATTCCTGGGGGCTGGTCAGGAGGACCAGGACCAAACAGTCAGAAAGCACTTCTGGACCAGAACAAAGAAACACGTGACAGCCGCACCTTAAGTACCCTCTCCCAGAAGGCACAGCAAGACACTCCCACTGGGGTGGTTCCAAGATAGAGTAACCTCAATGCACCCAACTAGACTGCGATCTAGTCCTTGCCATGATGACAGCGCCACCTATGGTCAGGCAGAACACCAGGCAGTCCAGCTAGACTGGTGCTGAGGTCTAAATGTAGGATAATTGAACCCAAAACCAAACTGCGGTTCAAGGGTAAAGTTAAATTAAAAAACACATAGTACGTGCTCTTCGGGAGCCGGTGATACATACTTCCCCTGGCAATTTAGACGATGTCCTCATCGTCTGGGAAAGAAAGAAAAAAAAACAGAGAACAAAAATCTAGTCCCATCAAAAAAATTAGTACCTGAACTTTAGAGTTGAAATGGGGAAAAGGAAAGGAAAAACAATAAACATTAAACATTATAGAAACATTGGTTAGCAACACAGGATCATCCTCCCAAACATCACATACAATGCAGCCCAAGACCTATCTACCTAAACCACCCTCTTTCTGTGGCTTGATGGAAGACCTCCTGCAAGAAAAAAAACATAAAACAATAAACCATATTTAGGAAGGCAAGTCCACATCATAAGCCGATGAGTCCTTCTCTTCCAACTTAACTTGTACCAAAAGCCTAAGCCCTTGTACACACGGTCGGAGATGCTGACAATCAAATCCATCGGATTTTGTCCGAAACTGTTGCATACACACGGTCGGACAAAGTTGTTGGAAAATCCGATGTGATTACGTTATTTTGTTACGACGGGACTACGTTCACGCTAGTAGCCAATAGCATTGGTGTAGGAATTTGATCTGAGCACGCTTGACACTTTGTCCGATCGGAATTCTCTACACATGATCGGAGTATGTCCGATCGTAGCATTTTGTCGGAAAATTTTACCAACAAGTTGGAAAACTTAAGCATATATAAAAATTGTAACTTAAATAAAAAGTCCACTTTTAGGCCCTCAGATGAAGTCGGAAGTGACGAAACGCGTCAGGGCGTAACCATACCAGAAGTGACGAGTGCGCCTCAATCCCTCTATTCCAGCAAGCTGAGGAAGGCGGAAGTGAAGCTTCTGCTGTATGTAGCAAAGCGATCGTTTCTCCTTGGGCGCAACAGAACCAGTAGGATAAGGCACAGTACTTTTTAAATGCTTGAACATTTCTCTATTTGGTACGCATTTATATGTTGGGTTTCTATAATAAATAGTGTTAAACAGTATTACGCTATGTTTGGACATTTCTGTTCTTTTATATGATAAAACCGAATTCCAATAAGGGAGACATCTAGTGGCCAAAGAAGAATGGTGTAATGGCATTGTGAAGGCTTATGATTTCAGGTGTTCGGTGAGTGCATCCCCAAAGGGGGATCGTTTGTGAACCACAAGTGGTGTAGTACATGGTGGAAGCTGTACCTAAATCACAATAGGAACTGATAGATCAAGCACCATTTTTTCTGGACACTGAATAGAACTTTGATCAACTCACTTTTTGGGAAAAGTGTGCATGTGCTGCTATATGTGAAAAGTGGACTTTTTATTTAAGTTACAATTTTTATATATGCTTATGTTTCTGTGGTTGTAAAAGCAGCAGCTTTAAAGTGTGTTTTTTATATAAGTGGGGCACCACTTATGTACTATATCTAAGTTTGCATATTGGCATCCAAGAGCGCGGAGCAGTGTGCTATTTGGGCCGGCTTTTATATTTTTTAGCATATTTTTGAAAGTTGGAAAACTTGGTCCGTCAGATATTCCGACGGAAACAGTCCGATGTAGAGCACACATAGTCAGAATATCCGACAAAACGGTCCGATCGGATAAACCGTGTGTACAAGGGCTAAAAGCTTCAGAATGTTCAGAGTATACCCTTGCTGAAAAACAGATACAAACTGACTACATTCACTGAAAACCAGATACAAACCCACAAGCACAAACTGAAGAGCAGTTCGTAAAAGCATGAGGCTGAAAAGCGCGAATGGTCTCTCACCAAACTTGTACTAACACGAGATTAGCAGAAGGAGCCCAAAGGGTGGCGCACTGGCTATTGAACTTCCTCTTTATAGTGCCGTTGTACGTGTTGTACGTCAGCTCATTCTTGACTATCGGAATTTCCGCTAACATTTGTGCGACCATGTGTATGCAAGACAAGCTTGAGTCAACATCCGTCGGAAAAAAATCCCAGGATTTAGATGTTGGAATGTCCGACCATGTGTCTACACGGCATAACAGATGCAGCTGATCCAAATACAAACAAGACCAAAGGGAAAAATCTATTTACAGACAAACTGAATAAATAGGCAAATAAATACATAAATTTCACACATTTAGTTGTAATATAAATCGAAAGATCACTCTATAATGCAGAAATATATAAAACCCAGTTGTGTTCTGCTGTCCAAAAATTAAATTTTGTTCTTCAGAAATGTGTAATATGTACAAGCTATGTCATAAGTGTTGTCAGTGCATAAGGAGACTTCATTTATGTATTATTCCATGAAGCATTTTATGTGTAGAAAAAGTGCTACTTGTTTGTACATGCTGCTTATGTGGCAACCTTCATTACATGATTTCATGCTTTGCTGATGGAAAATTAGACCCCTGTGTATTAAAAAAAGAATAGATGATAGCTATAGAATCATGATGTGATTGCCTTAGGACATTCTGTTGACAGCTAGAAATATATACAGACAAAGCAATGTCACTGGATGCTAATGTGTGCTACAGAACTTGATGAGTACGGTAAATTCTCAGAAATAAAGAAAATTCTAAACCTTTTATTCGAGGGTAACTAGCAGATAGCATTGTCAAAGTGCAGCATTTCAAAAAGGCTCTATTAAATGTGAAGCTATATTCCAGTTTGATTTCTGTGTTTATCTTTCATAATACATAATGTGCTGCATATGACACTTAAGACAGCAGACATCAGTACTTTCAATGCCAGATTACTATACAAATTTTCCCCATTATTATATAATACCATATGCCCAAAATATGTTCATAGTGCAGTGTGCCTCTTATGCAGTTAGATAAAAAAATGAGAAGTCACGAAAAGTACATGCATAACTATGTCAAAAGTTTTTTTCTACTTTACATTTACTGTTTATGTACATGATATGCATAAAGAAACACATTTTGTGTTCTTATTAGATCTTTAAAACAATCCATAAGGGACGTCTCATCCAAACAAAGGGGGTTTTGCAAGAAGTCACAAATCTAGCTACCATTCTACATTTTCAATTTGTCCTATAGAAGGGTGCTTTTATCCCCTGAAAAGGGTTGGCTTCCTTTTCAACAACTGCTCCCCACTCTAAGCAAACATTTAAAAAGACCCATTTTTTTAAAAACCGTCTACAAGTCAAGCAGTGTTCAAAAAAACTGATTTACCCCAAAGTACACATATTTCATTTTACAAGCGTCTTTTCATCTACATCAGTTGCCATCACTCACAGCTGCAAGACTTAAGACAATATAAGAGTCTGAAATAACAATTTATCAAAATATCTGGTTCAACAGTGAATGTGTGTGAATATATATGGAGAGATATAGCTTACATGCCCTGTGAGTATAGTGAGACAGTGAGTACAGTAAATTTCTTCAGCAATAAAAGGAAGGCCTATGGACTTTTTTTTGCTTACTGGAGCAGGTGAAGTAATATTAGGTGACTCAGCTCCCAACACCTGAACTCTGTATTTACATACTCCTGAACCTGCACTCCATACGATACATACTTCTGACACCTGCACTCTGTAAGTAGGCTCAATTTTTAAGCCCTTTTCACTAGTAGCATGGTTTTGCCACACCCACAATTCACCATTGCATGCTTAGTGTGCTGATTATTGTTCTCTGGATGGCCCTATGATTTCTAATAAATAATAGAAATAATAAAAAATAAAATAATCACACCCTTTGTTTATGAGGGGGCAGCACTGTGCAGACAGATCCTAAATTAGATTTGAACACTGCCTGTCCTAAGAAAGAGGTAAAGATGTAGAGGCTAGGCTTCCTGTATTGTATGTTAATTAGGACAGACTTAGAACTGACTCACTCCAACATTCTTCAAAATTCCTTGTAGTCAGCTATGACACATTTTCCTAAAAATATTTAAAATATGCTTTTATTTTATTTTTAAAATGTTTTATGTGTGAATGGGAATGCACAACAAACATATAGTGGGGTTATCTCAAATTTGACTGAAAAAGTGGAAATACATATTAAGGAGCATCATTATAAATTACAGTGATTGATTCACCTGCAAGGAATATTAGGTGAATGCTGCATGGACATAACCCTGAACATAGTTTGTCAGAAACTGCATTTCAGAGATCAGAGAGCCAGCCCAGCTACCTAGCAACTGATAGCAGGTTTCTCCCAACAGATAACAGAGGATATTTCAGGAGGTGATTACAGTGGCCACTCCAAAGAATCAGAGTCATCATTTTCCACAGAATTCCACTTCAGCTCAGTAGAGTTGTTTGTAGGTCCTTCAATTGGCCTCCTTTATAGCTGCCACAAAGTGTGGAGATATTAGCTCCACTACAGAGGTCCAGTGACTAATTTTCTTACATGGAAATAAGCAGAGAAATGGAGGAAAGTTGAAAAGAAACCCTGTCTTAAAAATAGATGTTTAAAACTATACTCCCCCCCCCCCCCCCCCGTTCACACTTTGGATATGAGGTTGGCCCATTAGGTTACTTCCAGGGAAAGTTGTGGTGTCTTGACAAAAATGCAGATCTTGACCTGAGAAAGGCCCACCTGGCATCAGGTGGCATGTGGCATCTTACAATCAATCTAACATCTGTGACAAGAACTATTTCTTCTAAGATGAACACTAGTAAAGTAATGTTAAGAACCAGTGTCAACAGAGACCACATCACCACCGCCTTCATAAGCTAAAGCTGGTGGAGGATTTTGTGGGTGAGGCTGCAATCAATGTCATTGGATGTTCCTTTAGAGCAATGTTAGAGCTACCATGACTGCAAAAAGGTCTCTTTGACTAGAATTGTGGTCAGCAGACTTCTTTAAAAACCAAGAGGCGCAAGATACAATATAATGTTTTCAATCTCTTCAGAGGCAAATTAGATTAGCGACAGATGGCCATTCCAGATTACTACCTCAAAATATAAAAGCTTTTGGCCAGAGACATTTGGTAGAGCTTTTGGAGTTGCATCCAAAAAACATTGCTTGTACAGGAGGGAAGTTCTGTAGAAGATGGAGAGAACGCCGTTAAAATCTATGGGACACTAACATGAAAAACCAAAAGTGCTAAATTTAAAGGCTTATATGCAAGTTATTGGCATAAAAAGTTTTTGGGGACCCACTTACGTAATTTTTTTCTCTATGTTGGATCGAGATTCTACTTAAAATCCATGCCAGACCTGAAGGGCCTGGTATGGATTTTGCGGGGGACCCCATGCCATTTTTTTTAAATTTTGGCGCAGGGTTCCCCTTAATATCCATACCAGACCTGAAGGGCCTGGAATGGATTTTGCGGAGACCCCCACGCAATTTGTTTATTTGGGTGCTGGGTTCCCCTTAATATCAATACCAAACCCAAAGGGCCTGGTAATGAACTGGGGGGAACCCATGCCATATTTTTTCAATGCTTTTCATCTATACTGCCGGGACCCAACAATACCTTACATCCACGAGTAGTTTTAAATTAAATTTTTTTACTTTAGAAATGTAATTTTGCTGTGGTATTATTCTAAACATAGGAAAAATGCGCTACTTTACAGGCATACTAAGGACGACCCCCAGGCACGATATTTAAAGGAAAATAATTTTTTTATTATTTCACTTTAAGCATTATTAAAATCACTGCTCCTGAAAAAACTGCAGTTTTTGAAACTTTTTTTTTGCATGGAAAAAAACATGTCCATGGGGCAGGACCCGGGTCCCCAAACACTTTTTATGGCAATAACTTGCATATAAGCCTTTAAAATGAGCACTTTTGATTTTTCATGTTCGTGTCCCATACTTTAACAGTGTTCACGCGTTCGTACACATTTTCAGCCTGTTCGCAAGTTCTGGTGCAAACCGAACCGGGGGGTGTTCAGCTCATCCCTAGTCTCAAGTTTAGAGTGCTCCAAATCTGTATTTACCATAGAATATGGGAAAACATTCTAATGCCATGTACACACGATCAGACTATCCGGCGGACTTGGTCTGGCGGACCAGAGTCCGCTGGACAATCCGCCCGTGTGTGGGCTCCAGGGGACTTTTTTTACCCAAAAGTCCGGTGGACTTAGAAAGTAGTTTTGACTCAAAAATTGTCCGCCGGAATGCGAGTCCGGCGGACAATCCAGCCGTGTGTGTGTGCTAGTCTGCACACGGAGGAAAGTCCGATCATTTTGAATGCGGCTCCAGGTAGGGCGGCGAGATTGACACGTTGCTGGCCCCGTCACCTGGTATGAACTTAAAGGGGAAGCCCTATGCCAAAAAGACGGCGTGGGGGTCCCCCAAAGGTCCATATTAGACCCTTATCCGAGCACGCAGCCCAGCCGGTCAGTAAAGGGGGTGGGGACAATCGAGTGCCCCCCCCTGAGCCGTACCAGGCCCCGTGCCCTCAACATGGGGGGTGCTTTGGGGAAGGGGGGCTGCACGCCCCCCCACCCCAAAGCAACTTGTCCCCATGTTGATGAGGACAAGGGCCTCTTCCCGACAACCCTGGCCGTTGGTTGTTGGGGTCTGCGGACAGGAGGCTTATCGGGCTGCCCCCAAATACCGCCCCCACACTATGTGAATGAGTATGGGGTACAGTGTACCCCTACCCATTCACCGGTTTTCTTCTGGGACTGTGACATCATAATGGGCGGGGACATCACCCGGTGACCCCGCCCATTGTCCTTATATAAGTCGCCGTGCAACACATCCCTGTCATTACAGCAAGAGACAGCGACGAGTCAACATCTCAAGGAAGAAGAAAAGAAGGACAGAAGAACAGATGGTGGCGACAGAAGACCGGGCCACCACCAGTAAAAGAGCTGGAAGAAGGAGTGGAGGCCCGGCAAGAAGAACTGAAGAGGGGGACAAGACCCCCGAAGTCGGAAGAAGAGGCGGCTGGGCGACAGAAGACCGGGACGCTGCTAGTAAAAGAGCTAAAGTAAGAAAGCGGAGGCTCGGCAAGAAGAACCGAAGAGGGGGACAAGACCCCGAAGTCGGAAGGAGACCCCCGGTGACAAAGAAGAAAGCAGGGCTCCTCCACTAGTAAAAGAGCTAGCAAAAGAGCAGAAGATAGTGGAGGAGTCTGGCGAGAAGACCTCCCAAGATGGAAGAAGACCCCCGGAGCTATGCAATAAATTATTTTAAACCCTTGTGTGTTATGTTTTAATACACTTTTATTCACAGGTGAATGGGTAGGGGTACATTGTACCCCATACTCATTCACATAGGGTGGGGGGGCCGGTATCTGGGGGCCCCTTATTAAAGGGCGCTCCCGGATTCTGATAAGCCCCCCGCCCGCAGACCCCAACAGCCAACAGCCGGGGTTGTCGCGAAGAGTCCCTTGTCCTCATCAACATGGGGACAAGGTGCTTTGGGGTGTGGGGCCACGTGGCCCCCCTTCCCCAAAGCACCCCCCCATGTTGAGGGCACACGGCCTGGTACGGCTCAGGAGGGGGGCGCTCGCTCGTCCCCACCCCCTTTCCTGACCGACCGGGTAGCAAGCTCTGATAAGGGTCTGATATGGACTCAGGAGGGTACGCCCACGCCGTTCTTTCGGCATATGGCTTCCCCTTTAAGTCCATACCAGGTGACAGGACCAGCGACGTGTCAATCTTGACTTAACTTCCTTCGCTAGTCCCGGCTACCTGGAGACGCATTCAAAGTCAACGGACTTTCCTCCGTGTGTGGGCAAGTCCGTTCATTTCAAAAGTATGGCGGACTCCCGCCATAGTCCAGCGAACCTAGGACGCTGGAAAAGTCAGGGAGTGTGTGGGCAGGTCCGCTCGTTCGGAAAGTCCGGCTGGATAGTCTGATCATGTGTATGTGGTATAAGAGTCAGCTTCCACAATGTCATTTGATCCATCTGCACCAGAGATCAGTAATGTTGTAGATTTCAAGCTGGTTTAGAGAAAAGTCTGCATCGGAAATTCGCTAAAAGTTAATGTTTCTGGCATGTCTGCCTTAAAAATTACCAAATGGGCAACTAATGCTCTTATACTCAAGTTCCTTAGAGATAGCCTGGGAAACAAATTTTCTTTCACAGTCCAGAAAGTCAACATCTATGTACAAAACCTGACACAAAGGGTTTAATGGTAACTTTTAGCCTGACTTTTATTTTGCAGTACTGAATTGCTGTTGCACTACAGCCTGTCTTTTGTATTGAATTTGTGAGACCCAATTCCCCCATATATACATTTGAGGTGAATGGGGAAATCACCCCCACTGTGCTATTGTATTCTGATGGCGGGGAGCCTTCCCCAATCTTCAGAATATAATTATCAGTGTTGCCGGCTTTAGCAAGTGGTACTGATTCATCAGAAAAACCCAAACAGGTTGATTGTACAAATGTCGATTGGTATATTGACTTTTGTACAACCAGGGTGCCTATAGATGGATCAAAATGTAGCCGGTCCTTGCAAAACTAGCTCATTTTCGATCCATGTATGGCCAGCTGAAATTGGGAGTAAACTCGCATATGTTGTTTTTTTTTTACCTACAGGTAAGCTTATAATAAAGCTAACCTGTAGGTAAAATTTATACATCTCCTAAACGTGCACCATTTAGGAGATATTCTTGAGAGAAACAGCCGGTGACTTCACCTACGCATGCACTCTGAAGGAACGGGATACCCATGCCTTCAGAGCTGTGTGCCACGGCTGAGACTCCTGCATGCATGCGTGGGAGTGACATTATTGCGGTTTGGCTAATCAAATGCCCGCATCCTGTGAACCCGGAAGGATGACCGGATCAAGATAGAAGCCTCTGCAGTGGTGATTTACTAGTATGCTATGCATATTAGCACATTATGCCTTTGCCTTGCAGGGGGAAACTTTTGTTTAAGAGTCTACTACTGCTTTAAGGTTTTCCTAATAATTACTTTGTGAAAATTAATTGTTATTGTCATTTTTGTGTGACTGCCTGACATATTATCCATATCAACACATTTACACTGTACAAACAGGGAAAAACAACATGCCACTTTGATGCACAATTATTAAATATGGCATTAATAAGATGATAATAGACTTCAGTACTACAACCATATGTTCATTTCCTATTTCATTTTGTCATTTTGTACCTTTGCTCACAAGTGTAGACCCTGACTGATCACCGATTTCAGACTATATCATTTTAAAGTGATATTACAAGTATTACCTTGAAACTGTGTAAACCTCCTTGCATATTTTTATTATATGCAAATTAAAATCATCTGATTAGGTCCTGAGGCAGCTTCACCTAGTTGTTAAGAGGAATAGCGATGGGAGTAAAAATATTTCATAACTGAAGTGTCAATTCCCTTGGGGAATGCCACCATTTGATTTTGACATTTATTTGTCCTGTGCTTTAAAGGACAAAACTACAATTACAATTTTTTTCTGCTGTGCATTGGGCATGTTGTCAGAAAACATTAAATCAAAGGTTGTGTACGCACAAAAACAACAAATGCTAACATTCCGACTTAGAAAAACATACACCAATAAGCATTGAATTCCTGAGATTTATGTCATGTAGTGTAAAAGTATTTTAACAATTAAGGAAATGTTTTTCGTCCTAAAAAAGCATTTGCTGTATGTATCTGATTTTGTCATATTATATAGTTAAAGCTGAACCATGGCCTGCTTTGATGAAAAAAAATTAATCCTCTGCGAAGAACATGACCTTTTCCTAAAATTAGTTAGGTCCGAAAGCATTCAAAATAAAAGTTTGCTGTGTTTTTTTCGAAACCCTTTGCATTCCACAATAATACCAGTTTGCCATAAATACAAATAATAAAAAACAAAACTACACTAGGTCCAAAAAATTAAAACTTATGTACAGAATAAAGCTGCTGGTGTGCAATTGTGATACCAATTGTAACAAATTAAAAAAAAGGTGCAAAAGAAGCAGCTCTATATCCACCAATGGCCAAAAACAATAAAACACCTTCTAATGAAATATATGCTTAAAATATTTCAAACAATAAGAAATATACAGCTGCAAATGAATACACATGTAATAACAATTACTATGTTTGTAAACCATGAAACTTGTGCACAAATTACAGTGCAAGTAAAATGATAAAGTCCCAATAAATACAGGTAAATGCCAACAGTTCATGCATTAACACGATGTGTTGTAGTTTTTGGGTGTTTTTTTTCCCACCAACATAGAAAGCTGTGGGTGGTTGGCGGGGATTTTGTAGGGGTAGGGACTAGGCGGAGTGGCCAGGTAGACCCTAGACCAGTGATGGTGAACCTTGGCACCCCAGATGTTTTGGAACTACATTTCCCATGATGCTCAACCACACTGCAGAGTGCATGAGCATCATGGGAAATGTAGTTCCAAAACATCTGGGGTGCCAAGGTTCGCCATCACTGCCCTAGACCATAGTTGTTAGGAAGATCAGAAATGGTACTTATGTTTTGAAGGGGGTTTCCCCCACTTCTCACTTGTCTTTTGCCTCCTTTTTTTGGGAAAGAATTGTGATATAAAGTATGTGGATGTAAGGATATGCTTCTAGGAGATACACTTTGTATTATATATTGATTATATGTTTGCAACTATTTATAAAACCTTAGGGTTTCTTATTTTTTTTCTTTTGCTTATTTTAGCAATTCTACCTTTATTTTTGATTGTCTTGTATTGTTACTATGTCCTTTTTTAATTGAATAAAAAGAATTGGACACGTAGTAACGCATGTAAAAATTATGTAAAAACTCTTATTTTATTGAAAATCCATGAGTTGCATTCATAAAAGGGCATAAGGCTTGTGAAAACCACAATAGCCTACTCACGTGATAGCAGGCTGATCAAACACTTTGGACCTTGGCCATGCATGCATGCATGATGATGTCACGTTGTAGCCACATTCTACATGTGTCACTGGAAATGATGACAGCTGATCAGGTATCAGGAACACAGCAACAAGCTGAAGACCATTTCTTATAGTGACAGACCAGTTTAAATAGTCTGCTGGGTGCCAGAAGCACATGGCAATAGCTATGTGCATGTTCTTGTGTGTGCGTGCGTGTAAGTGTGTACACACATGTGAGCACGACAAACCGGAATGGTATATCTCACTTTGCTTAGAAGTATGAGCATGTGTAACACTGTTTTTGACACAATATTTGTATTATTGAGAACCTTGTTGTCTGTCAAAACTTATTTTCAGGGGGGGGGCGTGACTTCCGCGCTGCTGCATGGACGGCTGATCTGCTAGCTCCCCTTCAGCAATGGGAATCTGGACAGATCGAGGTGTCCCAGACCAACTCTACCAGCACCAGTGCCCTGCTAAAGTGCTACACAACTCCCGGAGATGACCCATAAAAGAAAAAACACATTGTACCCAAAGAAATTGAGAGATTTCTTCCCTCCTAAAGGCCACAGCACAATCCAAGATGGCACCGCTGGCTGCTCTCCGGTGCCATTAGACGGATCACTCTCTGCCACGTCAAGCCCACGCTCAAGGGCGGGCTCATAGCAAGACTCTCACTCTGTGACCAGTCGATTCACTGCGTGGTGTGCTCATAAAGCTTATATGAGAGGCATTCTACTGCAAAGAGGCAGAGGACACTAAGACTAGACACCCTCCTAACTGATATCAGATATCAGACACAAACTAACCAAGCTGCGTTCGGATCTCAGGCTCATGCTTCTGGAACAGTATGACAAACATATTCAATCTCTCAAATTAAACCATTATTCTTCTGGCAACTGAGCTGGAAAACTTCTGGCCCAGAGACTAAAATATAGCAAAATACAAACAAAAATTCCCTTTCTAATTTTTAATTCAGATAATAGCAAAATCTTTAACCCTAAAGAGATAGCAAACACTTTTGCTGAATACTATTCCTCCCTCTATAATTTAAAGGAAGACCCCAATACTCCACAACCCTCAGAGAATGCTATTCAAACTTTCTTGGCAGATCTCTCACTCCGCTCTCTATCACAATCACAACTAGAGTCTCTTAACTCATCTATCACAGAGCCGGAGATCCGGAAGGCGATAAAGACTCTTCCTGGTGGCAAATCCCCAGGCCCAGATGGATTACCAAATAGCTACTACAAAACCTTTCATGAAGCCCTCTCCCCTACATTGAAGGAGGTTTACTCTGAAGCAATGTTCTCTGCCTCGTTTTCCGTGAAAATGCTCAAGGTATATGCTGTTACTATCCCAAAACCAGGTAAAGACCCTAATACGCCAGGCAATTTCAGACCTATTTCTTTATTAAATACAGATGTAAAGCTGTATGCCAAAATCCTGGCCCACAGACTTCTTTCATTCTTGCCAACTCTGATTAAGCCTGACCAAACAGGTTTCACCAAGGGCAGACAACCATCAGATGCCACAAGGAGAGTTATTGATATTATACATTATGCTGGATCCTGTGGGTGCCTTCTCTGCTACTCTGTTTGGACGTGGAGAAGGCATTTGACAGGGTCCATTGGGGTTACATGACTCAAACACTCCAAAAATTTGGATTTTCAGGCCCCATACTTTCTGCTATCTTAGCGTTGTACTCCTCCCCTTGCGCACAGATATACACATTTAACATACTATCTCTCCCCTTTTCCATTACCAATGGAACTAGGCAGGGGTGCCCTTTATCCATCTCAATTTTTAACCTTCTTATAGAGCCCCTAGCTGAAAAAATCATAACACATCCTGGTACACCAGGATTCTCCCTCTTTGGTAAATCCCATAATATTAATCTTTTTTGCGGATGACATCATTCTTCTTCTAACCTCACCACACACATCCTTACAACATGCCCACGATATCCTCAACACATTTAGTCAGGTATCCTACTGCAAGGTAACCTTTACAAAATCTCTTGTATTAGGTTTGAATCTATACCCCCTTCTTGTCTCATCTACAAAATAATTTCCCCTATACGTGGAATACACACAGCATTCCTTATTTAGGATTACAAATAACTGCAGGCCCCTCAAAATTAGTAGATGCCAACTACAATCCCTTAATTGACATACTTACCAAAGAAACAAAGCCTTTAGCTAAAGAAGAACTAACCTGGTCTGACCGTTTAGCATCCTTCAAAATGCTCCTTCTTCTCCAAATATTATATGTATTTCGCACATTACCAATCCCACTTAAAAACACACACTTAAAGTGTGTTGTATAGTGTTTTTTTTTTACTTTTACCTACAGGCAAGCTTATAATAAGGCTTACCTGTAGGTAAAAAAATATCTCCTAAACCTATATGGTTTAGGAGATATTCCCCTCGCAATGAACCGCTGACAGCGGCGCATGCACATAGGGGATTTTTGGCTGAAAGCCCGGCAGATGCCAGACATTGCCGGAAAGAAATCTCCAGCACCCTCAGCATGGATCGGGTGAGATGGCGGGGTCTCGTTCTAAGGTAAGTATTTCATAATGAGCTAGTATGCGGTGCATACTAGCTAATTATGCCTTTTCCCTTGCAGGTCTAAAAAAAAATGTCAGCGGGTTTACTCCCACTTTAAATTGTTAAACTCCCTTCTCAAACAATACATCTGGGGACCTAAGAGACTTAGATGCTTTAAAACCCATTTGATTAAACATAGGTCAGTGGGTGGAATGGGTTTAATCGATATAAAAGACTACTATTGAGCATCTATGCTCACTCAGCTTAAATACTGGATCTCACCATCCCCCGATGTTCTCTGGAGTAGTATTGAACAGGCCCTCAGTCCAACCTGAGATCTACGACACCTTTTACTATTAGTCGTATGGAGACCATACTTCCTACGCCAATTCCAACTAACTATCCAAGCCTCCCTAATGACATGGAGAGACCTACATAAGCTAACATCCCTTTCCCCTAACAACATCCCAGTTAACTATAAAAAATGAACATATAAGCTAAAGGGGGTACCTCATCCCAATCGAATATACAAAAATTAGAGAACCAGCATGACATATTATCACGGTACCAGGAAGGAGATAGAGAAGTAATACTTTCCAAAATATTTATTTACAAAAATTCATAATAGGAAACATATGTTAAAAACATTACAATATCATCTTGGTTACAACAATGATGGTTAAGGTGTCAGAAACCAATGGTTGACATGTTTCGCAAAATAGCTTCCTCAGAACCACAATTCTGACTAATAACCAGAAAACCTTTAAAATAAAAAGAAAGAACAGAATAGATACATGTGTTAGACATAGATACCTATCCAGGAACTTACAAATTGACGATCCCAGATGGCTAAGACCATAAAGCCACAACGGTGTACCCCAAACAATAATGGGGAGAGTGGATAGAGGCAGGGAGATGCAGGACCTGGATACAAAACTCCTATATGTGGTACAAAAGGCAGTAGTTAGGTAGTAATTCCAAACCGCCACTAGGGGCAGCCTAGGCTATTTGGCAGCTTGGAATTACTATCTAAGTACTGCCTTTTGTAGGTGTACATCCTTTATAGACAAGCTTATAAACCTATGCAATATATACCCTGGATACGTAACGTCTTATCGTGTATTCTTACACTTCTTGTATTATTTGTACCATTTTGTACTACGTTTTGTACTTTAAAAAACTGTTTAATAAAAAACAATTGGAAAAAAAACACCTATTTTCAGTAAAAATCATTGGAAAAGAAGTATGAGCATGTGCGCAAAACATTGGTTTCCTGGTGCTGGGAATCTGGTTTACCTCACAGTTCTCATCTCTGGAAAGGAAGCTGTACCCAAAGATCTTCATGCATGCCTCCCCCCTGATTATGTTTCAATCATTCTGTGGATCTGTGCTTTCTCAACCATCTCTAATTGTTCTTGACTATTTCACATATCATCAGACCCCCAATCATCAAGGGAGCAGCTCTGATATAAGCAAGCAAAGCCTTGATCCTCTTCCAAGATGGCCACCTCCACACAAACACACTGTGTAGAACAAGATATGGTAATTTAATTATAGGGAAAGATCAGCTGCAGGAAGACTAGAGAATAATGTTGACTAATCATTTGCCTTCTGCCTGCCTTTTCTAGGCACAGCTTCCATAGTACAGGTCCTCTTTAGGGAAGGAAGGGTTAGCACTTGATTGTTTTTATTGCCTGAGTGGGATCACAAAAAAAAAACAGAAAAAAAAACTCAAGAGAAGTTATAGCATTTCCTTATTTTGTCAGATGCAAAAAATGTCTATTATTACTCTTTAAACACCTTGTTTTAACCATTTTCTGCCTGTAGGCAGTCACATGACATCCTGGACTTTTAGTGGAGATATTTGAATGATGTTTGCAGCTGCAGGCATCATTCAGATATCTTATTTTCTGCCGACGATTCTCTGCAAAGTAAAAACATCCATAGTGGCTGTTCAGCTGCTTGGTTGTTTTTACAGATGACAAGAGGGGATGTAGAATAAATCAGCCTGTGGTAGCCATTTACCATAGAGCTGACCCCAGGACCAGGTGGTCCCCGGCCATCTCCATGAACTTCGGAGGCCGGGTGCGATGTTATGACATCATTTCCGGTCTCAGCAGATGGAAATACTGCCGTGTTTTTAGCTGGAAAGGCTGAGATGTTTTTTTGTTTTTATCTCAGGCTTTCCAGTCTAAAGGAGAGATGTGGGGTCTTATAGACATGCACTATTCATTCATGTTTACATCCCTTGTAATAGGGATAAAATATATTAAAAAAATGTAAAGGGAAAGTGTCAAAATTTAAATAAAATAATTATAAACACATTTTTTTAAATCGTCCGTGTCCCTATGTGCTCTCACGCAGAAGCCAACGTTAATTTACAATGTGCCCACATATATAAACAACGTTCAAATCATAAATGTGAGATATTGCCACAAATATTAGAGCAATTCCAGCCCAAGACCTCCTCTGTAACTCTAAACAGGTAACCTGTAAAAAATGTTAAAGCTTCGCCTATGGAGATTTTTAAGTACCGAAGTTTGGCGCCATTCCACAAGTGTGTGCAATTTTAAAGCATGATGTGATATGCATCTATTTATTCAGCATAACATCATATTTCACATTATACCAAATAACTGAGCTAACTTCAGTGTTGTTTGTTTCATTCATTGATTCATTCCATACCCAAAAAAAGAGTTTGAAAAATTGCTGCGCAAATAACGTGTGACATAAAAAGGTGCAACGACCACCATTTTATTCCCTAGGGTCTTTGATAAGAAAACATATGTAATGCTTGGGGGTTCTGAGTAATTTTCTAACAAAATAAAGATGATTTTTACATGTAGGAGAGGAGTGCCAGAATTGAATTGGGCTGGAACTAGTTAAGCAAGCTTGATATAGGGCAGGGGTAGGCAACCCCCGGCACTGGTGCTGTAAGCAGCATGCAAAGCCTCCTTTGCCGGCACTCGACTCCCTCCCCATCAGCAGCGCAGGGAAGTGTTAGTGAGACACTAATGTTTTCCAATTTCAGAAATCCCCACACCGCACCTACACTGAGGGGGAGGCACTGTGCCCCCACACATTGTAAAAGATGGGAAATATTGTTTGGTTCTCTAGCTTTGCTGTAGCTGCGATCGTCAGCTTTTGTGATGGGGAATAGATTGGGTGCAGTTACATAGTTGGTTAGGTTGAAAAAAAGACACAAGTCCATCCAGTTCAAGAACAAAAAATTGTTTTTATTAATAATAATAATAATAATAATAATAATAATATCATACAATCCCATATACCCAATTCTATACCCACAATTGATCCAGAGGAAGGCAAAAAATCCCAGCAGAGCATGATCCAATTTGCTAAAGCAGGGGAAAAAAATCCTTCCTGATCCCCCCCGAGAGATCAACTTTGCCTATAAATGTTAGTACCCAGTTATATTATGTACATTTAGGAAATAATCCAGGCCTTCATAAAGCAATCCACTGAGCTGGCCAGAACCACCTCTGCAGGGAGTCTATTCCACATTTTCACAGCTCTTACTGTGAAGAAACCTTTCTGTATTTGGAGAGGAAATCTCTTTTCCTCTAGACATAAAGAGTGCGCCCTTGTCCTCTTTGTTGACTGTAAAGTGAATAACTCGACACCAAGTTCACTATATGGACCCCTTATATATTTGTACATGTTGATCATATACCCCTGTCAAGAAGGTCAGCCCAGCCATCTGTCCGCTACTGAAGGTTCGGGCTGCAAAGCCCCTGTTATGAATGTCTGTCGGCGCACGCGGGTGCGCGCCAACGCAGGTGGGCGCACGCGGGTGCGCACTAACATAGGTGGGCGCACGCGGGTGCGCAGATGTCCTGGTGGGCGCACGCGGGTGCGCGTTAGTGCTATTGGGCGCACGCGGGTGCGCGCTGGTGTTGCTGGGCGCACGCGGGTCCGCGGATCCGCGGGAGCACGTGCGGGAGCGCGCCGTGGCGGCCCTTGGCGCCAAAGGGGTTACTTAAGGGGACCTGTTGCCTTGCCTCCTTGCTGTCCGGTCTACAGCGTTCCTGTCGTGACCCCTCTGCTCCTGCTTACTACTTGCTCGTTCCTGTGACCCGGCTTATCCTGACGACCCCTTGTTTGCTGCCTGCCTCCGACCCCGGCTTGTCTGACGATTCTTCTGCCTGCTGATTCGGTACCTACCTGCCTGCCTGTTCCTGACCCGGCTTGTTCACCACTTCATCCAGTCTGCTGTCCCTCTACGGTGCCAGTCTTCCGGTATCCTGCCCTACCTGCTTACGGGTCTGTCGTGAGGAGCCGTACTACAGAACACCTTCCCCGCTGCTCCAGCGTGTGCGTCTTCTGCCGATCTCATCGCCTGCTGGTCGCTGTTCCTGCTGCATCTGCTCCTCTCCAGCACCCGGAGCTTTACACCTGTGTCCTGCTTGGCACTTGTGCCCCTTCCGCGCTCTAGAACCTCTGTATCCTCTACCAGGAGTTCCTGAGCCGGAGGAATACGAGTAGCCGCTCCCAGCATCCGTGGGCTCAACCACCAGGTACATGACAACCCCCTTCATCTCCTCTTATCAAGAGTGAATAAATTCAGTTCCTCTAATCTTTCCTCATAGCTGAGTTCCTCCATGCCTCTTATCAGTTTGGTTGCCCTTCTCTGCACTTTCTTCAGTTCCCCGATATCCTTTTTGAGAACTGGTGCCCAAAACTGAACTGCATATTCCAGATGAGGTCTTACTAATGATTTGAACAGGGGCCAAATGATATCTCTCTCTGGAGTCCATACCTCTCTTAATACAGGAAAGGACTTTGCTCGCTTTGGAAACCACAGCTTGGCATTGCATGCTATTATTGAGCTTATGATCTACCAAAACCCCCAGATCCTTCTCCACTATGGATTCCCCCAGTTGTACTCCCCCTAGCATGTATGATGCATGCATATTCTTAGGCCCCAAGTGCATAACTTTACATTTCTCAACATTAAACCTCATCTGCCACATAGTCGCCCAATTAGACAGAGCATTGAGATCGGCTTGTAAATTAGAGACATCCTGCAAGGACATTATTCCACTGCATAGCTTGGTGTCATCTGGAAAGACGGAAATGTTACTTTTGATCCCAGACCCAATATCATTTCTAAAGATATTTAAAAGTAAGGGTCCCAGCACTGAACCTTGGGGTACACCACTGATAACCTTAGACCATTCAGAGTAAGAATCATTAACCACTACTCTCTGAATTCTGTCAGGTCTATAGTTACTTAGTAAAGACTTTGTTCCCATTTTAAATATAGGCACCACATTGGCCCTGCACCAATCCAGTGGTACTATTCCTGTCATTAATGAGTCCCTAAAAATTAGATACAATGGCTTTGAAATTACAGAGCTCAATTATTTTAGGATCCGTGGGTGGATGCCATCAGGTCCAGGTGCTTTATCCACCTTTATTCTGTCCAAATATTTCTGGACCATATCCCTTTTGAGCCATTGTGGATTTGGGGCTCATCACTACCGCCCCATTATGGACATGAGCTTCCACATGCTCCTTTATATACACAGAGCTGAAGAAAGTATTTAATAAGTTAGCCTTCTCTTTGTCCCCAGTCACCCACTCCAGATTATTTTGTAAAGGGCCTACATGCTCAGACTTGACCTTTTTACTATTAATATATTTGAAGAATTTTTGGGGGTTTGTCCTACTATCTTTTGCAATCTGTCTTTCATTTTGAATTTTTGCATCCTTGATTTTCCTTTTACATATTCTGTTATATTATGTGTAACATTTAAATGACACTAGCGTTCCTTCATTTTTATATTTCTGCTAGGGTTGGGCGGTCCCTGTTTCCAGGAAGAGAAGGACTGTCTTGGCCACTGCTAAAGCCAATCACAGTCCTGCTAGCCCCATTTACCATCTGGAGGAAGATGACTCAGTTGGTTGCCACTAACAATCTCAGAAAGAAGGGATCTCACTGTGATTGAGAAAACCACAATTAGGTGAAAGTTTGTGGAATTACTGTTGAGCTTCTAAGAACTTTGTTGAAATTATTCCTGAACCTTTGTGTCACTTACACTGAACCCCTGCACTCTGTGTCCCTTTAAGCCACAGCCAGTATTCAGCGCAATGAAAATCACACCCAACCACTTTTTCTCAACTGCGGGGGACAACTTAGGATCCTGCACACAGGCCCACAAGCACATGGGATGCGAGAGGTGGATCAGCAAGGCGAGTGTGCCAGAACTGGTAGATGTGTCTCCTCTCTGCTTCCTTTCTCCACTCTGCATATAACTCATATCATAGATGAGAATAGGGTACAGCATTGGAGCAGATGAGCAGGAGGGTACAGAGGTGGGGAAAATGAGCAGGAGGGGTTCAGAGGTGGAACAGAAGAGCAGGAGGGTAGAGCGGTAGATGTGGAGTGAGGTATAGTGGTGGAAGAGATGAAAAGGGGGTACAGTGATGGGTCAGATGATCAGGGAGGTTCAGTGTTGGGCCAAATGAGAAGGTGGTTCAGTGTTGGGGCACAAAAGCAGGGGGGTAGTGCTGAGGAGCAGATGTGAAAGGAGGTGTATTGGTGGGGCAGGAGAGCAGGGGGCACAGTGGTGGGATAGGAGAGCATTGGGAACAGAGGTGGAGCAGAAGTGCAGGGAATACAGAGGTGAGACAGATGTAAAGGAGGTATATTGGTGGGGCATATGAGAAAGAGGTTTATAGTGGTTTCGGCAGATGAGCAGATGGGTTCAATGTTAGAACACATGAGAAGGTGACTCAGTAGATGTGCATGGATATACAGTGGTGGGTCAGATGAGAAAGGATGAACATTGGTGGGGCAGATGAGCAGGGGGTACAGTGGTGGGGCAGATGTGTAGGGGGTACAGTGGTGGGGAGATGAGCAGAGGGGTACAATTGTGAAACAGATTTGCAGGAGGGACATTGATCTGAGGTGTGGAGTTGCAGAAATTGGGGCTCATCTGAGGCGTGAGAGTGCAGGATGTTAATTTTTCACTCAGGGTTGCCAACCTCCCGCAGAATTTTTTACTGACAAAACATGGAAAATTTACAGGGGGAGCACATTTTTTACTGGCAACCTGAGAAATTACAGAATTCCTATTGAAAACTAACACAGAGAATATTTGAACAGTTTGAACAAGTTATAAACATTATATGGAAACACTGACAATCCCTAGAACAAAGTAATTTGCTTGATTAACACATAAAAAGGTCAACACAGCATGAAATTATCAGCCCCTGATTTACTGGCAGTTGTAAAAAAAGAAAAAAAAGAAAACAAATTTTTTTACAAACTGTCAGTACATTTATTGGCGGTTGGCAACCCTGCACACTAAGCTTGTGAAATATGAACTGTATGTTCTATACTCCACTCTATAGAATACAGCCACACACTGCCTAATACCCCCCCACCCACACCCTAAGGGTCACAGACTTATCCTAGTAATATATAGATATCAGCAGTCATATCCATACACAGGCTACCATTGTACAATCTCATCTACCAATATCAACACACTGACCAGGCCAGGCAGGAACACTAATGCCGTGTACACACAATCAGAATTCTCATTGGAAAAAGCTCTGATGGTTTTCCCGATGGAATTCCGACGGAATTACGCTCAAGCTGTCTTGCCTACACACGGTCACACCAAATTCCGATCGTTTAGAACGTGATGACGTACAACGCGTAATACGGGACTAGAAAAAGGGAAGTTCAATAGCCAGTAGTCAATAGCTTCCATCTCCTAGTTGAATCTAAGTACGCGTGAGTTTTGGCGTGTCGGAATTGCATACACATGATCGGAATTTCCAATAGAAAGTTTTTCCGTCGGGAAAATTGAGAACATGCTATCAATTTTTGGCTGGTGGAAATTCAGACAGCTAAATTCAGAGGGAGCATACACACAGTCACATTTTCCAATGAAAAGCTCTCATCGGTCTTTTTCTGGCCGGAATTCCGATCGTGTGTACGCGGCATAAGAAAGTCCCATCACACCATTCCATGACATGGTGAGCCTTGCACCTCATCCATATCATCGTCCTCCTCAGATTCCTCATCCTCACTGAGATCAGAGTCCTCCTCTTCTCCTCCTCTCATTTTATCCTCCAGTCCATCTCTTCATCTTCCCGCACAGCTCTCCTCTTTGCACTGGATGTCATGCTGTCCTCTTCCTCAAGGCCCAGAGTGCAGAGGCGGAAGTAAACAGGAAGTTTTGCGGATTTTTACCATCTCACTACTGGTGGGGGGTGTTCATGGAGCCTGGGTGGGGTTATTGGCTTGTCAGCATTTCGTTCTCCACACTGCCGGTGTGATGAAGGATTAACGAGGACAGAGAACATTACCGGGGCAGGCCAGGTACAGAACCAACCTTCTAACCGGACAGGACAGACGGACTGTACTACTAATAGAGGTCATCCCCCCTTTCCCCATTGACATACAGAGGCCGGGTCATGTGTGGTGAGTGTGACTGAGTGTGACTGCCAGCCCGAGCCAAATCTATGGGAGGTTGGCAATACTGTTCTCACTAGTAAAGTAGTTTACAGCATTTACTTTATAAAAAATAATTTTCGTGATTGAGAGTGGGAGGTTGACATTTTTTTGTTATAAAATCAGCACACTCAATTTCTTTGAAAACATTTTTCGGCACACTGTGCTCAAAAGGTTGCCTACCCTCGGTATGGGGTCATGCCCTCAATGAATAAATACATTTCAACAAATGCATTGACTGCTTTGGTTACTGAATTGCTGCGGTGCACCAAATAAATACTGTAAGACTGGATGCTTTATGTTCAAAAATTGGGCTATTAAGAAGAACAGAAATGTAACTACTGTAAACCTGCATCCTAAAGAAGAAAATCAATTAAAAACAGACATACTTTTTCAAATACTTGAACAATATTTTGTATGTACATATGTAGCAGTTATACTATTGTTTCCAGAATACACTGACTTAAAAGAACAATTTCACCCAACCTATTTGCGTATATTGAGTGACTGAAGTGGTATAAGCTTTATTGGTGAATATTGGTTATCATTCTTTATTGTTTGTTACATTGTTAGAAAGTCAAGGCCAGACATCATAACATAAATGTTAATAAATAAAATTTATTCATATCTGAAAGCTACATTATTTTAACTTTTATGAATAGTGCATTTAAATGCAGTTTGCTTTATTGTTTTATGTTGTAATTATAAGCCCCAATAATCTTTTGTTGTTACCTAATGAGTCATATGAGAAAGCACTATTATATTGCATGCCACCATTAAATATTACAGAAACTAATAGAAAATATATATTTTACTATTCACACAATCACAGTTAAACCTTTTTTTTTATAATAGAAAGCATGCATGTTTCCAAGAAATGTGGAAACAAATTATCAAGAGCCTGTGGAAAAAAAATCTAAGCTCTGTATCCATAAATTGGAAAAGAACAGACAAATAACAATATCATGCCTTTGTTACCTCTGTTCTTTCTCAACTGTTGATTTAAGGGTTTTCCTATTTAACTTCTTAAAATAATCTAGCCATGGTACCTCCAGGGAAACTATACTAGTAGCTCCATTATTATAGTACAACGCTAGTCAAAATAGGATGAGATTGCACATGCACTTATCTGACAGTTAAAACTTGGAGCAAGATATCTTTATGGTGAATTGATTTTTTTTTAAGTTCTTCTTCTAAATTATACAGTGATATAAAACAATATTTTAGCAAAGGTTACTGCTTTCACAAACAAGAAGGGATTAAACAAAGATAGAGATAGCTCTCAAAAGAAGTGACCCACGACATACCCACAACATACCAGTAAATCAATACTTGGTTCTTCAGCGGATCTAATTTAAATATTCTAGAATGGTGTAGTTGCTGCACAGATTTAATCAGCAGCTGGATTTGTACAATTTTTGGAGGATGCAATATCATTTTCTCTAACATGCACCTTAACCATCTAAATGTTAAATTGGAGTTCCTTTTATTTATTGCATTTCTTCTTTATGGCCATGTCAGTTTTAAAGTGTAAGTAAACCCTAGCAAATAAACTTTTCTTATCTGATCCCTTTTGGACTTTTAAATAGGGATGACGTTCATATTTGACACTACCATGAGTTTGAGGTAAATCCTGCATGTTTGAGGTTCAAGCTAATTTTTTGTGAATTTAACCCGGCTAAATTTCTTTGTAACCATAGCTGGCTTAGTAGGGAGAATAATGGAGCCTCTGTTATGTGCAAATTTCCCTCACTATTAAAGGGAAGGTCCTCAGCAGCCATTTTTTAGTATGTGTTTGAGTAGGAGAGCTGACAGTCTGTCTAGGGGGAGTTAGTTGTTATATTGTGATATATTGCACTAAATTATTGTGGTGTACAGTGTGGAGGGCCACATATTCTTGTGACCCCTAACGTTATGCTCACAGCCCAGAGAACCAACAGATTCTTAAGCACAATTAGTGATTGGGCCACACCATATAGTGTGGCCAGATAGCTGCAGCATGAGCAGGAGCTTTTGTTAATGTGCCTTCCTCTGCCTCCTTCCCTTTAGATATGAGTCAGCAGAATTACTTCATCACACAATCACCAATTTGTTGCTGGGGCTTAGAAAATCTTGGCCATGCAAAAGCATTGCCCATTTCGCTTATTGAGAATGAGAAAGATAGCACCACAATCGTGTATGTAAGGTACATAAGGCAGGGAAAAGCAAGAAGCAGTCATATTATAGTAGCTGAGGCTTACTGCAATATGGTCTCCTGCAATGAGGATTGGTGGCAGACTGTTTGCAGGAGCCCCCAATTTCAGGGGGATAATTCTGTGGGGAAAGGCACTGTCAGGGAGCAACCATTCTAATCCTTCTGGTGGCACTGGCCCACAATATAGGTTGCTGCTATCCCTAGGGCCAGTTCACGGAGATCTGTAATCTGGGCCTTTTTTAATGTATTTGCTGCTGACAGCATTGTTATGGTCTGCAGCCTCTACCTGCAGCATTTCAGCTATGGTAAAAGCAGCAGCCAATTGGGTACCACATGCATGTGGGGACACATGACTCTGCCACACAGAGGTCAGTGGGAACAGCACCTCAATGAGATTAGCCATCATCAAAAAGCTTGCACTCCTCCTTCTCCTCATTCTGAATCTCCCCGCCTCCCATATCATTTTCCTTTTGAATTCATTGCAACATCAGCAACCTCTAGCGACAGGGAGGAAAGTTCTGTAAGGGGTTTCAGAGGCTTATGGGGCCATGTTGAAAAGGGTCAAGTAAAGGCTTCTGCCTCTGCAGAAGTCTCCTATTCCCATCCTACTGTTTCTAGCAGCATTCTTCCCAAAACTAGTGTCTCTTTCACAGCTGTTAGTGCATAAGAAAAAAATGTCCCCAAATCACCCCCATGTCATGCATCTTAACAATAGTTTGACACAACTTTGCAGTAGCTTCCAATTCAGATTGTGAAATTAGCCCCCTTTCTTGAGTTTTGTAGCTGTGCTACACCACAGTAACAAGTACGAAATTGCCATTTATTTACCTAGAAGGCCATCCCTGCCCTCCACCAGCATCTGGAAAATGCCTATGTATGCTAGACCATGTTCTAAGCCACAGGGTACACATGACCATGGACAGATGGTCCAGTAGGCATAAACATAGACACAATATATATATATATATATATATATATATATATCTTTATGTTTGCTGCGATTACAGCTGCAAGTCACTTGGGGTATGTCTCTATCAGTTTTGCACATCGAGAGACTGAAATTCTTGCCCATTCTTCCTTGCAAAACAGCTCGAGCTCAGTGAGGTTGGATGGAGAGCGTTTGTGAACAGCAGTTTTCAGCTCTTTCCACAGATTCTCGATTGGATTCAGGTCTGGACTTTGACTTGGCCATTCTAACACCTGGATACGTTTATTTGTGAACCATTCCTTTGTAGATTTTGCTGTATGTTTGGGATCATTGTCTTGTTGGAAGATAAATCTCTGTCCCAGTTTCAGGTCTTTTGCAGACTCCAACAGGTTTTCATCCAGAATGGTCCTGTATTTGACTGCATCCATCTTTCCCTCAATTTTAACCATCTTCCCTGTCCCTGCTGAAGAAAAGCAGGCCCAAACCATGATGCTGCCACCACCATGTTTGACAGTGGGGATGGTGTGTTGAGGGTGATGAGCTGTGTTGCTTTTACACTAAACATATCGTTTTGCATTGTGGGCAAAAAGTTGGATTTTGGTTTCATCTGACCAGAGCACCTTCTTCCACATGTTTGGTGTGTCTCCCAGGTGGCTTTTGGCAAACTTTAGACAAGACTTTTTATGGATATCTTTGAGAAATGGCTTTCTTCTTGCCACTCTTCCATAAAGGCCAGATTTGTGCAGTGTACGACTGATTGTTGTCCTATGGACAGACTCTCCCACCTCAGCTGCAGTTCTCTGCAGTTCATCCAGAGTGATCATGGGCCTCTTGGCTGCATCTCTGATCAGTCTTCTCCTTGTCTGAGCTGAAAGTTTAGAGGGACGGCCAGGTCTTGGTAGATTTGCAGTGGTCTGATACTCCTTCCATTTCAAAATGATCGCTTTGGATGTTTAAAGCTTGGGAAATCTTTTTGTATCCAAATGCGGCTTTAAACTTCTCCACAACAGTATTACGGACCTGCCTGGTGTGTTCCTTGGTCTTCATCATGCTCTCTGCGATTTCAACAGAACCCAGAGACTATCACAGAGCAGGTGCATTTATACAGAGACTTGATTACACACAGGTGGATTCTATTTATCACCATCAGTCATTTAGGACAACATTGGATCATTCAGAGATCCTCGCTGAACTTCTGGAGTGAGTTTGCTGCACTGAAAGTAAAGGGGCCGAATAATTTTGCACGCACCACTTTTCAGTTTTTTATTTGCTAAAAAAGTTTAAATTATCCAATAGATTTCGTTCCACTTTATAATTGTGTCCCACTTGTTGGTGATTCTTCACAAACAAATTTAATTTTATATCTTTATGTTTGAAGCCTGAAATGTGGCAAAAGGTTGAAAAGTTCAAGGGGGCCGAATACTTTCGCAAGGCACTGTATATATATATATATATATATATATATATATATATATATATATATTGTATATCTGTATATATGGGGGGGGCAGGACTACAGTACACTAGGCAGCTGACAACTCTCAAGACCCAAGCTAAGAGGCAGCTGACCCCACAACATCTTCAACCAGGCAAGGTTGTGTGTGGCAACAGCGATAACCTGCTGACTTCTCTTTGCCAGTAAAAACACAAATTTACCCTGCCTTGCACATATTCTCAGACTGGTAGGGCAGTGGTTCATTATAAAGTTCCTTGGCTTCTAGAAGGTCCTTCATCAGGCCAGAAAGGTTTGTGACAACTTCAAATGATCATACTGGCCAGTGTTCACCTGGCAGCCAGTGTTCACTTGATAGAAATGCTGCACCAAGAGAAGCTTCCTGCCAACTTCCTCATCTATGACACACCCATATGCTGGAACTCAACTCATCAATGAGTACCTGTGAGATTATGGTACTATCACAGATTGTGGGGCACTGCACTGCACTATTTTTCACTGCATCTGAAAAATATTAATTTAGGATACGTGCAGCATTTTGGCAACAAAAATGATGAACCATGACCGATCAGGGATTAGTGATGCAAATCTCCTTATTTGTACTAAGCTTTAACTAGGGCTCTAGATGCCAAAAGTCAGTGCTAGACCTGCACATCTATTCATTCTAATGCACACATGCAGAACTTTTAGTACAGCCATGTACTTATATTGCAGCCTAACCAAGTTAGTTACACATTGATTATCCACTCAACATAATTTGTGTCTCAAATAATACATGTTAATGTATTTTAAAGAACTAGAGAATAATGAAGCCAGTGTGGTCATGTGACTATTGGAAAAACTGTAAAAAAAAAAAGGTATTTCTTAGGACTTTGGAGCAGTGTTGGATGTCCATCAATTAGCTATACTTGTTATGTATGCTGTTTGTTAAATTTACCTGGACTTGTTATGTGTTCTATTGTTGAAAAAGACTGCTCTTATTTACTATTATGACTTGATAAATGTTGGATCACCTTTACAAAGAAATTTGTGCAATTTCTAGAAGAGTATACAAACTCTTTCGGTACGTAATGCATTTAATAAATTAGATGCATACCAGTCTTCAGAAACAATGTAGCTTAAGACTGACAATTTATGGACAAAATACGAATGGGAAAGGAGGAACACAGCAGCCTTCAGGTAAGTTAATTAATCTTGAATTGTTTTAGCAACACACCACTGATTTTTATTTCACAAACTCTTTACAGATTTCATATAGTGAACATACAATGTTTGATTAAGATTTACTGATTGCCTCCAATTTAGTCTATGTATTTTATAATTAAGATACAAGAAGTTCTAATAAAATAGGGACAGTTTTCAGAAGTGAAGATAACAAGCTCATTCTGTGTAGACCCTGGGGTCATTGAGGAAGCAATTAAATGCTCTCCAGGGTACATTATAAAAAGAGAGGTTTGATGGGTGAATGGCCTTCTCATATTTGCCTAATTTTCCTTTTTTATTTTTATTTTATTTAGGAGAAAAATAATGTTTTACTGTGCATTAAGGCACAGGTTTTGCTGGCATATTTAGTTTCATTATTTGTATATTATATACCAAACAGTAATATCAATTATGTACTGTTCCAGAGGGCATCAAGATAATTTCAAGTATGTAATTTGTCTTGTGTATGACAGAAAAGAAGATAGAAGCATGCATA
Source organism: Lithobates pipiens (assembly GCF_037356315.1). Lineage (NCBI taxonomy): Eukaryota > Metazoa > Chordata > Amphibia > Anura > Ranidae > Lithobates > Lithobates pipiens. Next base: position 211,958,285 of record NW_027507903.1, read on the forward strand.
CCAGCATATACAATGACTTTGTAAGAAAATATTGGAAAAAAAGAAACTTGCATTTTAGACCAAGGTTGTAATTAAAAATATGAAGAGTGTAACCAATTTTAAATCAATCTACAATATACTATTTTGAAAAGGCCAAACTGAATAGCCAAGTGATAGGAGAATGGTAGTGTATAGCAGATTCTGAGGTGATTCCTTTTTAAAAGCTGAATACCTGACCTAAGCACTGTACCAGTTTTGTTATTTTCTGTGACATTAGAGAAGATGGTACATTGTCCTATTTTTCTAGGTACCTTATAAGCCAAGATAATTTGTGTAACAGCACCCCACTCCCCTCTTCTGACCAAACAAACATGGAAACAAATTGCTAATGACCTCTGTCTGACAGTACACAGTGGAAAGGGGGTGTGACAGAGAGTGTAGACCATGTGGTGTCTCCACCTCATCTCTCTAGGACATTGAATGAAATCCTTTACTGGATCTCACGCTGCAGACAGGGATCGGATCACAGCCACTGTACCAGAGACTTTCCCCTCCAGCAAGTCACGGCTCCAATAGATACAGACACAGACAGCTGTTGTATCCTGATAAGACGTATTGGGTCAGATAAGTTAACATTGGCAGTTGTTGAGAAATGTGAATTGTTGTACATGACATCTTATTTTGTAGCAAAATAGAATATAATATTTCTATACATACAAACAAGGAAAAGAGCCACACAGCCCTTACTAAGTCACTAAATATATAAAACTAGCTTAAGTATCTAAGTATTATTTCTTCAGTCTCTCTGAGGACTTCTGTGATTTATCGGCCTCTTGGACTGGTGTCATGCTTCTTCAAACAGCCATTAATGTCTAAACCGCTGGCAACAAAAGAGAGTAAAGCCCTAAGTGAACATGTCCAAATTGGGCCCAATTAGCAATCTATCCTCCCTGAGGTCATGTGACTCGTTAGTGTTACAAGGTCTCATGTGTGAATTGGGAGCAGGTGTGTTCAATTTGATGTTTCACGCTCACTCTCTCATACTGATCACTAGAAGTTCAACATGGCACCTCATGGCAAAGAACTCTCTGAGGATCTGAAAAAAAGAATTGTTGCTCTACATAAAGATGACCTAGGCAATATGAAAATTGCCAAGACCCTGAAACTGAGCTGCAGCATGGTGGCCAAGACCATACAGCAGTTTAACAAGAAAGGTTCTACTCAGTCAGAAAAGGCTTCGCCATGGTAGATTAAAGAAATTGAGTGCATGTGCTCAGCGTCATATCTAGAGATTGTCTTTGGGAATAGAAGTATGAGTGCTGCCAGCATTGCTGCAGAGGTTGAAGGGGTGGGGGGCCAGCCTGTCAGTGCTCAGACCATACGCAGCACATTGCATCAAATTGTCTGCATGGCTGTCATCCCAGAAGGAAGCCTCTTTTAAAGATGGTGCACAAGAAAGCCTGCAAACAGTTTGGTAAGACAAGCAGACTAAGGACATGTATTACTGGAACCATGTCCTGTGGTCTGATGAGACCAAGATAAACTTATTTGGTTCAGATGGTGTCAAGCGTGTGTGGCAGTAACCAGGTGAGTACAGACAAGCGTGACTTGCCTACAGTCAAGCATGGTGGTGAGAGTGTCATGGTCTGGGGCTGCATGAGTGCTGCCAGCACCGGGGAGCTACAGTTCATTGAGGGAACCCTGAATGCCAACATGTACTGTGACACACTGAAGCAGAGCATGTTCCCCTCCCTTTGGAGACTGGGCCGCAGGTCAGTATTCCTACATGATAACGAACCCAAACACACCACCAAGAGGACCACTGCCTTGCTAAAGAAGCTGAGGCTAAAGGTGATGGACTGGCCAAGCATGTCTCCAGACCTAAACTCTATTGAGCATCGGTGGGGCATCCTCAAACAGAAGGCGGAGGAGCACAAGGTCTCTAACATCCACCAGCTCCGTGATGTCATCATGGAGGAGTGGAAGAGACTCTAGTGGCAATCTGTGAAGCTCTGGTGAACTCCATGCCCAAGAGGGTTAAGACAATGTTGGAAAATAATGGTGGCCACACAAAATATTGACACTTTAGGCCCAATTTGGACATTTTCACTTAGGGGTGTACTCACTTTTGTTGCAAGTGGTTCAGACATTAAAGGCTGTATGTTGAGTTATTTTGAGGGGTCAGCACATTTACACCATTAAAAAAGCTGTACACTGGCTACTTAACATTGTAGCAAAGTGTAATTTCTTCAATGTTGTCACATGAAAAGTTAGAATAAAATATTTACAAACATTTGAGGGATGAACTCACTTTTGTGAGTTGTATGTTGCGGCTTTGAAGTGATTTAATGGGATTATGGTTGAAGATATCAGCCATAACCCTGGTATCATTTTTTACAGCCGTCGACTGGCTTTCTCATGAAAATACTCTGAGTGGCTCATGAGCCACTAGAACACTTTCAAAAGTGGCAGGAAGGGATGTCCCCCTCCCGCTACTTGCCGGTGTCTCTTGGGCTTAGCGCTTCTGCTGGTTTGCATGAGAAAGGATCCAACAGTGTGACCGGCTGTTCCCACAGGAGATTAAAGAGTAGATATTCTTTGATTGCCCCTTTGGCCTTGAAGGACTGGGGCGATGGCATGATGTCACTTTTAGTCCAGGCTGGCAGTAATTTGTTTTTTAAAGCAAAAGTTAAAAACATTACATTTTTGCTTTTAAAGGTAAATAGGACCATTACATTCATTGTAATAGGAATAAAAGTTATAAAAAAAAATGAAATTAAAAAACAGTGTTAAAATAAAAAGTAAAATAACTAAGATTTTTTTTTTTTTAAAGCGCCCCTTTCCCTGTGTGCTCATGCACAGAATTGAACATATATATGTAAGTCACGCACATATACATAAACGGTATTCGCACCACACATGTGAGGTCTCAATGAAACAATGAAAGCTGCTCCTGGTAATCCCCACACACACTAATTGGGTGCTAGCTCAGCTCGCATGCTGTGTATCATGAAGTAAATGAACGCGTCTACCTCTTTGTCCCATGCTCCATCTGTTAACCACCTGTTACATGAAGCTTCAATAAAGACGATTTTTGGAAGTGCAGTCATTCAGAATCATTTGCTTTATTATGTGAGGTAGCCTCGTGAACGTTAGAGCAAGAGCAATAATTCTAGCACTAGACCTCTTCTGTAACTCTATACAGGGAACTTGTAAAGGTGTTTAAAGCATCGCCTATAGAGATTAAGATTTAAGATTTAAGTACCGTCTTTTATTGGCATTCCACTTGTGTGCACAATTTTAAACCGTGACATGTTAGGTGTCTATTTATTCGGCGTAACATCAGTTTTCACATTTTACTTAAAAATTGGGGTATATATTGTGTTTTGTTTTTACTTGGCATAACATCTTCTTTCACATTTTACAAAGAAATTGGGGTATATATTGTGTTTTGTTTTTACTTGGCGTAACATCATCTTTCACATTTTACTAAAAAATTGGGATATATATATAGTCTTTTGTTTTTTTAATTCATTAATCATATGACGGCCAGGCGGCGCGTCTCTTGTTCTGGGCGGGTGTCATATGACATCCATCCATTAAACAGGGCATGCGCGCAATCGTGTGTGCACAGCCCTGACACCTCTCGCCACAAAGGGGGGTGAACAGCCATTAGGCATGGCTGTTTACCACGTGACTTCTTCACGGCCGATCACAGTTGGCACTGCCCCAATTTGCACGGTCAATGCACGCAATCGCAAGCGTGCTGCTCGTGCACATTGTTAGTGGCGTGTTCCCAGGAACACTGTTCATCACCGATGCTGGTAAACAGCCATTGGCCGGCGGCTGTTTATCACGTGATCGGCTGTGAAAGGATCACTAAATGTAAATACAGAGCAGTAACAAGATGTTACTGGGTTCTCCTCCTCACACACCATTCGTGTGTGAGAATGAGATTGCGGTAACATCTCGTTACCGCTTACAGTGTACACCAACACACACTGATTGCCCCCCCATTAAAGAGGACCTGTCCTCACCCGTCAAAGTACCTGTCACCACCCATCAAAGTACCTGTCACAGTCCATCTGAGTACCTGTCACAGTTCATCCGAGTACCCCAGTACCTGTCACAGTCCATCTGAGTACACAAGTACCTGTCACAGCCCATCTGAGTACCTGAGTACCTGTCACAGTCCATCTCAGTACCCAAATACCTGTCACAGTTCCACTGAGTATCCGAGTACCTATTACAGTTCATCTGAGTACCCGAGTACCTATCACAGTCCATCTGAGTACCTGTCACAGTCCATATGAGTATCAGAGTACCTAAGTACCTGTCACAGTCCTTCTGAGTACCTGAGTACCAGTCACAGTTCATCTGAGTACCTGAGCACCTGTCACAGTTCATCTGAGTACCCAAGTACCTGTCACAGTCCATCTGAGTACCTGAGTACCTGCCACAGTTCATATGAGTACCGAGTACCCGAGTACCTGTCACCTCCCTTCAGAGTACCCGAATACGAGTCACCAGCCTATCCGAGTTCCCGAGTACCTATCTGTAGCCCAATAGAGTACCTGTCACCAGGCCATCAGAGTACCCGAATACCCATCACCAGGCCATCAGAGTACCCAAGTACCTGTCTGCAGCTCAACAAGTTATCCAAGTACCTATCTGCAGCCCATCAGAGTCCCCGAGTTACCCAAGTACCTATCTGCAGCCCATGCCTCATAGAATATACGTTGAGGTGTTTGCTTTCCAAAATGGGGTAATTTTGTGGGTAATTCCACTATCTTGGTGCTCAAGGACCTTCAAAATTGTGATAGGTAGGAATGAAATGAGATGTGAAATTTATGAACGCCTGAAGGTGCCACTTCAATGTTGAGCCTTTGTATGTGGCCAGGCTGTGTAAAAGTCTCACATATGTGGTTTTGCCATACTCAGAAAGAGTAGCAGAATGTATTTTGGGGTGTAATTTGTTGTATGCATATGCTCTGTGAGAGAAATAACCTGATAATATGACAATTTTGTAAAAAAAAAAAAATCTTAATTTTGCAAAGAATTGTGGGAAAAAATTACAACTTAAAAAAACTCACCATGCTATTTACTTAATATCTTGGAATGTCTACTTTCTAAAAAGGGGTCAATTGGGGGCTATTTGTACTTTCCTTGTTAGTGTCTCAAGAAATTAGGTTTATCTGATGTACTGAAGGCCCAATCACATGTGATACATTTTCAGTGATTGGCACCATAGTTTGTAGACTCCATAACTTTCACAAAGACCAAATAATATACACTAATTTGGGTTATTTTTACCAAAGCTATGTAGCAGTATTCATTTTGGCCAAAATTTATGAATAAAAATTACTAATTTACTAAATTTTATGACAGAAACAAAGAAAAAGGCATTTTTCCAAAAATATGCGGCCTTTTTGTATTTATAGAACAAAAAATAAAAAACCCACAAGGGATTAAATACCACCAAAAGAAAGGTCTATTTGTGTGAAAAAAAGGACGCAAATTTCATATGGGTATAGTGTTGCATGACTGAGTAATTGTCATTCAAAGTGTGAGAGCGCTGAAAGCTGAAATTTGGTCTGGGCAGGAAGGGGGTGTAAGTGCCCTGTATTGAGGTGGTTGAAGTGTATTTTTTCCACAAAAAAATGCATTTGCAAAATCGCTGCATAGTGTGACATAACAATTTTAAAAAATCTCCATTTTATTCTCTAGGGTCTCTGCTGAAAAATACGATAAGATACTGATTTAAACTTGTAAACAAAAAGTGCCAGAAAAGGACTGGTCTTAAAGAAATGTAATAACCCTACCTACTTTACACAAATTATATTTCCTTACGTGAGACAAAAAAAACACAAACAATAGACCACCAAAAATAGAAACTGTTATCTGACTAATTTTAAACCCTACCCAAAGCATAACCATTGACCATTCTATCTTTCTACAACCTCCAAAAAAGGCTAAATCTAAATACATTTGAAAACATTTACTATACAGGCATTACATTTAACCATCTAATCGCAGCTTCAGTATATAAACTGCTTTTCTTTAAAACAATAGAAGGGCCTCCATCAGGGGCAGCCCATAGTGCAGGGCACATGGGCACTGGCCCCATTATTGGCCAGACCTGCTGGTTAGAAGCTGAACCGTGAGAACCTTGAGTGGAGAGTGTGAGCAAGTTTTGCTTTTGACTGCTGGTGATTGCTGTGTTGCTTTTTTAGTTTTTTTGGAGGGTTTTCCTTGAAGCTTTTTTAAAAACCTCTCTGTCACTTTTTAACCACTTCAGCCCCAGAAAATTTGGCTGCTCAATGACCAAGCCATTTTTTGCGATACGGCACTGCATCGCTTTAACTGACAATTATCGTGCGATGCGGTCGTGCGATGCTGTACCAAAATAAAATTGAGGTATTTTTTTCCCCACAAATAGAGCTTTCCTTTGGTGGTATTTGATCAAGTCTGCGGCCTTTATTTTTTGCGCTATGAACAAAAGAATAGCATCAATTTTGAAAAAAAACACCAAATCTTTTACTTTTTTGCTATAATAAATATCCCAATTTTTTTTCAAAAAGAACAATGTTTTCCTCATATTAGGCCGATATGTATTCTTCTATATATTTTTGGCAAAACATAATAACAATAAGCATATATTGATTGGTTTGCGCAAAAGTTATAGGGTCTACAAAATATAGGATAGATTTATGACATTTTTGTTATTATTTTCTTTTTACTAGTAATGGCAGTGATCTGCGATTTTTATCGGGACTGTGATATTGCGGTGGACAAATTGGACACTTTTAACACATTTTTGGGACCATTGACAATTATACAGCACCGATTACTGTATAAATGTCACTAGCAGGGAAGTGTGTTCTAACTGTGGGGGGGTAGGCCTGACTAGGGGAGGAGAGAGATCAGTGTTCATACTTAGTATTCTCAGGAATACTACCGGTACATCGAGCCACACCAGAAAGGCAGAGCAAGATTAGGGAAGTAAACAAGTGGCTGAAGAGCTGGTGTAGTAAGGAGGGGTTTGGGTTCCTGGAGGACTAGGCTGACTTCTCAGTCAGTCACCAGTTCTATAGAAGGGATGGACTGCACCTAAATGAAGAGGGTGCAGATGTGCTGGGAGTAATGATGGCTAAAAAGTTAGAAGGGGTTTTTAACCACTACAATACAGAGCACTTTCACCCCCTTCCTTCCCAGCCCAATTTTCAGCTTTCAGCGCTCTAGCGCTTTCAGTGACAATTGCGCGGTCATGCTACACTGTACCCAAATGAAATTGTTATCATTTTGTTCGCACAAATAGAGCTTTATTTTGGTGTTATTTATTCACGACTCCGTTTTTTTTTTTTTTCGATATAAGCGCAAAAATAGCGGAAATTTGGAAAAAAAACAATATTTTCTTTTTTCTATTTGAAAAGAAATCCAATAAAATCAAATTTTGTCATAAATTTAAGCCAAAATGTATTCTGCTACATGTTTTTGGTAAAAAAAATTCCGTTAAGTGTATAATAATTGGTTTGTGTGATCACGGACATATGTACGCAAATGATCATGTACATATGTGTGCAGGTGATCACGTACATATGTGTGCAGATAATCATTGGGACATGTGATTTTAGTGGGACATATGTGGGGGACATGTTTTTATTATTAGGGACATGTGTTTTTATTATTTGGGGACATGTATGTTTTGGGGACATGTGTGTTTTGGGGACATATGTGGGGACTGTGTTTGTACTGTGTGGTGTGTTGTGTGTTTACACTACACTGATGATCAGTGAGTAAAAAGCTGTAAAAAGCAGCCCATACTCACTGATCATCAGCCGGCTGCAGCGTTCTGCTCTCCTCTCCTCAGCGGTGACTTCCGTGTGAGGAGAGGAGAGCCGATTGCCTAGCAACCGGCTGTTTGTTTACATCACATGACGGCCGTGATTGGACACGGCCGTCATGTGATCAGGAGGGCCAATCACAGAGCCCTCCTGCTGATCTGAGATGTGCCGCGTCCGGGTGACACGAGCACATCAGGATCGCGCCGCTGCGCGGGCACGCGCGCGCGCCATCCCGCTACTCCTGAAGGACGTTCCTGAACGTCCTATCAGGAGTAGACGGCTCCCACCCGGCCGTATATATGCATTGGCCAGGTGGGAAGTGGTTAAACTAGGCAACGGGGTGGGGGGGTCCAGAAGTAGATATAGTCAGCACGGAACATAGTCCAGAGGGTAGTATTGGGGGCATTAGTGGTAGGTTGACTAAAGCACATAAACCAAAGGTAAGTATAGTAACAAGTAGTGATGGACGAACTTCCGACGGGACATTTCGCGAACGCGGACCGCGAACGCGGCCGATAGTTCGCGAACCGTAACGTTCGCGGCGGGCCCCATTGACTTCAATGGGAGGCGAACTTTGCAAACCTACAGGTCAAATTTGCAGCCACAAAATAATTACTAGCTGTGCAAACATAGTCCCACCACATGGCCAATGACATAACACATGTATGAGGTGAATCTGGGATCGACAACTACAAGCATTCTTTTTTTATATGTGAAATTGTTGTGACAATTCAGGACTGTGGAGCGCATGAAGGCAATGGAGGAGAGGGAAGGTCAGGGTAGGCAAAGAAGAGGGTGCAGGAGATGATCACCAGCAGTGTGACATACAGCAATGACACCGTGATAGAGTCATCTGACACCAGCATCGTGATAGAGAGCCCTGACATCAGCAGCGTGACATAAAGCACTAACACCAGCACCATGATATACAGCACTGACAGAAGCACCGTGATAGAGAGCACTGACATCAGCAGTGTGACATAAAGCACTGACACCAGCACCGTGATATACAGCACTGACACCAGCACCGTGATAGAGAGCACTGACATCAGCACCGTGATAGAGAGCACTGACATCAGCAGCGTGACTTAAAGCACTGACACCAGCACCGTGATATACAGCACTGACACCAGCACCGTGATAGAGAGCACTGACATCAGCAGCGTGACTTAAAGCACTGACACCAGCACCGTGATATACAGCACTGACACCAGCACCGTGATAGAGAGCACTGACATCAGCAGCGTGACATAAAGCACTCACACCAGCACTGTGATATACAGCACTGACACCTGCACCGTAAGCAGCCCCAGGAGGAAGTCAGCATAGCACAGGGATGGTGGGAGCCCCTCATAATGAGCATAGCACAGGGATGGTGGGAGCCCCTCATAATATGCACAGCAGAGGTACAGCCCCAGGAGGAAGTCAGCACAGCACAGGGATGGTGGGAGCCCCTCATAATAAGCAGCCCCAGGAGGATGTCAGCATAGCACAGGGATGGTGGGAGCCCCTCATAATAAGCAGCCCCAGGAGGATGTCAGCATAGCACAGGGATGGTGGGAGCCCCTCATAATAAGCAGCCCCAGGAGGAAGTCAGCACAGCACAGGGATGGTGGGAGCCTCTCATAATAAGCAGCCCCAGGAGGATGTCAGCATAGCACAGGGATGGTGGGAGCCCCTCATAATAAGCAGCCCCAGGAGGAAGTCAGCACAGCACAGGGATGGTGGGAGCCCCTCATAATGAGCATAGCACAGGGATGGTGGGAGCCCATTATAATATGCACAGCAGAGGTACAGCCCCAGGAGGAAGTCAGCACAGCACAGGGATGGTGGGAGCCCCTCATAATAAGCAGCCCCAGGAGGAAGTCAGCACAGCACAGGGATGGTGGGAGCTCCTCATAATAAACAGCCCCAGTAGAAGTATGACACCGCTCAACCTCTTCAACCTCTATACTAAGGAAGCTAGGGAGGAGGTGGGGTCCTTATGGGTAGGGCTCCAAAGGGATGAAGCTAAGGGGAAAATAATACTGAGGAAGGACATCTGATTACAAAGGATGGGGAGATGGCGAAGGTATTGAATGTATTCTTCTCCTCAGTCTTCACGAGGGAATCAGGGGGCTTCAGTAACCAAAACTGCAGTGTTTATCCTCATGACACATCACAGGAGGCACCTGCATGGTTAACAGAATTAAAATTAGACTTGGGAAACGTAACATTAATAAATCACCAGGACCAGAGAGCTTGCACCCAAGGGTACTTAGGGAACTCAGTCAAGTAATTGCCAGACCATTGTTCTTAATTTTTACTGACAGTCTACTGACTGGAATGGTACCAGCAGATTGGAGAAAAGCCAATATAGCACCAATATTTAAAAAGGGTTCCAAAATACATCCCTGGGAATTATAGACCAGTTAGCCTAACGTCAATAATATGCAAGCTCTTGGAGGGGATGATAAAGGACTATATACAATATTTTATTAATGAAAATAGTATCATTAGCAGTAATCAGCATGGATTCATGAAGAATCGTTCTTGCCTAACCAATCTATTAACCTTCTATGAGGAGGTGAGTTGCCATCTAGAGAAAGAAAGGCCCGTAGATGTGGTGTATCTGGATTTTGCAAAAGCATTTGACACAGTTCCCCATAAACGTTTACTATACAAAATAAGGTCCATTTGCATGGACCATAGGGTTAGTACATGGATTGAAAACTGGCTACAAGGGTGAGTTCAGAGGGTGGTGATAAATGGGAAATACTCAGAATGGTCAGGGTTGGGTAGTGGGGTCCCACAGGGTTCTGTGCTGGGACCAATCCTATTTAAGTTGTTCATAAACAACATGGAGGATGGGGTAAACAGTTCAATCTCTGTATTTGTGGATGATACTAAGCTAAGCAGGGCAATAACTTCTCTGCACTGATGTGGAAACCTTGCAAGAAGATCTGGGCAACTACATGGAAAATGAGGTTTAATGTAGAAAAATTTTAAATAATGCAATTGGGTGGCAAAAAATGAATACAATCTATACACTAGGGGGAGAATATGTGGGGAATCTAGCAATAATTCTCCCACACTACAAGACTCTGGTCCAGCCGCACCTGGAGTATGCTGTCCAGTTCTGGATACCAGTCCTCAGGAAGGATGTACTGGAAATGGAGTGAGTACTAAGAAGGGCAACAAAGCTAATAAAGGGTCTGGAGAACATTAGTTATAAAGAAAGTTTGCAAGCACTGAACTTATTGTGTCTGGAGAAGAGACACTTGAGAGGGGATATGATTTAAAATTACAAATATCGATGTTCCATAGGAAGCAGAGAGAAGACATAGCAGAGGAGATCTACAGTTTTTCTGCTGTGAAGTCTGGAGATCATATGACCATCACATTGTCTCCACCTCCCTCCCTGATAGAATAGAGAAATATAAAGAAGATTCTAGAAGTCACCAGAGAGATCATCAAGGAGAGGTTCCTATAAGGTGTCAGGATGTGACTGTCTATTTCTCCATGGAGGAGTGAGAGTATTTAGGACACAAGGATCTCTACAAGGAAGATATGATGGGCAATCAGCTGCACCTCACATCACTGGCTTTCTCTGATGAAGTCATGTGATCAAGACGAACACGCATCAGGAAGACTTAAACACCGGAAGTGACGTGGGTGAGCTCGCTGCTCGTTTTTACTTTTCCTGTTTGATACATTTTAATGTGAGTACCTGTTTTTAATTTGCTGTTATTAATAAATTCATTTTAAAATACTACACTATCAGGCATCCCTCCTGTTCCTTACATTTACCTATGACCCTTTGGTGAGGCTCATCTGCTCCAGACACCTCCAGGGAAGAAAAAAGGGGGACGCTGATTGTAAGAACACATACACCAGCAGAGCCGGAGACGCTATTATAGGACGACCACCAGGCGATCCTTAACGGTTTCCATATCAAAAGCATATATTCACATGCTGTTACCTTACAGCAGTAAGGTAAGGGGACACCCATACATTAAGTCACACGGAGGATAAGAAGTCACCCATCACCAGTATCACACTGTAGGAAGTGATCACCAGCACCAGCACTTTATTTCTGTTTATACAGTCACCGTATATGCTGCACCATATATATATATATACACCTATGAAAAGGAATTTTTCACTGACACATTTATTATATTTTATTCACTTATGAAAAGGACTTATTTTTAGCATTTTTTGGATATTTTAAAATTGTTTATTATTCTATTTTTTATCCTTGCTATTTAATGGATATGTGACATCTGCACTTTATTTTATGTTTGTTCACCACAAGTATTGCCTCTTACAGTGCTCTTAGTGTCTCTTACACTTTGCACTTTACTATTTATGTACAGTGCACCACTATCCTTTACTTTATTTACTTTTCTGTGTGTGCAGCAGTATTTGACCTATCCATTGATTCGTTGGGTTGGTGCAGGAATACCCGTTTGTTATTACACATTTAACCCCTTGATCCCCCCCTAGTGTGATCGACCCCTTCCCTGCCAGTGACATTTACACAGTAATTAGTGGATTTTTATAGCATTGATTTCTGTATAAATGCCAATGGTCCCAAAAAAGTGTCAAAAGTAATCGATCTGTCCCTCGCAATGTCGCAGTACCGCAAAAAAATGCAGATCACCGCCATTACTAGTAAAAAAATAAAAATAAAATTGGCATAAAAATGGCATAAATATTTCCTATAGCTTGCAGATGTTATAACCAATCAATATACGCTTATTGCGATTTTATTTACCAAAAATATGTAGAATATATATTGGCCTAAACTGATGAAGAAATTAGTTTTTTTTTAAACTTTCGGGGATATTTATTGTAGCAAAAAGTAAAAAAATATATATTTTTTTCAAAATTGTTGCTCTTTTTTTGTTTATAGCGCAAAAAAAAAAAAAACGCAAATACCACCAAAAGAAAGCTCTATTTGTGGGGAAAAAAAGGACACAGATTTATCAGCTCAATTGTCAGTTAAAGCAGCGCAGTGCCAAATTGTAAAAAGTGCTCTGGTCGGGAAGGGGCTAAAATCTTCCGGGGCTGAAGCGATTCATTCTGATGGATGTATAGGCTGCTCCCTATATACAAAAAACCCTCGGCAGGAAATACGATCATCCATGCCACTAGCTTCCATCCTAAACCTCTAATTCAAAGTATACCTTACAGCCAATACGTAAGGTTTAGAAGAAATTGTAGCCATGATGACAACTTTGAAGTAGAAGCTCTACAGACCCGTTTATTGAGCAGATGATATAGTCAATCATGTTTTTTTTTTTTTTTAACAGAACAGGTTTTATTGAACAAACAATACAGTACAAACCATTCAGGTGCATCCAAATACAAATTTCTGTTCTCCGAGATGACTTTAGCATATCCAATTTAAATCTAAATCCTTCCATCAAAATGCTTTGGTCATGCAAGACATATCTAACCAGTTAGTTACATAGTTACATAGTAGGTGAGGTCGACAAAAGACACACGTCCATCAAGTCCAACCTATGTGTGTGATTATATGTCAGTATTACATTGTATATCCCTGTATGTTGCGGTCATTTAGGTGCTTATCTAATAGGTTCTTGAAACTATCAATGCCCCTCGCTGATACCACCGCCTGTGGAAGGGATCCTTGCCGCTCTTACAGTAAAGAACCCACTACGTAGTAATCTTTTTGCAAGATTTCCACATCCTGTGGAGAAGTTATTGCCCTGCTTAGCTTAGTATCATCCACAAATACAAAGATTGAACTGTTTAGCCCACCCTCTAGGTTGTTTATGAACAAATTTAACAGGATTGGCCCCAGCACAGAACCCTGGGGGACCCCACTACCCACCTCTGACCATTCCAAGTACACCCCATTTATCACCACCCTCAGAACTTGCCCTTGTAGCCAGTTTTCAATTCATGTACTCACCCTATGGTCCATGCCAATGGACCTTATTTTACACAGTAAAACTTTATGGGGAACTGTGTCAAATGCTTTTGCAAAATCCAGATACACCACATCTACGGGCCTTCATTTATCTAGATGGCAACTCACCTCCTCATAGTAGGTTAATAGATTGGTTTGGCAAGAACGATTATTCATGAATCTCTGCTGAGTACTGCTAATGATACTGTTCTCATTACTAAAATATTGTATATAGTCCCTTATCATCCCCTCCAAGAGTTTACATACTATCAATGTTAGGCTAATTGGTCAGTAATTCCCAGGGAGGTATTTTGGGCCCTTTTTAAATATTGGTGCTACATTGGCTTTTCTCAAATCAGCCAGTCAGTAGACTGTCAGTAAAAATTAGGAACAATGGTCTGTCAATTAGTTCCCTAAGTAAACTTGGGTGCAAGCCATCTGGTCCCGGTGAATTACAGTTGCAAAAAAAGTATGTGAACCCTTTTGGAATGATATGGATTTCTGCATAAATTGGTCATAAAATGTGATCTGATCTTCATCTAAGTCACATCAATAGACAATCACTGTCTGCATAAACTAATAACACACAAAGAATTAAATGTTACCATGTTCTTGAACACACCATGTAAACATTGACAGTGCAGGTGGAAAAAGTCCCTTGGATTTAATAACTGGTTGAACCTCCTTTGGCAGCAATAACTTCAACCAAATGTTTCCTGTAGTTGCAGATCAGATGTACAAAACAGTCTGGAGTAATTCTTGACCATTCCTCTTTACAGAACTGTCTCAGTTCAGCAATATTCTTGGGATGTCTGGTGTGAATCGCTTTCCTGAGGTCATGCCACAGCATCTCAATCGGGTTGAGGCCAGGACTCTGACTAGGCCATTCCAGAAGGTGTATTTTCTTCTGTTTAAGCCATTCTGTTATTGATTTACTTCTATGCTTTGGGTCGTTTGTCCTGTTGCAACACCCATCTTCTGTTGAGCTTCAGCTGGTGGACAGATGGCCTTACGTTCTTCTGCAAAATGTCTTGCTAAACTTGGGAATTCATTTTTTCTTCGATGATATCAATCTGTCCAGGCTCTGACGTAGCAAAGCAGCCCCAAACCATGATGTCCCCACCAGCATACTTCACAGTTGGCATGAGGTTTTGATGTTGGTGTGCTGTGCCTTTTTTTCTCCACACATAGTGTTGTGTGTTTCTTCAAAAGAACTCAACTCATCTGTCCACAGAATATTTTGCCAGTACTGCTGTGGAACATCCAGGTACTCTTGTGCAAACTGTAAACATGCAGGAATGTTTTTTTTGGACAGCAGTGGCTACCTCTGTGGTATCCTCCCATGAAATCCATTCTTGTTTAGGGTTTTACGTATCGCAGATTCGCTAACAGGGATGTTAGCATATGCCAGAGATGTTTGTAAGTCTTTAGCTGACACTCTAGGATTCTTCTTCACCTCATTGTGCAGTATGTGCTGTGCTCTTGCAGTCATATTTACAGGACGCCGACTCCTAGGGAGAGTAACAGCAGTGCTGAACTTTCTCCATTCATAGACAATTTGTCTTACTATGGACTGATGAACAGCAAGGCTTTTGGAGATACTTTTATAACCCTTTCCAGCTTTATGCATGTCAACAATTCTTAATCATAGGTCTTCTGAGAGCTCTTTTGTGCGAGGCATCATTCACATCAGGCAATGCTTCTTGTGAAAAGCAAACCCAGAACTGGTGTGTGTTTTTATAGGGCAGCTGTAACAGACACCTCTAATCTCATCTCATTGATTGGACTCCAGTTGGCTGACACCTCACTCCAATTAGCTCTTGGGGATCTAATTAGTCTAGGGGTTCACATACTTTTCCCACCTGCACTGTGAATGTTTACATGGTGTGTTCAATAAAAAACATGGTAACATTTAATTATTTTTGTGTTATTAGTTTAAGCAGACTGTGATTGCCTATTGTTGTGACTTAGATGAAGATCAGATCACATTTTATGACCAATTTGTGCATAAATCCATATCATTCCAAATGGGTCCATGCACTTTTTTTTGCATTGTAACTGTATTAATTAATGTTAAGTTTCCCAAGTCTAATTTTAATTCTGTCCTCTGTTAACCATGGAGATGCTTCCTGTGATGTGTCATGAAAATAAATACTGCAGTTTTGTTTACTGAAGCCCCTCGATTCCCTTGTGAAGACTGAAGAGAAGAATAAATTCAAAACCTTCGTCATCTCTCCATCCTTAGTAACCAGATGTCTTTCCACATTCTTTATGGGGCCAATATGGCCTGTCCTCCATTTTTACTGTTCGCATACTTAACCACTTGCTTACTGGGCACTTAAACCCCCCTCAGTCCCAGACCAATTTTCAGCTTTCAGCGCTGATGCACTTTGAGTGACAATTACGTGGTCATACAACACTGTACCCAAATGAAATTTTTATCATTTTTTTCCCACAAATAGAGCTTTCTTTTGGTGGTATTTAGTTACAGCTCGGAGTTTTATTTTTTGCTAAACAAACAAAAAAAGATGCAAAAAAAAAAAAAAAAAATCATGTTTTAATAGTTTGTTATAAAATTTTGCAAACGGGTCATTTTTCTCCTTCATTGAAGTGCGCTGATTAGGCGGCACTGATAGGCTGCATTGGTGGGCACTGATGGGCTGCATTGGTGGGCACTGATGGGCTGCATTGGTGGGCACTGATAGGCTGCACCGGTGGGCACTGATAGGCATAGTTAAGGCGGCACTAATAGGCACAGATAAGGCGGCACCGATGGGCACAGATAAGGCGGCACTGATGGGCAAAGATGGGCACAGATAAGATGGCACGGATGGGTGGCACGGATAAGTGGCACGGATGGGTGGCACGGATGGGCACTGATAGGTACCACAGATAGATGGGACTGATGGTGGCTCTGATAGGTGGCACTGCTGGGCACTGATGGGCGGCACTGCTGGGCACTGATGGGCGGCACTGCTGGGCACTGATGGGCGGCACTGGGGTGCAGCACCTTTGAGGCAGATTGGGTGGCACTGTGGGTGGCACTGTGGGTGGCACTGTGGGGTGGCACTGTGGGTGGCACTGTGGGTGGCACTGTGGGCACTATGGGCACTGACGGGGGCACTGACGGGGGGCACTTACTTTTGCTTTTATTTTACTTCAGGATGGCACTGCGGAAGGCAGGTGGGCACAGGCAGGTGGTCCCTTGTATTGATGGCCGTGATCGGGACTGATGTCCCGATCACGGCCGCCGGTGATCGGCTTTTTTTTTCTCTCCTCGCGCTGTCAGCGCGAGGAGGAATAATAGCCGATTACCGGCTCCGTTCTATCCCATGATCAGCTGTCATTGGCTGACAGCTGATCACGTGATAAGGGGTCGGGATCGACCCCTTACATGGATCGGTGATCAGGCGAGTCTCACAGACTCGCCAATCACAGAGCGCGCCGCGCGCGCCCCTCAGGGGGCGCGCAGGCCGCTCGTAACCGGGACGACGTCAATAGACGTAGTCCCGGAAATGTAGGTCCGCGCTAATGCCGTCATTTGGCAATAGCGCGGATCTGAAGTGGTTAAAGAATTTCTTGTTTTTTTGTTTTTTTTTGTTGTCCTCTGCTGTGTCTTTCATGTTCTATCTTAGCCGTCCTTATTGCACCCTTACATTTCTTGTTGCATTCTTTATAAAGTCTGAATGCTAATGATGATCCCTCAACCTTGTATTTTTTGAAGACCTTCTCCTTTGCTTTTATATGCATTTTTACATTGGAGGTAAGCCATCCAGGACTTTTGTTTCCTCTTTTACATGTATTACCCAATGGGGTGCATTGGCTAATGCCCTTATTTAATATACTCTTAAAGCAAAACCATCTCTCCTCCATATTCTTTGTTCCCAAGATTTTATCCCAATTTATGCCTTCTAGCAAGGTTCGTAGTTTAGGGAAGTTGGTTCTTTTGAAATTCAGTGTCTTTGTATTGCCCTCATGTTTCCTATTTGTGTGATTTATACTAAAGCCAAATGACCTGTAATCGCCGTTACCTAAATTGCCCCGTATTTCCACATCCATGATCAGGTCTGTATTGTTGGTAATCATTAGATCCAGTAACGCTTTATTTCTAGTTGGTGCGTCTACCATCTGACCCATAAAATTGTCCTGCAAGACTTTTAGAAACTGGCGAGCCTTAGATGAATGTGTGGTTCCCTCAGCCCAGTCTTTGTCTGGATAGTTAAAATCCCCCATTATGATAACACTTCTCATCCTTGCTGCTAATCCAAATTGTGATAGGATATCTGTCTCCCCTTCCTCCCTCAAGTTAGGGGGCCTAAAGCATACTCCCAGTATTATTTTCCTACCCATAAGGATTCCACTTCCTCCCTAGCTCCCTAGCTCCCTTAGTGATGTCATCTTTCACATTCACTTGTACATTATTCTTGAGATATAGGCATACCCCTCCCCCCTTTTTACCCTCTCTATCCTTGTGATAAAGGATATACCAAACAATAATGAAGGATCTGAGCTGGTAGAAGCAAGTGTTCCTTCCCTACCTTATCCCAAAAAATGGGTGTTTACGACCAGGATTGGGGGGGCAGAAGATTCCAGCCTTGGGGGGCATGGAGAAAAAATGGTATGAGCAGATACTTCTCTTGAGGCGGGGGCAGGGGGATAAAGGATATGATTCCATCTGATCCCAGGGCCTCAGGGGTGGGGTAACAGTGAGAAATCAACCACATGCATTGATCCAGTTCGACTAGACCTTGTCAAACTTTCCCGGACAATTTCTACTCTCATTTGTGATCCAGGAAAGTGGTAACACTCTGTTGATTGTTTTTTGCCAGGATTCTTTAGTAGGAGCCTCCCTACAGTCAATCATGTTTAAAGAAAGCTTATCATAGAGTAAAGTCAAATAAAAGATAAAATTTGATACATTCTTAAAAACTAAAATCGGGAGATCAAGAGGTCAGGTTAATAATGTGGTATGCAGGTCAACACAATAAGGTTTGCAATATTGTTCAAAAGTACTGGCATTTATTGGTCACAAGTGTGGTGTCAAAATATGTGAGCCCATATCCTCAGATTACCTTCAGGAGCACCTGAGGGTTCAGTTGGAACATAGCCACTTTGACACCAAAGGAGGAGTGAGGATGCAAATGGGTATTGCACCCTGTGGGAGTTGTGGATATTGCAGATTTATTATGAATTCTGTGTCTGTAACCCTCCCCAATGGAGAGGAATATAAACCAAAGTTCTTTGCAACCTTTCAGTCAGTAGGAGTGGTCTACGACATGGAGTGCGACTGTAAAGCATTCTATGTAGGAAAGACCAAAAGACTGTTTTTTTCACTGAATCACAGACCATGTTTCTATTGTAATGAAGAAGAAAATGCCAATGCCAATTAGTAGGCTCATGGGTTTATCCACTGTTTTCAAGTGTAGTGATGGACGAACGTTTCGCCCGGCGGTCGTTTCGCGGCGAATTTCCGACATTCGCGGTCCGCACGTTCGAACGCCTTTTTCCGTCGTTCGCCGCGGCGGACTTACGTGTTTAATGTATACAAGAACTTTAACCTTTGGTGACACGTTTATCATGTGATACAGGACAGCCAATTGAGACATGACAGCACATGGACACTTGTACATTCCCCCTAACCTATAAATACACCCGATCCGGTGGCCATTTTACATTCTTTCTTCTGTTACGATAGGGACAGGTTCCTGTGTGGAGTAGGGAGAGATAAACCACTAGCTATTTGGTACACAAAAGTTCTTTTCAGGACTGGTATAGGTGTTAGGTGTTGATAGGTTTGCTGTGCTGCTGATTCTTGCAGCAGCCTGAGTGTCTTTTGTTAGTTTAGAGAAAGGGAAAGGACGGTGTATGCTACAGGGACAGCCAGATTAGTCTTTCATCATCATCATCATCATCATCATCATTAGCTGTTACTATCAAGGTCCACAAAAGAGCTGTTCCAGTAACCACTAATCGTTCTCTTTTTTTGCCAATTTGTATAGGGACAGGAAGGAAGCAGTGTTGTCAGGCAGTGAGGGTAATTTTAAAGACTTGCTGTTATTATTAGTTCCACAAAGGTTCTTTTCAGGACTGGTATCAGTGGTACAGTAATAGGCTTGTACATGTATAATATTCTTTCTTCCAAATATAGAAAGGATATTATACTTGACTGCTGCCCTTCTGCTGCAGTCTGCTAAACATTCACAACTCACTTGTTCCACAAAAGTTCTTATAAGGACTGGTAACTTGGTATAGGGTGCTACGGTACATAGGCTTGAGTGCGGTACAGTCTGCTGTTCTGTAAGGACCGCTATCGGTCCACAATAGATAGGGTTGACGTGCACCACTGCTGACCGCTGCCCTATACTGCAGCAGTCCTTCAGCGGTATAGGGACTGACGTACAGTCTGCTAATCACTAACACACAACCTGCTTGTTCCACAAAAGTTCTTATAAGGACTGGTAACTTGGTATAGGGTGCTACGGTACATAGGCTTGAGTGCGGTACAGTCTGCTGTTCTGTAAGGACCGCTATCGGTCCACAATAGATAGGGTTGACGTGCACCACTGCTGACCGCTGCCCTATACTGCAGCAGTCCTTCAGCGGTATAGGGACTGACGTACAGTCTGCTAATCACTAACACACAACCTGCTTGTTCCACAAAAGTTCTTATAAGGACTGGTAACTTGGTATAGGGTGCTACGGTACATAGGCTTGAGTGCGGTACAGTCTGCTGTTCTGTAAGGACCGCTATAGGTCCACAATAGATAGGGTTGACGTGCACCACTGCTGACCGCTCACCTATACTGCAGCAGTCCTTCAGCGGTATAGGGACTGACGTACAGTCTGCTAATCACTAACACACAACCTGCTTGTTCCACAAAAGTTCTTATAAGGACTGGTAACTTGGTATAGGGTGCTACGGTACATAGGCTTGAGTGCGGTACAGTCTGCTGTTCTGTAAGGACCGCTATCGGTCCACAATAGATAGGGTTGACGTGCACCACTGCTGACCGCTGCCCTATACTGCAGCAGTCCTTCAGCGGTATAGGGACTGACGTACAGTCTGCTAAACACTAATACACAACCTGCTTGTTCCACAAAAGTTCTTATAAGGACTGGTAACTTGGTATAGGGTGCTACGGTACATAGGCTTGAGTGCGGTACAGTCTGCTGTTCTGTAAGGACCGCTATAGGTCCACAATAGATAGGGTTGACGTGCACCACTGCTGACCGCTCACCTATACTGCAGCAGTCCTTCAGCGGTATAGGGACTGACGTACAGTCTGCTAATCACTAACACACAACCTGCTTGTTCCACAAAAGTTCTTATAAGGACTGGTAACTTGGTATAGGGTGCTACGGTACATAGGCTTGAGTGCGGTACAGTCTGCTGTTCTGTAAGGACCGCTATCGGTCCACAATAGATAGGGTTGACGTGCACCACTGCTGACCGCTGCCCTATACTGCAGCAGTCCTTCAGCGGTATAGGGACTGACGTACAGTCTGCTAAACACTAATACACAACCTGCTTGTTCCACAAAAGTTCTTATAAGGACTGGTAACTTGGTATAGGGTGCTACGGTACATAGGCTTGAGTGCGGTACAGTCTGCTGTTCTGTAAGGACCGCTATAGGTCCACAATAGATAGGGTTGACGTGCACCACTGCTGACCGCTCACCTATACTGCAGCAGTCCTTCAGCGGTATAGGGACTGACGTACAGTCTGCTAATCACTAACACACAACCTGCTTGTTCCACAAAAGTTCTTATAAGGACTGGTAACTTGGTATAGGGTGCTACGGTACATAGGCTTGAGTGTGGTACAGTCTGCTGTTCTGTAAGGACCGCTATCGGTCCACAATAGATAGGGTTGACGTGCACCACTGCTGACCGCTGCCCTATACTGCAGCAGTCCTTCAGCGGTATAGGGACTGACGTACAGTCTGCTAAACACTAATACACAACCTGCTTGTTCCACAAAAGTTCTTATAAGGACTGGTAACTTGGTATAGGGTGCTACGGTACATAGGCTTGAGTGCGGTACAGTCTGCTGTTCTGTAAGGACCGCTATCGGTCCACAATAGATAGGGTTGACGTGCACCACTGCTGACCGCTGCCCTATACTGCAGCAGTCCTTCAGCGGTATAGGGACTGACGTACAGTCTGCTAAACACTAATACACAACCTGCTTGGTCCACAAAAGTTCTTATAAGGACTGGTAACTTGGTATAGGGTGCTACGGTACATAGGCTTGAGTGCGGTACAGTCTGCTGTTCTGTAAGGACCGCTATCGGTCCACAATAGATAGGGTTGACGTGCACCACTGCTGACCGCTGCCCTATACTGCAGCAGTCCTTCATCGGTATAGGGACTAAGAGTTTTGTCACAGGGTCATTTAAAAAATGACAGGCAGAGGAAGAGGCAGGCCCTTCCGCAGGGGTGGTAGGGGTAGGGCAGGAGCAACAGGCTTGAGCCAAAGTGGGAAGTTGCAGAAGGTGCGTTCAATTACTTTAAAGGATGCACCAGACTTGGTTGAGTGGCTCGCTCAGCCTTACTCTTCTGCACCCTCCTCATCCTCTCGATCTGCACCCTCTTCTTCACTCTCTGCTATGTGCACCCCCAAAGACACTACCACCAACAACACGACCACCACCACCACCACCACATACCTTCCGCTTGAGTCACTGGAATTATTTTCCGATCCATATCAAGAGGACATTTCTGATGCGCAGCCACTCTTGGTATTGGATCAGGAAGAGGAGGTAGCAACAAGCGCTACTCAGCAGTCTGACGCCAGTACCCAGATCAGCCCAAGGAGGAGGTTGGTCCCCGGTGTTGCTGCCTACTCCGAGATCTCTACTTATAGCGGTGGGGAAGGTGACGTTGATGATGACGTGTCTAGTGATGTCACGTGGGTGCCCACAAGAGAGGAAGAGGAGGGGAGTTCAGAGGGAGATATGGACCAGCAGATAGGGAGGAGAAGCAGCAATGACTTACATTGCACAGCAGGGACAAAGCAGACTGCAAATGTATCAGGAGCGAGTCATCGACCATGTACGGTCACATCTGGCGCTCCCAGGACACCGGCACATGGCTCCGCAGTGTGGGCTTTTTTTAACGTGTCCGCTGCTGACAATAGCGTTGCCATCTGCAATCTTTGCAGTCAACGCGTTAGTCGCGGTAAGCCCAATACTCACCTAGGGACGACCGCCTTAAGAAGGCACATGAGCAGCCATCACCGAGCCCAGTGGGAGCAACGGAACACACAAAGCCACACTGCAGGCTCTCACCGTCCAGCCTCGTCTTCTACTTCTCCTTCTCCTCTCTCCTCACAATTGTCCTCCACTCCACCTTCCATCACGCCAAGCTCACATTTTTCTG